>NC_052058.2:41386727-42586727 GCF_903992535.2 Arvicola amphibius | reverse complement strand
GCTTTTCCAAAACCCAAGGATTTAAAACTAAGACGAGCTTTTAAAAATCTTGCTGAACAGTAAGGTAACCAGAGGTAAGTCCTGGCACATCCTTTTGTACTTTAAAATGGAAAATGCTTTCGTAGACCCTCAAAATTACACAATACAGGGGTTGGGGTGAAAGAGTCCTACAAACCAGCAAATGGGTCCAAGAACCACCGAGCCCAGGGTGATGATGTCTCTAATGCGGCCTTAATTTCCTTTAGGGAAGATGGATTGGACATTTCTGGTTAGTCGTGGGAAAAGAGCCACAAGAAGCCAGGCTTTATGTTCATTAAAATTGGAAAAGGGTAAATGGATCAAAACATTAGGAGCAAAGGGGGGGGGGTGACGGGGGAAATCCAGTTTCCAATCAAGCCAGTGGGGGCTGCAGGGAAGCCAGAGGAAAACCGGCTTCGGAGCCAAACTGTGCCAAGCACCAGGCATTACAAAAGACCAGTGCGACGCCCCCCACCCCGGGGCATCACGCACACACCCAGCCGGTGCTCCCGGGCGGGTCCTCGCCCGCACGGACACCTCGTGCAGCAATTATGCAATTAGGGAAGAGCTCGGGACAGCCGGGCACTTTGCACCGCGACATCCATCCTGGACTTTGCGGAGACTTAGTTCCCGGCTGTGGCGGGCGCGGGCGGGGAGGGGAGGGGTCCTGGAGGGCGGAGGAGGGCCACACTCTGCGGGAGGGGGGAGGGGCGCGCGGGCCCCGGCGGGCACGCGCAGGGCCAGCGAGGCCTGCGGGGCCGCGGGCGCGAGCCCGATCCGAGGCCGCGGCGGGGGCGGGGATCTCGCCGGGTTGCCCCTCGCCGCGTGGGGTCCCCGTGCGCCCCCCGCCAAGGCTTGGGCCGCGGCCACGCCCGCCCGCCCGCGCCCACTCACCTCGCGGCGCCGCCCGCGCTCCAGCCGCGGCTCCGACGCCGAGTCCCGGAGTGAAGCCGCCGCCTCCGCGAGCCGCCGCCGCCGCCGCCACCCGGCCGTCCGCGCGCGCCCCCTCCCAGGCGCGCACTCGCCGTGCCCGCCCCGAGAGCTCGAAACGGCGCGAGCCCCACGTCGGCCTCGCGGAGGCGCGCCCGCGCGCCCGCGCCGCGCTTTCGCCCCGCCCCCGCCGGCGCGTGCCCGCGTGGGGTCCGGTGAGGTGCGCGCGCAAAAGTAAAGTGACAGCTGAGTCCCGGGCCGGGCCGGGCCGGAGGAGGCAACGGCGGGCGAAGGAGAAAGGAAAAGGAAGGAGGGAAATCGAGGCTGGACGGCGGCGGGCGGGGAGGGACGCGAGGACCTTGACGAGCGCGCGCATTAAAGGGACACGCGGACGAAGGGGTGGGGGCGCTCCCCAGGAGGGTGCTGTGCAGCGGAGCGGGGGAAGGGGCAAGGAGAATCTCCCCACACCGTGCACCCGCCAGCTCGTGCACGCGCAGGGCCCACCTGCACCGCGGTGGGAAAACTTCACGCGGGCCCGGGTGAAGCCTAGGTTTACCCCATAGCTGCTGCAGGGAGGCTCCTGCTGTTCCTGGTCCTGTCCTGGAACTCTGGCTGCCACCATGGGATCCTGGGGGGATGGGGGGCGGGGAGAAGGGTGCAACACTATCAGAGCGAGTGGGAGGCTGCCTCTGAGCCCGAGAGACCGGTGTGGGACAATAGTAGCCTTGCTGTGGGTGGCCTGAGGAACATCAGGTTCCCGTCATTGAAGCCCAAAATAGCCACTTAAAAAAATGCCCATGTTTTGTAAACTCAGCTTCAATGAACTCACCCCACCACCAAAGTACACACACACACACACACACACCTCCAACCTCTCCTGGAACTGAGTTCTAGGCCTGCTCTTGACTTCTGTTGGGAGACTTGGGAGCTGTTGAGACTGTAGTCCTGCCTGGCAGAGCAACTGATGACAGACCTTCATACCTGCCTATGAGAAGAGCAGACCCAATGTAGTCTAAGTCACTTGATCAATGCTAGTCAATACCTAGGTGGGGAGACCAGCCTACCAGCGGCCATAGGCCACCCTGGGGCATGAGATGTCCTGAGTCGATCGGACAGCCTAAAAAAAACTAGTGCCAAAAAGACCCCACAGACTGGAACAAGGCAAGAGCAGTTGCCTGTGTCTGGAACAGAAAATGCTCCCACCAGATGTGTTCTTCAAGAACTGACTTTGAATTAATCACTTCCCTGAAAACTGCCCAAAGCAGCTAGTGGTGTCTGACCTGGAACTCCGCAGAGGAACAAAATGACAGCACCTGTGTCCTCAGGAATGCCAGCTTGAGGATACGTGGGAGGGTTTGAAATGGGTGAGCCCTGGGTTTCTTGTTTGTGTGGCCACTTAACATCTGTCACAAGATGTCTTAGATGTGGTATGATGTATTAACAAAAATGCATCCATCATATTTGGAATATGATCAAATAGAACACTTTCATAGACTGTCTTAAGTGTGGATATAATTCATCTTCCCTCATGAAATCTTTGCATATTTTCATTTTCCTGATTATGTTTCAAGAATACAGAAAGCAAAGCCATACCTGTGTTTTGAAACGTTAAAAAAAAAATTGTTTTGTTTTGATGTGGAATTTGACCCAGGACTTCCACAGGCTAAGCAGGCATGCAAGTTCACCTGCCTCTGGTATCCTGTGCTTCTGTCTGTGCTGTTGGCTTACACTGGGCGTTGTATCAGAAAGTACCCTTCTGCTCCAGCCTTTTTCAAGGCTTCTTTGTAGTTCTGTCACTGACAGCGGGGCATGGGGATACAGTGACGTCGCCTTCCATCCTGTGGAAACAATTGAGGAATTTTGCTACCATACTGTTGAAACTGTGCTTCAGCAGGGATTTGTCTATCTGCAGATGTGTTCATGGATATTTTACAAAGTTCAAAACAGGAATACAAGTCTGATTCATGCTTTTCATTCATTTAAGAAGCATGAATTGTTGTGTGCCAGGTTCTAGTTTGAGTCTAGGTAGTCGGAATATAACTACGAACGAAGAGGAAAACCTGGTCCTCAGAGGACTTGTGTGTTCCAGGTCCTTGTCAACTTCACCCTCTGCATTCATCTCTCTAGCGAATTCTGCAGATTCGGTTGTTTGTTATGTCTGTTGAACGTTATTCCAGAGAGCCACAGCTAGTCAAAGCCAGGATTTATGGGCTTTGTAACTGTGGGTGCCTATTATAAAATGTGACATCTGTAACACAACCCCTACACCCCAAGACTCAGAGAACACTAAGGAAGATGAAGAGGCAGAAAAAAGATTTGAGGAGCCAGAGGACATGGGAGACTGCAGCAAAATAATGTCTTCCGGATGTGGCAGGGATGTCCTCCCCATAGACTCTCAATAGTGTGGCTGCCTGCATGAAATCACACTAGTCAAAATGCCAATATAGATCAGGGGAGGACTCACAAGGCTGTCCCTCTGGTGGAAGAGCTACAAGAAGTCAAGGCTTGGTTTTCTTCAGGGACAAGAAATGTTGCTTACACCAAAATGATCAGCTCTACAACCATGTACATATTTATAGACAGTGCGACCTGAACTCAATAGTGTGTGTGTGTGTGTGTGTGTGTGTTATAAGAGATGAGAGGACATAAATTTAAGATTTGAGACAGGGACATGGGCAGAGATACAGGAGTATTTAGAGAGGGTTAGAAAGTAGTATATGATGAAAATACATTGAATTCTTATATGAAATTCTCAAAACAACCCCCTCAAGAAATGCTTATGCCTTTCCGTTTTCCTACTTACTGCTAATTTCCCCAGTCTGAGCTACTGTGAAATCTCAGTGGAAGTCTCCTGGTTTTTTTCCACTCCCGTTGCTCTCGCCAAACACACACACACACACACACACACACACACAGAGAGAGAGAGAGAGAGAGAGAGAGAGAGAGAGAGAGAGAGAGAGAGAGAGAGAGAGAGAGAGAGAGAGAGAGAGAAAGAGAGAGAGAGAGAGGTGGGGGGTGCAGAGACACACAAGTTCTTAAAGCAGGGCAGCCAGAGTGGCAGGACCAGCTTGTGATCTCAGTACTCAGAAGACAAAGGCAGAAAGACACCAAACTGGAGGCCGCTCTGAAAAGAAGAAAAATGCAACCCTAAAACATAGGTTGAATTGTGTCTCTCTTCTCAAAAAATGCCAATGGCTTTGCACCCCGCACCAAGAGCAAAGCTCTCCTAATGGCTATGTGACCTCCTCCTCCTCAGCCCTCTGCCCCCAGCCAGCCTTCCAGACTATAATGCTCACCACTGCTTATCCCTAGACCAACCGCTCTCCCCTCCTGCCCCTCCCGCAGAACTTCCTTTCCGCCTCTGTTTTATTTCCTCCTCTCCACTGTCCTCATATTTGCAGTTCCGCTATATCATCCTGTCATCGTGAACTCACCCATCCTTCCTACGTCTCTTGTCTCTGAGTTTTAATATGGATTCGCTTCCAAGCAGAACTGGCAAACAGGAATGTTTGAAGGATCCCTTTGATTTTCTCACAGAAAAGTTCAGGAGAAAGTAGAGTCACTATTTATCTTTTTGGATGAGTGGTAGGACAATTTTTTTTTTCTGGAAGTAACAAGATGAGATGTAAGCAGAAAGTTTCACACTGTGGGGGACTCTGACTCCTTGTCTGGTGAGCCTCCATCCTTCTTATGCACTTAATGAGAAGAGGTTATGAAATATCGATTCTACTCCTTGGAAGAAACATCTATTAGCTTGGATTGACCAATGATTAGATGCTGGAGTTGGTATAGTGACACATACCTGTTGTCCCAGCACTTGAGAGGTTGAGGTACAAGGGTCATGAATTTGTCTGGTTGGCAAAACCCTGTCTCAGAAAACCACAGACTGTCAGGCGGTGGTAGCACATGTCTTTTCTCCCAGCACTTAGGAGGTAGAGGTGGGTGACCTCTGTGAATTCGAGGCCAGGCTGGTCTACAAAGTGAGTTCCAGGACAGCCAGGACTGTTACACAGAGAAACCATGTCTCAAACCTCCCCCCCCCCAAAAAAAAAGAAAAAAAGGAAAAAGAAAGTAAGAAAGGAAAAAAGAAAACCACTGACTGGGAATTGTAGCTCAGTAGTGTAGCATTTGCCCAGCCTGTCCAAGGCTGACAGTTCTAGCCCTAACATGGAGAACAAATTAGAAACCCTGAGAGAAAGAAAGAAAATAATGATCTTTTGATTAAAGTCTGTAGGCTCATGTGATCACCAAGAATATTCTAGATGTTAAAGAAGGGACAACACAAACTTTTATTTAAAATGGTAGCTGACTTCTGTAATGCAATGCATCTGGAAACCTGAGGCAGGAGGATTTCCATGAGTTACAGGCCAGCCTGGGTTACATAGTGAGTTCCAGACCAGGCTGAGCTAGAGTAGAACTTTACAGAAAGAAAGGAGAGAGAGGGAGAGAGACAGAGACAGAGACAGAGACAGAGACAAAGATAGAGAAGACAACTGAACCCCCCGTCACTTAGTACTGCACTGGTACACAGGTAGCAAATGGTTGCTACATAAATCAACAAATAAATGAGTTTCTAACAGGGATGGAAGAGCTGATTCTTCTGACTTCATATGGTCGGGAACTTTGGCCCAGGCTGCCATGCGCCATTACATATGTTGTATACTGTAACATGTCATATTAAAAAAGATGTGAATGCCAGCCCTAGTGAGATGGCTCAACAGATCTTGACACCTGCAGCAAAAGCCTGGTGATGGGAGTTCCATCCCCCAAACCTACATAAAGATGGAAGGAGAGGACCAACTCCCCAAAATTGTCATGTGACTTCCACACGCTGCCTGTGGCCGGCATGTCTCCCCATCATCTTGTACACACAGGATAAAACAGATAAAATTTTAAAAGTCTGAACAGTATGAATGCCCACGTGTGGCTGGTTCTCCACCCCCACCCCCAATGTGCGTGCAGTCTTCAGTCTCTGTGTCGCTCCTAGCAACACCTGCCTCTGGAGTTTGCACTCATGTACCTTCTCCCTCCACATCCTTATCCCAGGGTGGAGATGGTGCTGGAAAGAAGGTCATGTGTGAGCTTGGTGGAGAAAAGAGGCTAGATCTCCATCTCGGTATATTTTGAAAGCTTGTGCAACCTTTCGGAGATGGAGCCTCGGTAGAGAAAGTTAGATCAGGAGCAAAGTTTGATAGCCAGGCCCACTTCCTGTCTGCTCTCCGTCTCTTGACAGTAGACTCTGTGCCTCACACTTAGCTGCCATGACTGACCTGCCCTTTTGAATTTGGTTCCCTCAAATCGTAGTCCAAAATAATGCTCCCCACACACTTCTCTTGATTCTCATCTGATAGTTTGCAACAGACACAAGAAATGCGCAGACTGTGCATGTGCTTACCATTGTGTATTGTAAATGCTTTCCCAGAGCAGTCCACTGTGGCAGCTGGGAATCCCTTGAGCTGCTTTTCTAGTAATTGCCCAGTGCAGAGGTCACACCTTACCTATGTCCCTGCATCTTGTTTAGTATAAAGAGACATCACCCTCAAGATCGTAAAGAGACTGAATATACCATTTTTAATGCATCCATTTCCCCCAAATTATGGAGCTCTAAGGAGGGGGTGGGTCATCACTGCAAAGGCGCTTGTCTCAACACCCATTTCAAAGACTGCCGAAGATTTTTAGTACTTCCCGCAGATTCAGAATATATTCTGAAGAACGCTTTCTGGGACTTCATGGACTCTCTGGCCCTCTCCACGAGAGTAGAGAGGCAGGTAAGTGAAGGGCAGAAGGGCCACAGATGCAGACCATTGAGCCTCAACCTAGACTGCTACTCAGGGTGGTAGAACAGGTTCTACAGGAGTCTGTGATTTAAATGAAGAACCAGGAGTGTTGTGAGAACAGGCTCCCTGCCCCCACCCCAAAAATAAACAAAGGTTTGTTGAAGGATAAAGAAGCAAAACCATCCAAGATAAAGGTACTTTTAGGTAAGACCTACAGTTCATTGATTCCTGATTATCCCACTTTGAGCCTTGTAATGTTGGTCTAAGTCTAGGAAGAAGATGCTATGGCAAAGACTTAACTGAGTTAGCTAAGATTTTGCCCACAAACCCTGTATGTTCAACAGATTGGGAGGGAGGATGTCACATGCTAGCATGTTGCCGGTGTGGACAGAGTGTAGGTGGCTGGGTTGCCCAGGGAGGCATCCACACAGTGCTATTAAGACCGTTCGTGGGGAGGGACTTTGGCCATTTATAGAAAGCCTATGATCTCTGGGATTTCATAGCCTTTGGAGACTTTTAGAAATGCAACCACTTCCTAGGGCCTGGAGACAAAAGAAGGAAGTAGGCTGTGTTCTGAGGGGACACTATGGGGACTTGTAAGGAGGTTGAGGTCTTGTTCGTGGAATGGCCTTGTAAGACATTAAACTCAGCCACCTCCAATTTAGACTTCGTTCCCAAAAGTTTGCAGATGCCTCGGGCAACAGGACTGTCTCTACTGATTGCCAGCTGTGTCCACGGCAGCTTTGATTTTTCACCCCCGAGGATCTTTCTAGTTCTTTTCCACACCATGCTTTTGGGGCTGTGGAACCTTGCTAACAGCCCCTCTGTAGGAAGGTGGCCTCGTTTATAAATGGCTGATCAGCTCTCTGAAGTTAGCACGTCCTTGCCCTTGCTTGCCCCTCATGTGACATGGTTTGCTATACCCTCATTGTTTAAACCGCCCCTTTCAAACAAACTCTAATTTGTCCACGTTTCTCTGGAAATGCAGTCCCATTAACCGAACACAATATTCCAAGAAACGTCTGCTCAGCTGAGCACAGGGAGCTGCCTGCTTCTTTGACCCCGGAAGCCTGTCATTCCCAATCACTGACTGTCATATGAGTTTCCATCTCCTGTGGGGATATTAATTTTCAACCATCACTAAATTGAGGTCAAAGTAACTTTTTAAAATGTTTTAGGAGACTTAAAAGCCAAGAAAACAGATTGTAGTCTCATTTCAGTTCATCATGTGGTACCTTTACCCCTCAAGTTACTCCTATAGCCTATAGGAGACAAGGTGTTCAGCTTTAAAAAATAGTCATAAATTTTATCTCTTCTTGATTGAATCACAGAATTGTGTCATTGGGGAAAACAAAGATATTGATGACAAATTATCTACTTTTATCACAAGAATATAGGAACTTTGCCAAGTCCTTGCATGGAGTTGGCTTGACTGGGGTAGTGAGGGAATAAAGAAAGGACAGCCAGGCAGCCAGATACACACACACACACACACACACACACACACACACAGAGAGAGAGAGAGAGAGAGAGAGAGAGAGAGAGAGAGAGAGAGAGAGAGAGAGAGAGAGAGAGAGAGAGAGAGAGAGAGAGAGAGAGAGAGAGAAAGAGAGAGAGAGATCTAGGCTTTCTGAGAGATCCAGTACATGTACAGAAGACCACAGCCCCCTGGATGTTCTGTGTGTTTGTTATGAGTTGAACAAAGATGCAGGGCTCTTACACACAGATAAACAAGGAGGTGGGGGTTGTGTACACAGCTCAACCAAGGAGACAGGTTTAGCCAGTCTTCGTAGGGAACTCTCTGGAGGGGATCAGTCTCTAGGCCGTAAATACCTGGTGGGAGAAAGCTATGGTGGGCATCTTCTACACACCCTATCAACATCGGCACATGGATGGACGAAGACTTTGCCATCTCTCTGAGCTTTAACCAGGGTGGGGGACTTTGCCATTTTCAGGCGGGTCAGAAGCTATGGGTCGCTGTCAAAATCATACTTTCACTCAGGACCTCACTCCCTCGGGGCTTCCTCCACTCCCTTCAGGGCTTTCCTTCCATAAAAGAATTCACACGAGGAACTGCCAAGATGGTTCATCAGGTGAAGGGCTTGCCAGAGAGCATGACGGCCTGAGTTCCAGTCCCGGGAAAGAACTGACTCCTGCAAGTTCTCCCCTGACCCTAACACATGCACTACGTGGCACATGCTCACACACGCACAGACACACACGCACACGCACACATGTACATACGCACTATAATTTTTAAAATCAGGTGGGTTTATTTGTTCCTGAAATTGTATCATTCTCCCAATTCGTTAGAAAAAAAAAAAACAATAAAATGAAATGGCTTCTTTTCAAACTACCTGGGATTTATGTACAGGAGGCCACCTTCACCGCCACCTCCCACCTCCCATGCCAGTGCTGGGAACTGAACCCAGGGCTCTGTACATTCTAGGTGAGTACTGTTGACTCTGAGCCACAGCTCCAACCCTAATATTGTTTTCAATAAGCGTTTACTTTATTAGAAAAAGAAAATGTTTGTTACATAAACATGTTTACATTTCTATCTCACACACTTTCTGGCACTGCCATGAATAATAATTAGTCCGAGCACGGCTGACTACACACTACAACCTCATCCCATATCACATTTAATAGCTTGGTTACCAAACATTTTTTTTCCCACAACACGAATTTAACAGTCCCAACATGTCTCGCACTTTTATGTTTCTATTTCTAATAGCTGAGTTCTGTGTGAGCACGGCCTTGTTTGTGTCATATTTAAACTGTGGCCTATCTCACACCTCTCTACCTTTAGCGATTGCGAAGGAAATCTACTGCTACATAACACACCACTCCCGGTTTATTATCCTCTTGGTGGCTAAGACAATAGCCATTTGTTTTTCTCACGAACTGAGATTTGGTCAGGGATGCATGGAAATGGCTTAGCTCTGTTCTTTGCACCAGCAAGCAGATGCGGAGAATTTGGACCCATATCTGGGAGACCTGCCTTCCAGATGTTTCAATCCTCTGGGAAGCTGGTGCTGCCTAACTGTCGGTTAGGATCTCAGTGGGTGTTTGGGTAGAAGACTCAGCTCTTCCTCACTGTGCTACAGCGTGGTCCGCTTGACTTCCTCACAGCATGGTAACTTTGTCCCCAAAGCAAGTATCTCAAGAAAAGCAAATTAGGCACATGGTGTTTTCCAACCTAGGTCCACAAGCGCACAGTGTCACTTCCCACACCGTGTTCACCAGAACAACCCTAAGACTCCACCAAGACTGCATGAGTGGGGAACTAGAGTTCTACACTTGGTTCTAAAGTGGAAAGCTTCAAGGAGAGTATGTAGAATTAGAGAGATCGTCGCGTCCATTTTGTATGATACATTCTAATACAGGCGTGCTGTTTCCTATGTCTTGAGCCTTTTTCTTTTTGTTTATGAAACACAGGTCATTTCTGAATGTTCTGTACAGATATTACTTTCTTTCTGAAATGCTCTATCAACAATGAGTCCATCGTCACATCGTGATTACCTTTAGTTTTCAAATCAAACACTCTAGAATTATCCGAGAAGAGAGTCTTGTGGAAGAAACATCTTTATTGGATTGACCTGCAGGGGTTGTCTGGGTGAATGGATTAGTTGATGTGGGAGGAACAAGTCCACTGTGGGTGGCACCATTCCCTAGGCAGGACTTTCTGCATCCCATAAGAGTGGAGCGATCAAGCTGAGCACACTGTTTATGATGTGACCTAATCCAAGTCCCTGCTTCCAGGTCCCCTCAGATAGACTGCATCCTGAAACTGTAAGAATAAAACCTTTTCCCATTGTCGCTTTTTGTCACAGCAACAGAAGCGAAACCAGGTCACACCTTCTCTCCTGTGTCGCCTATGTTTCTCCTGTATACGGTTATTTTTACCCCTCAAGCAATGCCTTGCAAGCATCGGCTTGTGTCAAAATGAAGACCATGAACTCCGTAAAAACCAGACCTGCAAACCCTGCGTGCTGACTTTAGCCATCACCAATGTCTAAACCTGGGTGGCGAAGCCCTAACAACTCCAGAACGTCTTCCAGCAAAATATACATCATTCCCATTGCACAGATGAATTCTGCCCTTAGGGCCAGCTGAGCAGGTGTCCCTGCTCATCACTAGTTATCATCCAGAACCTTATTGGAAAGGCTGAGCTTACATTTAAAAAGAGCCGCAGCGGTCCACGACAGGGTAGAGTTTGAGAAGCACTGCTTTGAAGACCCTTCTGTGATTCCTTCTGCAGCATCCAGAGAGCCGTATCAATGAACCCACTTGAAGCCCACCTCTCAGCTTCCCAATCATGCTCCAGTTAAACACGGTCATGGATTTCCTTGCCACGTGGCTCCATGAAAGCTTATCGTAGCAACTGTTTGAGCTCCTTCCTTGAGTCTCCTCCTGGTGGGGTTTTGATACAGCTGTCTCTCAATCTGCGGCTCAATGTGAGGGCAAACAACGTTTCCAAACCCTGATTATGAACTGTCTTCCCCCCCCAACCCCGTGCAAACATCCCTTAGTATCTTTCAGTAAATTTCAGTAAATTTCTTCGTGTTAAATTTATTCTCAGGTGTTTTGTTCTCTGCGCAATTATTGTGACACAGTTATTTTCATAACTTAAACGTCTGACAATTCAGTTAGTATAAAGAAATACACTTTCACTTTGCATTGATTTGGTACACTTACTACAGTCATTTTAAGTTCTAGTAAAGCGTTAAGATTTTCATATAAAAATATGTTATCTGAGAATAAAGACGACTTTATTTCTTTCTTTCCAACCGAATGCCTTTTAAAAGTTGCCCTTTTTTTGTTGTTGTTGTGGCACTAACTATAGAAATTTCAGTAAAGTGTTGGAAATGGCTGCTGGTGGTTGGGATTGGGTCCGGTTTTTCTGGATTCTTGGCCTCTTACCTACAGGACTGAAAACTGGGCTCACACAGATGTGCAGTAGATGCAAGACAACTTTTTTTTTTTTTTTTTTTTTTTTTTGGTTTTTCAAGACAGGGTTTCCCTGTAGTTTCTAGAGCCTGTCCTGGAACTAGCTCTTGTAGACCAGGCTGGTCTCGAACTCAGAGATCCGCCTGCCTCTGCCTCCCGAGTGCTGGGATTAAAGGCGCGCGCCACCACCGCCCGGCTAAGACAACTTTTTATATCCAAGCTATAGAGCAGGTGGTAGAGGCCGACGCTGTGTAAATTTGAGTGAGGGTACACAAGGGCCTGGTTACTTTCCAGGGCTTCCTCTCAAGGAGGAGGAGTTGGTTACTAAGGGCCTTGGTTCATCAGTAAGGGGCGAGGCTGTTTACTAAGGAACGTGGTGTGAGTGGCTCTGTAATCTGACTGATAAATTAAACTAATAATTTCTCTACTGTGCATATCCCTTCCCATTATGCAGCTGATCTTAATCATATGCATGCCTAATTATGCACAAATAAAAGTGAATAAATAGGAGTTTCTCCCTGAAAGGTTAATAGAGGACACACGACCCCAGACCTATTCAGGCTGAATCTACTCATCTGTGCTTAAATCTGGATGTGTTGGGAATTCATCTGAATAGAAACGGTACAAATTTGAGAGTTAACAATCAAGGCTAGGGGGACACGCAACTTTTCAGAGATGGCAGCAGGGTGGACAAGAGGTTCACAGGTTGTGTGTTGGGGTATGTGTGCATAGTATGTATAGGTGAAGGAGTTAGGTGGCCAAATGAATTGTTACAAGAAAGGGCTATCCCAAGCTAAGCTATTGCCTATTCATGCCTATTAAAAGAGGGGGATTATCCCATGCTAAGCTATCTCATACGTATGCCTACCTTGTTCCTGAACTTTGGAGGAAAGCAGACAGTCGATCACAGTGAAGTATGATGTTGGCTGATAAAGATACTAGGTTGAGGAAGTTATTTTTTAGTTTGAAAATTTTTATTATCATTAGGTATTAGGTTTTTATTAAATTTTCTATATTTGTTGAGATCATTAAATATCTTTTGTCCTTTATTAAAGTAACCTAATACATCTTATTGGTTTCTTCTTAAAACAAAACAAAACACCCCGTCCAAAAAAACCCCAAAAAACATCTTTCAGGGATTTTAGTGCTTCCTGAAGTTTAAAGATAAAAGCAGCTAAAGTTTTACTCCTTCTGCTTCTCCTAGAAGAAATTACTAGGAGCATCTACTTTTCTGTCCCGACATCAAATAACCAGATGGTCAAACGTTAAGGCTCCAGGCTCCTGCTGGGCTTGTTGATTCCCTTCTCATAGGCTTTACATGTCCTCAGGAAGTTTGAAATACTCTAAAGTGAACTAGACTTCCAAAGAGCAAATTGCTATTAATTGGTATAAATGACAGCATGATCAATTAAAACTGGGCCATGCCTTTTCTACTGCCTTGGCAAGAGCGAAGGAGTCTCCTGATAGTGCTCACCTAGGGTGTAGTTGTGGAAATGGATTGAGAACCGAAGGGGAGGGATGATGTGGAATCAACACAGAGTCTGTGAGGTATGTAGGGCGTGTGAGTGCTTACTGAGCAAACTTAGGTTCTTGGTCTGGTAAGAACAAACTCTCTTTATTGCGGGCTTTCTTCTGTGCCACCAACCAGCTCCCAGATCTTATTATTAATTATCAATATTTGGTCTTAGCTTATGCTTGTTCCACTAACTCTTATAACTTAATTTAACCTGTTTCTCTTCATCTACATTTTCCTTGGGGCCTTTTATCTTTCTTTCTCTAAGTCCTACTTCCTTACTTACTGCATGTCTGTCTGTCTGTCTGGCAGCTGCCTGGCTGGCCTGCCCCAGGAATCTCCCTTGTTTTCTCCCCCTCTTCTCTCTTGATCCTAGATGATTTCTCCTACTTATTCTGTATGCCTGCCAGTCGCACCTATCCCTCTACTGCCTAGCTATTGGCTATTCAGTTTTTTAGTATACCCATCAGGTGCCTTAGGCAGGCAACGTGAAACAGCAACACATTCTTATATAATTAAACTAATGCATCATAAACAAATGTAACATATCTTTACATTGTTAAAGTAATATTCCACAAGGGTTCTCCGTATGTTTACTTTGTGTTTAGACTATGCGCGTGCATGAAATGGCTTTGTTTAGAGGCCACAGTCATGCTATGAAGTCAGTAAGACGGTCCTCACCTTGGTAATAGTTCAGCTTACAGCTTTTCCACTTTATGCCGCGGTTACCATGACAGGCTTAGGATTCTGCGTTGGGAAAAATGATAAACACGTTTTAATTGTTTCTTGTTGCCATTTGTATAGCTCCTTTCTGAAATACATGTTTAAATACTTTGCCTTTTTATATTCGTTTGTTTATTTTTATGTGTATATGTTGGTGCCTTCATGTATGTATGTGTCCCATATACTTGCAGGTGCCCACAGAGGCCAGAAGAGATTGTCAGCTCCCCTAGAAATGGAGTCATAGGTGATTGTGAACTTCCTGATACGGGCGCTGGGAATCAACCTGAGTCCTTGGCAAAAGCATCAAATGTTCCTGAGTGCTGAGCCATTTCTCCAAGCGCATGTTATCATCATAATGCACGCTGCATGTGGGATGTGCTGTCTAGAGATAGCGGGTAACATTAAAGAGTCACAGCTTCCAGCTAACCATGTATCCAGGAGGAGGGACAAAATCCCCAGGATCTGATGGGTTTATTGGGATTGAACCACCCCGTAGAAATTAAGGATCATCTACATAATCTCAAGCCTATTTTACAATAGCGCAAACTGAGCTGAACACTTTGCTCAATTATATGCTTCTAAGAAGTGCTGGAACCAGCTGTGGACTACAGCTGAGAGACTCCAGAGCCTGTGCCTGTCCATACATACATACATACATACATACATACATACACTGACATACGCCTCTCAGTCCATCATATACCAAACTGCAGCTAGGGGACTACTAATACCAGGTTTCAGACTCCATAGCCTGGCTCAGGGCAAACGTCTACATCCCACTGACAAAATCCAGCTCCACCCTTCACTGCTGTGTCTAGGGCCAGTTAGAATAAAACACTTAACTGAGTTCAGTATCAGAAGTATAGTGAGTGCTCAAAGAAATAACTCATTTGAAAGGGTAAAATGAGGGTGGAGAAACGGGTCAGCAGCTAAGGGGATTTACGGCTCTTACAGAGGACCCAGGTTGGTTCCCAGCACCAAAATCCAGTTCTGGCAGGGGCTAGGGGTCTGACAACCTTGCCTGGCCTCCATGGGTACCTGTACATATATGGGACACACACACACACACACACACACACACGAAGGAGCAAACATAATACATATAAAATAAATAAATAAATCTAAAAAATAAGTTAAAGTTTTAAGTTGATACTTCAGAAAATGAGCTGCACAAATGACAATTAAAATACTCTTATCATTTGTCAGAGAAATGCACATTGAAATCATAAACAGATAGCACTGTCCACCTAATCAAGTGGCTGGCATTGGAAGGTGACAGTACTATTTACACTGGGAGACTAGAGCTCTCAGACATTTCTGATGGGTATGTAAAATGATACAACCACTTTAGATAACCGTTTAGATTATTATGAAGTTAAACTGTCAGATGGCCCAGCAGCTCCTCTCCAAGGCATTTATGTACACCCCACTCTTGGCTCTACCAAGACAATGTATGCCCAAGAAAAGCTGTGCACAAGGGTGATAACACTGTGTTGATGATAGTTCTGAACTGGAAATAATCCAAGTACCTATGTAGAAGAAAACGGGCTAACAAACACTGGTACAGCCCTATCTCAAAGGCATTATATTAAGCAGGGAAAGCCAAGCGTGCACGCGCGCGCGCACGCACACACACACGCACACACACACACACACACAAAGTGCCCACAATATGGCTCAACTTTACATGGATGTTAGTATGAGGAAGTAAAACTTACTACCAAGAATAGATTGATGGTAGTGATGGTGTGGCCAGGAGGTCACCTAGGCGATAAACTTAATTGCAAAATATCGGGAAGGAACTAGGACGGCAAGCATAATTGCACGTATTTGCTGTAGAGCTATTCACACAGGTACATAATGTCGGAGATCTTTACGCTATTTACTTTAGATGGGTGAGTATTATTGCATGCAAATCAGCTTCAGAAATAATTGTTTTCAAAAGAAAGTCATGCACAGAGAGCCTTAGGATGCAGGGAATTGAATGGATAGAGTGCCCGCTTACCATGAGTGAAAGCCTGGGTTCGATCCCCAGCACTGTCTAAAATGGGTATGGTAGTGCCTGCCTATAGTTCCAGTACTTAGAGTTGATAGCAGAGGGATCAGAAGTTCAAGGCCAGCCTCAGTTACGTAGCCAGTTTAAGGCTAGCTTGGACTATGTGAGAACCGTTCTCAAAGAAAATATGCAGGATGAGAAATGACCCAAAGGTTATGGTTTCACTTAAATTGTTTATTAGCTTTGTTCACTCACAAGGCAGAAGAGAGAGTTTACAGGCAGAGGGGAAGGGCAACCGTTGTGGCTCTGATACATGTAACAGAGGGAAATACAAGTCACCATCATTCTGAGAACATCTCTTCAGCAACTGGATCACAGCAAGGGGACGAGCAAGTGACAAAGAGGTGTGTGTGGTATGGGGACCTGGGAATGGAGGGAGTCTCAACACACTGCCTCCTTCATTGCCACCTCTAGTGGCATCAGGTTGAGAGACAGTCAACCTGTGTTTACATATCACTATAATTGTTCTGCTTTTAGGTTTATAATGGTCAGACTTCATCTCCTCTCCTGAAAGAGAATGAGGAGTCAGGAGACTTTAAAAGGATGACGTGAGGTAGGGCGAAGACAAAGAGTGCTAAATTATACTGTAAATAATTTACTTCTGAGAGAGAAAAGAGGTCCTTAAAGGAGTAAAGATTGAGCAGTCACGGTCATAAGGTCAGGTAAACTTGTGTGCTACCACTACTTTATTCCACCTTCTTCTTTTTTTAATGACTATCAAAGAGCTCCAAGAAGTTTTTTAAATATATGTAAATTTTAAAATTTAATTAAAATATAAATATAACACCATCTTCCTTTTCCTCCCTCCAATCCCCCCATTTCCCCCTCCACTCCCTCTCAAATAAATGGTCTCTTTTCCTTTGATTATTATTGGTGTGTGTGTGTGTGTGTGTGTGTGTGTGTGTGTGGTAAAAAGATAGGGGAGAGCTAAGTATGGTATTAAGTAGGAGGTTAGGGAATGTGTGATAAAGAAACATACGTCTTGCTACTTATCACACTGCCCCAGACCTGGTTTTAAAGATTCTTTGCTTCACTATAATATTGCTCAAATTTGTTTTTTCCCAAAGACCATCAAATTGGTAGCAGTCATGAACCTATCGCTGGCCTAATCCATCATGGTACAATACAGGAAGATACAAAGAGACTGGGGTGGATAAAGGAAATCAATATCAGTTTCCTGTTTGCTACCTTCAGATCTTTTGTCTGGTTTCAGTGTCTTCAACAGAATAAGAAGCATAGCTGAATTCCCAATCAAAATCAGATAAAGCACGGGCGATGTGACATTGTGTCTTTGCACTGTGCAGATAAAAATATGTGGATTATAACAGGGCTAAATTGTCTGAGTCTATTGAGGCTTCCAGTTATTAAGGGGTTTCTGTGTTTCATAGAAATTTATAAACTTAGTAATATGATATATAGAAACCAATATTTAGCAATGTTTAGGAAAGTGATCAAATTTCCCCTCGATTCTCCCTAAATTATAGGTAGTTCTATAGACCTTCTGAGCTATCCTTCTCACTATCTTGAATATTGCTAATCGAATCCATTTGACCAGGTCTAAATGTATGTAATTGATCAGATGTGACTTGACCCATGCTACACAAACTTTAAAACCAAACAGCGTATAGGCTTACTACAACCCCAAATTTGTTCCCAGCACTGCAAAATATATAAATAAATACTCTTAATTAGCTGGATTCACAACATGGTCTTTGAAACTTTTTTTTCTGGTCGGATCTGTTTTGTATGTTTCTTTGTTTTGTGGTGCTGGGTATGAAACTCGGTGGAAAACATTGTATTCACGACCTTTCATTAAATACCCTGATGTTTCAAAATTATGTCTTTATGAAGCATATACAGATTTTTCATCTAGACATATTATAAAACTACATGTTTAATGCTATATTATCAAGTAGAATAAGGATTAGTAAGATAATCAAGAGGGCATTTCATTTTTTAAAACATCAAAGGAGAAGCCTGATATTAAATTTAAGTTTTTTCTTCAAAATAGTCATGGGTTGAAGGAGAATAAAGCCTCTGGCCCAGCTTTACAGCACTGCCAATAGATCTCTGTAGAAAGGATCAATAATGTCACTGGAGACCCCAAGAGCCAGATGCAGTCTGTTTACAGCACAGCTAATAAAGCTCACTTTCCTGGGTGCCCTCCAAAACCCCACCTTTCTCTGCAAAAGAAAGCCAATGCTTAGTGTGGGTAATGTTGCTTCCTCTCGCTTTCCTTATCATTAGAAAGCAGAAACCGTGTCCTCAGAGTGTCCTCCACAGAAGGAAGTGCCAGATACCCAAGTCCTTGTGATAGATCTAGGGCTGGTATTTTTCTTTTTTCTTTTTTTTAAAAAAAGCAGAATGCTCTGGAAATGAGATACAATACAAAATTTAGGTGATGATAGAAGTCCCCTGATGAAATAGCTTATACTTAAAAGAGGCAAAGAGATTTAGCAGAGATATATGGCAACTATTCCTGGAGCTACGGCCTCACCCATACATGTAGCACTGTAAAATGTTCTTTTAAGTCACTTAAAAAAGCAATCTACAAGTTATTGCAGTGGAAAGGTACCTAGAACACCCTTAAAAGGATGAAGAAAAAGTAAACTTTCTGAATATTATGCAAATAAGCAAAACATCTCAGATTAAAAAAAATCACACATGGATTTAAAAAGTTGTATTTTAAAAAATCAAGTTCAAGAGGCTGCATTCTATAAAGTATTGGTGAATTTGTGATTAATTTTAGTAATAATAGTAATAACAATTAAACTGTGTTTTGTTAATGTTGATTCTTTACCTAACCAGTAGTGTTAAACACCTATAATCCCAACACCAGAGAGGCAGGGATAGGAGAATCAGGAGTTCAAAGTCATTCTCATCTATAATAGTGAGTTGAAGGTCAGCCTGGGCTCTGTGAGAGACCCTGTCCTAAAAAAAAGTTGCTTTCACCTAAAATTATTGTTTGTTGGCCAAATGTGGTACATACCTGTAATCTCAGGACTCAGATGGCTGAAGCAAGAATATTTTTCTTTAAAACCACTTGAATTATACAGTTGCTTCTCCTCTAAAATATATTGCTTTTCCTCTGTGTTGGATGGAGCATGGATGAAAGAAAGAACCAGAACCACGAAACTCAGTTCTAACTTAAGAAAACAACCTGTGACTTAATTAGAGACCCATCAGTATAGTCTTTGGCCTGTGAGTTCTCTACCTACTCACATTCTGTTTGACCACTTTGATGGCATTGGGTTCCTGAATGTTTTTACTGCCAGGAGAGATGGTACCCATTTCTCTGTTGAAGGGATGTCTTTAGCAGATTCCTGATATAGAGATGAATAATTTGCATTGGTATGGATTTTAAGGTCAATTTTGTTATATGTATATGTATTTCTGATCTTGATTAAGCTATTGTGATTGTGTAGTTCATTTTAAAATGTAATGTATAATTAGGAAATATAGGTTGTTAATGGATAATCATCAATAATAGTCAAGCTTGTTGTCATGTTAGTTAGATGTTTTTAGATGTGCATAGATATATTCCAGATAGGCATTCTTCATATCTTTCAAACACTGCAGAATATGACATTTAATGTTTTAATAACTTAGGGCTTTTCATGACAATGATACACGTCTGCTCCTGGCAACACCAATCTACTTCAAGAGGAAGATGGGCATCAAAGAGGCTCCTTATGGAGTTTGATAGCCATTTGGGTAAGAAACTGCTCTTGCCTGGACTGTTGCATAAACTGGACACAAAGAACCCACAGTGAGGGGACTGCTGAACTTACTTAAGGGTGAGATGGTCTTTCGGGGTTCCTGATTCGTGAAAGAGTCTGCGAGACATTCTACAGGACACAGCAGAAAGTGACTGAACTATCTGTGGAATTTCCTGCTTCATGAAAATGTCTGCTGGACACTATGGGCCTGAAGGCCGAAGATGGATGCCCCAACGGTACAGAGGAACTTTGGGTGACTGTCCAGGCAGCGAGTTGTCTCTGTCATTTCTAGAGTTTGAAAGTTGCATATTTCTTGTTTACTTAAGTAGTATTATATCCTTCTGGAGTCTTTGATGGAGTTGAAGAATAAATAGATAGTTATAGCTTTCCTTAGTTATGATAAAAGATAAAATAGATCTAAATATTGTAACTGTAATTCTTGCTTGATAACTGTTTTGTTACATGTAATTTTACTATGTTAAACTTAAAGCCTTTCTTTTTTGTTTAAACAGAAAAAGGGGAAATGATGGAGGAGTGTCTATGTGTTACTTTCATTATTAATAATAAAGAAATTGCCTTGGCCCTTTAAGAGACAAAAAATTAGGTAGGCGGAGTAGACAAAACAAAACTGTGGGAGAAAGGAAGCAGAGTTGGGGAGACGCTTCAGGCAGTCACCTTAGTGAGTCGCCATGCCTCTCCTCTCCGAGATGGATGCAGGTTAAGATCTCTCCTGGTAAGCAACCACCTCGTGGTGCTACACCGATTATTAAATATGGGTTAATTAGCCAATAAGAGGCTGAAACTATGGGCCAGGCAGTGTTTTAAATGAATACAGTTTCCGTGTAATTATTTCAATGTAAAGCTAGCCGGGTGGCGGGACACAGCCCCGCCACTCCTTCTACAGATTCCAGTTTTCCTACATTCAGGAACTTGGAAGGGTATTTTCTCAGAAGCAGTTCCTAACCAAAGACTAGTGAATGTGGCCATATGATATGACAGCCATGCCTATTGTACCCTGACGGAGACAAACTAAGGAGGAACCTACTCTGTCCTCCAAGCTCTTCTGTAGGATTGAGTCCCTGTAACCAGCTTTAGGACTGTGGCATGTATGTCTGTGCTTGGCCTCCATTCTGTCCCCATTCCCATTGGTTTGGATTGAAGACAATGCCCTATAAAGCACTTTCAGAAACCCTCATTTCTGGGTCTGTTTCTTAAGACAGTTTATTACTATGTATTCGTGTAAATCCTTTGCCTGGGTCATGGACATCAGGCCACACAACTAAGTGAAATGCAGCATCCTCGTGAGACAAGAAATAAGATGTCCATGGTCTTCATAGCAGATGTTGCCCAGATTGCTCATTTAGGACTGAAACACTAATTCTGTAGCTAGGAGAAGTTTGCATCCTTCTTCATGATCTGCCATTAACTGAACGCCAGCCCTGGGCCATGGCTAGTCACTGTGGGAGTTCAAGGCCTCTTTGGTTTTGATTGGGACAGCTGTGAAGCCTGTTCTCATTCCAACACTCTCTGGATCATCAGCTAAGAAGCTATCGCAATTGACGGCAAACCATTTTCCCCCTATACCATCCTGTGTTCCTTAGACTCATATGGATATTCTCAAGGGTCTTTTCCCATCAATCCTAGTGAGTCATGCTCCTTCAATAGTCTAAAGTATTCTTCAATCCAAAAGAGCAGCTCAGATACCTGAAGTTTAGAGATTCCTGGAAATGAACCTCAGAGGGACATGGTTTGGCCAAGGTTACACCTGTTCTAAGGACTGACTGTCCAAGGTCACACCTGGTCTAGGGACTAACTAGCCAAGGTCACACCTGTTCTAGAGGCTGACTGGCCAAGGTCACACATGGTCTAGGGACTGACTGGCCAAGGTCACACCTGGTCTAAGGACTGACTAGCCACGGTCAAACACCTGGTCTAAGGACTGACTGGCCATGGTCACACATAGCTAAGGACTGACTGGCCACGGTCACACCTGTTATAAGAAGGGCTGACCCAACCACCTTGGTTTGTCTCTGGACTCCTTTTATTTTGACCATAATTCCCTAAATACATGTCTAGACTTATTTATCATAGAGCTGTAGTAAGCTGATTTCAGCTTTTAAATTTTTAATAATATTTTACTGCATTTAGTATTTATTTATTTAGTATCATGCCCAATCCATACATATAAACCGAGCAGTGACAGATTACAAACAGGACATGTGACCACTGTTAAGTGTCATACAAACTAGGCACATTGTTCTTCCAGAATCTCCTTATCTGGCAATGTCTTTGGGTCTTTTCAAACACCTGCCTCTGCTAGGAATATAGGAAAACGGCATCTCTTAGTTTACTTAGGTGATGGCAGCTGTCCTTGGACCCATTTACTCAGGACACAGCAACTTCCCATTCCCTGTTAGCAAACCTGTTACCTGCTCCCCTCAAAAGCCAGACTCCACTGTCCCCACCAGGGCTGAAACCCTACAGATCTCACGGTCTGCCCAGCTCTCATATCCTCTCTGTCTGCACAATGATCCAAATCTCAAACCCTATTCCTTCTCAAATCCTAACTTTCACTTTTTTACTTTATACCCATTCCAGGGACAGAACTCAGGGCCTAACACGCTATGCAAGAGTCCCGCTTCTAAGGCGCACTCCCAAACCCATATTCACTCATGCGTATTTTGTCCTAAGAAAAACAAGTACTACCCGAACACTCTTCAGGATGGTGGACCATTTGGATCTTTTCTTCACTGAGTATACTTTTCTTTATCTGTGCTCTCACCAAGACAAAAAGAGGGCTCTTTTGGCCGCCAGCACTGAGAACCATATTCACAGCACCATGTCATACGCAAGAAGCTTCTATAATTTAGGACGTTCCCATCATGCCCTAATAATCATATTTACCTCTGAACAGCTGCCTATGAGATAGCAGTTGACTGAGAGAACTTCCTTGAACTGGCCAGGCATGTTCTGTTACAGTGAACTGCCACTTATACGCATATGTGTGTGTATGTACACACACACACACACATACAGAGGGGGTACATTTGAGTTTCCATTCTCCCTCCCATTCTTTTACCATCTCTGGTCAGCCTGTGCCACCCTGTGAGCATACAGGGACTAAAGAAACGATGCTCATCCTGTCACCACTAGTGGCTGTCTAGGCAATGATTGCAGAATATGGATAGGGTTATGCCTGAGGCTCCTCTAGAGATGACATAGTATTAATAAGAAGGAAGGCAAAATCTCTTGGCTTGGGAAGCCTTAGATGATAGTTCTGAAGGTTTCTTGTTACATCTGTAGTTTAGGCCTACAGTGTGGGTTGATATTGTTATATAGATTTCACGTGTACTGTCTGGAAGAGAGAAGAAGAGAAGGGGATAAATGACAGAGGAATACAGTGGGGCTGAAAAAGGCCAAACTGTCATTGTTGGGCTTCCCCAGTTTCATTGGCTTTGTGGTCCATGGTGGCTGTTGCGTTCAGTTAAAGAAACAGCAATGCTCCGCTACTGCCCAATGTAACTTCATTATGTACCCCATAGTCCTCAGCAGATGCTGAGGCTTTGCTGTAGAAGGACAAACTCCTTGGCATACGTGAGGAAGGTCACCAGCTGCAACACTCAGGAGACCAGACCGTGCGCCTTGCCTGGGCAACACAATAGAGCCAATCTCATCGGCAGAGATGTGGCTGAACCAGCTCTGAAGTTGTGAGCACAGGAGAGCTGCCCCCACTACTCATCTGTCATGTGGTGGCATGGGTTGGGGAGAGATACCCCCCATCAGTACCTGAGGCAGATGGGAGGGCTGGCCCCAAGGTCATAAGAGCCGGAGAATGAGTAGAGAGCCGTCCTTGCCCCTTATCAGCTGCAGCACTTGGGAGAGAGGCTCTTATACCACACTTGGGAACACAGTAGAGCTGACCCTGAAGGTGGAGGTGTGGAAAACCAGACCCTACAGATGTGAAAGCAAGAGAACTGGCCTCCTTCCCTTGCTCACTCCTGCACAGGATGAACTAGTCAAGGCAATGCAAGAGAACTCACTCTGGCGGTAAGGGAGACCTGACTGTCCAACCCTGCAACTCCCCCAGGCCCAGAACCAGGCTTATGAGTAGCCCCACCCCAATATCCACCCCATTTGTGATCTGCGGGAGCACATGAAGGGCCTGGTCCTGCAGACCCAAAGCTTCAGGATCTCCACAACACAGGGCAGCAACAAGATAACCAAGAGGAGTCCCATTGAGGGCCCAGCATTGATAGGGTAGCATAAACCAGAGGCCTTAAACCAGACCAATGACCCTCTGCAATGAACACTTGCAAGTAAAGATACATGGATTTAAAAAAAATGAGAGGAGGTGTGGAGAGATCAGAGTGGAAAAGATGCAAAGAGACCCAATAGGACCACAGAATCCATAAGACTCTAGGAAAAAACGAGCCCTGTGCTGTACAAAAGGGTGCCATGAGCCATAGGTATCTATTTAATGTATAAGCTGGTAACACGGACTGCTCCATGCTATCTTTAAGGGGGAGGTTTTTATTGTTGATGTGAGAGAGAGCATAGCCAGAGGCATCTGGAAGAGTCCAGAGCAGAGAGTGGAAGTAATAGCCGGAACACGGCCAGAAGAGCAAAGTAGAGAGAGAGGAGGAGAGAGAGGAGGAGAGCAAGGAAGCTCCAGGAGAGAGCTGGGAACATGTGGGAAGAAAGAAAAGGGTGGGATAGAGAAAGGCAAGTGTCCTGGTGACAAGAATTTCAATCTGGGGCATGCCCAAGGGGACTGAGAGACTTGTCAGAAAGAAATGTCCCAAATCTGAGAACAGGCATTCTTTCCCTCATAATGGAGGGTGGGAGGAGCTTCCCGAAACACCAGCTCGACTTTTGTGGTAGTAGTAGACTCCCGGAGTCAACAGAGACAAAGCAGACAGCTCTGGGAAGATACCTCAGTGCCGGGGGAGGCGCCTTTCCACATGACAGGCACTCAGGAGGGCGTAGCAGGTTCAGAGAGATGCCCTGAATCACTGAAGCATAGCAAGTAGAAGGAAGAAACAGTGAAAGAGGTAAATCGACAGTTTGGAGTTGAATATGGCGGGTGGCAGAAGCCATCAGAAACAAATGATCCCTGCACACGCCAGGAGAGTCAAATCAGCAAGTTGGTTCGGTTAGGAGAGGCGGGGCCCCTTGGGAAGAGATTCCTTTAGGGCCTGTCAGGAGGTTTCAGAACCAGATGAACACAATGGGTGCAATAAAGAATTCGAAATAGCTACTCTGTGAGCTGAAAAGGGAAAAAGTTTGTCCCAAACTGCCCACGCTGTCTCTGGGGAACAACGAGATAAGAGGGAAAATCTCTAGGGCTATAGGGAGGAAGGGAGCCTATGAGCTGGGGTGGGGTTCGGAAGTATAGCACAACTATTTGTGAGTAGGATCGAGAGAGCCGGAGGCTAGCAGGGAGCTGGGGAGCAGATAGGCAGCACAGGCCTCTCTCAGTGTCCCTTTTGCCAGAGATAAGGAGAATCACTCCCTTTGACAAGGGAGAACAGTTTCACACATTCCCAAAGAACGCTGGCTTTTGTCTGACTAGCAGAATTTAGGGAAATGGAGTGTCCTTCAGACCTGGCACTTAAACTTAAGCACGTTAGAATCAAATAGAATTAAATTTCAATTTCTGAGTTACATCGGACATATTTTAAGTGTTTGAAAGCCATGTTTAGCTAGTGGCAACAAAACCAGTCTCCATCACAGTAGGGAGTTCCACCAAACACCACCAAGGCAAAGGGCCTTCTGCGGACGGCTCTGTCTGTGGAGTGAGAGCAGAGGATTTTCAATGCTGTCAGGCAAACTTCTTCTCCATCCTCCCCAAATCACTTGCAAAGCCTGTTAATTCCATGAATGCTCTGCGGGAGTGAGAGCGAATTAAAGATAGGGCCACCTTTGACACCTAGGTCTGTATGATTTGATACACGGACAGCTCTTTAAGAGCAAGATCCTGTAGGCTTAGGTGGTCACATGAAGTTGCAGAGAATGTTATTGGAAGAAAATCTGAACTCCACTGAGATTAAAGGTGTGACAGCAGTTTGTTTTCAACAATGACTTGTGCATATTGAGCCTCAAGCAATATTCACGCCACCATTTTACAAACGTTTTAATTTATTCTTTGAGAGCTTTCATGATATGTATTTTGTGGTCATAGTCATTCCCGTCCCCTAACTCCTCGCAGATCCTTTCTTACTTCCCTACCCACCCAACTTTATTTTCTCTCTCTCTCTCTCTCTCTCTCTCTCTCTCTCTCTCTCTCTCTCTCTCTCTCTCTCTCTCTCTCTCTCTCTCTCTCTCTCTCTCTCTCTCTTCCAAAAATCAAAACAAATCGTAAAGCTCCTGGGTGTGGGGACGGCCCTGCAGTGTGGCCAGTGTGACAAGAGTCATCTACTGAGGAACACCGATTTCCTCACCCAGCAACAATCACATGCCAAGAGCTCCTTAGCTCAGGGTGTGATTTCATGACTGCACTGAGCATGTGCAGGTCTTGTTCATGTTGTCAGTATCCGTAAGTTCTTAAGTGCATCTTCCCTGTTGAGTCTGGGAAACCCTGTATCCTTGAAGTCACAGCCCTCTTCTGGCTCTTACAATCATTCTGCCCCTTTTTGCACATTAATTCCCAAGCCTTGAAAGGGGAAGTATGATATAGACATTTTTTATGGGTGAGCATTCCAAAGTCTCTTATTCTCTGAGCTTTGATCAGTTGGAGTTGTATTAGTCAGGCTTCTCTAGAGAAGCAGAACTAATAGATTGAGTCTCTCTGTCTCTGTGACTGTCTATCTGTCTGTTTATCTATCTATCTATCTATCTATCTATCTATCTATCTATCTATCTATCTATCTATCTCTCTATCATCTATCTCTCTATCATCTATCTCTATCTATCTATCTATCTATCTATCTATCTATCTATCTATCTATCTATCTATCATCTATCTATCTAATCTATCAAGTCAGGTAGAAAGATTGATAAAATAGGATTGACCCAACACCGAAAACTGCTGTGGGATAACCCTTTGGTTCACTGTATGTATTACTCTCATTGGTTAATAAAGAGCTGACTGGCCAATGGCTAGGCAGAATTTTCAGGGCAGAGAGAACGATGGGCAGGATAAGGGTGGAGTCTGAGGAGTCTTGGGGCAGCGCTATGGGACACAGAGTGAGCATGCGGTAAATGAACCTTGGGGCAGCACATAGATATAAGAGCTAACTAAAAACAAGCCTAAGCTATCAGCTGAACATTTGCAAATAATAATAAGTATCTGTGTGGTTATTTGGAGATGAACTGTCAGGACAGAACTAATCAGCCATCTAGACAGAAAAGTCTATCTCCAGAAAACTGTTGAAGATGTGATCGGAACACGAGAATTAATTGAACTGTTCTTTCAACTTTTGCACATAGTTAAAATTTTCTATCATGTAAAGTTAAAAGTAAAAGTTATCTTTTTGAGAGAGAGAGAGAGAGAGAGAGAGAGAGAGAGAGAGAGAGGGGCAGAGAGACAGAGAGAGAGAGGTTACCATGATGATTTATAGGCTATACTCTAGCTAATCCAGCAATGGCTGGCTATGAATGCAAAGTCCAAGAATCTGGTAGTTTTTCAGTCCACGAGGCTGGATGTCTCAGCTGGTCTTCAGTATATGCTGGAATCCTGAAGAAGTAGGCTCCAGAACCATTGAAGGATGTGCTAGCATGGTGAAGGCAAGCAAGCAAAGAACAAGAGCTTCCTTCTTCCATGTCCCAGGACAGGCTTCCAGCACAAGGTGTGGTCCAGATAAGATCTGGAGTAAAGGCGTGGCTTCCTACCTCAAAGATCCATATTAGAAATAGATCCCCTCACTTCAAATTAAGCAGAAATCCCTCACAGGTATGACTCTATTTTTGAGTTTTAGTTAATTCCAGATGTAGTCAAATTGACAACCAAGAATAACCATCACAGTTGCTATCTATTGCAAAAAGAAATTCCTCTGATGCAGGTTGAGCTAAGCATTTATCTATAGGTATGCTATTTCATGCTATTAATGGCATTTTATTGCTATGTTCATTTAACAGAGTAATAATGGTAGGTCTTCTCCTAGCGCCCGGAACCTATCTCGAGTCTTGTCCTTGTTGATAGCATCAGGTATGTTCTCCATCTTGCAGAGTGGGCTTCAAATCCAATCTATCAGTAGGTTTTGGGGTGTGAGATGTGGAGCTGGGTGACCGCAGCAGCTAATGAGATGCTGGTGGCCATGGGTCCTTGCGGGCAGTCCCAGTCCAGCTGCTTCTGCTGCATGAAGATGGACTTTGTCACGGGTTGTGCCATGAGCATGGTGGCCGGAGTGCTGTGCATCAGGCCCCGTCTCCTGTGTCAGGATGAGAATGTGGGGTTGGAGCTGATGGGTGGCTTTGGGAAAACAGTGATGTAGAGTGTGTGGCACTGTTGGTACATTCGTGCCCATCAGAATGGGCACAGGATGCCAATCAGGGCAGTGTTTGCCGGCTACACTTGTACTTTCCCATCCATCTTGACCATTGTACAATAATAAAGCTTTTTCTTCTAAAAGAAAAGGTGCTTTTTAATATACCACTATAGTGCCAGTGGGCACGTCTCATCACACATATCAGGCTTTGAGGCTGGAAGAGTTCATAGGTCGGTGAAACGGATGGTTCCTTTTCTCCTCTGGTTGTGTAGATTGTACCTTGCAGCCCTATGAAAAGTTTCTAGCTCATTACCAGCTGGGCTTCTCCATGTTCTAACGAATGTATGTGGTGTCCCCAGCAACAGCATCTTATCATCACATTGTGGGGAGTAACTAATAACCTATAACCTTTGGAGAGGTTTAGGGGACACCATTGGCCAACAACTTAAAAAGAGATAACTCTTTCCTGGTACCGGGGTTTTATTTGGTAGCTATGATGTCTAGTTGAGGTATTATTGCCCCATTATAGGATAACTCCATTTAAACATGTGTATGTGTGTGTGTAAAAAATCTTATTTTATTTCATTGTTACCACAGTAGTTGATTTCCATACGATGCTTTCCCCAAAGGCATTCAGTGTTAATTATCCTTCCCCATATTTCCTCTTCTGGCCTTCCCTTGCATGTTCCATCCAATTTAACCCTTCCTGTTCTATTAGTCTCCTTCAACCTATATATCACTGTGTTCTGTCCACACAGATCTCCCCTAAGATCTCTGCCCTCCCCAGAGCCCATTACTAATTCATTGCTGAACATGGAAGTTCATGCCTGTAGCCTCAACATCTAGGAGACTAATGCAAGAGTTTGAGGCCAGTGTGGGTTGCAGAGTGAGACCTTTCTCAAAAAACCCAAATGGTAGAATAATAAGCAACCAATAATCAATTCAGTAATAGCATTTAGTGCTTGGTTATTGTTATATGCACTGTTTCTTGCGTGTGTATTTCAAATTTTCTTCCAACGTTTTGGATAATGTTAGAAAAAAATATTAGCATCTGAATATTGCTTCTCTGTAACTCACAGAGTCAACGGATTGGCAAGGGTCATGCATAGTGATGGTTCTAGGCATTCATTATCAATAAGTAATATGTAGGAATGTTGACACAATAGATAGGACTAGATAAAATGTATACTTTAACATCTTATAGGAAGGTGCCCAGGGGAATATGATGACATGCCGAAGTTGGCCCCTGCACAATTCCCATGAGAAAACAAGCAGTCAAGTCATGAAGCAGAGACTAAGTAAAGGGTGGGCCTAGAGACCAAGCATATTTTATTATGCAAATGCTCGTTCTTCTCCTGTCATATACTGGGGCACTTAACGAAGCCGGTGTTAAATGCTAACAAGATAAGCTTTGCGTCCATCGCTCACCTCATTTCTGGGAGCAGCTGCTGACCATTCTGGCCAGTAGAACACTGTGTCTTGAAGCATCACTGCCTGCCAAACAGAGGGAGGAAGGAAGTCAGTTAGTAATTACTTTAGTAATTACCGTCCCTGCAGTGATGGTCCATGTATTATCTACTTGATTGCCTAAAGATTTGGCTGGTGCGGAGGGTAGAGCTGTTGGCAATATCCCAAAGCTTAGGGTTTTGTTATTGTTAGTTTGAGTAGCGGATGGAGCAAGAAGGAAGGGGGAAATAACTTCATGAATGCAGATGTCCCACAAGCTTGAGTGGGCAAGCTGGAGAAGGTGAGGCTGAGAGCGAAAATGTGGGTTCAAGCTCTGGCTTTCCTCTTGTTGCAGGGTGACACTAGACATTCTACCCGAATCTGAACTCTTCCCACACAGATTCATGTTTTGAAAGCTCGGTGCTAGCTAGTGGTCCTACTTTGGGAGTCTGTAAAATCTTAAGGAAGTGGGACTCCCCCGGAGGATACAGATCACTGGGCAGGGGTTGTCTTTCAGAGGTGATACTTCTCCTCTGGCTCGTGGCATGCTCTTTCCTCCTGCCTCGATAGAAATAACCATCTCTTGTCATGTGCATGTGTGTGTACAATGATTTTATGTATTCTTCAATGACACTAGGTAAATAAAAGTCCATTCTTTAGGTTTATTTGTTTTGCCAGTGCACTAGGTCCAATTTTGACACATGCCAAGTTTAGAACTATTAAGAGATCTGCTGAGTTTTCTTGCAATTGAATAATTTTTATCGAATCTAGGATACTTTCTTATTCTTTGACTAGACAAGCCATAACATTATAAAGTGAATTATCCTGCTTACACTTTTGTCCAGAGGAAGTATACAATGAAGAGGATGTGATGCAATGATACAGACAGGGAACATAAAATTCAAAAAGAATCATGGGTTCGAGATGCTCTGCGTATCTTTTAAGCAATGGTATTTCCCTAATCTAGCTGAGAGAAATGTAGAGAGCAGAGGAAACCTGAGTGAATGTGGGTCGCTAATACAGGCACAGCCAGGTTAAGGACCCCCAAACCTCAGATTTATGGGAAGATAGACAAGTCTTCCCATCCAGCGTGAGGCTTAGAGGGCTGGGAAATCCTCACTCTGGTCAATGTGCAGATTTGATAGTGTGTGAAGAAATGTCCACTATAGCTTTCTCTCAGCAGGTATTTATGGCTGGAAGACTAATCCCTTACAGAGACTGCTCCTACTTAGATTAGCCAAACCTCTCTGCTTGATCTAGCTGCATACAACAACCCAGCCTCCCTGCTCAGCTACATAAAATAAACATATCAAGCATCCCGAGTACTGCTGTTTCTCCATCAGAGAGCCCAGTTCAGCCAAATCCAGCTTTTCTGCTTATCTCTGTGTTTTTCTTCATCCTTTGCTCCAGTCAGGTCCATCCCTGGAGCCATGTTGGATGTGACAGAGAAGGTAAAAAGGGTAATGCATTGGAGAAAAATTGCACAGATAAAGAAGAGCTTGGGAGGCAGAGAGGGTGGACCTGTCACCAAACTGACATGTCAAGGGTCCACAAGGCACAGTGTGCCTCAGCCAAGTGTGGTTACCTGGTTTGCGCATGGTCTTCTAGTTCTAGTAGCTTCCTTTGAGCCCCACGTAACACCTAACACAGGGCTTTTGCTCATAACAAACCAGTATTTGTGGGATGAATGGTCCTTCCGTTCCTGCTGAAAACACCAAGAGTTGCTTCCATGTATTTCTCTCCTTCTATAAAGAGAATTATAGTTAGAGGAGGGCTGAGGCATTGAGGGAGCATTGAGAATGCAGACCCAGGACTGGGTGGTCAAATATCATCCTGTTTGCTGTTGGCCAGACACCTGAACCAATTCTGTGTTTTAACACAGGTAGGATGCAATTGGAAGTCATGGACATGCTGCCTAAGAAGCTGCTGTCATTGCCTAAAAAGTCTTCGGTTTTATTTTAAATCCACATCTAGAAATGTTACTCTTGTGTCCAGTCTCATTGCTACCCAAAGCAGTCTTTTTTTAGTTGCTGTATCTCTTCTATCTTGCTTATTGGGATATATATTGAAAGGATATTTCACTACTTAAATATTTATTTGTTCAGTTCTGGATACTGGGACTTGAACCCAGGGCCCTTTATTGCTGTGCATGTGCCCTCCGCTGAGGTGTATCCCTAGACTCTTTTAATATTTTTAGGAGTTTTTTTTCTCTTCTGCTTTTGTTAAAGAGTAAAGGATGTCTGCAGAGACTCTTTCAATGTAGTACATTTAATACTATCATAGACGGTAAATAATGTTATAATGTCATAGGGATTCAAATATAGCTTTTAAGTAAGCTTTTCTTTATAAAATACGGGACGGGAGGACAAGGCTTCTGAGGTTTAATTCCACGGCACCAGCAGCCATAGTTCTTTTGGAGATATCGCTTGTTCTGGCCCTGTTTAAAATCAGATTCCTTTGAAGCAGAGCCCGGGACAGAGGTTTCCATTTGTGTGATTTACTGGGGACGTGTTCCTACTGGAAGGGGAGCATAGGAGAGGGACAAGGGGAAGGGAAGGAGCCAGGCAAGAATGTGGAGACACTGGCAGGCCAGTTCCCTGGGGGACGATTGGAAACACAACCGAGGCAAAGTCAGGTTCCCTGGAGGCAAAGGGACTGCAGTGGTACCCTCAGACCAATCAGTTTCTGCATGGGGCCCGTCCCTGTGGCAACCGCAGGCCACAGCCTGATGTCCTGGATGGTTCCAATTTGGTTGAGGGCAATTCTCAGAGAAAAGAGCAGCTGAGAGCTGTGAGCCGCCAGCACTGCTTCTGGACCACGGCGCTGGGGTGCCCAGGGTGACTGCTGCATTTCTCCTTTGGAATGGCCAAAGCAGTTATGAATTTCAACGTCTTTTCCCAGTGAACAATCAGATGAAGGAGACAAGAATTCTAGAAAGGCAACAGCGGGGTGTGTGTCTAGAAGCTTAGTTAATTCAGCATTTCAAGTATCTTTGAAAATAGAACTTCTGTTCTTCATACATATTCCTTGGTTAAAATAACTTAGAAATAGTATTTTTAAGCTCTCATTCTTTAGTTTAAAATTTAAAAGAAGAAGAAAAAGAAGAAGAAGAAGGAATTGGTGAATGTGGGTGAATTGCCCGAACTAAAGCACATGCTCTAATTAGAACTCTGGGACGCAATGGCAGGTACCGCCAACACTTGCAGTGATAGACAGACCTGGGACCTCAGTCTGAACGTCTGAGTTTTCAGTTCATATTTAAAAGTAAGCTTCCATCTTTTGTCTATGGCTTTCCAAGAAGGATGACAAACAGGCGTTGAGAAGAAAATATTTACTAAAAGCAAAAAACACAGTCCCCAGCCTTCGTGAGCAACTCATGAAACGTTTTCTGGACTACAGTGGGTGGGGTTATTTCCATATTGGGAGGGGCACTGGTGAGTATGGAGCAAGTCTGCAGCAGTGATGGGGTGGGCTGTAGACTGTGCTGGACATAGGTGGAGTAGCCCCATGAGTGCTGCTTCATACCTCATCTGCTTCCTCTGAATTAGAAACAGCATGTGTTACTTAAACAGAAAAGCGGCTAGAATTAATACAATCCTTAAATGTAGAGACGTGATGAAGTTGGCAAAATTCAATGGGTTTTTTTGCTCTTCTGACATCCTTCTTGTTTTAAAGTAAGGTCTCCCCGGCTCAGCGCGCTTGAACTCACTGTCTAGTCAAGAATGACCTTGACTTCCTGATTCTCCAGCTTGCACCTCCTGAGTGCTGGGATTGCAGGCCCTGTGCCAGCATGCCTGGCTGAGGCTAGGAACTTTTAGCAGAGTTTCAGAGGTCCTTGTTGCCAGTGCATAGACCTTTATAGTTTAGACCCTTTCCGTTTGCATAACAAAAACAATCCATCAGTCTTTTCCAAGGTCTGGACTTTGGCTTGGGTCTTCATTGGGGATCCTCCCCACAGAGCCGCCTTCTACCACACAGAAAGCCTCCCACAAGGCTAGCCCAGTTTACTGGCCTGTACTTCAAGGACAGACACTTTGTATCCTTTGAAAGGAAGAACCGTAGCTGGGACAGACTTATCCCTCTCCCGTTCTTTTATGATTTCTGTCCAGGGAAAGCATCAGAATGACAGGTTTTAAGGTTAAAAATGGTGGTGGCACACACCTTTAATCCCAGCACTCGGGAGGCAGAGGCAGGCGGATCTCTGTGAGTTTGAGGTCAGCCTAGTCTACAAGAGCTAAGGCTACAAAGAAACCCTGTCTAAAAAAAAAATAAAATAAATTTTTTTATTTTAAAAAAGGAGAAACTGTCACACAACTTGGCTCCCTGAAAATCCCCTGTGGTTTCTCAAGGCCCAGGAAAAGCCAGGATCTTGAAGGGGCCGGGAGGACCAACCAAGCTAGGCTTTGCAGAGCCCACAAACAGCCCTGCATGTGCCAGTGGGTGAACACTGATGAGAGGTAATGATCCATGGGAGGAGCGCAAAACACGGTTAGAACTCTTAGGTTTTTTAAAAAATTTTTTCTTGTTTAAAAGTGAGGCTAAATGAACCAATTTACATGCTTTTCTAAGGATAAATATCCTTAGGAAATATACGTATTGGCCCCCGTGCCGTGAAAGACTAACATGTGTCTTTACAATGTTTGAAATGTCTCAAGGCACGAGTAGAATCTCTCTATCTCTCTCTGTCTGTCTCTGTCTCTCTCTCTCTTTCTCTTTCTCTCTCTGTGTGGGGGGGTACATGTAGAGAAGCATTCAGATTATTGTGGCTAGTATAGTTTATGTGCACCATTTTAAGTACATTTATGAATTATTATACCCAATTTTAACTAAACAAATCCCCACAAATGAATTACAAGTGGATTAAGCAAATTCCTTCAAGGCCCCGACAGCTTTCATTTTCACTAATTGAACTCAAGCAAAGAAGAAAACCACAGAGCCGGTACCTTCTCTACTCAGACTAATTCTTAACCAGTCACTTAGGAGGTAAAGAATGACAGCAGTCTAAGTAGCTCTCGCAAGGCCAGCTGTTGTGAGATGCTATTTACTACGATGGCAGCATGAAGCAGAAACATACCTACTCTAGTATATGTGGCCCCGAGACCCTGGGCTCACTGTTTCAGGAAAAGGGGACAAATTCAGGAAGACGAGGACAAGAAAAAGTTGGCTTTATTTGTCTGTGAAGAGTTTCTCAACAATGATGCCATGCTCCCGCCCATGGTTTGGCAGGAACTTGGGGACATTTTATTCTAGTGACTTTCAAATATGCAGAAATTCTTTAGGTGATCAGAGCTCCTTTTTAGGTGTTAAGATACTCAGCAAGCTGAGCATTGTGGGACACAGCTGTTATCCTAGCACTCAGGGAGGTGGACAGCCTGGGTGACATAGTGACACCCTGAACAAAGAAAAACCCTGCAAATCCATTTAACCTCAAAATGTCAATCTCTTACCCAGGGGACCGACAGAAGACTTTCTTGCTTTCTCTCAACAGGACACAGGGAACTGAGAGGGTTTTATTTCATTCTGCTGCAGTTCTGTCTTGAGTGACATTCTATGTCCTCTCAGGATGTTCATGTACTCTTTGGGATTTAGGAACTCCAGAACGATGCTTGTAACAGTCTTCTGCCAACCACAGGGTCTGGTCTGCCCAGTTCTTCTCTCTACTCCTAAGGGTCACTCTGTCCATGGGCACTTTTCTGCTTTTGAATTTTGAAGCGGTTTCCTATACATATAGAGAGCAAGTGGAGAGAGAGCAGAGAGAGGAGAGAAAAGACAGAGAGAATAGAAAGTGAGAAGAGAGAGGAGAGAGAGGAAAAGGGGAGAAAGAAAAGAAGAGATAGAGAAAAGAGAGGAAGATAGGAGAGAGAAAGGGAGAAGAGATGGAGAAGAGAGAAGGGTGGAGAGAGAAAGAGGTGTGTATGAGAGAGAGAGGAGAGAAAGAGAGAAGGTGGTGGTAACTTGGTAGCACTTTCAAAATAGCAAACTTCCCTCGCTTCTCTTATGGTCCACAAAAGATGACTCCAGCCAGCCTCCTGTTTTGTGGTCAGTTGGGATTTGGACTGTGTTCTTTTTAGCCTCTACCTTCAATCACCTTCCAAGCCACTCTGATTTTACTTTCTAAAGATTTATCAAAGGCCTTCCTCTTATCTTTCCTTGCCATCATTTTGCTCTTTCAATAGTGTATCATTTTTCTCTTGATTTACTGTGTACTCTCAAAGCCTGCCTTCCATAGGGCCCCCAGCTTGATCATTCAAAGGCAAAAATGGGATCCCACTAACCATCCTGTGTGGATGTGCTGAAGATTTGTTGACATTGCCAAGTCCTTAAAATTTGTTCCCAAATTTCTGTTTTACCTGAGTTTCCTAGTCTCCACAGGTAGATGTCAAGCTACATCACAGTCACTTTGATCTGGGAACACTTCTGTTAGGGTCATCTATCCTCCATGCTGTCTTCCTTCCCCAGATGACTCTTGAAGACTTAGGATACTTTCATGTCATCCAGAGAGTCTTCAATGCACTCCCTGAGCCACCTGCACTTCCACTGGCCCTGAGCTGTGCTAGACGCTCTTCCCCATCCTCCTTAGCATCCTGTTACAGTCAGCCCTAGTTCTGTTCTCTAGGCTGGTGCCTGTACCCGTCTGTCTCCATGCATTAGCTTCTTGTGGCTGTACCAAATACCCCAGAGAGTAACTTAATGGAGAAAGGGTTGATTTGCTCACAGTTTAAGGGTTCCGTCAATGGTTGTATAGCCTTAAGCATGGGTGGAACATCATGTGGATGTGAGTATGTGTTGAAAAAGCATCTTCGCTTGTTAAGGGTATGGGAAGCAGAGAAAGGGACAGTTAAGGGCAGGAGCAGGAACTTCCTGAGAGAAGACTCCAGCAACGCACTTCCTGCAGCTAGGTTCCCCTCTTCTGAAGGTGACAGCAGCTCAAAATAGTGCCACCCATTAGAGACCAAGTATACAACAATCTGTAGGGAACCATATATTCTAACTACAATATTTTTCCATCAAGACCTAGCATTTTTGAGAAAGGAAAGGATTTATTTATTTGGTTCTGGGATTAAACCCAAGTTTCCACTCACAAATGCTAGGTGAGTGCTCTACCACTGAGTCAGACCTCAGCCCCAGGAAGATCTTCATTTGAGATCTGTCTTGTAGAGGGTATGTGCTACACACCAGATACTTGCTGAAAGACCAGGCAGACAGATAAAAGAATAGCAACATTTTTTTTCTTTTTATACAAGGTCTCACGCATCCCATGCTGGCCTCTAACAGTGTAGTAAAGAGTGACCTGGCAATTCTGAGCCTCCCATGTCTACCTGCTGAGTACCGGGTTTATAGGTGTGTACCCCCACCCAATTTAGGTAGTACTGGGGATTGAACCAGGGCTCCCGGCATGGTAGGTAAGCACTTTATGAGTTAAAAATACAGCTAAAGGCTAAACATGGGCAGAAACCCTGACTGGGTGGGAGAGATGGCTCCTGCTCTATTTTCCCTTCTTTCACTCCTTCTGAAACTCTCTCTGTTCAGTTGGCTTGCTGACCGGTGCCACCTGCTTTGCTCCCATCTGCCAGTAGGTTCCTTCTCCTACACAAGAAAACCCAGGGCCAGAGTAGGGCATCAATGCACTTACCTCCAACCCTGTGGTTCCCCGTGCAGCTCTGGAAGAACAAAACCCGAGCTGTTGCTTGTGACCCTTTTTGTTGCTTCCAGACACGTGCCAGGGGCACAGGAAGTGGAGTACTGGATTACAGAAGGTGGGTCTGATCTAGAGAGAGAAATTAGGCAGCTTCTGTCTTGACAGCAGTTCTAACTCAAAGCAGAAGGTAGGACCTTCTTACCTACATCTCTTACCCTCTTACCTTTGCTTGCAGAGAGTCGTCACGAACATACTAAGATGAAGAACCTGTGGCTTTGGAGTTGGGCCACTCAGGGTCCCTGGGCCCTATCACTGTCTCGTGAGAGGTGTGGCTTGGACATGCCCCATAGCTCCCTGAATTACAACTTGGAAGTCTGACAAATTTCTCAACACCAACCTCTTAAGATTGTTGAGCTTCTACCTCCTACACTGCGCTTGGACCCTCATTAGCTGGGTCCCTGCAGCAAATGTAAATTCTCAGCCCCTGCCAATCATTCATTCCTACCGAGTCCAGAGTCTTGGGAGTGTGACTGCGCTGAGCTCCCAACCCTTTGGTGTTTCTTCTTGGGCTCGATCATTGCTACTTGTTTGTAGCGCTGGAGATGGAACATTCCATGGTTACAAAAGGCAAGTGCTCCCCCAGCCCCTGAGTGTGCTAGAAACGGAGGACCATGACTTCATTGTCTTTCCTTTTCTTAGCTTCTTCCCAGCTCCTGGGCATATTTAGTCTTCTCTGCTCATCATCCTGGTCTGACTCAGAATTTGCTCTTCTCAGGCAAGGCCACAAACTCTCTACCTCGAATAAAACAGATCTGGAGGAGACTCACACAGCCCAAACAAATTCAGCCTGGCCTGAGCTGTGACCCCTTCAAAAAACAATCACAAACTGTTATCTCTGACTTCCTCTTACTTCCTCTGCCCCCTATTGGGGAAGAACCTCACCTTGGAGGCCAGATTGCAAGTATTATTTCACTGATCTTTCCCATAACACTATAAGGAGAAACGAGTGTGAACTTCCCTTACAAGACAAAGAAGCAAAAATGTTGGAGAAGAAGTGGCCGATGCAAGCATTCCAGTCAGGAGCACCAGCGGGACCCAAAAAGGCTGTGGTGGTGGTGGTGGTGGTGATTGTGGTCAGGCTGTGGTGGTTGCGGTAACTGGAGATGGCTGTGGTGGTGACCATGGCTGTGGCTGTGGTACTCACTATTGTGGGACTGTAGTGTGATTGTGGTGGTGGCTGTGGAGGTGGTGGCAGCTGTGATGGCAATGGCTGTGGAGGGGTGCTCTTTTCTCTTTGCTTGCTATAACTCCATCTTCTTGTAATGCTTTGTCACATTGCAGAGGTAGCTCGCTGTAGTAGCAGAGGTAAGTTCTTGTGTGTGATTTTTCTCAACACTTCCAGAACTATCTTTATTGCATCCTGCATGTCTAGTCCTAGTATCACTGGCTTGGAGCACTATCACGTCTTCATGGGACCCCATTAAATAAAGAAAGCAGCAGCAGCAGCTGAGAACAAGCCCTCCTCAAATGTAGTCTCAGATCAGTGAGATGCCTCTTTCAAACTTCTACATTAACAAGTCTAGTCTTCCTTTTGAAAACCAGTTGATTTTATTACAATGTTTCCCAAAGTTTCCTTGCTTCTTCTTCTTCCTCCTTCTGCCTTTGTTTTGTGTGTGCACACGTGTAGAAGACAGAGGGTAGCTTGATGAAATCAGTTCTCTCTTTCCAGCTTGCGTGTTCTGGGCAGTGAACTCAGATCACTGGCATTGATGGCGAGCACCTTAGCCTGCTAAGTGACCTTGCCACCCCGTCCCTTCCTTTCGTTTGCAATTCCATAATCCTCATGGTCTCCAATAATTTCCAATCACCTCCCTTGATCCGTATTCCTGATCTCTTAACCTATGTCTTTGCCATTTGTCACATCTTATTCCAGACTATTTTTGACCTAGTTCCTGAGTTCTTTTTCCCCAACCATACTAACAGTTCAGACTTTCCTATGGCCCACAGAAATGCACATTCCTCTACGTAGCCACAAAGGTCCTCTAGAGTCTAGTTTTCTGGTCTTTTATTTATATCCCCAATGTTCTGGGTGAGGACTGGGTACTGTGGATAGCAGACTGTGTGGGAAGGGAAGGGAAGGAGGATAGGATGGGTTAACTGTTAGGATCTGATGCGGTCAGCAAAGGCTTCAGCTACCTACATACATGCAAGTCTTTGCATACAGAGGGCTTCCAGAGACATTGACATGTCTCTGGGTCTTCACATACTCATAACCAGCATTGAGGGGGATTTGGCCAGGCAGGACCATCCCCAGAGAGGATGCACTGGGGTACCAGCAGGTACACTTCCAGAAGCTGCAGGTACACATTCATGCTTTATGTCTGGAAAGGGTGTCTAGGCCCCATGCCACAGTGCTTGCTGTAGACACACATAACTACCACTTCGGCAAACCATGTGAGGTAACATTTTATTTTGTTTATTTATTTTGGGTTTTTCAAGACAGGATTTCTCTGTAGCTTTGGAGCCTGTCCTGGAACTAGCTCTTGTAGACCAGACTGCCCTCGAACTCACAGAGATCTGCCTGCCTCTGCTTCCTGAGTGCTGGGATTAAAGGTGTGAGCCACCACCGCCCGGCTTCTACTGAGCCCTCAGCCTCAAACATACTGAAGTTGGCCCTATTCACATTGAGGTCTTGCCTGTTTTTTTTAATGCTGTCTTGTAAAACTAGCACTTGAAATGTGAGTCACCAGCTGAACCATCCCCATGTTTAAAATATAGAGCTCAGGCGAGGCTGTTGCTGAGCAGTGCTTGCCTTTCATGACTGAGGCCTCGGGCTTTATCCCAGCACCACACACCTTCAAAACAGATGCTAAAATATACAATTTAGAACCTTTTTAGTCTGTTCATAGGCATGGACAGCTACAACCTAGTCCATTCCTCTAAACAAGCTCCATGCCTTTACCCCCCTGTCCTCTTTTTTAACCTCCTTCCTGAAGCAATGACAGGACCATTTTTTTAAAATCTCTGCTTCCCTATTCTAGACACTTCATGTGGAAGGAGTCATAGAATAAGTGCCTTCTGGAGTCTACTTTCTTTTGTTTAATGATCATGTTTGTGGGATCCATCCACATGGGAATGCATCGCCACACTTGCTCATCCCCTTCTGTGGCCACCTAATGTCTCATTGGACGGCTATATTGCATTTATTGATCCATACTCAGGCGGTGAGCATTTGGATCAGGTCAGTTTTCTGGGTGTTAATAGTAGCACTGCTGTGAGAATTCACAGGCTGAGCAAGGCTTTTGTGGGTACCTCCCTGCTGGGGTAGACACCCTATGGTGCTCCGCAGGATTTTAGGATGACTGTGTTTAATTACTTCAGGCATCTTTGGGAGCTTTTTTCTGAATCAGTTGCTTTGGAAGTGTCCCTGCTATGAGAATTCCTTTCCCTGGAGATAGATACATAAAAAACATCTACTCCCTCCTCATAATGTCCCAATGACAAACAAAAGTTTAATTCATCCATATTCACCCAGGGAGATCAAATGAGTTTATTGGGTTTACTCACAGAGCCTGGGTGAAGGGTCCCTAACAGGAATATACAAAATAGTTGCAGAGAAAGGCTACTATGGTGGTTTGAATAAGAATGACCCCCATGGGCTCATATTTTTAAATGCTTAGTCACTAAGGAGGGGCACTATTTGAAAAGATTAGAAGGGTTAGGAGGTATTGTCTTGTTGGAGAAAGTATGTCACAGGAATAGATGGACTTTGGGGTTTTACAAACCCATGCCAAACCTAGGTTTCTCTCTCTCTCTCTCTCTCTCTCTCTCTCTCTCTCTCTCTCTCTCTCTCTCAATTAGGATATAGCTCTCAGCTACTTCTCCAGCACCTGGCTGCATGCTGCCATGCTCCCCATCATGATGATAATGAACTAAACCTGTGAATCTGTAAGCAAGCCCTTAGTTAATGCCTTCCTTCCTAAGAGTTGCCTTGGTCATGGTGTCTCTTCACGGCAATAGAACACTGGCTAAGAATAGTATGTAAATCCTCCATACCCACCATGGATGATGGCTTCACCCCTTTTTCTTAGTCTTCCTCAGACTATCTACCCTTGCATATTCCCTAGCTGAGTGACTCTTGATCTGTGGGTCACAACCCTTTCGGGGTCCAAGCAACCCTTTCAAAGAAAGGGGTCACATATCAGATATCCTGCATATCAGATATTTACAAAGCAACTCATAACCCTAGTGGAATTACAGTTATGACATAGCAACCAATATGATTTTATCATCGAGGGTCACCAGAACATGAAGAACTCTATTAAAGGGTTGCAGCATTAGGAAGGTTGAGAACCACATCCCTAGATCCTTCAGGCATGTGCAGTTGGGGCAGACTTGCATACAAACGGCTGGAAGGAATGGCTGGACACTCGGGTGAGTCTCCAATGACCCTCCTTACCCGTTCTTTCTCTCAGGGAATGTCAAGTCTACAGGCCTAGCTGTGACTGACGCTTGCAAGCAGGCAAGTCGATCTGATAAAGATGGTGGCTGTTTTGTTTAGAGGATCCTGTTCCACAACAGCCACTTTTTACTTCCTCTATCAGTTACGTGTCCCGTGTCTACTTTTCTTAGCACCCTCTGACTGTCTTTGCTGCAGCTCTTTCACACTCAGCCTTGCATGTTGTTTCAGTGGGCATCTCTGTCTAGATCAGCATCCTTTTTCCTTCTTGAATGGCAGCCACCTTCCTACAGACACCATCCCTCCCACAGCCCATCTACTGGCCCAGCTAAGGAACACATTCCATCATGTGATCACGGGAATATGACCCCCTGCAGGCTAAATTAGCATCACTTCTGAGATGTGCACCAAAACTGTATTTCTACTGGAGTTCCTAAGCTAGTGACGGGCAAGCCTGGAGCTCTTGGTGACTTTGTTACCACCTCAAGGTGAGATCTCCTTGGGAACTGAAATTAGCCTAGTTCCAATGTGAAGTGCCAGAGTACCTGGTGACTTTGGTCACGGCTGGAATATGCCATTAGGACATGCATTTCTTGATCCAGTAAATTATAAGTTCTTGTGAAGCCGCTTCTGTAAACCATATAGAGTCCTCATCTGTGGGGACAGTTAACACCATATACCCCTGAGACAGGCGAGGTGTCCAAGATATACCACTGAATATTCATCACAGGACTATGAGATGAATGTGACTTAAGCCATTTTTTTAAATCAGAGGATCCAGGTTTCTCTGTGTTTCTAGAATCAATGAAAAGCATGGCTAGTGCGGATGCTGACTTGGCTTCTGAAGGTAAGTATATGTCTTGCTCGTTTTCTCACTGAAATCCTTGAGTGATAGCTGTCAGGCAGGTGACCCTCATTCTGCTTGGAAACATGCTCTATGCTCCATGGCCACAGCAGGGGTTTCTCTTTCTGGGGAGGAAGGCTGGGCTTGGTATGTGTGTCTGTGTGTGGATGCCCAAGAGGCTCAAAACAGAATCGTTGACCTCACTCGAGGATTTGGGAACCAATCATAGAGCCTTAGTTATTTTCTTAAGGGTCCTTTTTAGAGCTCTGCCTGCCCACTGTTGAGGGAAACTGGGCCACCTTTATTTTTACAAAGCTATCAGTGTAGCTTAATAAAAATAGGTCATCTGCCAATTCATATGTCGCTAATTTATTTCACCATAATTGATTTGGAGGATATGGAAATGAAGATCTATTTTCCTTATTACTTAGGAAAATGAGGGCTTTTTAAAAATTCTAATTCCTTAAATACATGAAACAAAATTATTTAAGAAACAAGTAGTTTTCATAAGGAAGGTTATGTGGTAGAATAAATTCAGAGAGACAAGAGGATACACGGAGCAAGAACAGCATGTTGAATGATGGGAACATCTGGAGCGTAGACCGTGGTAATTTTTGGTACCACCATTTGCATTTTAATTGGTTGAATGAGAAAACAGCAGCTATTCATATATATCTTTTTCCAGCCTGGCTTAAAGTGAATGCTTATGATTTAATCCTGAAAGCTGCAAGCTTTCAAGGCACCACAATGTCCACTTTCCTAGGCTGGAGACATTAACGCGTAAAGGCAACACAGAGGTCTTATGGGGCCAATGGCTGCCAAAAAAGCCTGTGGAGCCCCAGGGGAATCTTTGTTGCTACTGTAGTCATGACAGCTCTGTGAACTGAGGAGGCCAGAATAGACAGGGTGTTTGCAAAGGTCTGGCTCCCTTCCTCAATGTCAGATTACATTTTTCTTCTCTTATCAGTGCTTTAAAGGCTTATTCGTTGGAAAGCGGCTGTCCCGGGAGAATATGATGTAATTGTGACTCACTCAAGAGATTCTTTAAAGTGGGGGAGTGTTCCTTAAAATAGAAGGGGATTTTTCACTTTGAAGGCGAAAAGTTTTCTCTGCTTACTCTGAGTCACAGGGTGACTAGGTTCCTGTCCCTCATTCCCATCCTGCATCCTTAGTCACATTGTGGAAACACTTGGAAAGCGTGCTGGTTCGAATGAGAAATGGCCTCCCCAAGGGGCTCACGTATATGAACACTTGGTTCCCAGTTGTCTGGACGGCACTGTGTTGGGGAGGTTATATAACCCTTAGGAGGTGAGCCTGACTGGACGGAGTACATCCTTATGGGCAGGCTTTGAGGTTTTATAGACGGGCCTCACTTCCTGTTCTCTGGGTCTGCTTTCTGTGTGTGGATAAAACGTGATGTTTCTGTTTCCTGACTTCCACGCCTGGCTTCCAGCTCCTGCTGCCAAGCTTTCCCCAGCATGATGGACAGCAATCCCTCAGGAATTGTATATGAAATAAACCTCTTTCTCCTCTAAGCTGATTTTGGTCATACAGTGGATCTATCTCCTTATTCAAAATGTTCATCCTGTGCATTTGATTGAAGGTTGCTGTCTTCCTTAGGGTTTCTATTGCTGTGAAAAGTCTCAGTAACTGCGGCAACCGCTTACAAAGGAAAACATTATCTTTTAAAGATCTATTTATTTGCCCTGCGTACAGTGTTCACTCTGCCTGCATGTATGCCTGCACACCAGAAGAAGGCACCAGATGTCATTGTAGATGGTTGTGAGCCACCATGTGGTTGGTGGGAACTGAACTCAGGCTGTCTGGGAGAGCCACATGGTGGCATGCAAGCAGATGTGATGCAGGAGGAGTAGCTGGGCATCCTACATCTTGCAGGCAGCAGGAAGACGACTGAGACACTGGGCAGTATCCTGAGCCTAGGACATCTCAAAGCCCACCCCCACAGTGACACACTTCCTTCAACAAAGCCACACCTCCTAATAGTGCCACTTCCTGTGAGATTATGGGGGCCATTTACATTCAAACTACCACAGATTCTATGTTGGAACTTTTTGTTGTTGTTCACTGAAACAGAAAATTCATTTTATAGCCCAAGCTGGCTGGGAACTCACTCTGCGCTGGCTGTTACTGCAGTCGCCAGAACTCTGAGAAGTCACTGGAGAGCTACCATGACTGTCTAGGGCTGCTATTTTCTGTTAATAAAAATTTTAGTAGTCAAGCATGTTTGGATCTCACAAAGAATGTCTAAAGATAAATTCTGAGGTGGTGGTTGGGAGCCCATTTATTGATGCTTGTAGGGAGGAATGTTGAAGGAGCAACGTTGTCTCACTGGCTTTGTGCTTCTAGCCACAGGGTGTTTTCTGAGCAGTCCTCAGCAGCCATCATCACTTATGGACCTTGTGCAGCACTGCCTAGCTACTTATATTGCTCAAGCTTCCCTTTCTTAAACTATTTATTACGTAGTTCTCAAATGGGCTCAGCCCCTTTCCACGTATTCCTGCTTCACCCTGTGCCTTCAGCTAGCTATCTGAAATCCAGAAGAGCTCACAATTTTTGGATCTCAGTTTCCTTTTTAAATGTTGAGTATGGCATCTTTAAAATCTTTATTAGCTCTGTAGGACTTTTTTCTATGCTTCTGTGTTCTAATGCATTTAACGCTGATCTAAATTCTTAAACAAATCTTTTGCATAGATAAGAGGAAACAGTGTCTTGGTACCTTAAACGAACAATCAAGAAGATTACAAGTTACAATGAACTGCTGTATGAACCAGACATGCAAGACCTACGGAAAAGTGACTGCTGAACTTTCCAAGAGACAGGATGGTCCTTCAGGGTTCCTACTTCACAGAAGAAACTGCCAGACATTCTGCAGGACACAGAAGAAAGCAACTGATGAACTTTGCCATTACAAGGCAGAACATATCTTCAAATTTTCTGCTTCATGGAAAAGTCTGCTGGATACTATGGGCCAGTAGGTTGAAGATAGATGCCCCAACATTACAGAAGAACTTTGGGTGACTGTCTAGGCAGCAAGATGTCTCTGACAATTCTAGAATTTTGTAAGTTGCTTACAATGCACTTCCTGTTTACTTGGGTAATATTATAACCTTCTGGTGTCTTTGAATAGTTGAAGACAGATAGTTATATTTTTCTTAGTTATGATAAAATAAATAAGTTATAAAACTTTAGACTCACAAAGATAAGATAGATGATGGAGTATTTTCCTTAATTTGCCAAATGTAAATGGACTAAATATTGTGATTATAATTCTTGCTTGAGGTTTTTCTGTTCATGTGTTGCTTTCATTAGTTAATGAATAAAGAAACTGCTTTGGGCCTGATAGGGCGGAACTTAGGTAGGTGGAGATGACAGAACTGAATGCTGGGAAGAAGGGCAGAGCGAGAGACTCCATGGATCTTCTGCCTGAGATGGACGCTGGTTAGAATCTTGCCAGTAAGTCACAGTCATAGTCATGTGGCAATACACAGATTAATAGAAATGGGTTAAATTAAGATGTAAGAATTAGCCAATAAGAAACTAGAGCTAATGGGCCAAGCAGTGTTTTAATGAATACAGTTTTTGTGTAGTTATTTTGGGTGTAAGTTAGCCAGGCAGCTGGGACAAACAGCAGGCCCTCCCTTGCAACACTTGATAACTGTTTTGTATGTGTAATTTTACTATGTCAAAGTTAAAACTTTCTGTTTTATTTAGAAAAAGGGAGATGATAGGGGATTCCCATCTATATGCTATGAATATGTTTTATTACCATTGGTTAATAAAGAAGCTGTTTCATCCAATGGCTTAGCAGAGTATGGCCAAGACTGGAAGAGATATATATAGAGAGAGTAGGCATTGTCAAGGAGATGCCATGTAGCTGCAGAAGGAGAAAGACGCCAGAAAACCTTACCGGTAGGTCACAGCCTCGTGGTAGTACATAGATGAATATATGTACCACCAATCATGGTGGCATGTAACTATAACCTCAGCACATGGGAGGTTACAGCAGGAGGATCACCAGATGGATATCAGCCTGGGTTGCAAGGTGAGACCTTGTCTCCAAAACCCAAAGGCTGAGGATACAGCTCAGTGGTGGGGAGCTCGCCTAGCACGTACGAAACCCTGCTTTTTACAGGTACAGAGATCTATTCCTGTCTCCGTTTTTCTTTGTCTCTTTACAGTTCTAGTTTATTCTCGGGATATCTTCAAACCCAAACAGAGCCAGTGTTTCTTCCTCGAGTTTCATGTTTCCATGTTTCCAAAGACTATTTGTGTATCACTCTGTGGTGGTATTGTCATTCAACATTTAAGTCAGTGCTTCCAAAAGCAAAAGTGATATATATATATATATATATATATATATATATATATATATATCACTTGTTTGCAGGTTTGAAGGAAAAACATAAATTTTATTTATTTAACAATGCATTTTACATTTGTTGTGTGTGTGTGTTCATGTAAGTACTTACAAGCATACTCGCCCCATGGTATTCACGTGAAAGTCGAGGACAGCTTGAAGAAGTGGATCTCAGGTCACCAGGCTTGGTGGTGACAAGTGCCTTTATCCCCTGAGGCCTCTTTGCAGTCTGAGAAAATTAGTTTTTAGATAAATTAATATACTGGATTTCCCCTTCTTCTACAATTGCCTTTAAATAATCTCATTGATTTTGCTGTATAATTTCAGAGCCTTATAGAATAATTGATATAGTTTGGAACATTATATGAACACTAACACCCATTCAGATAGTTATTTTGAATTATTACTACACTTCATCATAAATTAAGGTACTGAAAGGAAATTATATAAACACCAAGACAAGCTGAGACAGTTCCTTTAAATTATCTCTCTGTAATTAATCATAAATTAAAACACAGAAATAAATAAGAGCTCCTGCTTACATGCAGAACATTGTTGCGTTTGATGGTCAGGAAGCCACAGGCTGATCTGCAGAGTGCATCTCAGCAATGGCGAAGGTCACACAGTCTGAGCATGCACTGTGTGTTTACCAAGCTAGTGTTTAGAAACATTTATACACATGTATTCCCAGGACAGCGTGATTAGAGAAAGTCACATATAACCTGTGCAGCCATTACATATGCAATGCAGCGAGAAACTAAAAAAAAAAAAAAAAAAAAAAAAAAAAATCAGCTCCTGTGCCCTTTCCTGACGACATGTTTCTCTTCGCCACACAAAGGATACACGGCTGATTCAAAGCTCCGAATAGCTCAGTAATATGGTTACACAACACCATGACAAGCTCTATCTAAGCTTGTTTAAGAATATTCCTCAGGGAAGGCTTCAAAGAGTGGCACATGGTGACAGCGGAAAGAAATCTGCTTTGTTGGTAGATGGCAATCCTTACAGATTCCAAGCATGTTGCACAGCCCAGCATCGACTGTGGTTAACACCCGTTTCTAAAGCAAGTGCTTAAAGCTTATACAAGAATTAAGCAATCTTTTGTGCAAGCCCTGTTTTATCTTAACCTACATAGGACAAATTGATGCTAAGCGAACAGAAGCATTGTAAAAGTCTAAAAGTATCGCCCTCTGTGATTAAGAATGTAAGACTTCCTTTTATCAAAATATGAACAAGGTGGGTCAGATGCATGCATATGTCCCCCATACATGTCCTGTTTATCCCTCATATATCTCTTTGCAATCCTCCATACACCCCCAATACATCCCTCATATATCCCTTATATATTCCTCATACATCCCCCCACATCCCCCATACACCCCCCGCACATCCCCATACATCCCCTGGACATCCCCCATACATCCACATAGATCCCCATACATTCCCCCCATGTGTGCATGTGCACACCTTCTCCCTCCTGTGTGTATGTATGTCTCTCCTTCCTTCCCCTCATGTGTGGTTGCACACATATATCCTCTGCCTCATGTGTGCACACATGCCTTGTCCCTTCCCCATGTGCATATGTGTGTTTGCTTTCTTCTGACACTGTTTTTGGTTCTCATATCTCTTTGCCAATATTTAAATTATTATATGCCAATAGAGACAAGTAAATTGGAGCTGTAAGGACATGACCTGAGGTCTACAGCAAAAATTCACAAATTTGAATTTTCCTTCTGTTTGTACAGGCTATGGCAGGAAATTAAATGTTAACTTTCCCAATTCATTTTTTAGTCAGTGGTACTTTTATATATAGCTAGAGTAATGGTTACATGTGCTTATGCAGAATAACATTGAAAAAAACAAAATAAAATCCCCAATACAATCTTACTTACTGGTGGCCCCTAACGGCTATTTAGACTCAGCTTACTAGGTGAGCAAACAAACAGCACATTTCTTTGAAGCATAGTAATTTATGAATAAATAAATTGAACAAGAAGTGCATGTACAAGAAACTTTTAAAACTGCAATATTTGGGGTCTGTAAAGAATTGTTAGACTTAAAACAAAGCCGTGCCTGGGATGGTAAAATGGCTCAGTAAAAGTAGCCATAGGTGGGACACCCATTAAGATGCAGGTATGCTGTCTCTCATTCCCTTAGATTTAGTACCCACTGACGAGTTCTTGCTTGAAGGTAGCTGTCAGTCTGTGCCCCTATCTTTTTACATATTTAATTTGTGGCATCTTATACATAAACATTATGCGTTGCATAACAATAAACCCTGGGAATAAATTTATATCAGTTCATAAGGATTGCTTTTATTTGTGATAAGATCTAGCTTTATATTCTGGTTAGCTTTCATCGTCAACTGTACACAACATAGAGTCACCTGGGAAGAGGGCATTCCAACTGAAGGCTTGCCACCATCCAGTGTCTCTGAGACATTATTTTGATTGCTAATTGATGTAGGGAGGGCCCATGGACAGCACCATCCAGAAGCAGGTGGGACTGGGATATGTTAGAAAGTTAGCTGAGCTTGAGCCAATGAACAAGTCAGCAAATAGTGTTCCTCCGTGGATTCTGTCTCAAGTTCCTCCCATGACTTCCCTCAAGGATGTGGCAAATCCTTGAGGAGAAAGCATCCATTTGTGTCTGTCCTCTCCTTATTCAACGGCCCCTGGCTGACTCTAAGCTCTTCGACATACAGCCGTGTCAGCGTGTAGATCGACCTTGAATTGGTTTCCAGCACACAGTCATAGAGCATACTCTGAGAAAAGCACAGAGGTTCAGTCTTTCTACTTTTGGTGGTGAGTAAATGGCCCCAGAAGGCTTGGAATGCGCCCAAGGCCACTCTGCTTCTAGTAATCCTGTCCTGCATCCTGGGTCATATGGTAGAATCTAAGTTCAGTACAAGTGAACCGTGGTGGTCTCCAATAAAGGTCTCAAGGCAAGGTGGGGGCAAGGAGAAGCTCCATTTATGTCTCCATTGGTATTCATAAGTTATTGTAATGCCATTCAGGATTACAGAAGGTTTCCTCAAAGCTTCAAATTTTCTGTGACAATCCTTTGGAGTTTTGACTACAGCATCTGGAAACCGAACCCAGAACTTCACCCTATTCCTTTGATAGACACGTAAAACGAACAATGCGGTTCCGAGGCTGATCCCCAGCTCCAGGCTTGGTCCATGTCTGGATTACTTCCTTTTCCAGACTTATGTAAACATGGGCACTGGCACAGTGAGCGCAGAAACGGCAGGTGAAACATCACCTTATGTCCCTGTCCAGTGAACCGCATTTACTCTGTCATCAATGAAGAGTAACACAGGTCAGGTCTTAACAGCAGCAAGGTGGGCTTATAAAATTCTTCAGGTTTATTCTAGTTTAGAATTGCCATAGCTGACATTTACAAAACCCATGGAATTCGCCTCCCTTTAAGAATGATCATCCTGGGGCCTTGTGGTGTTTTGAATGATGAAGTTTCCCATAGGTTCAGACTTTTGAACACTTGGTTCCCAATTGATGGCACTGTTTGGGGGAGATTTAGGAGGGAAGACCTCGCTGGAGGGAATACGCCACTGACGGGAGGGACTTTAAGATTTAAAAGCCTTGTGTCACTTTCAGTTTGTTCTCTTAGCTTCCCTGAAGAGGCGAATCCTCAGATTCCAGGTCCTGCTGCCATGCCTGCCGCTTGTTGCTATGCTCCCTGCCGTAATGGGCTCTTGCCCCTCTGTAAGTGTAAGCCAAAATAAACCCTTTCTTCATTAAGTTGCCTTGGCCATGACATTTTAACACCGCAACAGAAAAGGAACTAATATAGGCCAGAATGGCAGAGATTGTACAAGGTCACAATACATCAGGCAGGTTGGAGGATGATGAGAGCCTGGAACAAGGCTCCACAGCCCAACCAGGCCTTCTACTTGTCCAAGGGCAAGCAGGTGTTTCTCTGGAATAAAAGGGCAAGAGCTGTCTTTTGTGTTCTGAATTGCATACCCCACTTTTCTCTTTTCTACTGGTGAGCTGGGACACATTCTCTCAAGGGTCCTCAGCAACCACAGACTTTAAGTCCTATGTGCTGGCTAGTTTGTGTGTTTGTTTGTCAATTTGACACAAGATGGAGTTATCTGATAGGAAGGAGCCTTAATTGAGAAAATACCTCTAGCAGATCAGGCTGGGGGCAAGCCTGTAGCACATTTCCTTAATTAGGAGCCTTAATTCCTAGGCTGGTGGTCCTTGGTTCTATAAGAAAGCAGGCTGAGCAAGCCATGATGGCAAGTCAGTAAGCAGCACCTTCTGTGAACTCCATCAGCTCCTGCCTCCAGGTTCCTGCTCTGTTTGAATTCTTGTCCTGACTTCCTCCAGTGGTGAACAGTGGAGGTATAAACCAAATAAACCCTTTCCTCCCCGATGGAGGATTCCCATTGGCTAATAAAGAAACTGCCTGGCCCATTTGATTGGCCAGCCCTTAGGTGGGTGGAGTATACAGAACAGGAAGAAGGAAGTGAGGTAGATGGCTCAGTCAGATGCCACGCCTCTCCTAAGTTAGTCAGACTGCCATGACTCTCCTCTGTGAGCAAGATGCAATGAAGCCAGCCACCAGGCCAGATGCAATGAAGCTCCTGCCCAAGATGGACATACACTAGAATCCTTCTCCGGTAAGACACCACTTGTGATGTTACACAGATTATTAGATATGGGTTAGTCGAGATGTGAATAAGAGGCTGAAACTAATGAGCCAGGCAGTGTTTAAAAGAATACAATTTGTGTGATGTTATTTCGCATGTAAAGCTAAGCATGAGGGAGCAGGGCGGCGGGAATCTGGCCCACAGCTCATCACTACACTCCCCAGCTTGTTTTTGGCCACAGTGTTTGATCGCAGCAATAGTGACCCTGACTAACACCCCAGGACAGCTCCAGGGCCTCACCTCAGCAACAGCAGCACCTGGCCCTTGCGAAGGCATTCCCCAGCCCAGGGCTATTTTTATACCCTAGGTTTCCTTGTGCATTTTTATAAATTCCTTTAGGATTTTGGCTTATTGTCCCTGAGTTTGAGTCTGTTTGTCATGTTTATTATCTTTCTGGGTGTGACACGTTACGACTCTCTGTCCGGTTTGTCTGTTGCCTTTTGACATATGTTTCTCTTATTTTCTGTGCAGATAAATCTGCTCTTAGGTGCTCAAATTCACCAAGCTTCTCTTTTTATTGCATTTATATATTTAGTCATTGAAAATGTCCAATACAGGCAAGCTAAGGAGGAATTTGCTTTGCTCGTCTACTCTCTCTGACCCATTTAGCATCTGTGCTTGTGTGTGGTTTGAAGAACTAATCTATCTCATCCTTTCTCTTTCCCCAGAGGCCATCCTTTACTTCCGTGCCACTGGGGGAAACGAGCCACTTTCCTCTTACTGTGGGTTCTATGCGAAGCTGGGTGTATTTCTGTACTTCATCCCAAGGGTATGTCTATTTATCCACACTCCAGGGTTGTTCTAATTATTGGGAATTTCTCAAATGCCCAATCACTGGTAGAATAGTCCCTTATTTTTTCTTTCTCAATATTTTCTGGCTGTACTCAAAAATATTACGTGTGTGTGTGTGTGTGTGTGTGTGTGTGTGTGTGTGATGTGTGTATGTGTGTGTCTATGTCAGGGTGCATGCATGCTATACCTTCCACCTTTACGTGGGTTCTGGGGATTTAACTCAGATCACCAGGTTTGCAGGTTTGCATGGAGAGGGCCTTATCCTTTGAGTCATCTTGCTGGTCCCCTAAAAATTAATTATTAGGTAGAATTTTTCTAGGTAGCCCAGATCGATATCAAATTCTTTAGTACTCAGATTCTGAGTACTAAAATTATGGCTTGTGCATTCCTAAATGACTTTTTAAATCTTGTTATGAACTTCAGCATCGTCTCAACTGGCTCTGTAAAATAGCCTGCTGATGCTTTATTATTAGAACTGGCACGCTGGTGGTCATGAACTATCCCACTAAGAGCCAGCACTTCCTTTCTTCTGTTCAGGATCCTTTGGGACAGACCACTCAGTTCAAGTGAACCACTTGGTACATTCTGTTGTTTGTGGTGGAATTCCTTAATTTAGAATAAACAGAATAAGCAAGACATTTCAGTGGCTGTAGGAAAGGGGACACAACACTTTCTCTATAACTTTTGTGTGCTACACACTGTTCAAAGTGTTGTTTAATTCTGAAAACAATCATGAGGTTACTGATAGTGATTTCTTCAGTTTTTAGGTGAGACTATCCCTTCAAAAATCATACACCTAGGGGCTGGAGAGATGGCTCAGTGATTAAGAACACTAACTACTCTTCCAGAGGACACAGGTTCAATTCCCAGAACCCACATGGCAACTCACAACTGCCTGTAACTCCAAGATCTGACATTCTCACACAGACATACATGCAGGAAAAACACCAATGCACATAAAATAAAAATAAATAAATTAAAAAACCATACACTTTTCCTCAGAGCAGCTGAGGAGTACTGAGGGACTCACTCTGTCCGTGCTGTGTTCTGTCAAGGGTCGTTTTCTTTAAGTTCCCTAACTTATGAGAGACAATGCTGACACTCTACGATTTAAAGAAGAAAAGGAGGGGGTTCACACTGTCTCTTTGTTATCCTTGAGATCAGTAGGTGTATACGGACTAACACTGTGCCAATTCAGAAAATGAGGAAACGAGGAAGGGGAGAAGAGGGGCGGGGGAGAAAGAGAGAGGCCACATTCTAATATTGTGGTTGTCAAGTCTCAGAGTTGTTTCGAAAATTCTAAAAACTAACCAGTTCTCTTAAGGGTGTTACATCAAGTCTTAAAAATTCAAAGAAAAGTAATCAGAAACAATGTTATCTCTTTTTAGCTGTCTTAGACGTGAATATTTTTATAATACTTTATATTTTGAGGCAGCCTCTTATGCAGTCCTGGGTGGCCTGAAGCCTGATTTGTAGCTGAGGATGACCTTGAACTTTTGATCCTCCCCCTGACCCTGGCAGCTGGGATTACAGGTGTGCACCCCTAGGCCCAGTTTATAAACATATAAAGGACCGGAGGTCCTTGTGGGTCTTAGGTAAGCAAGCCTTCTCCCAGTGGAGTCTGCATTCCTGCAAAGAACTCTTCGAGGTCGAAATGTGGTGCCTTGTGATCTTGGACCACAGTGGTGGGAGCTTCCCTTTGCTCTTGGACTCAGTGTCTCTTCGTATGCTGATGGGCTAGAATAGGCCTCATGGAACTTCAGTAAATCTAGATAGCTGCACTTGAGGCCAGTTTGCTCCCAAGGTCGAAGCCCACTGGTAGCGAGCAGTCCTTAAGGTGCCTTCAGTGTAAACATTGTAAAACTCTCGAATTTCCCATTCTGAAATGTTTAGCCAGGCAAATCCTCCTTCACACAGCGATGGCATCTTCTGTAACCCATCCACTCTGCTTAAATCCTCAAGATCTTCATCTGTGAAGTAACTGTAATTTTGTTTAGAGTTAAAATTTTATTAACGTACTTTTAGAACAGTTTTCAGCCTCACAAAAAATTAATACCACTGAAAGTAATCTACAGCGTCAACCCAATTCCAAGCAAATTTCCAAGGTCATCCTTCTCAGAACAGCAAATAACGATCCAAGAAACCACAGGGACACCTAAGAGATCAGGGAGAGCTAAAGCACTCCCCATGAGTGCTTCCTAGGACCCGAGCCCAAATTCTCCCACAGAGGTAGAGTGACTCCGAGACAGCCTAGTACTGTTGGAAAGACAGCTCTCCGGACTGTCTTTTCCTGATTTGTTTGTTTGCCTGTGGCTGTGATAAACCACCTCTGACAAGAGAAGCTTAGGGGAGAAGAGGCTGATTGTACCTCACAGCTCAAGGTGCTGTCCATCATGATGAGGAAGAGATGGCGGCAGGCGCTTGAGGCAGCTGGTCACACCGAATCCACCATCAGCAAACAGAATGGGATAAATGCATTCTGCTGCTCAGTTTCTGTTCTCCATTTATGTGGTCTAAAGCCCCAGCCAGGGAAATAAGGGCACCACCTCAATGAGCATCTCCTCCCACCTTAATTAACACAATCAAGATAATCCCTCAGGGACAAGGCCAAAGGCCTATCTTCCAAGTGATTTTTAGGTCCTGTCAAGTTGATAATACTAACTGCCACACAGACAAACATAATGAAATAGAAGACCCAGAAATAAGCCAACACAGATGTGACCACTTGTTTCTTGGCAAAGGTATCAAAAACACCCGCTGGGAAGACGATAGGCTATTCAAGGGATTGCGCTGACAAAACTGGGTATCACCGTAGAGGTCCACGAATGTAAGGGATCTGGCTTGCCAGTGTGGGGAGGCACGGTAGCTTCTGGGGTGAAAACGCAATGCTAGCTGGGGTGATGTTCATCAGAGTGAGAGGTCAGCAGGAAGAGCAGGGCCACCCTTCACCCTGCAGACCTCCAACCATCTGCAAAGCTCAAGAGCAGATTCAAGTGACGAAGAGCAGGCATGGTTTGGAGTGTTCCTCTCTGAAGATGGGCTTCCTACTTTGAATTTGTTGCTGATGAATGTCTAGGACTAACCATACTGCCTGTGATTGTGTTTTCGTGAAGGGCTGGCCCCTTGGAGCCCGTCAAAACTGGCTCAAAATGATATGCCTCCTTTCAAGACTCTGTGTGAAAAACCACAGGCCTTACGACAGACAGCGTGGTATTGAAATCAAGCTTAACAATAGACCAGTGGAAGAGCAGAGGGGATTTCGAAAGGCACACATTTGTTGGCCGCAAGGGAGTTTTGTAAAAGGTGCCGACGCAAGTCAGTGGAGAAGGGACGGCACTGACAGGAGGGATTGGGAGAATTAGACTCCAGTGCGAGCTGAGAGGGTTTAAAAAAAAAACTACTTTGATTTATGCCTTGCTTACATCATATGCATAGCACAAGTGACTCTCGGACCCAAGATGTAAAACTATAAAACTTGTAGATGATAGTAAAGAAAAAATAACTTGGGGTCTTAAGCTAGACAAATATTGCTTAGATTTATGCTACCAAGGGCAAAAGTGGCAAGAGAAGATTGATAAGATGAATTTCATGAGATTTAAAAACTTCTGCTCTTCAAAGTAATTGTTAGGATAACAAAAATACAAACAAGCCGTAGACTGGGGAAAACAATATTTGTTTAATGACTTGTAACCAGTACGCAGACAGAATTTTAGTATTCAAAACAAGAAAAGAGCTCAATTAAAATGGGCAAAAGATTTAAGTGGGTCCTTCACTCAGGAAGACATACAGATGGCAAATAAGCTCGTGGAATGTGTTAAATATTATCAGTCACTAGAGAAACAGAAAATGCAAAAATATAAATATATTTCATGAAAGATAAAATATAAGTATAAAATATAAACGACAATAATATAAATTATAACACAGTATGAACAGAAATGAAGCTGCAACATGTGACTGCACACCAGTTAACATGTGACTACACACCAATTAACATGTGGACTACACATCAGTTAACATGTGACTATACACCAGTTAACATGTGACTACACACCAGTTAACATGTGACTACACACCGGTTAACATGTGACTGCACACCAGTTAGAAGGGCTCAGACTAGCAACGGTGGCCACTCAAAGTCTTGCTTGGCACATGGAGCAGTTAGAGTTAGCATGTGTGGCTGGCAGAATTAAAGAATGGTATGAATACTCTAGAAACTGACTGACATCAAGAAACGTTTAGGTAGCCAGGCAGTAGTGGCACACACCTTTATTCCCAGTACTTGAAGGTAGACGCAGGTGGATCTCTGTGAGTTCAAAGTCAGCCTGGCCTACAGAGCAAGTTCTAGGATATCCAAGGCCACATAGAGAGACCTTATTTTGAAAAACAGAACAAAACAAAAAAATGTTTAGGCATTTATCTGACTGTAATCTAGTCATTTTACTGCAAGGGTTTATTTTTAAAGGAAGGAAAATAGATGACTGGACATCCACTTGTGTCTCACGGTTTCTATTGGCTTTTTGTAGCAACCCCAAACTGGAAATGTCTCAAACGTCTCCTTCATAAACAGCAGGATGGACAGACATTGGTTTATCCATAAAATGAATATTACTTGACTAAAAAGGGAATGGCCCATCAATACACTTTACAGCATGGCCGAGTCTCAGGATGCTCACACTGAGCAGAAGAGATTAGGTCAATAAAGCACCTATGTGTGATCCAATTTTGTTAAAAGTCACAGAAAATCCAAGCTAATGTTAGTGGCAGAATTTGCCCAGGTGACATAAACATGAAGGATCATGAAAGGGTACACAGATGCCTTGGAGGATGCTTGTTATCTTGATGGTTATGATGACTTATGGGTGTATAGAGAATGTATCAAATGGTGCCATTCAATATATAGACAGCTTGAACTATGCTTCAAAAAAAAAAAGCTGTGCAAAAATAATTTTGGTATCACAGTGCCAAAGCCCAAATGGAGTATTCAAATGGGAAACAAAAGGTTGTATTTAAGCAGATCTACCTTTAGTAGGATAAGAATAAAAATGAATGTTCCTAACCCATATTTAATTAGTTATATTAATATGCTTATGTATTAATATACTTGAAAGTAGCTTTGAAGAACCAGAGTAGCTTGGCAGGAAGAGTGAGCAGGAATGAACCTTCCCTTATTTTCTGTTAGATCTTCTCAGAGTTGCTCTACCGGTGACATGGATGATTCATTAGTTTATAATCAAAAGCATCTGGTTTGAGCCAAGGACACCAGCTGTTTCTCTGGCCACCGCTTGCATTTGAAAAATCTCTGGATACACTCATGGATGATGTGGTCAAGATAATATGTCAATCATTTTCTGGCACAATTTAATGGCTTCATGAGAGCAATTCTTTACAAACTACAAACATATTGACAGGTTGTATATATATCAAATTGCTTCAACAGCCCACTCTTTCACACACAGTCAAAACGCTGACGAAAACTAGTATTCCCTTGTAGTTAGTTGTGAGATTTGATAGTCCTAAAGAAGGGGGCAGATAAGTTTTCCAACAAAAATCCACCAGGATCTAGGAATTTCACCATTTTTAATGTTAGTAGCTCAAGACCATTACAATAAATTATGCAAGCTGATCTCTAGGAAGGGAGCCTATCTCAAAACGTAGACCAGAGACAGAGTAAAGGCCTCCACATTAGAATCAACTGAGAATTGAGAAAATATCATTTAAGGTCCTTAGAGATGGCTTAGCAGTTAAGGGAATGTATTGATGGTCCCAGAATCCATTTCAAGCAACTTGACTTCCACAGGCACGTGTATTCATGTTTCTCTCTCTCTCTCTCTCTCTCTCTCTCTCTCTCTCTCTCTCTCTCTCTCTCTCTCTCTCTCTCTCTCTCATACACATGTACACACACACACATACACACCCACACTAAATACTAATAAATATATTTTTTAAAAAGACTGAGAATGCTTACTGCTCAGATCAGTTCCTACAGCATCAAACACTTTCTGTGCATTTGCCGATCATTTGATTTCTGTTCTTTAACCTTGTACTATGGCACAAAACCTAGGGATATTTTTGTATGCTGGAAAAGCTGTGTTCCCAGGTAAATCTTGCTTGAATATGTGTTAACCTCTTACATACGCATCTCAGTTCTGTTCTTCACATTGGAGTGAGCTCATTTGTATCTGCCTTCCCAGCAAATCCTGCTTTGTGGCTTTATTTCTCTGTGGTGTCATTGGTGTGGCTAACAGGATACCACCTCACGGAATGAGTTAATTATGTCTTCACTACTCTGTTTTTTTTGTTTTCTTCTTATTTGTTTTGAGGGGGGAAGTTTGTGGGCAAGGGCGTTCCTTTGTTTATCTGTGCTAGGGTTTTCTGTGTAGAAGTCTTGATTTCTGACTTAGTCTCTGTGTAGCTTCGCTCTTGTTTTCTGTTTGTAGAGTTGTTTTGTCAGGGCTGCATCCCTGAGAACCCATGCTCGCCTTGTCTGGGCCACCTGGCTGCTGTGCACTTGCTCACAGGATTCCCTCAGTCTCTGTCTTGCTTATGTGAGGTCAGCAGTTTTGTTCCTCGTCATCCTGGAGTTCAGTCATCTAGTCTCTCCTGTTATTTGCTCGTCTAGGTAAAGGTTCTTCAGCTTTATTGATTTTTTTCAAGTAACTGGCTTTGGTTTCATTCACTTCCTTAGTTGTTTCTCTGATTTCTCTTTTACTTCTGCCTGTGCTAATCTTCCTTTCTTGTATTTTTTTTAATACAGAATTTGTTTTTTCTTATATTGAAGACTACTGTTATTTTTATTATCTGGGGACATCTACAAAGATCATGTGATTTACTTAATAGATATATTAGTATAAACCCATTAATAGATTTTCTAATATTAAATTCTCTCTGAATTTGTAAAAAAATGTGAGATGAAAATGATTTTTTTTTTCTTAAAAATCTCTATCAACTTTCCTATAGTGGGTGGTTAAGATGTTTGTCATTAGAAAAATAATTAATTTTATTTTTAAGAATTACAAAGCTATAGAAAAGTAATATGGGACTTTTTTTTGTTTTGTTTTGTTTTTTGGTTTTTCGAGACAGGGTTTCTCTGTGGCTTTGGAGCCTGTCCTGGAACTAGCTCTTATAGACCAGGCTGGCCTTGAACTCACAGAGATCCGTCTGCCTCTGCCTCCTGAGTGCTGGGATTAAAGGCGTGCGCCACCACCGCCCGGCCAATATGGGACATTTTTGATTAAAAATTACAGACTTGAAGAAAATCTCAGAGTATTTTATTTATAGTGGTTCTAAACTCTGAAAGTTAAAGAGAATGAGTCGGAAAAGCACATGGCAAGCAAAAGACTGAATTCTTATCCTGTAGGAGCTTTTTTAAAGGTTAAGGTGAAAAAAATTTCATCATATGAACAGGGTAATCTAGAACAGGAAAAGAAAATAATACCTCCTTGTAATGGCGTCACTAGTTCACAGACGTTTCAGTTGAGACATTGTGTTCACATACGGAGTTCTTTTTTTTTAAGTTCATAAATGGCGTGACTCACTCAAACACTGGCGAGGGCGCAGCTGGAGAGGGAAGCTGTCAAGTTCTTGGTGTTAAGTGTGGGTGGCATAAATTTTGGGAAAGCGACATCACTGTTTCAGGTAAAATTCCTTTTAAAGAGTGATTCAATGAGGATGAAGAAAATCCCCCCAAGTAGAAAATTATTAATGGACAAAGAAGTTGAATTGGGTGGCGATTTCCAAACCAAGAAAGCATTAACCATGTACACGTCTAATATTAGCATCCTAGTAAGAGCAGATGCTCTTCAGCTCTCACGACCATCACCGAGGAGGAGCTTTAGTCCCATGAGAGGGTACAGTTGCTCGTCTGGTTTCCGGAGGGGTCCCAAGGCTCCTCTGTGTCAGTGTCCAGGTTTCTTGTGTTTTTTTATTTTTATTTTTATTTTTTATTTATTTATTTTTTAACAGGACACAGGGAAGCAGCAGCGGAGGGGTCGAGTCACTAAATGCAAGGGTAAGAGCAACGAGCACACTCCATAGAGTGTGAGTGGGCAGAGCAGACTTAGCTCAAGTACCCCAGTTTCTTTCTGGGGTTCTTTTCGGGTTTGCAGCAGATTCCAATGCATGGAATGAGGGTGGATCGGTACCCTATGCACGGGTGGGCTGTTGCATAACTCTGGACCATCTGTGTGTAGGTCATACATTCCATAATTTCAGGCGTACAAACACTTCAATCCTCCATATGCTTCAAGGCTGGATTAGTTTTCACAGTGCTGGTGTCCCACATGGTCTAAGTTGGGCTATTTAGTCTCTCCTTTACCGGGATATGTCCCACCCCAAGCTGGACAAGGAAGGAGATGAATTGGATTTCTTTCCCAAGGAGAATTCCCCAGGTCTCCCAGCTATCTCTAAGCTTGCCTTCCTCACTATGCCAAGTAAAAAGACAATGTATGAATTTTATTTAGAGTGTAAATTTGTTTAAAGTGCAAGGAGCAAGTAAAAGGCAGAGTGGGGAGAGGAGCAGATGTCTGTGGCAAATAGACTAAAGCCAGAGGCAATTTTTACTTATTTTGTTTTTTACATATTCATTTCATTTCTGTTTTCTATTTTTAAATTCACTAAACGATTGATTTTATTGTGTTTGGAATCAAGCCAATGGCCTCTGGCTCGTTGGATGGACGGGTATCTCTGAGCTACACTCCCAGCCCAACTTTACTGCTATTGGAACAGCTACACCTATTTCAAGACTATAAGCCATTTTCTTAAGTGTTTCATTTTTTTTAAGCTTCAGGTTACAAGAAGCTTGCTTAGAATAAAACAAGATCTCAGTGTTTTTTATATTGCCTGTATCACTTCTCACCTGTGTGTGTCCTGCTGCTTTGTTTGCTCGATCAGGAGCCTTAACCCTCTTACCTATTCTTATATTCTAAAATAAAACTTTTGGCATTCTTTTTATGTTGCTGTTTTTCTACTTTTTTTTTTTCTTTAGGCAGAACCTTTTCTTTTCTGTCTTAATTTCCTATTGCTATAGGTACCAGGACCACAGTGACTCACAGAAGAGTTTATTTGGGTCTTACAGTTTCAGAGGGGGAGAGTCCATGGCAGTCCTGGTGGGGACCATGACAGCAGGCAAGCAAGCAGTGTATAAGCGCTCACATCTTGATCCAGAATCAGGAAATAGAGAGAGTGAACTGGGAATAGGTGGGCTCTTGAAATCTCAAAGCCTGTCCACAGTGACATACCTCCTCCAACAAGACCACGGTTCCTAATCCTTACCAAACAGTTCCACCAACCAGGGGCCAAGTATTCAAATATATGAGCCTATGGAAGCCATTCTCATTCAAACCAACACACTCTCTAACAATAAGTAGCAATTTTAATAGTTACTGTCGTTCTGATTAAACACCCTCTCATATATTTTATTTCTGTCTCATGGCTGAATATATAATCTTTTTTGGAGGTATTTTAGAAATGTCTGCTTAGAAGTCTAGAAATATCTAAAATTGCTTACATATTTTTCTCTTGGGTCCTGGGTACTCACAAATAGTTCCTTCCCCTCCCATTTCCTACTTATCCTGTGGCCTCCTAGCTGAAAGATAATGTGGTAGAACACGGTCAGGTTTAGAAAGTGCTTTTGATTGGTGTTGGTGAGCCTGACAGGATGACTGTGTCTGAGCTGCTGGGGACAGGGCTGATGAGTCAGCCCTTCAGTCACCCTGCCCTTCTGGCTTAGCTGCTACAGTGAGCCACAGCTGGAGTTTACGCAACGCCTTCACCGCTGTGCTGAATAAAAACATCTCTAGCTTCTGGCTGGGTGCTTTTAATAAGAAGCTGGTGTTAATGTACATTGTTTCAGTGGCAGGGGAGGTGTGTCTCTTCCCACTCGCTTTGCTGCGACTTTGGTTTGACCTTGAGTTTTCCAAAGTTCAGCTGTTAGCCAGCATCTAAAGAGGTGGGGTTTTTTACGAGGTGACTTGTTTATGAAGGCTCCTCTCCCCAGATGTAAGATTAAGTCTCTTAGAAAAGAGGCTTCCTGGGGAAAGCAGTTAAGATCACACACTCTTCTTCTAGAGGACCCATTTCAGGTGGGTTACAACCTTCTGTATCTTCAGTTCTAGAGGGTATTACAGCTCTGGCCTATATAGGTATGTGTGCTTACATGTACATATCCATATGCACATGCACACCTACATGTGATTATAAACTAATAAAAACAAAATCATCAAAAAGGAAGCTTCGTTCTGACTTTGGTGGCACATGCCTGCAATCCCAGCACTTAGGAAGCTGGGACTGAGGGTGGGAGATGTTAAGTTTGTGGCTAGCATGGACAACAATGGGAAGAATCTGTCACAAGACAAGTAAACAAAAACAGACCACAACTTGAAAAACCAAACCAAACAAACAAAAAACAAAAAAACCTAAAAACCAAAAAACCAACCAACCAAACAACAACAACAACAACAACAAAACACCCAGACCACACAGTAGACTATTTGACTCTTCTCCCTTCTATGCTTCTGCCCTCAGGAGGATACAGCCTTGAGACACTGATTTGGAACCAGCCAATTATCCCTACCAGACCAGGAGACTCACTGTGACCTTTATCTTAAACTCTCCAGCTCCCAGGGTAGAAATATATTTTCCTTCTTTATCAATACTCAGCCTCATTCTGTTATAGTAATACAAAGGACTTATAGATGATAATATTTTAATAAATTTTATCTTTTTTTATAACAGATTCTCTGTTCCTCAAGCCAGATCCCAGATCATGACACAGAGACCTTTTGGTGATAATGAAAGCTTGGCCAATAGCTTGGGCTTGTTTTTAGCTAGCTCTTACAACTGAAATGAACTCATACGTTTTAATCTACTCTTTTTCATGTGGCTTGGTTACCTTTACCTGTAATGCCCATGTTGCTTGCTCCATGTCTCCTGACATCTCTGCCTTCTTCTAGCAACCTGGGCCTGGAAATTCTGCCTCACAGTGTACAAAAAGATCGTCCCACACAATTTTTTTTTTTTGTGTGTGTGTGCACTTGAGCAGCACATATGTGTGTTTAGGAGGACAGGGCTGATCTCAAACTCACTATGATTGGCCTTGCACTTCTGATTCTCCTGCCTCTACTTCCTGAATACAGAATTACTGGCATGCACCATGATGCCTGGTTTTATATGGTGCTGGGCATTGAAGCCGGAGCCTTGTGCTAGGCAAGTACTATACCAGCTGAGCTACATCCTCAGCCCCTGGTCTCTGAAGAAATTTTAAAATGAGATTTCTTTAGAAAATGTTGCCATCATAGTGACTGAATGGGGGAAAGCGTTCAGAGACTTTTGTCACACCAACGCTTTCCGTCAGGACTTCTCTGCCAAGCTCAGTTCCTACATGGGTTTCCCAAGTTCTGGAACTCGTTGGCAGGGTTGGGATACAATCTGAGTGAGATTCATACTCTGGAAACTTGGACCTCGGTGTGGCGATGTTGGAAGACAGGGTCAGGTGGATTGTGACTGTGTCATGTTGGGGTTGCACCCTCAGAGGTGCTGTGCGGTTCTCTCAGGCCTGCTGAGCATCCTTGAAGTTGAGTTGTTAAACTAAGAGCAAGTTAGGCCCTGAAGCTGTCTTGCTTCTTGACTCACCATGTTAGGGTTTTGTGGTGTGGGAGGTCCTTCTGTCTCTGTGTTGCTTTTATTGGTTAATGAATAAGGAACTGCTTTGAGCCTATGCCAGGGAAGAACAGAACTAGGCAGGGAAACCTAGGCTGTGTGCTGGGAAAAAGAAGGGCAGACTCAGAGAGATGCCATGTAGCCCAGCTGGAGACAGATACAAGAACTTTAGCGAGTAAGCCACAGCCACATGGCCATACACAGATTAATAGAAATGGGTTAAATTAAGATGCAAGAGTTAGCCAAAAAGAAGTTAGAGCTAATGGGTCAAGCAGTGATTTAATTAATATAGTTTCTGAGTTGTTATTTTGGTTCTGGGCAGCCAGGATGAACAAGCAGCCATCTCCTCCAACAGTTTTGTATTCTGAGTATTAATTAAAAGTATTTGTTTCAGTTTTTCTCTTCCCTTTTTCTTTCCCTCTCCAAGAACCTTCCCTTCTCCGTTGGAGATAGACAGGCACTCTGTCATCTACCACTGAGATCACTGCACTTTAATCATGTGTTTTGTTTTTTTATTTTATCTTGAAACAACACAGGGTATTCGAAATTGCCCAGAAAGGGCCTGGAACTTCTGGCCTTCCTGCTGCAGACTCCCAAGTAGGTACCGTGTGCCACTATCCCTGAACAAGAAATTTTTACCTTTAAATAATTTTAAATTTACAGAAAAATTAAAAGTTTAGTATGGAAACCATCATATGTTCTTTATTTAGATTCACCAATTTTTAATATCTTCCCATGTTTGCTCTATTGTCTATCATCTATCTATCTATCTATCTATCTATCTATCTATCTATCTATCTATCTACCTACCTACCTACCTATTGTTTTCCTATTTTCTTTTTCCACTACTATTTGAAACTATGCTTTGGACATCATTCTTTTTCTATCTCCCAATGTTAATGGGTATTTCCTAAAAACTAAGATTCTTACTTATAGAGAAGTTACCAAAATCAGTAAGCTTAGCTTTGATATAGTAGCATTTGATTTGTAGATTTTATTCAAATTTCACCAGTTCATATATCATTTGTGTGTTCATATATGCTTTTGTGTGTGTGTGTGTGTGTGTGTATGTGTGTGTGTGCATCTGGGAGGGCCCTGTTCTATCCCTACAGTCTTTTTTAATTTGAGCACTTAGGCTTTGCTTAGTCTCATATGTCTGTCTAGAACACTGTTTCCCTTCCTCTCTCTCTCTCTTTTTCTGAGACAGGGTCTCACTATGTAGCCCTGTCTGTGCTGGGACCTAGAATTTGCTTATATAGATCAGGCTGCCCTTAAACTCACAGAGATCCACCTGCCTCTGCTCCCAAGTGCTCGGATTAATAGTGTGTGCCACTATGCTCAGCTCTCCCATGCCCCCCTTTCTAAATCCAGCTAACCCTTGTGTGAAATCAGTACCTGCTTTAACCTGACCTCCTAAGTCTAACCTTCCCTGTTGTACCACATGGAAACCTTCAGCCTCGATAACTGCAGAGCTCTCTTCTCTGCTCAGAAAAACCACAGAAGGACTAAGAAGCAAGCCTCACTCAGCTCTTTATCACCTAGGAGTCTTTTCTGTGATTGTTAAATCAGTTGATAGCTTTATTGACTGAAGAGACATCCAGGTCTTTAGGGCATTAATGAAGCACAATTCTGGGCGTGTCTGTGAGGAAGTGTTCAGGGAAACTTAATTGAGGAAGAAAGAACTACTGTAAATGTGGGTAGCACCATCCATGTCAGGAGTCCCAGACTAGATTAAAAAGGGGGGAAATAGAAAGCCAGTTAGACTTCGAGATGCCCCTGTTTCTACTTCCTAGTTCCTACTTCCCCTTTCTTTACTTCTGTGGGCTAGCTTGCCCCTGCTACTGTTCTTTTCCATCCATGATGGGTTTCATCCCTCTGAACTATGAGTCCAAAGAGATCCCATGTTCATGTGCTTGCTATTTAAGGGAAAATTCTCCTGGGAGCTGAGGAGCTCCGTCAGGATGAAGTAAGTTTGGGGAAACCGTGAGTGAACCCTGTCATCTACTGTGAGGGTGGCTGGAAGTACCTAACAAAATTAACTTAAAGAGGTAAAATGCTGTTCAGGCAGCTATTTCCTGTGATAAAGAACCACCATATTTTCTGGGTGGTGGTGGTGGTGGTGGTGCTTGCTTTTAATCCCAGCACTTGGGAAGCAAAAATATGCAGATCTCTGTGAGTTCAAGGCCAACCTGGTCTACTGTAGTGTGGAGCTGTGGGCAGGCCTGCTTTACATCCCACCCGGCTCCCGGCCACCGGCTAGCTTATGCCCCAAAATAATTACATGGAAACTGTATTCTTTTAAACACTGCCTGGTCCATTATTTTCAGCCTCTGTCTCACATCTTGACTAACCCATATCTAATAATCTTTGTAGCACCACAAAGTGGTGCCTTACCGGGAAGTTTCTAGCTTATGTCCATCTTGGGCTGGAGCTTCATTGCGCGTCTGTCTTCTCTGAGGAAAGGCACGGTGGTCTGTCTAACTTAGGAGAGGCGTAGCATCTGACTGAGCCATCTACCTCACTTCCTTCTTCCTGTTCTGTCTACTCCGCCCACCTAAGGGCTGGCCAATCAAATGGGCCAGGCAGTTTCTTTATTAGCCAATGGGAATCCTCCATCAGTCTACAGAGTGAGTTTCAGGACAAGCAGGGCTACACAGAGAAACCCTGCCTTGGAAATAAGAAAAGAAATGGATTAATATATTACCACACAGTATCAGCAACAGTTTAAGTGTTCTCAACAAAACACAGCCCATGCACTGGAAGGAGTTGGTACTGCATCCTGTACTCTGCTTCTACTCAAGAGTCGGAGGCAGGAAGATCACAACTGTGTGGTCAGCCTGGGCAACTTAGGAAATCTTGTCTTGAAAGAAAAGATTGTTTTTGAATGGCTGGAATGTAGCTTGGTGGATGAATGTCCGCTTTGCATTCAGAAGAGAAGAAAGAGAAATGCTTGCTATGATTTTATCCATATAATAAAGTGGAATAACCTAGTGTTGAGCAAAAGAAGCCAGATCAAGAGGATACAAACCTTACAATTCAAGTGTAGCAAATGACAAAGCAGACATCAGGAGGATGGCTGATCTAGAGTATGGAGGTGGGTTTGGTAAGGCAAGGGCATAATGGAGCTTTGTTGGCTGGTACACACATCCTGTATCTTGAAAAGAGGCCTGTCAGTTCTGTCTGTGTAGGAGTTTATCAGCATCTACAGGAGTACATACTCAGTAATAAGCAGTACTATTGTTATAAACAATGTGCACTACCCCTGAGCTCTTGTCATGTTTGGGCTACATTTTATTGTGTCATGGCTTCTACTATGTGTATGCAAGGCACCAACAGAAGTAAATCTATTTTAGAGGTACTCATTCGTGGATTGGGACCTGGAATCCTCTGGGGTGGTGTGCAAATGAAGAAATCATGGATGCATGCGACATGGAGAGTGAGCCTGGGATCAGGAGGATTCTGCAACTGCTACCACGGCAACCTGAATCTTAGCAAGCACAGAACAAGAACAGGGGTTAGCTCATCTTGGTAGCAGATCTCTGTAGGCAAGCCGTCTCAGCCTGTGACATCTGGAAGAAGGAAATTGCAGCTGCTAGATTTTGTGCACACTGGTTAGTCAAGCATAGATATTAACAATCATCCTGGGTCATGTGTACAATGACTTTGCCAAATTGTCCCATTGATCTGAGGTCTTGGGGGTCCTTGAGGACATGGCTGTGCCAATGTCAACACCCACATTCACTCGGCCTTCACTCCCTCAGGCTTCCTTTGCTCCCTACATTACAGTATTTTTAAAAGTAGATCGCAACAGTAACCAAAAACTTGGAATGAGTCCTTAATGTTCATCTCTAGAGAAATAAATTGAAATTTGCTAAAGTCAAATGCAATTCATACCTCTGGATCTATAGGCATGGGTGTGATACATTTTTTAATGACAAGATATAAATTGTTGAAAATAGTATATAGAGTATTATTTTATAAAAAGTAGGAACATCTCTGTGGAAAACCATAGACATTTGTTTGGCAGATGGGAAAGAGTGAATGAATCCCAAATGAACACAGCACAGAATGCAGTCTATGTGTGTCTTCAGGGAGAGTGTGTGACTTCTACTTTTCAAAATGGCTAAAATGAATTCATTCACAAAAGAAGTCAAACGAGGTGAATCTTATTTTGCTCCTACTTTATTGCCACGATGTGGCTGCTTCTGAGACAAAATTCCTGAGATCCCTTATACCCAGGAAGCAATCAGTTCTGCTGTGGACGCTAGCCGGTGTCTCACAGGATGAAGCCTGCAGCCCTGCAGGGATGAGAAGCAGAATGCTGGAAGTTCCTCAGCAGAGGGTGCAGTGTGGACACACATGGGATTCGTGGGCCACTCTTTCTTCAGGCTGAGAGAGTCGTGGGGCTTGCTGCATTTTTTTTCACTTTTATTTTCTATATACGAACCTTTTGCTTGCATGTATGTCTGTGCACCACCTGTGTGCGTGCTGCCATTGGGGACCAAAAGAGGGCATTGAATCTCCCTGGAATTGGAGTTACAGGTTGTAAGCCTCCACGCTGATGCTGGGATTGAACACCAGCCCAGCTGCCAGTGCTCCTAACAGCTGATCACCTTTCTGGACTGTGGCTTGCTTTGTTTTCAAAATGGTTTTGCAGGTCCTGGCATGTATTCTGTATCTGAACATATTTTTGTGTGTTTGAATTCCTGGCTAGCTTCATTGTCTTAGGTGTGCCTCCCCTGATATCCTGGCAGTTTTCTTTTAAGAAGCCTGGTTTTAGAAGAGCGATTGGGTTGGAAACAAAGGGATTCATCTAGCCACATCAGACAAATTTCCACCCTGAACTTGATATCTTTGCTCCTTTTGGTAGATATTGCACTTTCTCCATACAAAGCTGGCTTTCTTGAGCCCCCTGGTCTACCTTTCTGCGTTGAGCAGGAGTGTTTTAGCAGCTAGGCCCCTGCAGTCTGTGTTTCTGGAAGAGGAGGCAGCAGCATCTGGGAAGCGGCTCTCTTTCCTTCTGTGTGTATTGAGTCGGCCTGATTGATAGCAGATCAGAAACAGTGAGTAGCCTTTGAAATTGAGGCACTGACTGTAGTGGGAAAATGAAAGGATCTTAGGTTTTTGATCAAATGATGATAAATTCCAGCTCGGAAAAAGGGTGATTCTGGCCACCAATGCCTATGATAATGCTTCTTACCCTGGAAAGAAGATTCAGTTTTATTGCTATTATATTGCTAGACTATTTTCAGATATATTTATAGATTCATATCCCCTCAGCCATTTGGATTGGATTTCTTTCCACTTCCTGTCCTACAATTTTGCGTCCAGGGAAGCTGCCATGCATTTTTTTTTTTAACCTAAATGACTTGAACAGTCCTCTGGATCACGGATCCTCCCTGAGCAATCACTACTAAAAAGGTGACAAGCTTTAAATAAAGGAGAGAGGTCGAATCAAAAGAAGGATGTCGTGCTAGATGGTGGGTGGCTAAAAGGTCATTTCTTGTGTGTTTCGTTAGGATGTGGTTTTATACTAATAAAACACTGACCATTGTGCAAAGCAGAAGGGAAGTGCCAAGGCATGTCTGGGTGTTAATCCACAAGTGTTTGATAACAGGAGTGATAACCAACAGACTGAAGAGAAAGATGGGGGGCACAAAGGGACTGGGGCCTTAAACTCTAGAAGAAACTGTTCACAGCAGAGCAGGATCCAGCATGACTGGAAGTTAGACAGGGGTAGGTGAGAGAACAGGCGATGAATTCCCTGAGTCATCTAAAAATAGACCACAAATCTTGGGCTGGTTAGGAAACAAAGAGACCACAGTGAGGTGAACAAGGTCCTGGCTGGGTTGAAGCACTGTTGCAATTGTCGGAAAGTGACCTTGAAGGAGAGGAAGTGACCATGAGAGTGGGATTCCTGGATCTGAGATCATGGATGGATGAAACGCTGAAATGCTGGTCCTGATGAGATCTAGGATGCAGCCAAAGAAGTGGATGCTGAGACAGCTAAGAGAACAGGTATGAATGTGCAAATCCGGAGAAGGTGTCAACAGTGGACCAGGAAATGGATGCTGGCAGTGAGGAGCATGAGGGACACCTGTTCCACCTTCAGGCCTTGAGGCATGAGATCCACTACGTAAGAATCCGAATGCCAGTCCATTGCCACCACAGAAAGTTGGAGAAAACACTAGGAGGGGGAAGTTGAGTTTTCCAAGGCTTTTGCTGCTGTTGCTCACCATGAATTCCCGGGGGCTCCATAGACGTATGTCAGGAGTAGGGAAATGAGGAAAAGTCCATCAGAAAGTGGGGTTTGCAGGCGTGTATGGGGATGAGAGCTCCCGCACAAAGTAATAAAGACATGGAAGCATTGGTGTTGGCAGATGCAGTGAAGATAATGGATGGAGGCTGCATTTAAGGGAAAGGAAGAAGAGTCCTTCCATGGATACACGGGGTCAGGAGTCTCCATCTCACCTGCTGACAAAGACACGAAGTCTGGAGAAGGCGCTCCGCCACTGAGTGCGAGGAATCTCCTCACACTCTTTCCTCAGGAAAGCAATAGCAATGACTTGGGTGAGCAGGGTTAAGAAATCAGCTTAGGTAAAGGTGGTCACCTAAAGGCAATCCCTGGGAGCCAGAAAGGCAGGGCTGTTGGCAACCTGCCTACTTCCAGAATGATGGCTTATAAACATTAGAATACACAGAACCCGCTGGAAGAGGTTATGTGCTAATACCCTCTGGGCCTCTGCCTGGAGAATTTCTGCTTCTGTGGAGCTGACATGTAGCTGCAAAATTAGTATTTCTAGCAAGTTCCAGGGAAGATGGGGATGGTACCAGACGATACTCTGAGGAGCTCTGCTCAGTTCCTGGGGTGTTCCACGGATGCTAGCCTATGGGAGAGGAGCTGAATCTGCCCAATGAAGGGTTGATTGCCCTGCCCTTATTCAAGTTCATGGGTTGTTGACAGCAATTGCCAATCCTGATCCGATGGAGCAGCAGCCCAGTACCTTGGCAAGTCAGACCTGTGGTTTCCTGGGAGAAGTGGAAGAAATGTGTTGAGTTGCTTGCTCATTTGGAATAGCCGGCTGGGGCCTGAACCTAGCTGTTAAGTCTGGCTAAGGACAGATTGGAGGGCCATGGTCATTTGGTTACTATGGACACTCCCAGAGCACATCTGTGGTCAGGGACAGCTCCAGCATCTGTACTGGAGGCTGACATTTTTTATATGTTTCCTCTTTGATTCAGCATTGGTCACGAGTACCGGAAACAACACAGTGAGCAAAGTCCCTACAGCTGGGAAGGCTAGGTGCTTGCCAACACTCACACCATCCCTTTGCCAGTTCTTACCCAGTTCTGCTTCCAATGGTGACCACCCCCAGACTCTTTTCCTTGGCTTCTCTGCTATAAGAGTTCTTCCTTGGATTTGGACATAGTTTTCTTTCTTCCTTTTCCTTCCCGGATGTATGAATTCAGTTCTCTCTGTCCCAAGTAACCCAGTTCACAAGAACCTAACCAGCAATTGCCCTTGCCTGGGTCTCCTGTCTCCATTCAGAGGCCTGTGGTGCACACAAGGCTCTCTTTCTTTCTTTAGTGACATGAAAACACAAGTTTTTTTTTTCTTAGTTTTTTTTTTTGTGGGAAATAAGTCCTGTGGTAGTTAGTTTACCACATAGTTAAGGGTGGCTTTAACCTCTCTTAAGTCCCACAGGCCTCTCAAAGTCACCTCAGATAAGCATATAGTCAAGTGAACATGGTGAGTTTGTTTCAGAAGGCATTTTAGAGAGCCTTTACCAGTCCATATAACCGCACTCCGAGTCCCTCTAGGGAGAAATTGAGCACTGTCGGGACTGTTGTCTGTCATCTCTTCTGCCTCCCTCCAATGTAGGCTCTCAAGGCTAGATCCTGGATGCTAGAGCTATTTCTCATTTTCTTTTTCATTCAGGTTTCTTCATCAATCTATAGAGGAAACATAGTTCTCATTTTCAGTTGTGTCACTCTGAGAAGTCACAACTCTTGGAGCTTTCCTTTCCCACCAGCCTGCTTCCAAGTCACCACACTGAGACTTAATATTACATATACATGCTTGGCCAATAGCTCAGGCTTATTACTAACTAGCTCTTACAACTTAAATTAACCCATTTCTATTCATCTATATGCTGCCTTAAGGCTCGTGGCATTTGCCTCTCCAGCATGTCTTGCTTACTCTCTCTGATTGGCAATTCCCCCGCCTCCATCCTTCCTCCTCCCATCATTCTCAGTCTGAATTTCCTGCTTAACTTTATCCTGTTCAGCTATTTGGCCAGTCAGCTTCTTAATTAAACCAATCACAGTGACATATATTCACAGTCTACAAGAGGATTATTCTACATCAGAGAAAGGCTATGTATACTTCTTTTTTTTTTAAAAAAGAAAACAAAAAAACACTTCCCTGGAAAAAGGAGAAGAGCCAGGACCCTAGAGGGAAGGTTTCTTCTTGATTGATTTTTCAGGATGTCTGGAAAAGGCAAGGTAGAGAACCAGGAAACGAATCTTCAAGGCCCTTTATATTTCTGTGGGTACCACCAGACTGGTCTGCACACAGGAGCCTCTCTGCTGCAGCATCTTGAACCCAGACTGAGAAGACTATCTGGGAATGGAACCCTGGCATGACCACAGAATAATTCTGCTTTTTATAACTAACTGTCCCTAGAGAGATCTGTAAGCAAGTATTACAGCTCTGGAGCTGCAGAAGGACAGCTCTGGAGACTGGAGTAGGAGAGCTCCAGAGGGAAAGGTATCCTGACTTGATGGGAAGTCAGGAGCTGCCTGGAGCTGTTAAGGGAAAGAGCTGGAAGAAAAGGTATTTGGGAAATCAGGAGCTATCTGGACCTGGGGTGCAGTAGGGGAGATGGTCTCCTGGGGGGGAGGTAGCAATCCTGCTCCTCTCCTAGACAGAGCACTTACAGCTGAGTTCTGCTCTGTTTCCTCAAGGGAACGTCCTTCCAGAGCTATCTACTTTTGCTGCTAGGGCCCAAGATCTTACTTCTTCCGCTTGGCTCTGCTAAAGGGGAAGCCCCTGCAGAAATGAACCAATCTCCTCCTGCTCTGGTGAAAAGTTACTTTTTCTGCTAAACTCCCTTGGGAGTTTCTTAGCTGATATAACTGTTTCTTCTGGTTTTTATGCTCAGCCCCTCTAAGGGAAATACTCAGCAAAGGTTCTTTTCTGCACCTGCAAAAGAAGACCTTCACCAAAAACTCTTTTTAGAAAGATTCATTTGGGAAGGAGGAGTTCAGGAGAGTGGCTGCCGATGCCAGGGTAGTCAAGGACAGCCAGCAGCTGAACTGGAGGGGACTTATATAAGGCTTCTTGGGGGCAGAGTTTTCCCAGGAAGAAGATTTTCTACTCAGGGACTGGTTAGTTTTCTGGATCAGGGATTGGTTAGTTTAGTTGGTCAGAGGCAGAGTTGGTTCTGGTTTCAGGGCCAAACTGTTTCTTTCACTGTTTTTGTTTGTTTGTTTGTTTGTTTATTGTTGTGGGTTTTTTAAAAAGCTTTTTGGCTTTAGCTTTGGGGCCAGGGCATATTTCTTTCACTGGCTCTGGTTTCAGGGCCAGGGTGGGTTTCTCTGCCTGGCCCTTTTACCCTACAATCATGACACTAGCATAGAGATGTGGGAGAGCATTCAGAGAGACACCTGTACTCAACAAGTTCTTCAGAGAGCGCAAAGTCTGCTCACACCCATTACATTACTCCATAGTGATGTCTCCATTCACATTTGCAGTGATTCTTGTCTATCAGATTTAATACTTGTTTTCATGGTAGATTACTCCTATAACTTTCTATTAATATACTAACTGAACTCAGTTTTTTCCATTATCTTTAGGACAACTTATTGCCTAACCTCACCAGGGAGTCTTTTTGTCTTATGGAACTTCACTTAGATATAAATAGAATATTTCATCATTAATTGATAATGAGCAGTGTTTGCAATTTACCCTGGAAGCACACACTTTATTAAAACTGTGGTATCAAATTTAGCTTTCTAAATCATCTAAGGTTTAATGTAACAGGGATCGCAATTCCTAGCCAAGTATCAAAACTCAGATGCTATCAGCTAATTTCTCTCACACACAAAAGCAAAATCCGTTCAAATGTTCTAGCAAATAAAATCCAGCACTAGAGTGAAAGAACAGTATGAAATTAACTAATAATGTCCAGAAATTCAGAGATGATTTAATGGGAGAAAGCTATCAATACCATTAATCATACCCACAGCTGAGAGGAGCAGAACAATCCACTGTGTAATGAAGAGGATTTGATGAAAATCATTATTCATAATCCAAGGATGTGGAAAGCTGAGGCCGGAGGATTGTGAGCTTTGTGGCAAGCCTGAGCTTCAAAGATAGTCCCTGGCTCAAACCAACCAAGTAAGTAGCCGAGCAACCAGCAAATCATCAACAAACAACCATACTGTCCGTCTGTCTGCCCCACCCTCTCTCTCCTCTCCGGTGGTCACTCCAATGTTGTTCCTCAGGAGCCTGTCTACCTTGTTTTGTGAGACAGGTTCTTCTACTGGGACCTGGGCCTTGCTTATTAGGCTAGACTGGCTGGCCCGTGAGCCCAGTGCTCTTCCCGTCTCCTATTCCCTATCACTAAGGCTTGCAATTGTGAACCACATGCGCGGTTTCTCAGGAGTCCAGAATGGGCCTTCATGCTTGCTATGCAAGCAGTTTGCCAACCAAGTGTGTCTTCAGCACCTCTACCTCCCATTTACTTTTAAAAAATTAAAAAGGCCTAAAGTTAGGGAGGAAAAACTATTTTCTTAGCGAATGTCTTGCAATATTCATTCCAATCACTTTATACAGTATCTAGTACCTGAGGTACCTTTGTCTCTAGTGGCTGTATGGTGTAGGTGTAACGTTTTCTGAAATGTTTATCCAGTGAAATTAAATTCAATTTGAAAAAGAAGCAGCGTGGTGATAGTGATTTGATAGTGATCCTAAACAACAAAGCAAACAATCTGACAATCACTAAGAAGAACATAAAGAACTATATTTTTTTAATTAACTGATAATAACGAGATAGGAAATGTTTCATGATGACTCCAATCTCAGTATGGAAAAGTAATAAATGCATAAAACTCATATTAATTTTGTGAAAGGAAAACTGAGTTGAAAAATGCATCATTAGATTACAGTTTTTAATGAAAAACTCAAAATGAGTATGTCAGTCAGTCTCAGATTAATTCATGAATTTGGTATGATCCTTCTGAAATATTATTGTCAGTTATGGGAGTGAATAAGACTGATAAAATTATAAAAAAAAATTCAGATACAACTATGAAAAAACACAGTATCAAAGATATTTTTTGAAAGAATGATTGTGTGTGTGTGTATGTCAGCGTACACGAGAAAGTATGTTTTAGACTTAAAATATTTAAAGCAACAGGGCATTGGCAAAATCACAGATGAATAAAGAACTGGGTACAATATGAAGATCGGAGCAGATCAAAGCCAGGCAAGAATGTATCACAACAGTGACATTTTGATCTGTAAGTGCCAGAGAATGCTGTCCCTTGAACATAACAATCAGCATCCTTTTCATCGGTGCATCTGTGACTGTTTTTCAAGAGACCTTCAAGGTCAAGCTTGTTAATGTTACCGCATAGAGGAAGAGGTGGGAGGACCTTGCCTGAGATCATAGCCAACCTGCCCTGCCTTCTTTCTAGCCATGCGGAATCCTGCCCAAGCCACCGTGGTCTCAAGGTCTTGGGAGGTACTTGAGAACACAGTCCATGAAAAGTTATCTTAGTGGCGGGCTCTGCCTATGCAGCTAGGGGAAAGCAGTCATCAGTGCTGGAGTGAGAACCTGAAGATGATGGGGAGGCCACTTTGGAGCCACACACAATCCTGTAAGTAACCCCTCATGTATGCTCTGCGAGAAACCCCAATACATGAGTCAGGTTGCCAATTGGGACACTGGTGGAATCAAACTGTGGTCTGTTGTTGGCACCCTATGAGGGCTGAACAGATGCTTGTTCATGTCTATCTAGGAAAAGTTCATACATGAGTGAAGAAAGAATTAATGAAATACAGGTGGCTTTGTAGACTCTTCCAGGCCCACACAAAAGCCCCTTCTATGACCATCACCGCTTCTGCTTCAGCCAGGACAACTCCATTCTCACTTGTAACAAATGCAATGGCTTCTGCTGTAAGGGGGACTCTGCTTGGAGAACGTTTTACACTGTTTTTAAAAATGTGCTTTAAAAAATCACAGAAATAGAAAGTGGATAGTCAAGTGTTTGGGTGCAAGGAAAGGAATCAAAATCTTACAAAATAAGGCCAATGTGAATCCTAGATAGATGAAAGATGAAGCATAAAGATGAAACTATTAGAGAACTTATAGTTAATGCTTTCTTATTTGTCCATGGTTTTGGAGCCGTATCAAATGATCTTGGGGCATGGTGAGCCTCATCTGAACTTCCAGCACTGAGTCATGAGTCAGCAACAGCAGGATCATGTTTGACTCTAGCCTACTTAGTGAATTCCAGGCCAACCTGAGCTACAATGAGATCCTGGCTGAAAAAGGGTTCTGGAGGTGTCAAAAGATATGCAATGCTTAGCTTTAATTTTCAGCTTGATACAACTTAGAAGAGCCGGGAAAGAAAGGCTACTTTGTGTGGACCTGTAGGGGGATTGTCTTAAGTGTTGTGGGACTACCCAGACCACTGTGAGCAGCGCCATTCCCTACATTCTGAACTGTATAAAAGTGGAGAAATTGAGCTGAGTATAAGCAAATAAATGATCAAGCAAGTGAGCAAGAGGGTGAGTATGTGCTCACTCTCTGCCCACTCTGTAGATATGTGACTAGCTGTTTGAAGTGCTTCCCATGACTTTCCCACAGGGTCTGTAACCTAAAAATTTCAGCGGAAACAACCCCATTTCTCTCTTAGGTTGCTCTTTGTTAGAGTATTTTATTATGGCAACACAAATGAAACTAGAACAGACATAAGTAGGTTGTTTGAAAAACAGGAAATAAGCATGGCCAGTAAGTGTAAAGAAACATCTTAGCTGATATTTACAGCAAAGCAAATACAAATAATACCATGTTGTCTTTCATTGGTTTGTCAGTAATTGGAAGCAACAAGGTAGGACTGATACTAGAAAACTAAGACTTTATTTACCTTCTAGGGGAGGCAGGTATAAGCTGGCACAAACATTTTGGAAATGGGTAGCAACAGAGAGTAAAGGGTTAATATCTACATGCACTTTAATGCTGTTCTGCTGCTTTAAATACTATAACCTAAGAAATAGCCAAGGGGGAAAATTGTAAATAAATGATATATAATAAGGGATTAGTTGAAATAAATAATAATCTGTTGTAGGATTCCTGTGAATACCATTGATTAATAAAGAAGTTGTTTTGGGACTGTGATAGGGTAGAACAGAGCTAGGTGGGGAAAACTAAACTGAATGCTGGGAGAAAGAAGGCAGAGTCAGAGAGAAGCCATGGAGCTGCCAGAGGAGACAGACATCAGGTGCCAAAGGGAACCTTACCTGTAGGTCACAACCACGTGGAGATACACAGATTGTAAGAGCTAGCCAGAAATACACATAAGCTAATAGGCCAAGCAGTGTTTTAATTAATACAGTTTCTGTGTGGTTATTTTAGGTGTGGGAAGCTGGGAACAAGCAATCAGCCTCCATCAACAGATTGATACACCAGTGTGGGGCAAGAATTTCCACATAAATTTTAAGAAAGCTTTTATATTAAAAAAAGGAATTCTAGACAAAACACATAGAGATACAGAGTTTAACACAGCTTCCTGGTAGCTGATTTTTTTTTGGATGGACTCTGTTTTCTGGCAGCAAGCAGGAACACTGCAGCTCCTTTTAGAGGGGTTTTCCTGATTCAGCATTAGCAGTGAAAAACTGCACAGTTAAGAAAAGGTAGCTTCCTGGTTTGTGCTGCCAGCACAAACTCTGGCTTTTTCAGGAGGCTGAGCATTTGAATGGGGTTTGTGAGCTGAATGCTTTTAGTTGTTTAATGGTGACATAGATGCACTGTGATCCTGGAGCTGGAACAGTGTGCATAGTTCTCAGAGGCAGTGAACATGCCTCTGCTATGTTGGGCTGGGCTGAGCCAACAGGCAGGACTGCTGAGTTGGTCCTAGCCATGCCTGCTTAACAGAAGAAGAAGAAGAAGAAGAAGAAGAAGAAGAAGAAGAAGAAGAAGAAGAAGAAGAAGAAGAAGAACTCCTGGTCAGAAAATAATTAAAGATATGCACACAATAAAAACAAATTCAGATGAAAAAGACCTCTAAATGGGTCAGAGTGTCAGATAAATTTTTGTAGGCTTGAGAGTGAGAAGAAAAAAAAGAATAAAGACAGTTATAATATATAAGGGTACTGACAGTCATAGGTTAAAGGAGTAAAGATAATAAAATAAATATTAAACTTGCATAAAAAGTAATAGAGTAACAAAAATAAATCATGTAAAGATGGACTATACACAAAAAATCTGGGATTATGTTATGTGTTTTCTTTAAATTTTTTAACTGTGAATAAGCTAAGTACAGAGGGACATTTCATTGTATGGGCTTCTAAACTAAACCAACACATGTACTTTAAAGGTATGTCGACTTCAAAATTTGGGTCTAAGGATATGTTGCTTTGGAAAAGATATTATACTTTTGTTTCCAGCGAGGATGAGAACTTGTGGATTCCTTCCAGGCTAATATGGTTCAATGGAACAAGGTCCCTGAAAGGTCTCTGTAAACCCCTAAAATTATTTTACCCCCCCCAAAAAAAAAGCAAGAAGGAGTTTGGAGAGAACTACACCCAAATTCCCAAATATTGTTTATAAATGTTTGTTTACATTTAAAGAGGGATATGATATAGAGATGAATACTTTGAACTGGTATGGATCTTAGTTTATTGATACAAATTCAAGGTCAATTTTGTTATATGTCAATTTCTGCTCTTGACTAAGGTATTGTGTTTGTGCATCTCATTTAAAAATGTATTGTATAATTAAACAATACAGAATAATAGATAATCATTTATAATAATCAAGCTTGTAGTCATGTTAGTTAGGTTTTCTAGATATATAGAGATATATTTCAGCTAGATAGATAATCTTCAAACCTTTCAAAGACCTACAGAATATGACATTTAAATGTTTTAAGAACTTTAATAACTTAGAACTTTTCATGACAATGAGACACATCTGCTCCTGGCAGCACCAATCTACTTCAAGAGGATGACGGACATCAATGAGGCTCCTTATGGAGTTTGCTAGCCATTTGGGCAAGAAACTGCTCTTCCTTGAACTGCTTGATGAACTGGACAAGTGGAACCCACAGAGAAATGACTGCTGAACTTGCTTAAAGGTAAGATGATCCTTTGGGGTTCTTGCTTCATGAAAGAGTCTGGCAGACATTCTCAGGACACAGAAGAAAGTGACTGACAAACTGCAAGTATAGGTGGAACTATATTTGAAATTTCCTGCTTTATGGAAAAGTCTGCTGAATACTATGGGCCTGTAGTCTGATGATGGGTGACCCAATGTTACAGAAGAACTTTGGGTTACTGTCTAGGCAGCGAGATGTCTCTGTCAATTTTATAGTTTTAGAATGTGCTTACAATGCACTTTCTGTTTACTTAGGTAATATTATATCCTTCTGGGGTCTTTGATGGAGTTGAAGAATAGATGGTTATAGTTTTCCTTAGTTATGATAAAAGATAAAGCAGGTACAAATATTGTAACTATAATTCTTGCTTGATAAATGTTTTCTTGTATGTAATCTTGCTATGTTAAAGTTAAAACCTTCTTTTTTATTTAGACAGAAAAGGGGAGGTGATGTGGGATTCACCTCTGTATGCTGTTAATAAAGAAGCTGATTTGGGCCTATTGCATCGCAGAATAGGGCAAGGCAGGAATTCCAAGCAGATAGAGGAGGAGAGAGTAGGCAGAGTCAGAGAGAAGCCATGTAACTGCCATGAGAGACAGACACTGAACACCAGAGGGAACCTTACTGGGAGGCCACAACCATATGGTAATGAACAGATGAATAGAAATGGGTTAATTTAAGATGTAAGAGTCAGCTAGGAATATGCATAAGCTAACAGGATAAGCCGTGTTTTAATTAATACAGTTTCTCTGTGTTTATTTTGGGTGTGAGCAGCTGGGAACAAACAAGTGGCCTCCATCAACAATAATCTATTGTTAAATTAGTTTGTAGTCACTGGGTAGTGGCAGTGATTCCTTTAATCTCAGCACTTGGAAGGTAGAGGCAGGTGGATCTCTGAGAGTTCAAGGCCAGCCTGGTATACAAAGAGAATTCCAGGACACTATCAAAGGAAGCCACTATCACAGTCTGTGTAAGGAGAAGGGGTAAAACAATTAGGGCTACTATGACTCCTCAATATAGAAAGGAGTTCACAGGGACTTTTGAATGTTTCAGTTTATTGATTAATTGATATTGTCCATATTTATAAATATTCCTATCAAAAATGTTTACTATACCTTTAGTCATAAAAAGAAGCCACTTTGGAAATGTCTTGTGCTTTTCTAACTTTAGCTTTGCGTTATCCCCACGGTGTCTTTCAAGGAAAGTTTAGTCTGCAGCAACCTTTTTTCTTTCATGTTTTATTTTCGCCATCTATATTTCCTTTGCAAATGGCAGATGGTATATTAATCTGTCTAAGCAAATGTAGAACAAATTATATAAGTGTCTGTGTACAACTCTGCCTTGTTGCAGACACTTGGGGAAATTAAAGGAAAAAGTTTTCATTCTTTTTATTAGCTCCGTAATTACTTTCTGTAGCATTCTGCCAAGACAGCAGAAAACATGAAAATGTAATTAAGAAATACTGGAGCACAGCAGGAGATTTTGCTGGAAAAGAGAACCTTAAATAGGAAACTCGATGATGGAGAAGAAATGGGGCTTGACGTTTGCTTGTAAGCCTTGATGCCAGGCTTAGCACTAGACACCCATCACTTCCAACTTACGGAGAAGCTAGCTAAAAAACCATCTTTTCCTTGCTACCTTATTGCTTGGTACAGCTATTGCTTTTCTGATGTCCACATTTCTTTCTCTAGGAGGCTGAATTTTCTTTTTCCTTTTTTTTCTGGAAAGTTTTCTTGTTATGTGCTCTCATAGGATCCTAAATATCTAAGTAAATACTGCTTTACAATTTGGAGGCTACTTTGATCATGAAAGGGAGAGGAATCGGGATTTCTGTCTCTACTGTTGACTGTGTGCTACTGAGAAGCTGTGTTGCCGGTTTATACTCAGGTCCCTCTGTGACCACTGATCGCTGCAGCAATCTTGTCTAGCCAGAGGACATGCTTCTGTAGATCCCGACAGACATTTATCAGAACAGGAGTCTCACCCTCGATTCAAGTTCTTGTCCTTGCTGAGATATGGTCTCTACTCTCCACATACCCCTGCTTTGGATTTGTTCCCAAGCCAGCTGGATTCAATAGGCCCATGATGTCATCATAACTGAATCCACTCATTCACCTGAGCACTATTCTAGACTCCTCTGGTATCCCTTTAAGGAGATGCAATTGATTCTCTCCTTTGGGGTGGGAATGAACAGTGGTGACTGGCAGCCCTGGTCCTGGACCCAGGGTATGTCAGTTTGTCCTTGTCCTTGTCCTTTGTGGTGCTAAGAACGCCTTCCCTGTGTCAACATGCTGATGTCGCCAGAGCAGGAACCCAAATTTAAAAAATTTTTATTTACTTATCTTTGCGTGTGTGTGTGTGTGTGTATTTGGATACAGGATCCCCTGGATCTTGAGTTACAAGCGGCTTTGAGGCTCCCAACGTGGGTGCTGGGAACTGAACTTAGGTTCTTGAGAAGAGCAACTGGAGACCTCGAGTCATCTCTTTAGCCTTCAGGACACTATGATTTTCAGGACAGAGATGTGGTATAAAAAGGATCAACTAAAAAAAAAAAATCAACTCCTGAAGCTTTAGAGAGGATTATCTGTCCTTTTCTTTAAAAATAAATTATGTAAATTATTTTGTTACATGAAATAGAGGTTATATCTTTCTCCCTAGCTTTTCCTGTAGTTGGAAGTTGAGTCGTGTTGACCTCACAATCTTCAGAATCAATTGAAGTTCTATTATTTTAGTTCCTTCAGAGTCCATAGGGAGAAGTGAGCTATTTACAGACAATATAATTTTATAAAATAAAAGGTTTTATAGTTAGATAACTGTTTTTAGATAAAGTCTGTATATTTTAAAGTACAAATAGACAGATAATGTCATAGGCGTATTTATTACACAAATTTATGCTCATATTTTATTTAGTCAGAGTCATTTATAACCTTAAGAGAAAAAAATCACTGGCTTGAAACATTCATAAACCAGAAAACAAATACTTCTGGGCCATGAGTCTGCCCACACAAATTGATTTCTAAATAAAGATTCAATTTAGATTTAAAAGTCTCGTATGCACCCAGAGGTATCTATTCCATCTGTAATTTTCTCCTGAGGCTCAGATACCTGTCTAACTGTTATCAAGTTCTTATTAGTTGTTTCCACATGCAGAAAGTGGAGCTTCCAATCAACACAGCCCCCAAGAATGTGCACTGAAGTCCCCGCTGCCATCCATCCTGCCTCTTACCGAGAGTCTTCTCCTTGCAAGCCTTCCTACTCTTCCAGCATGGAATCATATAGTTACTGAGGTGTGACACTCTTCACATAAAGCTGAAGCGCATAAAAAAACTACTTTCTTTTACTATTAGAAAATGTCATGATAAGCTCAGATAGTTGTTATGTTGAAATTAAAAAAATAAAAATTAAAAAATGCATAGGCATTGTTCTTGTTTCTTATTCAGCTTTGCGGCTCACCCTCCTTTCCATGGAGAGCAGGGAGCATACTTAGAAGGCACCAGAGGCTGAGCATCTCACTGCCTCTCCTCTCCTGGCCTCTTCTCTTGTGGGAAGTCTGAACATCTGTCCATGAGAGCATCCGTTCTGTGGCAGGATCATGTGTATGAGGAGTGCATTTCCCTTCCCCATCTCTCTCTGAGTTCATTAGAAGGTCATATTCTCATGGGTAGGTAGGCCAAGTTTTCTGCTTTGACATCTGCTCTGCAACAATTGGACTGGCTTTCTTATTCATGATCAGTCATACTTTTTGAACACATCATGGAGGACCAGCTGCTCCATTGCTTGGCTGCCTAAGTGCAACACGGACCTTTGACTCCACCCACCTGCACCTTCCCGGGCTTCCTTGAGAAGGTGACTCATACAGCCCAAAGCTTAGGGTTGTCCTTTTGTGGAAGATGGACAGAGCGGCTTAGTAACTGCTGACGTAGGTTGCATCATAGGTACTTGACTTAGGAAACTCTCACAATGGCTTCTGCTGAATCATTCTTGTTCCTTTCCCTTGCCAAGTGGTGGTCCCTTCCTGTCCTTCTTCACCTCAGTAACCCCAACACTGTTCCCCAAACCCCATCTGTCCATGGATAATGACAATGTTTTCAGTAGACAATGAACTTGGAGACAGACTCCTTCCTTTGTATTTGCTTGTCTGCCTGGAAGAGTAACCAGTGCATTGTGTTAGTAAGTTCTCTATAAATGCTTGGAGAATAATTAAATAATAAAAACATTATTGATTATTAGGCTTTTTGAGGATTGTTTTGCCAGATCATAGACACTTTATTGACTAGCAGTCTTCCCTTGTTTTCTCTTGTCTGTACTGGTATTATGGGCCTGAGGTCAAAGTAGAAAGCAAAACAATTAAATAATTTAAACAGCAGGTCTGTTCCTTTCCTTTGGAGCAAAAGAAATAGTTTATTATCCATCAGTCAAGATCTTTCAAGCTCTTAACTCCATGCTAACAAAGATTCTCCTCTTCATCAAGGTTTAGTTAGCGTCTCTGCCTGTTCCTCTTGAATAGACCCAATCATGGCATTCCTGGAGTTCTCTGGGGCCTGCTAAGTTTCCCAACTTTTGATCTCTAATCACCCTAACTTGCCTTCAACAAGAACCCCATTAGGTCAGCTCAGCAGTAATTCCCTTCGTGTCTTCTCTCAGTTGATTTCATTGCGGACTCTGTCACTCTGTTCCTTGGTCATCAGTCTCCTGTTAATCCTGGCTGCATGTGAAGTGGAGTCTGCTCTCTGATATGGTTTAACTCTTACCCCAGCTGTCTCGAGTAAAGCCTTTCTTAGGATTTTAACAAGTGTTAGCATGTGTTCCTTCACGCTACCCAGCACAAAGTAGTCAAAGGGAGGGCTTTCCATGGAGCACACACTAGTGAGAATGTGTGGGGAATCAGAAGAGACACTCCACCTAGACAAGGATGCATTATGAGGGGGCAAGAACGTGAAGAGCCCAGGGATGGGTGCTGTGAGTGGTGTCTTCTGGACGTGATGTGGTCATTGCACTACAAACTCACTGTAGCTGTGGCTACCCACACACGATCAAGCTAGGAAGGTCAGTTAGCATTGTAGCAGGTAGCATTAAATGGACCTGGTGGGTTACAGTCAAGAGTGAGAACTCTTCAGAAAGTGGAAGCGGATGTGCTGTAGAGTATCCACAGAGAATGAGGTAGGGAGCAGGGAGTAAATCTGATCAATATATACACACGTGAAATGGTCAAAGAATCAAGTTTAAAGACAATAAAAGGCAGAGTACTATGAGGAGATGGGAGAGAGAAAGGACTCCAAAGACAGAAGTCTTTGTCACGCTTGGCCTGACAGCCTGAGGGGCTGGTTCCATTGGAGGGAGTTCCAGAACTATCTGGAAGGTGAAGCTAGGAAGAACAGGGATGGAGAAGAGAAGCAGCCACAAACCCGGTCCCTTGTAGCCTGGGTGGAGTTTGGAGCACACGTCATGAAGGTTGGTAGCTTAGGCGTCAGATGTTGGAATGAGGCCAGCCTTGTGACACACACCTGTAATGCCAGCCTGCAAGATGACGAGGACCGCAAGCACAAGACTAGCCTGGGCCAGTTAGGAAAAAAAATACTATTGAAAAAAAAGTATAGGTGCTTTCTGAGCTTTCCACATTGGGTAAGCAGCTATTGTTGATCTGCGACATTGTCAAAACATTTTCCCTTCCCGGGGTTGATTGTATTACTCAGATGACTGAAAAGTAGGAATTATTGCTCAAGGATATTACTATGTTTGTGGCTTCTTATACAGCTTGGAGGTTACGTTGAAGAAATTCCTAGGAAATAACCAGCATGCAGTGTGTGCTCCATTGCTTTTAATTACTTCTCTCTCTCTGGGACCCCTCACCTCCTGGAGGTCCTTTCGTCATCACAGAGAAAGGATGGTCTGCCTAATTGTCTTCTTTTTGCTTGGATGATCCTGAGCCTTCCTGATAGCAGAGATGCTGAATGCTCCAAGTCATTCTGGCAGAGTTTCCCAACCTGGTTATTAACTACATTCAGTTCATCAGTCAAGGCTCCTCATAGCCCGCCCCTCCCTTTTTTAATTTTCCATATTGGTATCAGTGGATTTGGTAGGCACCTCTACAGGAAGGAGTTCAGGTTCTTGTCTTCTGGGACAAAGAATTGGAAAGAGACACACAAATCGGTGCAGCAGAGAACACTTATTAGAGAAAGGCTTGCTTTCGAGGGAGGTGGCAGGTGGGGGACGGGCAGAAAGTTCAGAAGCTCCAATGGCAAAGGTTGTGCAAAGACGAGGGCTTTCATGCCACAAGACACGGAATTCTTGGCTCATTTGCACAGGGTTGGCTTTCTGGAGTAAGAGCTATCTACATACAACTTCATGCATTGCATGACTCATTAGCTTCTTGAATCTTCTACCCAGGCTCCAGTGAGTTAGTATTGTAACGAGTCAGAGATATTTTGGGGCATTCTGGGGGTGCCTCCGTGCTGTGCCGGGGACACGAACTGGGCTCAGTTGGCCATGGGCCAAAGGTTTCAAGCTTAAACATTTCCCCTTTGCCAACTTGTTTTGTCATCTATTAATTCTATAAGACTTTGCTTAGGCTTTCCTGCCTTACTCTCCTGCCTCAGCACCTGCGATCCCCAGTCACTCCACACCCTCTTGGGGGGTAGCTTCTGAGGCTCCGTGGGCACCATGCTGTGGGTGATTGAAATGTTTCCACAGTGTACCATCGAGTTGAGTTGTAGGCTCCAGAGTTCTACATTCTTTAAAAAATATCCTTTATTTCTATTCTCTTCCTTGACATAGCCCTAGAGAGTATGTCAAAGCTTGCGTGAAGGGATGCAGAGAAAACAAGTTTCCTGTTTTGCTACAAGCCACAACATTGTACAGTAATTGCTCAGCCATCTTTTCACGAACAACTTATCAGAACCAAGGGAGCTGGTAAAGGCTAAACTAAAAGGCAAGGCTTTTTGGCGTTATTGCTTTGTGAGTAAAGTGGCTGTCCTTGGCTGCAGATTTTTTTTTTTTTTGCTGTAGCTAACTTCTTTTCTCTTACATATATGGGGATTAATTCCCACAGTTCAGAACTGTTTAGTGAAAACAGTTTCCCACTGACCAGGTCTTGTTCCTCTCTCCTAGGAAAGCGCAGAGATCTGCCTTCCTGCAATTATCTTTATCAGCAGGCATTTGGTCAATGCTTAGGGTCCAGGCATAGAGCATCCCATCTAAGATAGTCACAGATCTCCAAGGACATAGAATTACTGCCTGCCCAAAGCTGCTACTCTGGTTTTACCCCACTTAAAAGATTCTTAACTCCTATGCTCACTGTCACCCCAGTTTACCGATGACTTTAGTTCAGGGCTCTCAAGGGCAGCAGAAGGGATAATGAACTGTAACCCAGAGAAAGACCCGCAACCCGCACGATCAGAACAGCTGATAACAGCCTAGCCCGGAACTGATCATTTAGAGGCCCACGTCTCTTCTTCACTTAGGGCAGTAAGTCTAACTCCAGATCTAGGCCCATAGAAACTACAGTGTCTGGTGTATGTGCTGTCTGACCAAAAGCCATCAGCTTCTCCCTGTTTATGTAGGTTGCGTGGTTATCTGGTATCCTCTGTGTATACTGGGAGAAAAGAAGTGGCATGCTGATTTAAACAATCTGTGCCCTCTTCATAATTTTACTGAAAATAAGCCTTTTAGCTCTTACTAACCACCTCAAAATACAGCATAGCACACTAACTTTCCCTTCTAGACTTCCCGGATAATTTAATTCCTTTCTTAACTAACTTTCTCCATTCAGGAGTTCACTGAATCTGTGTTAGCCACTCCCACAGATCTGTGTATGTGTGTAAAAACTCTTATCTGATTTTTTTATGGGGCAAAAAAAAATCCCAGCCCTGGAACCTGCTAGGACTGGGGATTTCCTGGTGTTAAAGATAAATATTGTAATAGGTTTGCTGTGAGTCCCAAAAGCAGCCAGTCCCAAGCGGCTACGAGTCCCCAGCAACTTGCTGCGGGATCCTGGCAGTGGCAGACAGTGGGTCCTGGGACAGTGCAAGTCCTGGGCAGTGGGCAGCAGGAGCATCCAGTTTTAGGCAGGGACTGTGCATGAAACCACATGACATATCTCCATGTGCTGGCCACAGGCAAGAGAGAGACAGATAGGCACACTATGCAGAGTAAAGTTGAACATTTATTAGGTGGGTTATTGAGGGGAAGGAAAAAGAGAAAAGGAGAGAAAGAGAGGGAGAGACAGAAACAGAAACAGAGAAGGGGGAAGGGGAGAAGTGGGAAGAGGCAGAAGCTGCCTCTTTGAGAGAGGAACAAAAAAAAGAAAGAGACTAAGGTAGCAAGCAGGAAGGGAGTGGACGTGGCTTGTCTCTTAAAGAGACAGAACATCACATTCCCATTTCTTTTTTATAATAAAAAGCAGGAGATTAGGTACCACAGATTAAAGGGAATTGGGTTGGCGGATTCTCAAGGCTGCTTCCTCCTTATTTGTGGGCATCGTCTTTGGCGGGGGGGGGGGGGGGGGGAGGGGGAACCTGAGAAGGCTGGATGCTGGCCACATCTTGGCATAGTCGGTCTCTTTACTCCTGTCTGGTGTTTGTGGTATGGAAATGTCTGGTGTCTCTTACACCTGTTTAAGGTATTGGCAGAGCAGAGGACAAAATTAAGTTTAAGAAAAAAAACTTTTAGGACCAGGGAATTGAGGGGGATGTATCTGACCCTATTTAAGGTGGATCCTTCAATTTGCCTCCTTGGAACTCACAAGAATTCTTTGGGTTTGTGAAGATTTAGACACATACATTGTATAAACAGTAGCATATCTATGTCAGAATGACTGTGACAGATATTTTTGCACAATGAAAAGTATTTTTTAAGACTATGGAAGGCATCATGAGAGAGAAATTTGATCTGAAATTTGTTTGGTGAGGCTGTCCTTTTATACTGACAAAACCTCTCTCTCAGCTGTCAAACTGCATCAGAGATCTTTGAGAAGGATAAAATTTTACTTGAGTTACTGATTAAAAAGTGACAGAGAACTTACTTTGTTGGCACCCAGAGCTACTTTTCAGGGTCCTCCATGGTTGCTGAAGGTTGCATTTGCCTTTTGCTGTTTAGCGCAGGACCTGCCAGGCTCCAGAAGATCCTGTGGGCTAGAAATCGATAGGATGATAAGACTACCTTGACCTGAGAAGCTAGGCTGTCAATTCCAGTGATTCTGTTCATGTCTGGAGATCTTAAGTTTAGATAAAAGGCAGTTTTTCCCAGTGGTCAGTGCTTGGCAGTTGAAGCAAATTGCAGATGGTGGTTGTTGTGAGCCCATTTGTCTTCTGTCTTCTTTGGAGGAAGTAGAGTGCTGCTGCTAGAAGCCAACCTGTCTTTTTTTTTGTTATGAAAAGTTTTTAAATAAATGCCATATTTTCCAGATCTCTGAGCAATTGCAGGCTGTTTTTTTTAGGTATAACTACAGTATAGAACCTGCCTGGAGGGTTGGGTCTATGCTTGACTGTATTGGCTCTCAAATTAACAGGTAAGATTTATACTCATAAAAAGACATAAAGAAGAGAAAACTGCTTGCAATAAAAGGTTAATGGCAGAGATGACAATAGTAGAGAACAGCTTAATAAATTTTAAAAAACCTAGTATCAGTTATCTGAAAACACTTACATATTTTCCTCATAGTGCTTTCTGCAAAAGTGTTCACATTCAGCCTTGAGGAGGACGCGGGAGGTAGCCTGTTGGAATGAAAGCTTGAAAACCGTCACAAAATGAAGGCATACTTGTGAGAGAGGAAGCAATTTGGTTCAGTCTGATTTTTAAGATAGTTTCATGAAGCACTAGCACTTGAAAGGCTCTGGTTTTTCTTCCCTCTTCAACTCAATGATATTATCATGCAATTGCCACAGGAAACACAGGAGAGCTGTCAGAAGCCTAGAACACAGCCCTGGGTGCTAAGCTTGAAAATGAAGTCACCGGGTATAGTTTTTGAAGCACAAACTCGGGCCTGAAGCGTTAGCAAACAAACCCGGAACCGACAAGCTGCTTCCACATCCTTCCATGTATCTGGAAGACAGAAATGCCATTATTCACTTAGTCAGGTGAAAAAGGAGTTTTCCAATGCCCTGCATTTGTTGGAGCGATAAAAGTAATTCTTCAAAGCCTTCAAGAGCAACCCTTCCGGCTAGGACTTTGCAAACAGTGTTCGCTCTGCATTCATGAAAAGAGAGCCATTTGCAACCTCTGAGTCAACAACGCTGTTTGATTTTATCATGCTCCGGACTGTGTGTGGCTCAGATACTGTAACTAAAGATGTAGATTGCAAATGACATATTTTGTTTGCTTTTCAAGAGCTCAGCGGCCTAGAACTAATCCTCGCAAATATCTCAGTGCTCTGAATAATTTTCTTCTATTTATTTATTTTGCATACCAACCACAGTTTTCCCTCCCTCCTTTCCCTCTTTTCCCTCCCATCCTGCCCCACCCTCCTATCTGTTCCTCCTCCTATGGCCTTGATATGTCAACCAAGCATGACACATCATGTTGAGGCAGGATTAAGCTCCTCTTTGCAGCAAGGCTGGGAAAGGCATCCTAGGATAGGGAATAGGTTCCAAAGAGCCAGCTCAAGAATCAGGGACAGGTCCTGGTCCCACTGTTAGGGGCCCCACAAAAGACCAAGTTACACACCAGTCACACAGATGCAGAGGCTGTGAGCTCCCACAAGTTCAGGTCAGCTGTCTCTGTGCTCCCCAGCATCATGATCTTGACCCTCCCGCCCCTTGCTTACAACTGGTCTCCCAGAGCTTGGTCCAGTGTTTGGCTGTGGATCTCTGCATCTGCTTCCATTAGTTACTGGATAAAGGCTCTAAGATGACAATTAGGGTAGTCACCAATCTGATTACAGGAGAAGGCCAGTTCAGGCACCCTCTCCATTATTGCTGAATAATTTTCAAATGCTATTTAGAAATTAAATCATGGGGTATTTGTTATCCTATAGAGAGTGATGTTTGGGATGAGCTTGCGTTTCTTTTAGGTGTCTATTCAGATCTTTGGCCTTTCCAAGAGAAAAAGACCTTTGTTGCTTTTCTCCTATGCTCTTACTGTGACAAAATGCCCTGACCAAGGCAATATAGAAAAGGAAAGGGTTATTTGGGCTTACAGCGCCAAAATGGTAGGGCTGTTAATGGTGGCGACAGCATGGTAGCAAACAGTAGTCAGGGCAGCTGGAGCTGGATGCTGGCAGCTGAGAGCTGGCATTGTAACCACAGGGAGAAGGAGGAGGGAGAGAGGGAGGGAGAAGAGAGAGCAAGGGAGGATAGAAGTAGAGAGGGAGGTAGAGGGAGAGAGAGAGAAATAGAGAACTAGAAGTAACACCAGGCTTTTGAGTCTCAAAGCCCCTCCCCCAGTGATGAAGCCCCTCCCCCAGTGATGTAATTCCTCCAGTAAGGCCACACCTCCTAGGCCTATGCAAATTAGTCCCATTAACTGGGGACCAAGTATTCAAATATCTGAGCTTAAGGGCGGGGCCCCAGGCTCATTAAAACCGCCACACCGGACCACCAGCTTTGTCTGGAAGAAGACCTTTGCTGTGGGACCCTAATCCTGGACGATGTGCACAAATGTCTACTCACCCCATATAGGAGCTGACAGCAGACTGCAAAGAGCTGCCCAAGTTCAGCTTGGTAAACCAATGTTTGCTGGGGTTTCTCGGAGGAGGATGGCTAACGCAAAGGCAGCTGCGTTACTGAAAGCCCACCCCATCATGGCAATGATGAGTGAAGGCTGAAACCCTCGAGCTCCCTGCACGACTTACAGGCAACTGCACCCAGCAGACTCTTCTCTCCTCGGCAGTCCTGGTGGGGGGGGGGGATGCCGTCTTGGCCACCAGGTAAGTTTCAGTGACATCCTGAGACTTGTAAGTTGTTGGTCTTCTGAGTCTTAAGAGCCTCCCATTAGGACATCTGAGTCTCGGAGCACTTTTCTCACGGGATAGATGATCCAGCTCTGAGAAACTGCTGCAGAACTGTCCAGTGCTATACGGACGAAGCACAGAACGACTTTTCTCTGGTGGGCACCTTGTCACTGTGGTGTGCATCCTCCATTTAATCGACAATGCACAGACCTGTTAAGATGCGCTTGATGGACTCATAAATTAACTTGAATCTTGATTCTGAACAAATACATACAAGTGACAATATTAATGTATAAAGAAAACCGTAGACCGGCAAAAAAAAAAAAAGATTCCTTCCGGTCTAACTAGGTCAAGGGGTCAAGAACTCTTTTCTGTAAAGGGTCAGATGGCAGTTTTGCATTGTTGGTCACGTTGTTCCTGTCACCCGTACACAACTCCCACCATGCACAACCTGGAGACAAACACATGCACTTGTGTCCTAGGGAATCCCTGTGTAAACTGCAGATACAGCCCCAGGCTGCATCTGACTGACATGAGTCTAGATGCCCAAGATTGTGCTCTCCGTGAAGCAGGCTGTGAGTGAAGGACACAGGCCTCACCATTCCATTTGGCTTTTATTTTGTTATTTTTCTGCCTTCGTTTATGGGCTTAGGGTATTTCTGCTGCGTCTTGTTATTTAGAGGAAACGAGAGCCTGTGATGGCCTTTCCTTTTTGTTAAGAAGTGCACAGGATGTGAAAGGCATTCTGCTTTGGTTGGTGCTGAACGCACCACCCAGGATTAATAAATGCTAAATAATAATCATTTCTCACTCTCTGCCCTGCCCTTTGGCGTGCCTCCCGTGGCACCCACAGAGGCATTAACATGTAGCGTTTGCCGTGTTCTGTTATGCGTCCTTAGCTGCACCTTGCTGATTAAATCACACTCAGGAGAGAGTTAACTGCAAGGCTGTAAGTATTCCTGACAGGCTGTTCTTGCATGGGTTTGGTTTCTGCTGTATGAAGATTAAAAATCTTGTCACAGCTAGTAAAAAATGAAGTACAAGTAAAATCACTGAGTGCCCATAACTCACCCAAGGTTTCTTCCTAAAATTCAGCGTTCTAAGAAGAAGAAGGCACGCTGAGAATGAGCATCTTGGGCAGTGGTGATGACATTGTGTGGTAGTAGAGGAAGTGACAAGTGACGGCAGGGACTTTGTGGGTCAGGGTAGGCTGTCTTCCGTATAAAGTTTGGCAACATAAGCTTGTCCTGTTTGTAACTTCATCGACAGATCCAAGATAGTCACCGTACTTAAGAAAAACCAATGTTCAAAGACAAACCTTTTTCTTTTTTCTCATCGTGAACTTAATTTTCCCCCCTGCTGATCTCAATGCAATGATTATAAAACTGGCTCCTTCCTCTCCATCCAGAATTTTCGCTTTAACTGGACGTGTGCCCGAAGCAGCAGGAGATGCTGTCCTATAAAGCCAGGACATTTTATAAGTACTGGCAGGGAAAGCTGATTACTTCATCCCCCAAACACCACACAGAGCCTGCTGTGAAGGTCCGGGGAGACTGGGAGCCGTGAAATGCACACACACACAGCAGTGCCTGCAGAGATGCCCTGGGCGGGAGTGCCTGTGTGACTGTGTGTTCCGGCTGGTGAGGAGCAAGACAGGTCTTGTGGAGCTGTGACCTGTGGGCTGTACTAAAGGAGTGACCGGTTAAGTGATTCACTTGCCAATAAAGCCCAACTGGGGTTAGTGAGGCAGATTCTCGGTGTTCAAAACCGAGGGCCTGTAAGGTAGACCAGAAGATAAAGGTACTTACCACTGAACGTGATGACCAGAATTAGATCCCCCAAAGCTATATAGTAAGATAGAAAGAACTCCCTCAGTTTGTCCTCTGACCATCACACATGTGCTGTGCAAATGTATGTGTATCCCCAGTGAAGAAATGTAAAAAAAAATAATAATAAAGATTAACCACACTGATTGCCCTTTTAAAAAATCAGACAAATAGCCTCAATCATCTGAGCAATCAGTAAGGATGGCAAAGCCTTAGTTTGGAGCCATTGGAATATAAACCAATACCAGATGAAACTTTATGTGTGTGTATGCCGTTCAGTGTTAACAACTTGCCATTTTCGGTTCAAGCCCTTCTGTAACTGAAGCCTACAGACACGTTCTAGATCCAGTAAGATTTTCTGTTTCCCAGGCCTTGGTCCACCCTCTCCACTGTAACAGATTAAGTGGGGATTATTTGTCAGGGTCCTGCAGGAAGCAGACACAACTGTCCTCATGATTTGCTCCAAGTATTCATTAAAGAGACCATTACACTCCCTTCGCAGAATGTGGAAAAGTCACAGGGATATCACAATGTGAGTGGCCCTGGGGATCAGCTGCTAGCTTCCCTGGGAGACAGCTGTGCAGAATGTTTATCCTTCATGTGGTGTCTCTGGTGGTTGAGGAACCAGCCTGTCTGAGAGTGAGCAGGGGACCCGGGGAACCTTCATCGTCCACCCACCCTTGGCTCCTGGCACCATCCCTTGTCACCCACTCAGAAGGCAGAGACACTGACATGGTCCTGAGCAGACTGAACCCCTAGGGCTGAGAGGGAGCTGGGAAATAGCCCAGAGGTGGCCAATATGAGTCTGGAGTGCCTCTAGACGCGTCAGTGCACCTGTCCCTGCGCAGAAAAACACAGCTGAAGACACGCAGCAGGGCCAGCGAAACTCTGTGAAGTCAGGCAGTGAATATTTTGGGTCTGGAGGACCACATCCAACCTCTGTCACACATCCCTCTTTTCCTCTTTTCCAACTATAAAAACTATGTATTATTTTTAATTGTGTGTGTGTTCGTGTGTGTGCACATGTGCAAGCGTGTGTGTGTGTCCATTTGTGTGTGCGCATTTGCATATGTGTGTGCGTGCATGCTTGCCTCGTGTGTGTGTGTGTGTGTGTGTGTGTGTGTGTGTGTGTGTGCGTGCGCAGATGCCTGAAGAACCCAAAAGAGGGCCCTGGATCCCCTGGAGTTTCAGTTACATTCAGCTGTGAGCCGCTTGACAAGGGAATTGAACCCAGGCCCTCCCTCACAACATCACCCCAGCTCCTCTGAATGAGTTTTATAAACCTCTGAAAATCTGTGAACCTTCCTTAGCTTGTGTACTGGAGGCCGCTGGACCCAGATGTGTTAATCAGTTTTGTGTATTTAAAGCTCTTGTACATGGCTTACATTTTATTTTCTTTCGGATGCTATGTGACAAATTATAAACCTCGTGTCTTCCTAGGGTGCCTATTGATAATCACATTGTTCCACAGGACACAGGTGTGCTTACAGTGGCCACAGACAGGGCCAGCTGGTATTGCACTGTGATACAGTCACTTGGCTTTAATGGTAGGAACCTGATGGAGATACCTTTATGTGTGGGAATCCCCATGGTCCTCAGGTTACATCCAGTAGGAATTGGGCTGCTGAGCCAAGCCATGGGCTGAAGTTAGCTATTGCCACACCTGGATGCCCTGCATTAGATTGAGACAGAATATGTTCTAGACACACAGGGATAGCCAACTTCCTAGGATCCCCCTTGTCAGTGAGAGAAAAGGTGTTTGGTGTCTTCTGGGTTGAAGATGAGAGAGAGGGGGCAGGAGTAGGAAGGCAGACATCTTCCTCTTGGTCAGATGATGGGGCAGAGATAGAAAAAACAATGTAGACACACAGGAACTGAATTAAACAGAGAGAATGACGAGGGAGGATGGCCTTGCAACCAGGAACACTCAGCGGCTTGTCTATGTAAGCAGGGACACAGTTTTCTTTTATCTTGTCACTCTGAGATCCTCGGTAGAGTTGGTACCAGCCTTTGGCACAGTTATGCATGGTTACAGATGTCACGTTCAGCCCAGAAAAACAACTTTGGGGCTCTATTAGATACTTTTCTATTTCTTTGATAAAGCTCCATGACCAAGGCAACTTTCACAAGAAAGGTTTATTTGAGCTTACTCTTCTAGGTGGAAGAGTCTGTGATGGCGGCAAATGGCAGGCAAGGCAGGGGCAGAAGCCGAGAGCTCACATCTTGAAAAGCAAGTAGAAAGCACACTAGACATGGCAAGAATCTTTAAACTCTCAAAGCCTTCCTCCAGGGCTGCACTTTCTCTAAAAAAAAAAAAAAAAAAGCCATGCCTCTTAAGCTACACCAAACAGCACCACCAGCTGGAAACCAAGTATTCATATACCTGAGACGATGCTGGACATGCCATTTAAACCACGCCAAGCCAAAGGGACCACCTCTCTTTTAGGAGAGAAGAAACTTTCTCCAAAACAAATGGCGTCTAGTAGACTCCTTCCTTCTAAAAAACAAAGAAACTTAATTGTTTTATTTATTTATTTTGAAACTTATTTGTTTATTTGTACTTATAAATGTGTATGTATGTGTATGACATATGCATGCAGGTTACCATGGAGACCAGAAGAGGGAATTGGATCCCCTGGGAGCTGGCGTTACAGGCAGTTGTGAGCTGTTCAACATGGTTTCTGGGGACTGAGCTCAGGTCCCTTGTTTTACCACTAGCTGTGTCCCTGACCCCCAGTGAGTTTCTCTTCCTATCTTCTTAGTTAGAATTGAGTCGCCTGCCAATTCGGGGGTGGGTGATGATAGCAACTTTAGAGGATTCAAGATCATTTCAAGAACTGAAGATGAGGCTTCTTGGGGAAGAGAAGGTGGTAATATCTGAAAAAAAATCAGAGCCCTGGGGTCAGGAGTGGAGCACTTGCCTAGTGCGTATAAGACCCTGAGGTCCATCCCACAGCTGCCTATAACCAAAGCAAACCCAACCAAATCAAACCAAAGCCAGAGCCTTGTTAGGGCAAAATGTTTGGGTGGGAAAAAGAGTGGGAGAACGGAGACAGAGGTGGCAAATAATGAGGCCTCCTGAATCCTGATAGCAAAATCTTTTCCTGACGCTCATGTTGAACACGACTTCTGTGTACCTCTGTCAGCCACAAGGTGTAGCTGTCTAGGCCGTAGGGCTTTGTGCTTTGAAGGCACCTGGTGGCCAGTTTCCATTTGCGGGTCTGTTGCCCGACTTTGGAGTCTGTCAGTTCTCCATCAGGGCTCAGACGTCTAAGAAGCCCTTGCTAAAGCCGGAGACACTGAACGAGCCCTCTGCCGGCAGCGGTTTGCTTTCCAGCTGCAAAGGGGAACAACGAAGCTGGGCTTGCCACGTTTCCAGGCGAAACCCACCTCCTCTATGGACGATGTGGCTTCAACCTCACCAAGAGGCACCGTTTGCTTACCCAGAGAACCTTTGCATCCCACAACTCATGATAAGGCTCAAATAACGAAGACTTTAACAGTGATACTTCAAATCTCGGTAGAATTACATCGGCGGCTTTTAAAAGTGGGAAGACGAGAGCAGGGAAAATGGACACTTTGGAAGTAGGTTAGGAGAGCTGGGGACACCACAATCCAAACTCTCTTAGGCTGCTACCTGTATTTGTTACATCAAATATAGTATACTCTGTGGTTTCATTAATATTGACTGTGCATTGCCATCAGGCATGGCACAGGATTTCAACCATGTAATCAAGGGCTTCTTTGTCAGGGGAAGCTGGCTTCTTAAAAAGGAAGTGGTGTGTGTGTGTGTACATGTAAATTTATAATCATAGATTTACAATATCAGTATATGGTTTGGACAATTTGATGTTCAAATTAAATTGAGTTTAAACCCAGTGAGACAGGCCTCTCATTCTTTAGCAAATAGTTCTTGTTTTGTACAGGTATTACTTTTATCAGAGCATTTAAAAAGCATTATTTCTGGTTTTTATTTATGTGTATTGTTGTGGATGTGAATGCAGTGCCTGTGGAGGCCAGAAGAGGGCGCCAGAGTCTCTGGTGCTGGAGTTACAGGTGGTGGGCGGCTGGGAACTGAACTTGGGTCCTCCGAAAGAGCAGCGATGCTCTTAACTGCTTAGCCAACTCTCCAGCCCTGGCAGTTACTTTCAGACCTCTCTGTCTTGCGGTCAGGTTCAAAAGGAACTCAGAACAAGGGGCTAACGGTGGTGCCTATTCAAACACCGAAGGGCGTGCTGGCCTCCACACTCTGTCAGCATCGCCAATACCTGTTACAGAGTCTGTGCTGTCGTCCTGGCTCTTCTCACCTTGCCACCTACCCTAAACTTCTCCAGGCTTCTCATTCCCATATAACATTTTAGCCAGTGCTCTCTTGGCTCCCTTGGTCCTCTCTTCCATCTTCCTTTCTTGCTCTACATGCCGCATCCCCTGCACCCCCACCCATCCCCCGTCCCGCTGCCATGATCGATCATCTACTTTTTCTTCCTGCTCTGGACTCTTTCAGATGCCTCTGGCTGTTCCCTCCTTCATATCTACAATAAAAAACTTTCCCTCGATCACACTTTGGAGTGGTTATGTCCTTGGTGTATACACTTCTATTATATGTAAATAGGAGAGCCAAGTCCATGCTATGACTGCCACCCTTATGGTGCAAAATAGATGCTCTGTGGCCTGCAACAGAGATGTCAGTAAGCCCGTGGTAAGCGCACATCAGCTAAATGTGATATCTGGGCAAAAGAGAATCTCAAACAAAACCGCACCCAGGACCCAGAACTGCCGTGACTCCTTAGCTACTCGGCCAGCACGAACGAGGACTTAGATTCATTTCTGCTCTGCAGCAGTTACAGTTTTAATGTCCTCTTCTTATTCCCTCACCAGCAAAATTTTGGAGACCCACGCGACGACCATATCTGTTCCGGAATGTGAAGAACATGGTTGTGTGTGTCACAGCGCGAGTTTTAAGCGCGGGACTTGATGTCCCCACAGGCAGCTGCAGGTTGCTCTTGGCTCTTGGTTTTGGATGTAAAAAATTGGCACAGCGGTTTTGCTCCACATCGAGTTAGGATCAATTTAAAGCAGATTTGATCTATTTATTTTAAAGTGCCCTGTAATGTATTTTAGAGGCAGTATTGATTTCATCGTTGTGATCGCGATTCTCACTGGTGTTTTCGTTAGGTTGCAATTGTGTGATGAAGTAATAGGCCCTGGGATTCTGTCTGTGCCCGCGCTTCTGTGCTGCAAGTGCTTGCTAATAATGCAATTGTGTCTCCGTCTGACGTTTTAATACTCCCGTCTTCCAGATTGCTCTTCCTAGGGAGTATTTTCCCCACAGTCGATTGGCTGTTACACCCTAGTAAAAACAAACAAAGCAGGAACGCATGCGTGCACACAGTTCCTTGTGGCTGTCTGTGCTGCACCCTGCTTCATGTTGACTTTTACAGACAGCTCTAGTTACCTACCCTGGCATATCCAACCCTAAATCATTAGCATAAAGCAACATTTTATTACACTGCAGGATCTTATGAGTTGGAGATTTACACAGGGCAGAGGGAGGATTCCTTGTCTCTATAAGATCTAGTACGCACCTCAGAAGCTTCAAAATACTGGGCATGACAACAAGAGCAGAGTGCTGGAACCTTCTAGAATCTTCTCCAGGTATGTGTCTGGTTTGTAGCCTGGGATGATCACAAACCTGGGCTTTTCTGGGGCTGTCTCCTGGAACCTCTTCTGAGTTGCCTGACCTTCACAGCATGGCAGGGAAACAGCAATGCTTACATCCTGGCCCTAGAGCCAGGGCTCCAAGGAATGGGGAAGCAGCCTTGCCCTTTCTGATTTAGACTGACAAGTCCTGAAGCTGCATGACACTCCATGTGACCTGCTTTCACTGTGTTACACGAATAGCCGAGGCTAGCTCAGATCCAATTCTTTTTCCAACAGGAAAATAGGACAGTAGGAAAAATATAGAAGAAATTCCGTCACGTTTAATATCCTAACAATCTTAACAATCCATGCTTTATTCTTTGGATAACTCTGGCTTCCTCAAAACAAAACAAAACTTTCTCTCTCTTTCTTTTTCTCTTTTTCAGACAGTCTTACTGTAGCCCAAGCTGGCTCAAATTCACCTAGTGACTGACTTGCGATAACTTTGGAATGTCAATCCTCCTGCCTCAGCTGCCTGAGTGCTGCTACTAGTTTTGAATTATGAACTGGCTTGTTAAGGGGCAAGTTCTTCAAGTGTTTATTGAAGGATGCTGAGGCATATCAGCCATGAGGTAAAGAAAAAAACCATCTATTTGTTTTACAAAAGGGTATGCAACTTAGTCAGGGAAGGAGCATGCGGGTGGACATAACACCCACAACACAGTGACAGAGGAGCAAGATGTGAAAGCCTGTATCAGAGAACTTGGCTACAGGGCTTGTGGGATTTTTATAAATACTTTGGGTTTACACTAAAGAATTTAATACGATGGCAAATATTGCAGAAGCACCACTGTAAAACTCAAGTCTGGAAGAGGAACAGACAAGGGTGGGAAGTGAGAAATGAGATACCTTACAGATGTTCTTCTCTGACTCTTTGAACATAAAGGAAAGGAAGGGTAGACCCAAAGTGTAAAATCCCAGGAGATCCAAGAAAAAGAATGAATGACCTATTCCTCTGGGCTCCCATAAGCCTGAAAACCTCATTTTCCCGAGTCTCAGTTGAAACCCCAATCCATCAGTCTGATTGTGTCAGCAAGCTTAGACTGTTCTGCTTCAATTACAATCCCCCAGCCGGGTCATTTCCTGCTTACGCTACAGGTACATGATGGGCCAGCTCTGTTCTGAAATCTCCGCGGTGGGAGCAGGTTGATGGAGCAGCCTCTCCCTGGGACATTGCTAGCTGACACAGAAGGAGGGGGACAGCCTCCTGATGACACTAGAGGAGGATAAGGTCTGATCTCTCTTGGGGAATGAGGTTCCCTTCAGGGAGGGATGGCAAGTATTTGAAGGAGAATCCCACCCTTCACAGGAATCATATCAAAGCCCCACGCCTAGTAGAACAGCATATAAATGTGAGCTGGTCTCCATCTGTGCAAGGTTCTCACACCCTAGTAAAAGCCAGCCAGCTCTCAGCGGTCGGACGGCTCACACTCCACCCAGGTCTCTCTTCTCTGAAAGACTCATTGATACCTTGCTGTTAGCATTTTACTGCTCAACAACAACAAAAAATTTCTTTTGTGCAACAATTATCAACAAACGCGTTTTCTCTCTCCCAGATATTAGGATTCGTTTTCTAAGAATGGATTCATCTTGATTTACGTGCAGATGTATATTACATATATAAGTATATTCATAATATAGCCAAGCCAACCCTCTATACTAATGGTTCTACAACCATGCATTGAATCAAGTACAGAAAGGTGGGGAAAAAAAAACGAGGAAAAACTATCTGTCCTGAACATGTGTGCTTGTTTTCTTGTCCTTATCATGTACACAATTCAACATAACAAGTATTGACATAATGTCAGGTTTAACATCACATGGAACCCAGGATGGGGGTGGGGATATAGGTCATGCATAAGTTAACTGTAAGAACTATGACATTTTATGAAAAGGACTTCAGCAATCCCAGATTCTGGTATCTGTATGATGTCCTGGATCCAACCTCCCGCGGGTACCAAGAGTGAATGTGTATTTGTTGCTATTTGCAGTAAGAATTGTTCTAAACCGCCACTGCAGCTTTCAGTTTGATTGATAATTTTGTGCCACTTGCAAGCAAGCCTTTCCATGTGCTTCTTAAATCAGCCACCTCAACCTGAGTGTTTTATCTGTGGAGAGGAAACTTCCATCACGAACATTTGTTTCTGTCAGAAACTGTTCTTAAAAATATGTAAATCCCATTACTAGCTATATCACTCTCCCATAATTTCCCACATTCGCCTCTGAGTTATGCTTGGAGGGCAGACAAGATGGATGATGTGAGCTCTTTAGTGCTTTAGAGAGGATGAACATGCCCCTGCTCTCAAGCTCCTCTCTGAGACTCAGGCAAGTGTGAAAATCCAACGGTACTCACTGGGGTAGAAGCTGACCTGCAGAATCAACTGTGCTGTGTCCCAGACTAAAAGGGGTGCTAGCTTTGGTTCCTTGAGGAATGCAAACAAATAAACAAAGCACAAGCAAACAAACAAGAAACCTGAAGACTTTTGTGTAGGAGCCCTGTATTTTCTAAGTGTAAAGTATTCTGACATTTCAGGGGACACTTGCTCTCTTTAGTCTTGCAGAATTGCCTTGCTCTTTCAACTGGAAGGTGGATTGCGCTCTGTCTTTTGGCTATTGGACTGTTGAACAGACTGTGGTATTGTTATACTGCTAACATGTTAGTGATCGGCATGTAGGAGTTTTTGTATATTTTACAAAGCAAGCATAAACCCAGTGAACCTTAGTCGTGGCCAAAAGCCGAAGAGAACAAAACCTTTGAAGTGTAGATTTAAAAAACCATTGCAGCTTTCATTTCATACAGGTCAGTGAAGTCTAAAATGGCAAATATTACCTTCAAATAGCCCAGTCCTCCTTTACCCCGGGAGGTAAGTCCAGCATCACATGCCATTATCTCCATGGGGTTCAAAAGCAAGTAGATAAAGTAACAGGATAGCTTCTGATTAGAAAATAGCCACCGTGTCCAGACTGACCCAATCCATCACCTGTTTCTACTTAGTTCTAACTTTAAAAGAGTTGCTTAAACGCTTATATGTTTGATATGTGGGAATGAGATTTGCACCATTAACCTACGCTACAGTAAGAAAGATACACCGTGGCCAACACACAATTGGATTCTTTGAAAAATAAGTGACACTCTGTAATAGACTAGACCCAATTGTTGTACACCCAGAGGGACTGTCATCAAACCCACCGCTATGCTATAACCATTTGACATTGTTCTCATCAGGAGGAAGGACCATGTCATGAGTCTGCAAAATGACCTAGAGGACGTATTTATAAAAGATCTTAGCTAAAAATGTAAGGTAAATATTTGAGTATTAAGGCAAACATTACCCCGATGCCCAATTAATGGACATCTTTGAGGGCGAGGTGAGGATTAATTTGGGTGTAGACCTAAGATCTCTAGGGCTAAGTAGTTTCTCCTTTATGTTGTCCAGGAGAAAAGGAAAAGATAACAACTTCATTTATCCCCTCTTCTATTATGAGTGATTGCTTTCCTGATGTGCAGACCAATGGTCCTTCTGTTTCACACACACACAGGCATACATGCACACACACACACACACACAGACACATGGGTGCACACACATACAAACATGCTTGATTTTATGTTAGATGAGAGAATGGATGAGAATTCCTTCCCTAGGGTGATATAGACAACAACTACCCCGTCCACTCAAGGTCCCAAGAACAAACCAAAGTACAATTCTGCTGAAGTTGGAAGACATTGAGTTTATCTGCTTACCCATAGAACATTCTTGAGGGGCTATGCTCAGGAGTGTGGGTGACCCCAACACAGCAGCGCTATCTGGAAAGACTTCCAGCATGGATGATGGCTTCCCCATAGATGGAGCCCCTTTCTATGTACCCTCCCAGCCCGTATACTGCAGTATCGGGCCATCAGCAATTAGGGAAGAATTACACACAGGTGTGTAGTAAGGGGGCAGTGGGCTGTGTTTCTGTCCGGCTCCTGGCCGCCTGGCTAGCTTATGCCCTGAAATAACAACACACAAACTGTATTTATTTAAACACTGCCTGGCCCATTAGCTCTAGCCTCTCACATCTTGGTTAACCCATTTCTAATAATCTGTATAGCACCATGAGGTGGTGGCTTACCAGGAAGATTATAACCCACATTCATCTTGGGCTGGAGCTTCATTGCGTCTGCCTAACTTCCCTTCTTCCCAGCAGTGTTCTGTCTACTCCACCTATCTAAATCCTGCCCTATCAGAAAGCCAAGGCAGTTTCTTTATTAACCAATGAGAGTCCTCTATCACAGGTGGCTGGTAGGAGTGCGGGGCATCTCAGACAAGGATTTCTGTGACTTACAGGCTGCCCATGACTTAGGCTTCTCATGGAGGCAGCAGAGGCTCTAGAGCAGAGGCCAACTGTACCAGGCCCAGCTTCCACATCACAGGTGGAATATCCATTGTCTAAAACAAGTCATAGGAACAAGTGCCAGTTTTCCTATGGAGGTAAAGAGGAGGGGTGGGCATTGATTGAATGATGTCCTAATACCTACCACAAATGACCTTGAGTGCCTTTTTTTCTTCCTATTTAGAGGTAAAAGACTTGATAGATGATCCTGGGGAGATAAAGAGAGACCCTGAGCAGGCCCTGTCAATGGCAACAATACCAGTCATAATGGCGATGACAGGTAACATTGATAAAGGCAGGATGGTAGGCTAGGGAATGTGGCATCCACTTAGCATACATAGGACCTGGATTTACCCAGGACCTGGATTTGATCTCAAAAACCACATAAAACATCCAAAAAAGAAAAAATAAAAACAGAATGTTGTGGGATATGCTAATCAAAAATAACAGTAGAAGCATCAACCACATTTACTTTAAATTAGACATCATTAAAGCACTGTAAAAAATTAGCTGGTTAGATGGTTTGACCTGGGTCACATCACGCTAAATGGCAGAGTAGAGATTTAAACCCAAGCCATCCTACTTCAGAGTTGAGCCTAGAATCTTGATTCTCCTCTTATTCAGTTATTAATGTTTTATGGGCTGAGGGTTGTCATAATTTAACTCACATTTTAAAAGGTCACTTTAGGTGTTTTTGGCTGCTGAAGTGTGGGTGATGTTGTCACCCCTGCGTGGTGAGAGGAGCCCAGCAATGGAGAGGAACCATTAGGGCGTTTATAGCAGATTTGACGGTTGGCAAGATACAAAGGCGTGATTGTTTCCCAAGCTCGTGAACACAGATGAAACCTATTCCTCTGTTTTTCTCAATGAGAAACCTGGAGCAGAAGTTGATAGAACTCATGTGGTCTCTGCTTACTCTTCACAGCTGGGACAAGGGTGGTGCTTGTGGAGGCAGAGGCAAGAGGAGGGAGTCAGTGAAGAGGGGAAGGGTCCATCAGTCCTAAGTATGCAAATACATCAGGGTTTAGGGAGGTGAGAAGACCAGGTCAAGAGGTCAAGAGGCACACAAGATGAGTTTGTTTTGGACTTGACACCTACCAAGGGGAAAATTGTTAAGTGTAGTTAAGGGAGTGGCCACTTGGATGGTTGTTTATATAGTATTGAAGTAACCTAAGCATCTAAAACAAACAAACAAACAAACAAACAAACAAACAAACAAAAACCTACTCCAGGATACAGATAGAATTTCACATGGGATTACTTAAACTTGATAGATAGTATTTGAAGCCTCTGAGAGTGACAGAAGTCAATCATTACATCCTCTAAAAGGGGCACACACAGACTTTGAAAAACTAAACACACGTAAAGCTAAAATCTTTGTACAGCCACATTTGATGATAAATCTTTAATCAGTTGGTTTTGAGCACTTAGAAAGCAATGTGTTTATTCAATCCAAGGGCAATAAATCTAAAACAGATTTCTCATCTTCCTCTTCTCATCTTCTGTTCCTCCTCTTTCTCCTCCTTCCCTTCTTCCTCCTTTTCCTCATACCCTCCCCCAAAGAAAAAATATTGAACTTGAAAGGGAGTTACTGGGATCTGAATATGAAAAGCCCTCCCTGCCACAGCTCATATTTGGAAGTCCGTGTTCCCAGCTGGTGCCCTGAGACTGAGACTATGACTATTCATATCATTTGGAAACAATTTGAGACCCACTCACCTGGGCTAAGATCTCCCCAAGCCTCTAACATCCATGGTCAGAGATGAACAAAGAGTCCACATCTTCCTTCATCTGAATATACTTGGCTCATGTCACGAACAAGAAGGTATTATGCTGAGGGTCATCACAAAAGATTCATACTCTTAAGTTCCTAGTGAGTTCAAGGGGGTTCTAGTCTTGTGTCTCCTTATCTTGAGTAAGTGATGCCACAGGGTTCTAGTCATCGGGTGCAGTCTTGGGTGAAATGGGGTTCCTGATTAAGCTATTTTTACGTGTCTAAAATGCATTTTTTGCTCATCACAGCCCACTAGTGAAGATCAGGGTTCCCTTGCAAGAGATTTCTAGCCGTGTTCAGCAGAATCCTCTTCTTGGCTCCTAGCTATTTAATTATTTTATGCTCAATTCAGAGGCTTAGAAAGTAATAAAGCTATCAGAAGACACATGTGGAGAGGCAAGAAATAGACAAGATTTGATACACTGACCCTCTCAAGGGGCTTCAGTAATGGACCAAAACAAGAAAGACAAAATTGAACAAGGATCAGTTTAGAGTCTAACATTTAGAGGTAAGGGAATCAGCTGTGTAAGAGCAGAATGAGTGAAACCAGCTTGACCACAAATTGTGTGAAGACGTGAAGGTTTTAGTTGATGACGAGATCAGAACGAGTGGGTCCTGTGATGTCCTCTAAGGACAAATCCAAAACATCTCAGATGCGGCCTTTGGTCGTGCTCTTGGACACAGTAGCAGATAGAGGTAAGGACCACAGTTACAGGATGCTTTGTTCTGCACAGGGATGGACTAAAGATTCTTCATTTGCACTGTTTTGTTTAGTTGACGTAGAAACAATTTCGAGAGGGTTATTGACAAATGAACAACATGTTGAGGGGGTTAGAAGCTATTCACTCTTCCAAACTGCTTTTATTAAAAGCTGACAGTGTGTAGGGCCATCTTAGACAGGCCCATATTTCTACGTTTTATGGCGACCAGACCTTCAGGCCATGGTTCTCACCTGGTCACACAGAAGGTGGTCATCTAGCCTTCCGAGACAAACTGACACCATCCTAGACAATGGGTCAGGATATGCTAATGTCGCTCTGCTCCTTCTTTAATTTGGGAGGTTACCTGGGAAAGAGATGTTAATTCGGTCTACATGACAGAGCAGGCATAGATAGGAAGACGTGACAGAATGGGCATAGAAAGGTGTGGACGTGACCTCAGTCATTCGCCCGGCTACCTAGGAAACAGAATGCTAATAAATTTCCCCCTCAGCTTACATTTTGCAGGAGCTCATGCGAGATCCCTGAAAACTCCCTCCCAATGAAGTCATTTGAGCTGTGCCTCAATTATTCCCATGCCTCCCCACTGCTCTGAGAAATAATTTATGGTCCGGGCTGGTCCTGGACCATGACAACAATGTTCTTGGCCTTTTTCTGAGTGCTTGGACTGTATTTGTGATTAAGCGCACATAAATCCACACATCTGGACTCACCAAAAAAACAGCAGAAACAAATCACATTTTAAAAAGTACTTTTGGATTTTACTATTTATTAAATTGCTAGATAAGAACATCAGTATTTTATGATGTTTGCTTATTATATGGGTTTTGGAGAAGAAAAGGAAGTAAAAAGAAGCAGAAAAGTCATTTATAAAACTGTATTCATAAATAACTGTATTTTTTTTTTTGTACAATGATTTTTTTTCTGTGCTCTTCCCCTAGAAACCCAGGTCCTTTGAGATCCTGTTTTCTTGCAGCTTCAATACCCTCTCCAGTTCTTAAGGCTGTAAAAAGGAGAGGAAAGAGTGCTGGGTTGGCTAGATACAAAACGAAGTTCATCACGTCAGCCAAAATGGTCAGAACTTAGTCCCATGACCCTATGTGCTACCATGGATGCTGGGAAGGAAATTCTAGGTATTTCCCAGAAAAAAAAAAAACAAAATGGTATTTTAAAATATAGTCCTGATTATCACTGAGTCTTTTTGTCTATGTTTTGATTATAATATAGTTTGTTTTCTATTAGAAAATCAGTTTCTTTTTTCTGTTTCGGTCTCAGGAAAGAGATTCTCTCCTGACCAGAAAGCTGATGGGATATTGTTCTGTTTTTATGAGAACCCACTGAGTTTCCATCTTTTTATTACAGCTGCCTGTTTCCCCTATGCATTTTCTACCCTGTTTCAGTTACCATTTCCCTGGGTTAGGTAAACGCTTACCTTCATGAATTTCCGGCTTCTTTTCAACTGTATTTCACCAGGCTGTGGAACGCACACTGCTGTCTGATGCTGTGATTGGTTTGACGCCAGGTTGGCAGATAAAAACCTATGCCCAAAGATCTAAACCTCACTCATCCTGCTGCTGTGCTGTTTGAATTTGTGTTATGCTGAAGTCTCTGTCACCACAGAACAACGCTATCATTTCCTGATGTCTGTTTTCACCCTGATCTTTCCACGCTCCAATCTTTGATCCTTTGAGCACAGAAGACAAGCTTTTAAAGACTGTATCCCTTCATGGTTCATAAGGGGAATGACAGTATCTCTCTCCTGGATTTGATTCCTTTAAAACCGCAGGACACTTCGGGGATTCTCCAAAACTTGCAAAATAGCATTTAATGGAGGGGAAACCACAGCACCTAAACACAATGGTAAAATTTCCATGATTGTCTTCCAATGATGTATACAGGAGGTCTTCAGAAATAATATGATAGGTGAGCTGACTAGTTTTATATCAAATTGACACAGGCTGGAGTCATCAGAGAGGAGCGTGCCTCAATTTGGAAAATGCCTCCATAAGATACAGCTGTAGGCAAGCCTGTAGGGCATTTTCTTAATTAGTGATGGATGGGAGAGGGTCCAACCCATTGTGCCTGTGGCCATTTGGGCTGTTGGTCCTGATTTCTATAAGAAAACAGACAGAGCAAGCGGGTAAGCAGCATCCCTCCATGGCTTCTGCATCAGCTCCTGCCTTCAGGTTCCTGCCCTCAGTGCTTTTGAAGACAGTAAGTTCTGTGGAACCTTGAGTGAAATAAACCCTTTTCTCCCCAAGTTGCTTTTGGTCATGGTGTTTCAACACAGCAATAGTGACCCCAACTAAAGCAGTAGGTTAAAAAGTTTGTAGTGAGATGCGGCGGGCTGCGTCCCGCCACCCGGCCGCCGGCTAGCTTTACACCCGAAATAGTTACACGGAAACTGTATTCTTTTAAACACTGCCTGGCCCATAGTTTCAGCCTCTTATTGGTTAATTCTCACATCTTCCTTTAACCCATATTTAGTAATCTGGGTAGCACCACGAGGTGTGGCTTACCAGGAGAGATCTTAACCTGTGTCCATCTCGGAGAGGAGCAGCATGGAGACTCCCTATGGAGACTGCCTGAAGCGTCTCCCCAACTCTACTTCCTTGTTCCCACAATTCTGTTCTGTCTACTCCACCTACCTAATTTTCTGTCTCTTAAAGGGCCAAGGCAGTTTTCTTTATTAATTAACCAATGAAAGAAACATAGACAGATAACTCTCCTCCATCAAAAGTTCATAGATTTTCTTCAAGGTATTGATAATTGATTGGGTACTTGGCTTGCAATGTTGTAGAAAAGTGTTTGTGGTGATTTGAATGGGAACGGTCCCCATAGCTTATATGTCTGAGTCATCAGGGAGTGACACAATTAGGAGGTGTGGCTTTGTTGGAGTATGTGTTACTGGGGGTGGCTTTGAGGTTTCAGAAGTTCAAACCAGGCTCAGTTTCTTCCTGCCTACCGATCCAGACGTAGAACGCTCAGCTACTCTCTGGCAGCATGTCTGCCTGCACGCTGTCAAGCTTCCCGCCACGATGACAATGGACTAAACCTCTGAACTGTAAGCCAGCCAGAGTTAAAAGTTTTCCATTATGAGTTGCCATGGTCATGGTGCCTCTTCACAGGAATGGAAACTCAAACACAGACAGTGTTCCATATGTTTTTGTGACAAATACATATATTTGTGCTCATTTTAATTCATATACCAGCTATAGTTGCTAGAATATACCACCTAGATGTTGTTAAGCAGACTGATCTAAGAGGCTGCCATTCAGGAATGGCTACTGCTAGCGGACATGTTACTTATGTTATCAATACCAGAGACTTCCTCAATGAGCACATAAAACATTAGAAATAAAATTTCATTGGTAGGATTAATGGTCCAGATGAGAAATTTATTTAGAAGACTCTCTCTGATGTTGTATAAATAGGGCAAAGTTGAAATTTGAATAAGACATATTGTTATTGGTACACAGGATGTGCATTGTCAGATATATTGTTATCAGTACAGAGGGTGTGTATAATCAGACATATTGTTATCAGTACACAGGGTGCATATAATCAGACATATTGTTATCAGTACACAAGGTGTGCATAATCAGACATATTATCAGTACACAGGGTATGTATGATCAGACATATTGTTATCAGTACACAGGGTCTGTATGGTCAGATATATTGTTATCCGTACACAGGGTGTATATGATCAGATATATTGTTATCAGTACACAGGGTGTATATAATCAGACATATTGTTATCAGTACACAATGTGTGTTTAATCAAACATATTGTTATTGATACACAGGGTGTGTATGGTCAGACATATTGTTATTGATACACAAGGTGTGTATGATCAGCTTCTATGCTAACTGGATGTCATTTTCTCGTGCTAACCCTGAGATCTGCATCTAGGAACATGGTAGGAGGATGAGCAGTCCCAGAACACCGTCCCCTTAGAGCTGGCAATGGGAATGTTGCTTCTGGAAAGGCTATGAAGTGCTCAGCAGACAGAGCTGTGTGTAGCAGCCCTAGGCAATGCCAGGCTGTGATGCCTACGCCCTGTGCCCAGCCTCTGTGGCTGAACCCTTTGATGTGCATCTACTGGAGCTGTCCAGTTTAAGTAAGTCTTCCCTACAAGGCACTGCTAGTCCCTTCAAAAGAAAAGAAAAGAAAAAGAAAGAAAAAAAGATGACCAACACAAATTGGAATCCATGTTTTTTGGTGTCTTTATCTTTTAATTGCTTTTTGTTTATAAAAGAGAGAAAGGACACAAAGTTGGGTGTGGTGGGGAGCATCTGGGAAGAGTTGGGGAATGGCAAAGAATATGGTGAAATATACTGTATGAATTTCTCTAATATTGATAATAACAATAAGTTCAAGTTTAAAGAACAGGTTCTACATAGTCATTGGTCTACATATTAATTAAGTGGCAGGACTCTTAGCCAAGTGCCTTTTTGGTAGCCATGAAGAAAGTCATCTAGAGCCATCTTTCTTGGCAGTCCAGGGTCCTTAATCTTCAATCTATGTATTCTTGTACAGATAGACAAAGAGAGTTCACACTCAGAGATCATGTAGTCACGTGTTCAGCTTTCACTAGTTCTCCCTCGAGTATGGAATTTTCTTCTGCTATTAGTGTAGCCAACACAACAGGATGCCAATAACTTTTCTCTGTCACTAGTAGGAGTTACATTTAGTGTTATGACACATTACTAATGTTACATATAACTTAGCATGTCATTTGATGTCATCTTTACTTTGAAGTTATATAGAGACCTATAGGCTCACTAATAGGTCTATTTTTGTTTAAAAATTTGCAGAGAATAATGCTCTTTTATATCACATATATTTTTTTAAAAGTTCCAGCTTGTATGTCATATACTTAGCCACCTTGTCATTCCCTATGTGTTTTTTTCTGTACTTAAAAATGTCACTTTGAGAAGACACGCAAATAATTTAGAGTACTTGCCTTTTAGAGGTCATAAGTATTTACAAAATAAAAAAGCCGAATGATTTAAGTGTAAAGCATGTCTTCTCATCTCAGCACTCAGGATTTTGAAGCAAGAGGCTCATAAGCCAAAGGCCTGCCTGGACTATAATGCTGATTCTGAGACTAGCTAGGATAAATCCACCAAAAAAAAAAAAAAAAAAAAAAAAAAAAAAAAAAAAAAAAAAAAAAAAAAAAAAAAAAAAAAAAGGAAAAGAAAGAAAGAAAAGAAAAGAAAAGAAAAAGAAAAAAGGAAGCCTGCTGATTCCCCACTAGTGGTTGATGAGGTTAGTTTACAAAAGTGCAGTGGCTCTCAGCCTTCCTAATGCTGCAGCCCTTTAAGACAGCTCCTTATGTTGTTGTGACCCCAACCGTAAAATTAGTTCATTGCTGTTTCATGACTGTAATTTTGCTACTGTTATGAATCATAATGTGAAAATCTGTGTTTTCCAATGGTCTTAGGAGACCTGAAGGGGTCATGACCCACAGGTTGAGAACCACTGCACTAGCGGGCTCCTCACACCGTGGAGAGAGTGATGTGAAAGGGAGACAGACTGGAAATCAGCTCAGTGGGCAAGGGGGTTTGGTGCCAAGCCTACCTGAGTTTGATCCCCAGACTTCAACATGGTAGGAGAGAATTGACTCCTGTAAGTTGTTCTTTGACTTCCACACACGTGCCATGTCATGTGCACACACACACACACACACACACACACACACACACACACACACAACATAATTAAATGTACTTTAAACTTTGAAACAATATAATACTGATGGGAAATGTGGGCATAGATTGGAGCCGCTGTGCCCATCGGGTTTATGTGGTCCTAAGCTAGTCTAGAATCTTGGCAAGGCTTTACATGCCAAAGTGAAACCAGTATCCCTATGGGAGGGAAACTGTGCCTGTGAGCCTGGGCATCTGGGCACCTGGGAAAGCCCTTCCCATGGGCTGAGGGGACACGTGCCCCATGTATCTGCTTTGCCTTCATACCGTGCTGTTGTATTTTGACTTTCTCCTTCAATATCATTCATAATCATTTCAAATACCATCTTGCAAGCATATTAGTTTAGAGATTATTGAGATGATGTTGTCTTGGACATTTTCCAACAGGAAGCAAGCACACACTCTGTATCAATCTTTCTTGAACCTATTTCACTTCTACACACTGCATGCTGGGAAATAGTTGTGTATAATAGGAAATAACACCAAAAACTTTTATGCTTTATAGATTTTTTTCATTTTATCAAAAAATGTATTATCTCTCTACACCTGTTTATAGTTGTCACCATCCTAAACATTAAGTAAAAAGCTAGGAATTTGAGGGTAACAGAAAAAGCAAAGAAAAGATTCCTTTGTTTTAAAACTTTTCCCTATAGCCAAAAATGTGTTGTCTATCCTAACCTAGGTACCCGAACACACACAGTCACAATGGGCACAGAAGCATCATTAATTGATGCTTAGCCTTACTGTAAAGTTTCAGATGGGGTTTGACGGGAATACTGAGATAATTTGGGGGGATAGAGTTTATTGGAAGAGTTGTTAATGCCACAGATAGGACAGGTGGGTAGACAGTAGGGTGGCAGGAGCTCTAAGGAAAGCCCAGGCCCCAGCATGAGAGACAGACCGCATGGTGAGGGCTGCGGAGAGGAAATCATGGTCCGTTTGGCAGAGGGACAGTCTTTTCCCCTCCTTCCTGAGGACTTGACTGATTTCATAGCATAAGACTGAAGTCAGGTTCTTAATTCCCAGGCCAGAGGCAGGGAAGTGGGTGGGGAGTGGGGGACGTGGCCACCAATACTTTCCCAGATGAGAAACCCAGGAGCCTGGACTTCTGTTAGCTAGAGATTCACAGACAGTGTCTTTGGCAAGGTGACATCAGTATCTGTGAGGAAGGAGTGCTGCCTCAAGGCCCTGGTGGCCTGAGCAGCTGCTGGATCCTGACATTATATTCTTGTGCGCGCTGTTTCTAGTCCACTCCGTATCTCTTGGCCCCATCTGCCCCCCCCTGTTCCGTCCAGTTCCTCTGCGTTCTTCCTCCTTGTTAAGGAGAACCTTGGACTTACCCTCTTTAGTTGATTTTACGGCTCACTAGCATGTCGCAACCTGAAGGTGAAGAGAATATTGACCTAGAGGCGTGTGTTGTTTTGATTTATAAGAGGCAACACCCCACATTTTTCTCATATTCTTCTCATACATTTTCTGCCATGAGACAAAAGGAATGGAGCGGCGCTGGCCAGAGGATGTAGCGTTAGGTACCTACTATGTATTGATAATGTTAGCATGTCTATTACAGTTTATTACTATTATATATACATTATTATATTGTATATACGTTAACACCAACATTATGTGTTTACCTTAATGTTGTGTGTTAGCTCTTGTATTCTTCCAAACAATCTTGAACAATCCATAAAAGCTTAAGTTTCATGATAACTTAGAGTTTTATGTTTTGTTTGTTTTCCTTGCTTCCACAGAGTGATGGATGTGTAGTGGGCACTCAGTGCTTATTAAATGAGTCATTGGAATTTTACAAACAATAGAATTGAAACGCAGAGAACTCTGAGACTTGTTCGGCAGCATGGAGGAATTCGTAGGCGGTAAATCTGGGTTTAAAAGTATCTGTCAGATCCTGGGGCCATTGTGTGGTAGCCAGAGGAACATGGCTCGTGGGGCTTTCTGCAGAGAGGATGGTTCCGTGCTTAGGATGTGGCACAGTGACTGAATGCTCTGTCAGAATCAGATCTGGTGCTGAGAAGTGGGGGCTACATTTGCAGATTCTTGATTATTCCATCATGCTAGGCAATTAGCATCCAAAGCAGATGAATATTTTGGTAACAAGACGTCCTTTTTTGTTTTTGTTTTGTTTTTTGCTTGTTACTATCAGTAATGGAAGGTTAGTTTTTGAGTGGACAGTCACCTGAGAGCTAAGTTCCTAGCCAGGACTGTGGAAGATGATTATCTTGAGTTAATTGGGGTGGAAAGGGTCAGTGGGCCACACCATCCCCTGGGTTTAGATTCCTGGACCGAAGGAAAAGGGGAAAGCAAGCTCATGGCTCTCTGTCTTCTGACTACAGACGTGATGTGACAGCTGCTTCAAGGGCCTGCTGCCTCAACTTCCCCGCCAGGATGGACAGCCTTGAACAATGAGCTAGAACTAGCTCTTTCTCCCTTAGGCTGTCTTTATTTTATCACAGACACAGGATAAAAAACTAATAACATCCCAAACAAGTAGCACTAGCCACTCAGCAGAATAGAGTCCCCTGTTAGCAAATGCCGATCAGGACGTAGGACGTTTGGAGTTGTTTTGGGCTGAACATACCTGGCTGGAGTCATCCAGAGGCCAGGGCTGTCTAGGAGAAGACTGGGTACAGCTTTCCAGGGGTACTAATGGGGTGGCCTGGGGCCTCCAGAATGAGGTCATTATTTGACCATCTTTAAAGCCATATCGAAGTTTTGCAAAGAAAATAATTTTGAGCGAGGGAAATGCAAAGCCGGAGTAGCCGCGCGCTCTCCCTTTCTCTTGTGAAACCTTCAGCAAGAGGCGTTCTCAGATTGAACTGGCACCGCAGCTGCTGTCTGGGCAGAGCTCCTGCCCCACTGACAATGAATGGGTGGCTCAGCACCCTGGCAAATAAGAACTCAAGATGATCAGGACAAAGCTGCTTAGCAACTCCCCAAACAGAACTGCCTCAATCCCCATGAAAGGAATTTGATGAATGGATCCTGGGAACCTGCCGCTCGCTGATCACTGCCATCCGGCACAGAGTGCAAGTGCAGGCTGGCAGATTGCTTCAGGCTCAGCTCGGAGGAGACCGCTGAAAGCATAGCAATGGGCGTCCGTACCTTCAGATTCACATTCTCCGTGACTGTGCCGGGCTTAGAAAACTACACGGCAATGCCTTGCTCTCCAGTGTTGGATATGGAAACCAGGAAATCAGATTGCAGCTTCTGTTGCTGTTCGGGGAACCTCATGCTCGCTAAAAGTTCTTCGGGAGAGATTAGCAGACAAGGCCTGATGGCTAGGAAATCCATGAAGAAGCAACCGAGTCTTGCAGACGGAGCATCACCAGTGGGTATGCTGGACCCCTGTCTCCCCGTCCGTGACAAGGCTCACACACAGGACAACAGCAGAAGCTGCCTGCCAGTGGACTTGGCCTGTTTTCCTAACTCACTCTACTAATTTGATTTTCTGTTTTGGTAAAAAAGATAAAACAAACAAAACCCAAGCTATTCTTAGAAGAAACATTAGAAATTACAGACTTAGCCTTAGCCTCTGAACCATCCCATTTTCCCCTGCTTGTTTCAGGCTCTGCTTATGAAACCCCTAGACCTGTTTGCTGCTGTTTTGGGGGTGCAAGCGAGGCTATCAGACCATGGCCGGTTTGGCGCTTGATTGGCTCCCCACATTGCCAAGATCCTGCCTACCTTCTTTACTGTTCATTTCTTTTATAGGCAACCCCTCTGCTCTCCATGGCAATCTTCCTGTTTGACTCCCAACTGGGGTTGGGGGGGCAGTGACTTGCCTTGAAGGTGGGCCTCAGAAATCCTTGTCTGGGTTTTTCCCTTTAACAGTAATGCAAGCCTGTTTACGAATGGGGTAGAACTGACATTTTTTTTTCCAGAACTGTCAGTTTGCTGGGGCTCCAGGGAAACTAAACAAAATGTCATAAATTCTTCTGAACATCGAAGTGTATTGTATATAGGTAACGTTTTATTATTGTTGTTGCTGTTATTAGTTGTTGATATTTTGGAGAAGCCTGGATGTCTAAGTAGTCCTGACCCTGAACTTACAGAAATCTACCTGCCTCTGCCTTCCAAGTGCTGTGATTAAAGGCCTACACCACTGTGCCCCAGCTTGTGTATAGGTAATTTGGGGATCATGATAATAGCCAAATTTATGTGATCCACAGATCTCTATTTTTCATCAATTTTCAGGGTATTTGAGCATTTTTGTATAGCTGGGCCACTTACAGGAATGCAACATTTACTTTAGAGAAGTGGTGTGTGTCTATTCACTTTAACCAGTTCAGTCTGCCTGGTTTCTTTGGCCCTTGATCATCAATTTAAGTGTATCTCTAGTTTTGTGGTTTCCCGAAACAGAGTCATGAAAAGTGGATGGGGTACTTCTAACCTCTAGTTCATCTATTGTTTAATTGTGAATATGTTACCATGCTTGTTACAAGGATGCCAGCTGCCATTTCTCCATTTTACCTGTCTTGATTTGTGGGCATGTGTTGTGTGTCTATGTTCCTGTTTGTAAGCATGTGTGTTTTTGCACACTCATGGGTTAGGTGTCTTCTTCAATCACTCTCTACCTTTTATTTTGAGGCAGGGTCTCTCACTGAACCTGGAGCTCAGCTAGACGGAGTGGCCAGTGAGATCTAGGAGTTACCTGTCTTTGCTGTGGGACAATGGTCTTTTATCCTGTCATTTGTATTATTTTTAATAAAATGCCGATTGGACAGTAGCCAGTCAGGAAGTTTAGGTGGGGCAACCAGGCAGGAAGTAGAGTCGAGGCAACAAGAATTCCGGGAAGAGGGAAGTTTCAGTCTGTAGTCGTGACCCAGATGCAGAGGACGAAAGATGTGACTGCCTCGCCGAAAAAGGTACCAAGCCACATGTCTAGGACAGACATGAATTATGGGCTAATATAAATGATAAGAGTTAATAAGAAGCCTGGGATACTAGACCAATTAGTTTATAATTAATGTAGACCACTGTGTGATTTCTTTGGGACTTAATGACTGTGGGAACCGGGCAGGACAGGACAGAAAGCTCAGTCAACACATCTCCCCCTCCCCAGAATTAGGACTGCAGACATGTTCCCAGGCATCCGGCTTTTTACATGGGTGCTGAGGGATCTGAACTCAAGTCCTCATACTTGCAAAAACTAGCAAGCACTTTAGAGCTGAGCTAGCTCCTCAGTCACATTACCAACCTTGCTTTTTTAAATTTTCAGGATTTATTTTGAATAGCCTAAGTGCTACATTTTACCATTCTATCTCTTTTCCTTACGAGTAACAGCTTTAACTAAAGGAAAATTCACAAAAAAAGCATAAAGGACACTAAAATTTTAGTTTAATATGCCTGAAGGCATCACAAGTTTTTTTTTTAATGTTATTGAAACAATGGAATGTGAAAGAAAGACCAAGAGATGTTTGTACAACGTCTCTGGAGTAAGCTTCTCAACACTTACAGGCCCTGTTAGCTTTGGTACAAAGTTCACTAATGTTTGCTTTGAAGTAATGCTGCATTTCCCTGCTGCAGTCTTTGTACAGGAACCATTTCCCCCATCAAACTATCGTTGCCTTTTAAAGTGATGATCTGCCTGAGGGTCACTTTTCTTTTCTTTTTTTAAACCCTACTCTACAGTCAGGAGACTTGACTCTCAGCACCCCAAAGCAAACAAAGCCCATGCTCTTTTCAAAGTGTTCAGAGCTGTTATTCCGGGACAGCCTTTCCTATAAAGCTTTCTACAATAAATGGTAGCCCTTTAGATAGAGAAGCGCTTGCGGCTGGTACATGCGCAGGAGCATGGCAGTATGTATGCTGGTCATCCTCCGGGATGCGTCTTTGGAACGTCTGCTGCTCTAGCCTGCTTGTCCTTTGCATCACTGAATTCAAGCTTTTTCAAGTATCTACCAAGCACAGCGGCAGAGAAATGGGCAGATCAGTGGCCACAGCAGCAAAGGCCGGAGACACAGAGTTGATAAGATTGAGGTCCATCGGGAGAGGGAAATGAGAAGAAATGAGTCTACCTCTGTTCTCTAGACAACAAAATGCCTGGACTTGACATTTGTAACCCTCCCACAGATGGACCAAACAACTTTGTCTTTTTAAGGTGGATTCTCATGTAGTTCAAGCTAGCCTGATTTTGAACTCTTGATCCTCCTATCCCCACCTCCCAAGAGCTAGGTTTACAGGTATGTGGAATTCTATGCTGTATGAGGGATTGAACTCACAGCCATGTACATGTGAGGCATGCATTCTATCAACTGTGTCCCCAGGCCCCAATAAAGTATTCTGAATTACATATCAGTTCCTATAAATGTAGTGAGGTAGAACACCTGTGCAGCAGGCAAAGTAGGCTCCTCAGCATCTCAGTAACAGTTAACAGGCACAGCAGGCTCTTTGTAAACATGACATTTCACCAAGTGGAGTCTGTGCTTCATACGCACACGTTGCAGCTAAACTTCTTTTTATCAAAGTTCAACTGTCCACTAGTGTATGGAGAAAACTTCTGCCAGAGTACTGACATCTGCTTCATCAGTGTGTACTTAAACTCAAAGAATCAAGCATATTTCAGCAGAGAGAGAGAGAGAGAGAGAGAGAGGGAGGGAGGGAGGTGTGGGTAGGCATGGGTGTATCTGTGTGTGTGTATGTGTCTGTGTGTGTGTGTGCTGTGGGTGGGTGGGTGGGCATGCATGCCACAGTAGATATATGGATATATGGCGGTCAGAGGAAAGCATTACAGATTTGGTTCTCTCCTTCCTCCTTTCCCTGAGCTTTGGGGATTGAACTCAGGGTATCAGGTTTGCATAGCTAGTGCTCTTGTCTACGGAGCTGTTTTGTCTCACTCACTAGCTGTTTTGCATTTTTAGAAATCCCTATGGTGGGATGCCTTGCTCAGCCTTGATGAGATGGGAACGACTTGGTCCTTCCTCAGTTTGATGTGCCAGGCTTTGTTGACTCCCCATGGGAGGCCTTACCCTTTCTGAGGAGTGGATGGAGGGTGAGGTGGGAGGTGGGAGGAAGAGAGGGGGAACTGTGTTTGGTTTGTAAAATGAATAAAAAATGTAACAAGTAAAAGAAATCTCTATCCCACTGGGTTCGTCCTAGAATTATCTGATTCCTCTTCTGCTTTTTAAGTGTCTGTGTACTTGGAGCTGATCCTCATGGCTTAGTTTGCCCACCTACTTACTTTTAATATTGCATGTCTTATGTTTTAGCTATTTATTGTTACAAAACAATTCCCAGCAAAATCTGACTTTTTACAACAAATGTTCAGCATCTCACAGCAGGGTGTCTCTGCTCAGTGTCCGTCACAAGGAAGAACCCTGCCTGCTGGCTCGGACTGGTGTCCATCAGAAGGACCTCAGAGGTCTTTCCTACAAGTATCATCTGATTGGGAATTGGGCCTTTTAGGGAGAAGAGAGCAATTTAGTCAGTGAATTGGGAAGGAGAGAGAGCAAGCCAGAGATCATGTACATAGAAGCTACAGAGTTTTTAGGACCTAATCTTGGAAGTGATGTCTTACTTCACTCTCTCTTGCTCTCCTCGTCCCCCTACATACACACTTAAATTTGAAGTGGGTCCAGGAGTTGAGAACACAGTTGGGGAAGAGGGCTCTGGGTGGGTCCTCAGCATTGCCTGCTCCAGTCACCTGTGTGTAGGAGTTCTTCTTGCTCTCTGTACTTGCCCTATGGGTCGTCCTCAGATGATTTGATAGTTGCCAACTGCCCTATCATAGGCAAAAGATACTATTGGGAACAAAAAACTCACAGGACAGGAATCATAGAAAGGGATTTGGGGTCAGGAAGATCTGCGCTTAAGTATTTGCTTTCCTGATAATTAACTGTGACCTGAATCAAGGTTTTAATTTTTTTCAATTATTTTAAGATTGGTGATTTTAAATAGACTAAAATAATTCTTGGCTGGGCATGGGAGTTCATGCTTATAATCTCAGCACTTGGAGGTGGAGGCAGGAGGATTGTATATTTGAATTGCTAGGACCACATAGTAAGGCTCTCTCTCTCTCTCTCTCTCTCTCTCAAAACACACCATCAAAAGAACAGGCCCATAAAATCCAAATATAAACAAAGCCCACAATTCTACAGCAAGCAAACCTGTACACACAAATGAAGTAATTACTGAATTCTTTCATCTTGGGCCTTTTTCCTAAGCTAAAAGAAGGATTTGGGTGCAAATTTTGAAGGGAAAGGTGGGACCCATCAGAAGGGAACTGGGTGAGTGAGACAGGAAGGGGAAGGAAGCTAGTGAAGTGTGAGCTACCTGATAGTCATCACCACAGGCAGCTGGAGCTCATGGGGATACCTGGGCATTGGTGTGAGACAATTCTGTATTCTGTCAATTATGCTTTAAATAAATGCTGATTGGCCAGTAGCCAGGCAGGAAGTATAGGCGGGACAACCACACAGGAAGTAGAGGCAGGGCAGGGCAGGGCAGGGCAATGAGAACAGTAGAATTCTGGAAAGGAGGAAGCCCATTCCTCCCCACTCCTGCCCAGACATGGAAGAAGGAAGATGTGACCTGCCCTGCTGAAAAAGGTACTGAACCATGTGGTTAACTTATACTAGGATAATGGGCTAATATAAGTTATAAGAGTTAATAAGAAGCTTGAGCTAATGGACCAATCAGTTTATAACTAATGTAGACCTCTGTGTGATAACTTGGGACCTGGTAGGAGAACAGAAACCAGGCAGGACAAAAACCCAGAAAACAGGGCATCAGCTTAGAACATGGGGATCCGTGGGCATCAGCACACAACATGGGAATCCCTGCGTATCAGCACACAACATATGGATCCCTGGGTATCAGCACACAAAATGGGATCCCTGGGCATCAGCACAGAATATGAACTTCAGAGTTATTTCTACTGGAGAGCAAGAGAATTTCATTTCCCAACTCTGTCTTATCATTTAGTGAGTGTTGCTTCTGAGGCATTAATTCCTCAGCACTTCTGACTTCTTTTGCATGGGCCAATAAGCATCTGGTGCCAGGAGAAAGCTCTGAGAGGGAAGGATCACAGATGTTTGGAATAAATGACTTTTGGGATATAGAAGTGACTACGGAATGGGGCCATGTGTAATAGAAACACAGTATGAGCCACATACTCAGGCCATAGATGGGGCTAGAGTTTTAGTAGCTATATTAAAGATGAAAAAGTCAGACGAGATTCTCATGTGTAGTGAATCAGTACAATAAGTAATCAATATAAAATGATTAAAGAACTAATTATACTTATTGTGCCATGTCTTTACAAACTAGTGTGCGTTTAACACACATAAGCTGACCTCAGTTTGACTTACCCACATATCACCCGTTGAATGCTTGCCATGTATGGCTGAAGCTAACCTTTGGCTAGTGTGGGGCTTAGGTGAGTGCAGACAATAAATCTGCACCATTCCCTATGAGTTTCAGTAGTGTGTGTGTGTGTGTGTGTGTGTAAACTAAAGGCTGTCACCTATAGATAGCAACATCAATTTTATATTTATTTCCAAGAGCCAGCATTGACGGAACCCTGCTGTTTACTATAGGTGTTGATTCGTGGAGGCACCACAGGATAATAGATACTAAAAATGTCCTGCGGAAATGAGAGAACACGAGACACGGATGAACCCACATGTACAGGTTTATTAAGAAGATTATGTGCATGAGCTTGGTGAAACCATGTGGACAGAATGGGGAGAAGAGAACGTGGGAAAGGCGTGTTTAGCTTTTAAAGGTTCCCCAGCACATGTGCACAAGGGGGAAAGATGTGCCCACATCAGACGCTGATGATGGGCGACTCTATGCCCTGTGCCTGCATACGAGGGCTTCTACGTCAGACGCTGGTGACACAGATGGCGGGCGACCCACGCATGTGCACAGGGGATACGTGCGCCGGCCTTATAACCTAGAAGTGCAGCCTTACGGGTGTCTAAAGGAATTACAGATACATAAGAGCATGGCAAGATCAGTGCCTTGGAGGAATACATTAGATAAAATTGATAGACTATGATAGGAGGTTGTCAATCATCTAAGAGTTATGGGTTCTGTGGCCCTATTTATACCAACTTCTCTCCTGTAACTTTTAACAGACATTCAGTGATGTAAACAAGCTCGAGAATAAAACAGACCCCAGCAACCTCCATTAAAGGGAGAACAAGCCATGTGGCATTTTGTGCATTTCAAGAGGAGGCTGCATTCCAATCAAGGATGTTATAAACTCGTACCCTGAGTGAAAAAAGAACATGCAGATCTATTTATGGGATCCTGTCAGCAAAGCTACTTCCAAAGAGACCTTGGAGCAAAATAAAACCCAAACATCTGCTACTGTTCTGGGTGAGGGGTGAGACCAACAGCAGGGGGTTCTGATAAACAGGAGCACATGCTTACCTGGAGCCTCATCCCTCCCACCATCTGTGGAGCACTCCTCGAACTTTCTAGACCACAATCCTTTTCAAAGTCTCTTATACTTTTACATTGGTCACATCCTGATGTACTAACTTTTCTTCCCAGCCTTACATGTCAGAAAGAGTTTATCCTAGCCAAGCCATTCCCCCCTGCCCCCCCCCCCCGACACACACAAATATTGAAGATGATGGGACATTGTATGGCTCAGCACTAGAGACCTTAAATCATGCCTGGACCCAAATCCTACTTTCTCAAGGAGTGAGTTCAATCAACTAGGGACCTCAGTAGTCTTTCCCACTTTTTTTTTTCCAGCAAAAAGGTCAAGCTTCTACTCCACACTCAGCACTGTGCTGGGCCACAGGGTCTTAGTATTATGTGGGTTCCACAAGGATTTAGGGGGTGCGGGTTCCAGGCACTCCCTTTAGAAGGACAACTGATATGGAAGCAAACATATTAACAGGCTTGCAGGAAACTTTGGATGATATTGAGGAGGGATACAGTGGAAGGCCCCTGGAAGAGCATACCTGAGGTCTGAGGACCTTGGGAATTAGTAATGTGAAGGAGGAGAGGACAGATATGAAGAGACTTGAGAGACGTATTTGAAGTCTCAGACGTTCTTATATTAACAGACTACACACATCCTACCTCTTTTCCTAAGGTCCCAATGACCAAAGGAAGCATGATCCCACCAAGGTTCACTCTGGAGGACCAATGAGTTTATTGGGCTTTCTTACAGAGGAGAGGAGAGAGGTTACCTATAGGGGTGTGGATACTCCTCCCCCTCAACAGGCTGCCCCTGGAAAGCCTTGACCCAGCATGGATGAGGATTTCACCTTAGCTACATAGATGAGTACCCTGCCCACTAGTCTTCCCTGTCCTATATACATTATGCCTCCCTGAAGCCATATGAAATAAATCAGAGCTACAGAGAGGAGCTGGCTGCTAAGATGGGAATCTCATGACCCTTTCCACCCCTCCATGAAGGATTGTCAGCTGGTCCAGCTGGGATAATTCTTTTGGAAATCAATGAAGTCCTAAGAGGGGGTTACTTTGTGTCAGGTCTGAAGGAAACTCCTTTTCCCCCAATTCTAGACAAAAGCCAGAAGTCCTCAGGAACTTGTGAAGCTGGGTCCCCTCAATAAAAAGAAGCATTTCCCTTTTCACCAGAAGGAAGGACAGATGGCTATCCGTGACACCTATTAACATTCCAGAGCGTGTGCTGGCCTTGAGGCTTCCTCAGTACCACAAGTACCTGTTACACATTTCAGAGCCCTTGCTGGCATCCTGGCTCTTCTCAGCCCTTCTCACCCTGCCCCCTACCCTAAACCTCTCCACTTCATGTGCTCCCCCCATCCTGCCCAGCTGTTCATTTTTCTTTATAATCCTTCTATTTTGCTATGCTCTCTCTCTTTAGCCCACACTCTCTTTGCCTTCCTCTCTTGGTCTTCTTTTCTCCCTCTCTTGCTGCCCACCTCTCCCCATTCTGATCCTGCTTCTCTCCTGGCTAGGTCCAGTCTGCTGGGCATGTTTAGCCTACTACTTTTTCTCTTTGCTCTGGACTCTTCTGGTTGCCGCTGGCTGTTCTATCCCTCGTATCTACAATAAAAACCTTCCCCTTAACTACACCATGGAGCAGTGATGTCATCACTTAGCACAGTTTATACACTTAGCACAGGAGACAGTCACCCACAACAATCAGATTTGAAGATCAAACAAATGATAGATGGATGGAGATCCAGGCGTGTTGTAACTTGACACACCTGTTTGGTGACTTAAGGCTTCGGATGGAATTAGTTTGGTTTGCTAGCCTGAAGGCAGGCACTCCTGGTAGCTTAGTCACTCCTGCATTCTTCTCCTAGTTGCATCAGACATGGCTTATGTACCACCCTTCAGTCTCACTAACATTCCTGTCCCTTGGGCCCTTGGCTATTTCCTTAACTGTTGTGGCAACGGGACATACCCAGGCACAGTCCAGTCCAGTTACATTCCACTTGCTGTCTCTGCTGTGCATTTTCTGCAGGCTGCCCTGAGCTTTGCTCACCATGTGTGGGATGCTCTGAGGTCAGAAGAGTATCAGGGAGATGAATCTGATCAGGACCGGGTAGGAATCAGGGTTTTGCAAAGGTCTAAGAAGGGCTCTGGGTTGGCAGGGGATGGAAGATGACAGAGGAATTTTACTCTCTTCTTCTGCGCAGTCGGAAAACCTCAGCCCGTCTCAGTAGATGATGGGATGAGTGGGGGTGGGCAGTTGTACTTGGGTCTAATCCAACGCCCTCACCTTAGTTCCCTTTCCTTGCCATTCCTCCTCTGCCTTGTCTCTGCTTCCTGTGTTTCTTCACCTATCATAAAGTCGTGACCTGAGACATGAGAAGCAGGATTAGTATTGTGCTGGGAGCAATAGCTTATAGGCCACTAGCTACAAAGCCCAGTATTAGCCAGGAACCACATGTGTTCCCGATCGAGATGTGATGTAAGCGTAAAATTTACATGAGACGTTTTAAGGCCATGCTAGAACACAACATGAGAAAGAGCTCAATGATTTTTTTTTTTTAAAAAACAGTGTCTTGTAACAAGACTTTCTCTGTCCCACTAGCCAGCTCCCAAATAACAATATGGAGGCTTTTATTAATATTATGAAAGCTTGGCCTCAGCGTAGGCTTATTTTTAATTAACTCTTATAACTGAAATTAGCCTATTTCTCTTAATCAACATTCTGTCATGTACTGTCTACCTTGCTTCTTCTGTGTTTCCTGGCCTCTCTTGTGCACCTAGATTCCTCCTCCTCCTCTTCCTTCTCTCCCTGGAAAATCCACCTATACCTTCCACCTCGCTGTTGACTGCTCAGTATTTTATTATACCAATCACAGCCATAAACCTTTACACAATATACAGATACCCCACATTTCCCCCTTTTTTTCCTAAATAAAAACAAAAGGCTTTAACTCTGATAGAGTAAAATTATATACAATAAGAACAACTATCAAGTAAGGATTGTCTAGCTCCTTGTCGATAACTTTTCTTAGCTTTCCCAGGCACTGTGTTTAGATATTCAAGCCACCACATTGGATGTCTTGTTATGTTGCCCACACTATCCCCAAGCTTCGAGGCTCAAGTGATCCTCCTGTCTCACTCAATCTTGCCAGCAGCCACTATGGCTGACTTTCATTAGCATTTAAAAATATTTACTAAAGAATTGATAGTTGGATGTATTAAGTAAAATATACCACTGAAATTAATTTTACCAGCTAAGTATTCTTTGAAGATGAACCTCTCCACTGACACAAATAATCCCAATCAAACCAAATTAAACCAAATTAAAGCTGCTCATGTATAATGGAGTACTTTTGGGTGGCCCCAGGAAAACGTGGAGAGAGGATGAAAGAGTGGAGACCATGCGAAACCCAGAGACCATGTGTTCATTCTTTGGGGGGCAGTTTAAATAGCCTGTGTGAGTGGTCTTGACCTTCCCTGGGGAGGGGTTACTGTTGGCAGGCCTTCTTGACCCACCCTGGGGAGGGGTCACCGTTTGGTGGGCTTTCTTAAAGGTGGAGTTTGGATTGAGGCAACTCCCAGGGAGGAAGCTTATGCCAGGAGCTGGGGTAAAGCCCCCAGACAAACAATGCAGACTTTTTGTATAAAGGGGTGTTAGGGAGCTGAGGTGATGCTTCCAACCAAAAATTCTAGACTTTTTGGATAAAGGGGTGCCAGTGAGCTGAGGTAAAGCCCCTCAACCAAACATTTTAGATTCCTTGGATGTAGGGGCACTGACTCAAGTCTGGCTGCTTGTCAGGGCCCATGGGCCCTGACATAGATAACTATTTTCCCTAACTGGACTGGTATGGAGGCGCAAAGAATAACCAGACACAGCTTACACCATCATCATGGAAGGGCATCTCAGGCTTCTCTCCATCCTAAAAATCTACCCGCGTTTATTATCAAACATCTCTTAATCCCCCTCTCAACTGAGGTGGAATACCTCATTAATATTCTCTTTCCCCGGGTGGGGGGGGGGAACGCCTGCTAGGGAAAGCACCTACAACTAAGTCATCAACTTCAGCAAACACATCTCCCCAGGCGATCTACATTTTTAACATAAGAGAAAGGAGTAGCACATTCTGGCTATTGTTGAGGGCAGTGACAGGCTGTCTGCAGGTCAATGTGACCACCTCAGGAGGGCCTATGGCTTCAGAGCCTGGCTGCCACACCATATAGAAATATGGGCCCACAGCTGCTTCCTGCAGGAATGAAGTGACATGGGAGAGGGGAGAGCTGAGAGTTGGAGGGCTCATGCTCAGTGAAAGGTGTGGCTGGAGCAGCATCTGGTTTACTATTATCCTGGAGTCCTCAGGCAGCTGTTTCTTGAGGGAGATGAGAAAGCAGGTGGATAGGAGAAAAAAATATATCATTATTATTGGCCCCATGAATGGGGCTAGTCATGGGAAGAGTCATTAACTGCCAGAAAGAATGGGACAGAGAAGTGCCCTGGTTGTACAGGTCAGACTGTGTGTATAAGTGGTACACAATAGCAGATAAAACCAGATTTTAGTTGGTAGGGGTCCTTGATCCAGGAGAGTTGGTACCAATGCTGAAGTCCCAGGAGCTGATGCAGGTGTTGGCATTTTCTGGAGAGCACTTTGGAAGTTGTTCTTGGCCCAGACAGCAGAAGTGACCTGTAAAATATGCTTGAAAATGGGTGGGGTTCAAATAGGCTTTGGAAGCTGTTAGTTTTTACCAGACCTGATTTTTGATACAGCAGCAGAACTTTTTTTTTTTTTTCCAGGAACCTGTATGTATCTGTAAGACAACTGGAACAGATTTACATCTTGGTGTCATAGCAAAAGACTATTGCTTTAGGTTAAAGGGTATTAACATTTTAGAAGACAATTAAACGGGATTAGAAACTCTGAGCCTCTGAAGATACACATGAAACCTGTTAGTCCTGAACTATGGAGCCTGTGAAAGAGGCACACCTGTCTGTATTTTAGCAGGAAACTTAACAAATAAAGTAATGAGCTACTAGTTCCATAAGTCATCAAATGCCATTAGACAGATCTGGGAGGGATAAATGAGCAGAATTGAGACAGCTTCTTTAGCTACACAAGTCTCTCTGTAGTCTTTGGAGAACACCAGCCTAGAAGCAGTACTTGCCATTAGCTGCTGAGTACAAGAGGCCTGAAGATTTTTATGTCAGGGTAGGGAGGGATTATGTCTACCTGTCTTGGTAGGATGAGAAGATTGATTCCCCAGGAAGCTGAAGAGGTTGAAGGCCACTTTTTGCTGTATCAAAAGGCAAGCCTCAAAGTGGAAGGTCTTTTGCAACCATGCATTTTTTTGGGAGGAGCTATGGTATACTGTGGGAGCTGGCATGTCTCTGTGTTAGAAGCTCTTTTGTTAAATGCCATACTCTCAAATCTGTAAAGGCAGTTGAGAATTGGGTACCATTACCTGTTATATTTAAACTAGACATACAAGCTAAATTTAGACATGTATTTTACCCAGTTAGTTCCAGCTTACCAAATGCTAGCAAATGTAAGAAGATTAAAAGGAATATTTTAATAAGTCAAAGAATACTAGCATATGTGGTTTACTCTTACCCAAAATGGTGGTGGGGTCAAGATGGAGGTTACCCACGTGTTTATATTTTTCCAGAGCTGTTGTAATCTGGAGTTATAATTTTTATAGATCTTCAAACACGCATACATACAGACAGAGAAATACTGTGAAATCAAACACACATACTCACAGAGACATAAAGCAAGCATACTGTAGAAACACACCCATATACTTACACAGACATAAAACAAGCCTATTGTGGCCATGTTATTCTAACAGACAGACAAACAAAACACTTTTAGGAGCCTGTGTCAGCTAACTAACTTAAAAATCCCAGTGTAGGCAAGCAGCGGAAGCCAGGGAAGCATAGAGATGATGTCATTAAGGACTGGATTAGTAGACACACTAAGGAGTGAACAAAAACATAATGACAGAAGAACTATACGGTTTTAGAGTGGAAGGACAGAGGGAAAACAGATCCAGATCCATTGTAGAGAACAGTGAGAGACAACAGCCAGAGAAGTGGGGAGGGGAGTGAGGAATGGGTGTGGAGGCAGGAGCATGCATCTAGAAACCATGGGCTTTTGGAGCCTACCTTGTTTGTTTTTACATTAGATGTTAGCCCCAATTTAAAAGGATTTTTGTAAAAGGCAGCCCAAGGGCATTTGAGGATCTGGCTTTGAATCGCAAGAGCCCATTTCGAGGTCTATGCCAAATCTTGGGACTCAAGCCTGTTGCGATGAGTTCACCAGAAGAGAGCTCTTGTCAAAAATGGGGTTTGGGAGTCATGAGAAATTAGTGGCAGACATCTCTGTCCCCTAAGTCCCACCTCAGCGAGGCCTGGCTCGCTGCTTGAATTGGGCATCTGGCACTATTGTGAGTCTCACGGAAAAGCCCGAAAATCAACAAAAATAAACGCAAATGGGTCCCCGGGTTTTCACGTTTTTTAAGAAGCAGCTCAAGCATCTCCCCTGGCTACAGTTTGACTGGAATTGTAGACACTGCCGCTGACCCATTTAAAATTTCAGCACAATAGCCAGCTGTCTTCCATAGCTTCTTGTACTTTTTTAGAAAATATTTTATTTTGAACAACTTATATATGTGTCTGTGCAGGTTCCTACACATGAGAGCAGTGCCTGTGGAAGGAAGGCATGAGAGTCTTTGGAACTGAAGACAATTGTGAGCTGCCTGATACAGGTGCTAGAAATTGAACTTGGCTTTTTTTAGAAGAGAAGCAAGTGCTCTTAATTGCTGACCAACTACTCCAGTGCCTACTTTATATATTTATTTTGTTTGTTTTTCAAGAGAGGGTTTCCCTGTGTAGCCCCGACCGTCCTGGAACTCACTCTGTAGACCATCATTGGCCTTGAATTCACAGAGATTCTCCTACCTCTGCCTTCTGAGAGCTGGGATCTAAGTGTAACCCCCGCTTGGCGGGATCAGCTATTCAGGGTCCCCTGAAGGGGCACTAACCTGCAAGACATGAGCTGGAGAGAGGAAGGAAACCAAGCAAGATTCTATTGTCAAGGTCTCCGTTTATTGGGGTGAAAGTTACAGCTTATATACCCTTGAATGGGGTGGAGGTAGGGGTAGGCAGGAACTCTGCCAGGGTAACTGAAGGTCATCAGTCAACACCAGGTGTAAGCCAAAGCATGTGATGCATTAACATTGGAGTAAGGGGCGGGTTCCATAAACATCCTTAGGGCAATGACCTCTACTATCCCTGTAAGGACAAGGGTCCCTGACAAATCTATCCTTTAGGAAAATGGTCCCTGACAAATCTATCCTTTAGGAAAATGGTCCCTAACATCTAAGGCGTGCTCTACCATTGTCTGATTAATCTACTTATTTTTAGTTGAGTGTGGGTGAATGTGGTGCTGGTGGCTGGCTGTGGGAGCTGTGTCTGTGTGTGAGGGGTCTCTCGTATGTATCTGTGTATATGTGTGTCTCTGTGTGTCTTTCTGTGCGTGGGGTCTCTGTGTGTATATATGTCTGTGTGTGTCTTCTGTGTATCTTTGTGTGCATCTGTGTATGTATGTGTCTCTATGTGTATCTGTGGGTGTATCTGTGTGCATCTTTGTGTTTGGATATGTCTATGTGTGTATCTCTGTGTGTGTGACTGTGTGTGTGTCTGTGTGGGTGTCTGTGGGTATGTCTCTGTGTGTATCTCTGTATGTGTTTCTCTGTGTGTGTGTCTATGTGGGTGTGTCTCTTTGTGTGTATCTGTGTATGCGTGTATCTGTATCTGTGTGTGTACCTGTGTGTGTGTCTATGTGAGTGTGTGCATGTGTCTGTGTGGGTGTGTCTGTGGGTATGTCTCTGTGTGTATCTCTGTATCTGTTTGTCTCTGTGTGTGTCTGATGTGTATGTCTCTGTGTGTGTTGTATCTGTGTGTGTTATATCTGTGTGTGTCTGTATCTGTCTGTGTGTTTGTATCTGTGTGTGTCTATGTGGGTATGTCTGTGTGTGTATCTCTGTATCTATGTGTGTCTCTGTGTGTGTCTGATGTGTACGTGTCTGTATGTGTGTGTCTGTATCTGTCTCCGTGTGTGTGTGTGTCTGTATATATGGGTGTGTCTCTGTGTGTATCTGTGTGTGTGTCTGTGTGTGGATGTATATATGTCAGTGCAGATGCCCACAGATGTCAGAGATGCTAGATCCCTTGGGGCTGGAGCTCCAGGCAGCTGTAACTTGATAGATGTGGGTACAGAATTGGACTTGGGTTCTCTGCAGTTGAAGTGCATACTTTGACCACTGAGGCACCTCTCCAGCCCTTCTGTGATTTCTTTGAGATTTTAATCAGTGTTGCTATGAGTAAGCTACACTTTCAAATCATGGTTGTGGTTTTCCTGGGTGGTCAGAAGAAGCATCCTGTATACATACTGACTATATGAATACTTGAAAACGATCACTTATCTTTGTTAATAACTTTTTCTCTTAAACAAGGGTTCCCTGTGTGGCCCAGCTGGCCTGAAACTCACCCCCTCCTCTGGCTCCTGAGTGCTGGGTTGACAGGCATATACCACAGCCCACAGTAATGCTTAATTTTGCGGGTTAGGTTTGCAGTTCAAACTATAAATGAGTTCATCTCTATTTGATGCCTTACTACACATATTAATATAAATGCAAGGGGTATTGAAAAGGCTAATAGTTTTGTAGGCATTAATTTCCTAGTGTATTTTATTATATGCGTTTCCCATAATTGAATATCTATCTAAAGCACAGTGCCTAAGGATTAACTTGTACATTTTTCTTTTCAGTGCTATTATCAATTATGGGCTGCAATTTGGTAGCTGAATTAAATTTGTTGCAGGATTTTTCACTGCTTTGAAATGGTCTGGCTCTTCCTCGTGGCTTTTTCACCCAGGGCGTTTTTCTTTTCTTAGCACTCAATATTCCTAGGTGGTCTCACATCCAAGAACTAACCAGGCCTGATCCTGCTCAGCTTCCGAGATCAAACCAGACAGGGCACATTCAGGGTGGTATGGCCGTAGACTCACCCAGGGTATTTCGTTTCCAAATTGTCTTGCTGAACTCTCATGCATGTGACATTGGCTACGGGCATTATTCAGGGCAAGACCAACACTGGTGGATTTTATTCTGTTCTATAAAAAGATAAGAGTCTGGCTTGCAGTCACATTCCCTCTCTTAGAAGTTTTGATCCGGCTCCATGGAAATATTGTCAAGTCAGTTTGGCGAGAGTTGCTTGGAGGGCAGGACTTGAGCGAATTCCTGTTAAAAGGAACAGGATTTGAGAGGGAGCGACAGAAGGGTAAACAGTCAGCTCCAGCTGAGTGGAAAGGGAACAGAAACAGATTTGAAGAAGAAAGAAAGAGCAGTCGTTTAAAAAACCGCAAATCAGAAGCACAGAAAAATCACACAATTTCTCACTTTATCTGTAAGTCGTCTGAGAAGTAGAGGGTGTCATCATTTACTCTTTGGTGATCAGCTGATTGCTAAAGGGAATCGTAAAAAAAAAAAAAACCTACTCAGAATTTTGAAGTACAAGGCAGGACTGTTTATCCCCACACACGACACAAAGATGACCTCCCTACAGAAATCTTTCTGAGTCTATCCTGTAGGGAGAGTCAGAGGCAAGTTTCATCTGTCATGGGAATATTAATATCCCTTCTATTCTAAACTAATTTCATTTTCTTTGAAATTTTGTTTCTTTTCTTCTCAGATGAAAGAAATTAAATGTAGAGAAACAATTCTATCAGGAGATTCATTTTGATAAAAGAGAAATTAATTAGAAGTTAATTAAAGATACACATATCTGGATTAATATTAAATTTTTTTTCAAAAGCACCAATTAGTGGACTGCTAGGATGATCAGCAAGCCATTCATTTCCAGCTACCACTGCAGGCTGGGGGTGTAACTCTGGGGTCTGGCCCTGTGTTCTGTCACCACCGCAGCCATCAGCACAAAACCCTCTGTATCCTTCCTGGGAAATGGAGTTACATGCAGTGTGCTAGCTAGAATTGCAGACTGCTGATCAGGTTCAGATCCCACTCTGTGCCAAAGACACTCATTGCTTAACTGAATTGAGTTCTTTGATATTCTGTGGCATTCATGACAATCATGACAGCAGTTCTGAGGTCCTTGCTAACCTTGTTCTGGATCAAGGACCAGAGCCACAGGCATGTCTAGGCTTATGTTAAACAGACTTTAAAACTCACAGTTAGCAGCTTTCACTACTTATAAGAATAGGATCACACTGCCAATATTTTATGATTGTGAGAGACAGGTTATCATAGCCAGAAACTATACTATTAACACCAAATATTACCATGACACCCACTTTGGAAGATAACAGTGTATTAAAGGGGTGATATCCCTGCTGGCATGGGAGACAGGATCCTACTCATCTGGAAGGTTGAGTTTGAAGTGTGGCTTGCAAGATCTGGCCTTATTCCCAGTTACCTTTCCACCCCTAACCCAGCCTAGATACTTCTTCAGCCTTCCATAAATATCTGTAGGATGTTCACAGGGTAAAACGCTGGGCTCTGTTTGATGGCATTGCCAGCTGGCCTCAGAAAGCCTGGCTGTGTAATCTGTGTGTGAGCCTGGAAAGGAAGCAGGTGACAGCTGAGGAGGTCACGGGAACAGGAACGTAGGAGGAAGTGGCTGAGGTTTGCTGATACATTCTTCCACTGACCTGTGCTTGGCCTTCAGGATTTCACGAGCGCTGCTCTGAGGAGTGGTTGGGTCAGGGTGAGCAGGCAGGTGAGAACCAACTGAGGAGGAGGAGCCAGGAGAGAAATGCTGATTTCAGTGACGGAGAGTTCTGATCTCTAAAAACACCGCGTAAAGTAAAAGAATGATTACATGCAGGGCTTGGCACACATGGAAAGGAGGCCATGGGGATGGGGGTCACTAAGGACATCAAACCATACAAACATCTTTTCTAAGAAGGTTAATGGTCAAGGCTTTTGCATGTACTATCTCTTTTGACCCTAAGATAAATTATTAACACTTGAGCCTACCATGCTTCATACAGAAAGTACTAGAAAACCCTTTTTCTTTCTTTTAGAATAATTCTATGATAGACAAATAAACTTTCATGAGCTTCAAATGGCAGAGGAGGCAGATAAGACAGGAAAATTTACCTCTACCTCCGGTTCATGAAACTTCTTATATCTTTCCTTCATGTGTGTAATTAACACAATCTTGAATACATTTAATTTTTTTTGGTTTTTTTTTTTTTTGAGACAGGATTTCTCTGTAGCTTTGGAGCCTGTCCTGGAACTAGCTCTGTAGACCAGACTGGCCTCAAATTTACATAGATCTGCCTGCCTCTGCCTCCTGAGTGCTGGGATTTAAGGTGTGCACCACCACCGCCTGGCTTACTTTTTTTTAGTAGCAAGTTTTTCATTACAGGTTTTCTCTGTGTAGACCTGGCTGTACTGGAACTCACTCATTCTATAGACCATGCTTGCTGTGGAACAATGATCTGTATCCTGTCAATTATATTTTAAATAAACGCTGACTGGCCAGTAGCAAGGCAGGAAGTATAGGCAGGGTGACCAGGCAAGAAGTTGAGGTGGGGCAATGAAAAGAGAATTTGTGGAAGAGGACACAGTCCTGACCCAGCCACAGAAGAAGCAAGATGTGACTGCCCCGCCGAAAACGGTATTGAGCCACATGGCTAGCATAGACAAGACTAATGGGCTTATATAAGTTATAAGAGTTAATAAGAAGCCTGAGCTAATGGGCTGTCAGGGACCATTGTCTTAAGGATGTTTGCAAAGAGCCTCACATTCCAACCATCTTAAGAAATGTTTGTTAAGGGAACCCGCCCTACATACCAACTATCTTGAAAACTGTTTGTTAACGGAATCACAAAAAGAATGTTTCTGCTTACACCAAGGGTGCTTTGCTACCCCAGCAAAAGTTCCTTCCTACCCCTACCTCCACCCCATTCAAGGGCTATATAAGCTGTAATTTCCACCCTAATAAAGGAGACCTTGACAATAGAATCTTGCTTCGTCTCGTTTCTCTCTCTGGCCCATGTTCTTTCAGGTAGCGCCTCTTCAGGAACCCTGAATAGCTGACCCGCTGGAGGGGTACAATGGGCCAATCAGTTTTATAACTAATGTAGACTTTTCTGTGATTATTTAAGACTTAACGACTGTGGGAACTAGGCAGGACAGAAACCTCAGACAACACAGGCTGGTCTTGAACTCAAAGATCTACCTGCCTCTGCTTCTCCAGTGATGGGATTAAAGGTGTGCATCATTAAACTTTTTAAGTGTGGATGTAGTTAGTGTACAATTCAGTGGAACACAGACATGAAACTACTCTTAAAAAAAAGTCTTTCTCTTAAGTGAGCCATTTGCACTTTGTTGGTTATTTAGGTTATGTATAGCTTCCTTAGTGAAATTTTAGCTTTCACCTCGACTGTAACTTTCCATGTTTAAGCAGCTTGGTTTTGCTTTTAATGCCCTGTTTGTTTTTGCAATTGTAGTCCTAAATGCTGGAGGAGAAGTGTCTGCTCCAGCACAGTGGTGGCTAGGCTTGAGTGTGGCTTTATCTGTGTGGGTCTAGGTGTTATTCTTTTTAAAAGATATAGTTGGTCCCACAAGAGCCCACAGCAGGTGGAATATCAAGGTGGGTGAGAGACAGATAGATACACCCTGCAGAGAGAGTTTGGGTATGAAGTTTATTTAGTGGGTTATGGAGGGGGAAGGGGACAGGAGAGAAAGGGGAAAAGAGAGAGAGGTGGAGGTGGGGAGAAGAAAGAGCAGGGAAAAGAGAGAGAGACACAGAGAGAGACAGAGAGAGAGAGAGAGCACAGACTGGATGAGGCCTGGGATCTCATTGCCTCTACAGAAGGGGAGGAGGGTTAGTGTGGGCAAGGCTTGTCTCTTAAAGGGACAGGATACCTAGGTGGCAGGCCAGCAGATCCTAACACTATGTGGGAATGGTGGAGGTGATTGTTTGTAGCTTTTCCTTGGTTTGTTAATATGCTGTTCCAGCTTATGAGGTCAATGAGGGTAAATGAAGTTTCACACACCCTTTGCAAAGCCCATTTCTATCAAGGGTTGGTTGACATCGATTTCTGCTTGTCATTCTTAGATGTATTTTCCCACCACAGAATCTATTTCATACTTTTCCAATATTGAACCCAGGGCTTGGCATGCTAGGAAAGTATTCTGCTACTCAACTATAGCCTCAGCCCTTAAAAAATTGTATTTTTGTAGCTGGGCAGTGGTGACACACACCTTTAATCCCAGCGCTCGGGAGGCAGAGGCAGGTGGATCTTTATGAGTTTGAACCAGCCTGCTCTACAGAGCGAGTTCCAGGGGCAGCCAAGACTGTTACACAGAGAGACCCTGTCTTAAAAATCCAAAAAAAAAAAAAACAATATTGTATTTTTGTGACAGGTCTCGCTAAATTATCCCATTGGCCTTGAATGTGCAACTCTCTGCCCTGTAGTGGCTGATATTCTAAATGTGAGCCATGTTATCATTTGTTAATGGGATATTATATTCCATTATATTCAATCATGGTGGTTCTATGAAGACATCTTCCTGTCTCAAACTTGACATGCTTGTCAAAACGACCCACCTCTATCCTGGCAAACGTAAGTGAGATCCCACCATTCATAACTCTTAGAAGGCAGGCAGGAATGTAAGTGGCATAGGAGATGTCGACACGGTCTCCATCTGCTTCATCTCCACCCACCTGCCACCTTTCTCCACATCTCTCCAGAGTGGGCACACAGCAGACGAGCCCGGCGCGGGGTCGGGGGGAGGCAGCTGAGCAGGCATCAGTTAGGGAGTGCAACACTGCCCTTCAGGGATTTAGCCAGCTCAGTGCTGATGGCTCCCTTAGGCTGTGGTGGGATTTTCTACCTTGTTTTCAGGAGAGAAGACAGTCTCTGCCCCTTCTGTAAATCTCTACTCTAAACTGGCGACCCTCTCCCCTCTCAATTCTGCTTTTTTCGTAGGTTGGAGAAGGGCCAGGTGGTGGAGAGAAGTTCTGTATTTTTCCGGCAGTTCCTGGCTTTAAAATCACTGTGGAAAGGCTGAAGAGCTGGCTCAGTGGGTAACGGCAGGTACCGTTCTTCCAGAGGCCCTGCATTCAATTCCCAGTGCTCACATTCATGGCTTACAGTTGTGTATAACTCCAGATCCAAGTGACCCAATGCCTCTTACCTCTGCAGGCATCTGCACACATGTGCATATTTGCTGTCCCCCCCCACCCCACACACACCCCTGCTACATATCATTCACAAAATTCAAAACAGTAAAAGGTACTTGAAGTCTCTAGGAGGGGAGGTGGCACCATAAGATATGGAGTATGCCACTCCTCCTCTTCCTCTTCCTCCTCCTTTTTCAGCCCTGACCCTCTGCTGGCGTTCTGCACTATGGGAAAACCCAGGTTGACATCTTGCTTCCTATCTCTAGACAGCAGAACTGCTCCCATACTGGGCCTATGCTCACGATCTGTTCTCTAGTCTCCTGCCTGCAATGTCCACCCGAAAGCTGACTTCTGTGGGCTGCTTCGCCTTGGCTCCCCAGCCTCCTTGTATCTGGTTGGTTTTGACTAGGGGCTCAGGGCACCAGCAGGTTTGCTGAGTGGTGGTAATGGACCAGGAGTTTATAATCCCGGCCCTCTGTTTTAAACCAGGATCCTCCTGATGATAGCGGTTGCCTGCTGCCCCTCTGTTTACATTCACTATTTCGATCGCTCTTCTTTCTCCCCTTTTCCTCAGTCTATGGCTTGGAAGGATTCCCGCTGTGGCCAGTTCCTGAGCATTGTCGTCCTGTGCTGATTCCCTCAAGCCATGCCATTCCTTTCACCCTGTCCAGTCTCTGCAAAGTAGCCTCTTCTTTTAAACGAAATGCTTGAGAGGATCACCTCTTTCCTGCTGTGGCAAGGAAACCTTATTCCGTTAGCAAAATATTCCGAGGTCTCCAATGTCATTCTTTATTTACTTATATGAAAATAGCTGTATAATCTAATCATGGGCAAATATCAGACATATCTTAGTTAAGGAACATTCTACGACTTAACTGGATTCAAAAATATCAGAGGCATGAAAAGCCAAAGAAAGCCAAGGAATTACTAAAGATTAGAGGAGACTCAAGAGGCATGATAATGAAATGCAAGGCGAAACAAATTTATACATATTAACAAATAAACAAATTTATACATATGATAAATGTATATGAAGATGCATGTGTATGTTTGTGTGTCTATTCACAGACACATGACACATGAATACAAAATGCACAACTCTGAGAATATGCAAGAATCCTTGATATGAATTGTGGAGCAATTCACAATCCGGATGAAACCTGCCTTTCCATGGTGGGCTTTTTATTTGACTGTCTGTCATTTTTCTTACATTCCTACAGGAAATACCCCTGCACGCCTATCTTTCTGTACATGCACCAGGACTACTGTCGACTAGAGTTAAGAAGCAGGACTATTGAGTGTAAACTGTGCACACTTTACAGTTTAATGTGTTTATTAAATCGTCAAAGAAGGTTACAGCTTGCTAGCCACCTATTGTGTACTATTGTAAAATTATGAGCAAGCTTTTTACAAAAAACTCGATGGTAGCTTGGACACTAGGCTCTTTTGAGGGCATCAGGTTTTGATGCTTGGTGCTCAGGAGGCCAGCTACTGTCACTTGATTTGCAAGCATTAATTTTGCCCTCACATTCTTCAAGGCCTACCTGCTCTCCATCCTCCCGTTGCAGCGGGGTTCCAGGCCCACCCGCAGAGGTCTGCCTCTCTAAACTCTTTAGTTAGAAATGCTAATTTTCTTCATGAGGGTAGAAATGCTAAAATACCACTTTCAGCAATTGATTAGGTGTGATTTTTCTGTCAAGTATAACCTTGCTTTTCCCCATAAGCAAATATAATCAAGTCTTGAGAGAACTTTTTGAGAAATCAGCTGAGTGAATACTAAAGCTGACCCAAAGCCCTGGCAGCATTGCCTGACAGCTGACAGAGTGCTGAACACGTCCACACGTCCACATGCTCGGATTTTGGGTATAATCACAAAATGGCAAGGGTGGAAGGAAACTGGTAACTGTTAGGAAAATTCTTAAGACGGGCCTCTCCGCTGGTGCAAAGAACTCCAATCAAACCAGATTAGACCAAATTAAAAATGCCCTCATTTAATAAATGCATCACTCTTGAATGGCCGGGAGCATGGCAGGGAAGACAGAGGAAGAGCACATGCAAAACCCAAAACCACACGTTCCTTTTTCTGGTGTGAGCCTAAATAGCCTGTGGGAGTGGTCCTGACCTTCCCCCAGGGAGGGGTCAGCGCTCAGCAGACTGGGAGTTGGAGTCTGGACCCAACTTAATATTACAGTAACATTTGATCCACCCCCTTCTGCACTGAAAATGGAAACTGGTTTGTAGGGCTGATACGTGGACTGGAATCACACAGCTCACAGCTGGCAGAACCAGATGAACACTGGTAGTCTGACTCCAAAAATGTCCTTTCCTGCTTTGCAGCTGTAAATAGCTTAGGAGGTTCCTTGAAGATTTATTTCATCTTTGGGTGTGTGCTTGTGTGTCCCAGGGGAGGGAAGAAGAGGGCATCAGATTTGTGAGCTGTCTGACATGGGTGCTGGGAACCCAGCTCAAGTCTTCTGGAAGAGCAACAAGTACTCTTAACCATAGAGCCATTTCTCCAGTACCATCTTGGAGGTCTTTAGGTTGTTCTGTGAAGCAAGGTCTGTGTCTGGTGCAGCCACCGTCTGAAGGTTACTCAGTGCAAGGAAGTTAAAATAAAAACAAACAAACCAATTCTAGTGCTCATGAAGAATTAACCCAAGACATTCTTGTAATTGATTTTTTAACACATTCCCAGCCAGGATATGAAGATGGGAAATGAATCACTTCTCTCTGATTGCTGAGAAATACATGGGAAGCAACAATACAGCTTTGAGTAATGCGAATGTGCTAACATCGTGTAAGCCCCAAAGTTTGCTCCTGCAGTAGCTTCAGCTTGCTAGTCACACCAAATGTTACTGTATTTAGAAATGATTACCCCTTCCTAAATGATCTGTGAAGATAAAACTTTGATAAGTAAGCTTCCAGTTCTCTTCGTGGCAAAAGTCAAACTATGATCAATCCATTCATCTAAAATTATAATAATTTTCTAAATGTTTATGCCACAGTGAGATGACATATCACACAAGTGTTGGTGCCAACCACATGTATCTCTGCCAAATCACTTGCCAAATATATTGCCTTGGAGATGTATTTTTGTGTTTAGCTGGATGTGGGTGTGTATGCAGCATTCTGTACACTCAAAAAATTTCATAAAGACTCCTTGAGTTTGAATATAACTGGGCCGTATTTGCATTTTCTTCCTTGCTTCGGAGGGGTTATTTGCAGAATGTACTGGGGATTGAGAAAGCTGCATGGGCATAGAAGAACATTCTGTAGCAGAGTGGGATTAATTTAGCCAAAGGTCTGACCTTCAGGAGAAAGAGAATGGCCAGTCAACAAAAGATGATTTTGACGCTTAGGACCTCTGGGATGTGTTCACCACGGGGATTGCCTTGAGGATCCATCTGGGTGTTAGAGCTAGTCATGGGTTATAAAGTAGTTTCAGTGCTAAGCGGACAACTAGGTCCCAGTGACGTGATTTTTTAATCCTGTCCCAATCTCCTCCATTTCAAACAAACATTTTGCTATACCCACCATTTGGCGTTTATTAACAAAATGATCTATATAGGAACACAGCTTTTAAAAATGACTATGTGGCTGGCCGGTGGTGGTGCATGCCTTTAATCCCAGCACTTGGGAGGCTGAGGCAGGCGGATCTCTGTGAGTTCGAGGCCAGTCTGGGCTACAAGAGCTAGTTCCAGGACAGGCTGCAAAGCTACAGAGAAACCCGGTCTCCAAAAACCAAAAAAAAAAAAAAAAAAAAAAAAAAAAAAAAAAAAAAAAATGTGAGTCTGGGAAGCAGGGATAAAACTGACTGCAGAAGTATGAAGGTTTGAGTCCAGATCCTCAGCACCGAGGTGGAAAATAAGCCTGACATGGTGGATACTTGGAGGCAGAAACAGAAGGATCCTAGGGGTGCTCAGTCAGTCGGTGACCTCCAGCTTCAGTGGGAGACTTTCCTTAAAAAAGAAAAATAAGGTAGAAAATAGTAGAAAGATTCACAGGCCTGCCTGCTGCCACACCGCACAGGCGGCTGAAAGACAGCCACGGGACAGCCTGGGTCCTCACAGTCCCGGCTGGCTGAGAACACCCACCAGGGGCTGCAAGGCGGGGACATGGGACAAACACACAACCAGGCAAGACTTACATGGGGGAGGAAGTTCATTAGGAAGGGAGTGGAGTGAGAGGAGAGAGAAGAGAAAGAGAGAGACAGAGACTTGCCTCCCCAGAGAAATGGTAGAAAGAGGACGGGAGTAGGCGGGACTTGTCCTTTAAAGGGACCTTTGCACCAGCGTACAGTCAGGGTACGACCTGCTTACAGAGCCATGCATGACCACTCTGCCTCTGCCAGGTCCCCAAGGGTTTGCGTTTTCCCGGATAACAAGGTGCCATTGTGATGAGCAAATACATGGTGGGGAAACGGGAGAGAAGGAGAAGCAGACAGGTTCATGTGCTGGGGACAGAGGCAGAACTGAGGAAGCGAAGGCAGTGAGGATAAAGCTGATGTAGGTGGCCTGCTTGCCAGGGTGACATCCTGGACTGCTTGCAAGCGTCATGTCTGGGTCTGTGTTGACATCTATGACCCACATTGCAGCCAAAGGCCACAAGGGTGCCTGAGGTCTGGGCCTCCACCTGGGACCATTTTGGTGTCCAAGGGCCATACCACTGCCAGGGTCATTCTGATCTGAGTGGTCTGTGCTGCCGCCAGGAGACATGATGATATCTAGACCTGAGCTCCTGCCAAGGGCCATGCATGGGTCCATGTCCCTACAGCAGCCAGAGTCTGTGTTGATGCTCATGACTTCAGTAACCACTGAAGGCATCGTGGATGCTCAGGTCTAGTTCACCTGACACCATGTTGGCATTTGAGAACCTTGTTATTGCAGAAGCCTTGCAGATCTGAGTGTCCCGTGCTGCCATCCAGGGCCATGGTCATGTCTGGGTCTCAGGCTGCAGTGTAGGACCACATCTGGATCCATGGCTCTACCAGGTTGTGCTGATACCTGTGCCTCCTGTTACCATGAAAGACCATGCAAATACCCAGAATCTGGACCATCGCTTGAGGCCAAGTGGAGGTCTGAGGGTCATGTTACAGTCAGGGACATATAGATCTGAGTGGCCTGGGCCATAGTGACATCTGAGCCTGGGCTGCTGCTGCAGGCCATGTCTGGGTCTGTGACCCTGCTACAGTTAGGGTCTAAGTTGATGTTCATAGTTACTGTCACCACCAATGGCCATGTGGATCCCCAGGTCTGGTCAGACACTCCTCACCTTGCACACAGGAGAACTGGCCCTGATGGCATGGGCTTAGGAGAGCTGTCTTCATGCCTTGTCTGAGGAGGGCAGTTCCAGTAGCCCAGACTGACCAGCTCAGTTACCACCCAGAACCACATCTGGGCCTTGGGTTGACCCAAGTAGGAACATAGAAACAAAGTTTTAAAGTAATGTATATTTTATTATACAATGCTTCACAGTGTTTCCCCAACTCACTGTGGATACATTAAAATGCAGACTTCCTTTCTCCTCCGTTATATCCTACATGCCCATGTGCTGAAGACTTGGTCCACTGTAGCGCCTGCACTATGGGATAGTTCCTGAACCAGGAACTAGTCTGGAGATTTAAAAACATACACACAGCAAAGACACGGGGACACGGATCATCCTTGAAACAAGAATGCCAACTTTATTGTGCTCCAGGGAAGCTTATATAGGGATCCTTAACTGATAGCCACGCCCCAGCTCTTGGGATTTCCAGCTGTAAAACCCCCCCAGAATTTATTCCCCTGCCATGAGGAACTCATGAGGGTCTTGTGCTCAGAGCAGCTGCAAATACAGGACAACAAGTTGTTTTGCTCAGTTCACTCCAGCAGGCAAAGGGTCTGAGGCAGGTGAAGAAAGTCAAGGGGCCAGGGGTCTGCAGCCCCCAACAGTCCCCAGGGTATGGTGCTGTTGAGAGGTGGTAGAAGGTTTGGAAGATAGGGCCTAGTGAATGATATGGGTCACAGGAGCATGACTTTGAAGGGAATGTTGGGGTCCCGCCCCTTCCTGTCTCTGGCTACCTAGACACAGAGAAGCTCAAAGCAACAGAAACGTTCCAAACCAAAGAATAAACATTTTATTATGCTTTTATTATTAAAGAATAACCTTTTGTTCTTAATAAATCTTTATTATCAAATTGAATTATCTCTGTTATTTGTTACAGTAGCTGAAAAACAGCTAACACTAGTGGCTATGGGGTAGGTTCCAAGAGTCCACATTTCTCATAGGCGGGTAGGCAATGTTGATGCTGTAGGCTCCTGAAATACATTTTTGGTAGCTTGGTTCACAAACATGAAGACATCATCAGAGCACTGAACTATAAAAGAGAATGTTTGCAAATGGAGCCTGGCACAGGTTGTTGAATTGCAATTAAATTACCAGACATAGTGCTGCCCTTATGAATAATTATTGGTAAAAATTTTGATTAAAATAAAGTCTCATTTTCCCTTAATTTTCACAGTATGGCATTCCTGAAAAATTACCTTGTGTTCATGTGTGAAGTAAACTTGAACTGCAGACAAACTTTCTTTCTACAGGAACTACCAGTAAAATTCTTGAGGTTTTCATAGACCCTTACAGAGAGATGCTCTCTGTACATGGAACCTTCTACCTCATGGCATTCAGGATGGTTAACATCGTCTAAACTTACACACTAGATGTCTACAGCATGCTTAAGTCATGGTGATAAACAAAATCTGACCCAGCAAATTTCCTAAGTGCTTTGGGGTACAATGTAGGATCTACAGAATATAAATTCAGGCGGAGAAGGCGTCTCAGTTGTCTAATGAGCAGTCATGGCAGAAACCCATTTAAGGGCTGGACAGATGTCTCTAGGATCATAGGATCAAGTGTTATAGTTTCGAAGAGATACCTGGGTCCACTCTGACCTTCTGATATGTTTTTTTTTTTTTTTTTTTTTTTTTTGCTTAGGAAAGAAATGCTACTTCAAACCAATCTGGGAATGGGATTGGTTGGAATAGACCACCCATTTCAAGTATGCCTGAGTCTACAGATCAACTGGGATCTTCCTGAAATCTACTATGTGGTAAGTCTGGGTGAAGGTATTTGAGTGTCTGTATCTCCACTAGGTGCATAGCTATGGTTGCTGGTACCCCACCCACGTGCACCACCAGCTCTGAATTCCTGAGCTGATAAGAGTGTCACTGCTGTTGGAAACAGTGACACCAGGACAGAAGCCGCCTTTCAGGTCTTTCTTTGCCCTATGCCCTAGTTTCCCTTCCCCCACTGTGGTTTTTTCCCCTCTGAGCTTGCTGAAGACTGGCATGCTGAATTTGAGCTAGTTTGTGTCCAGGGTTTTGGTTGTGATTTTATCTCCTCTGGAATAGGAACAGAATGGGTAACAGTGAGTTTAAGATCATTTGAAGGTTTGATGAGACAGCATAACTAGCAAAGACCTATTTATGTCATCCAAAGATTTAAATAGCTGTCCTTTGACATTTTGTTAAGGAATATTTGGAAGTCAGATTAAAGATTCTATCAAATTAACATGATTATTTGCTGATGATTGAGATTTTTCTCTTTAAAATTAAACATTATTAAGGGGAAATTATTTGGTTCTAGAGCCAAAAATACAGAAATACGGACAGATGCTATAAATTGCAGAATGGGAGCAACCCAGAGAAGAGCACTAGGGAGGTACTTGCTCCCACAGATTGTGCAAGTGCATGACCCACACCAGGGAGTGAGGACCCATGACAACGATTCTTGGCAGAAAAGCCAAGCTGCCAATTTCATGGAGGGTGTTCTGCTGACCTGGATGAAGAAATTGCCCATGAGTCTGTTTGATTGTCTGTTACAGGGACATTGTTTTTTTACTATTTAGTTTTGGGGTTGGCCACAGCAAACTCCATTGAAAGCCACTCCAGATCCTGTTCTTTTAAATTTTGTTTTTGTCGTGGTAAGAATGGATCCCATGACCTTTTGCATGCCAGGCAAGTATTTTCCCTTGGAGTCACACACCCAGCATGCCATGCCAGATATTATTCTCGGTGACACACAGAAAATTCTCAATCATTCTCTCAGCAGATTTCCTACTCCGATTCTAGAACTTTCTTCTTGGCCTTCTTACAGGCATAATATTATTTGACTGCACAGTGATGTTTCCTATTTTGAAGGGAATGAATTTAATGGGTAAAAATAGACAAAAATCCCAAACAAGAACATAAAAGTCTAAATTGTAAATAGGTAAACTTCCCCTGCATAGGACACTTAGTCATGATTAAGTCATGAAAAATCTGTTATTTTTGAAAGAGAATTAGGTCCCAGAAGCCAAAACCAACTCTTGAAGTCTTGCTGCTGCACCCTGACTAATTTCCCTCGGTTTGCTACAGGCCTGCCGGCTGCTCGCATCCACATCTACAGGGGTGAAGGGTGGTTGTTTGGGATGTGGTGTCTGATGCGATTCTGTGAGAGAGGGACCTCCTGGGTCCAAGTTGTCCCACTATGGTGTTGAACCCATGGCAGGTGAGAGACAGATGTGCCATGCAGACAGAACTTATGTGGGGTCTTTTATTGAGAGAAGGGGAATGGAAAAGGGTGGAGGGGAGATTGGCCTTTGGGGACAGGAGCAACTGAAGAGAAGAATGTAATGGTCTGTCCTGTCCCTTTAAGAGACAAGCCCCGCCCACTCCCACCTCAGTCCACCACTGAGGCAGGCAGATCTTCCTTCTGCTTCTAGTCTGCACCCCTTCCTTTCTGCCTTTCTCTTGAAGGGCCCGCTTCTGCCTTGCTCCCTTCTCCCTATTTCTTCCCCTCCACCCCTCTCTCTCTCTCTCTCTCTCTCTCTCTCTCTCTCTCTCTCTCTCTCTCTCTCTCTCTCTTTCTCTCTCTCTCTGTCTGTCTGTCTGTCTGTCTCTCTCTCTCTGCCTCTCTCTGCTCTTCTCCCCTTTCCCCTCCATAACCCACTAAATAAATACCCACTTACTCTGCATGGCATGTCTATCCTTCTGTCTCTTATCTGCCGGGGCTGTAGCTCCTTGTGGGACTGCCTGCCCCACCGAGGTCTCTCACCTACCATGCGGCTCCCTGCCTAGACTCTCTGCCTGGGATTCGCTGCCCCTTTTGGTCCATGGTCCACTCAGGGGCTACTTGCCTAGGACTGGCTGCCTTTATGGCCCACTGTGGTCTCAGGACCTGCTGCCCCCTGCAGCCACTTGGGGGGGAACAGTGCCATTTTTACTTAAATTATTACAAAGAAGGGGAGGGAAGGGAGAAGAGGGGAGGGAAGGAGAGGGGAATGGAGGGAAGGGGAGGGAAGGGAGAAGAGAGAGAAGTAGGCAGAGTTTTGCCTTTTAAAAGGACAGGGTACTGTCTGCCCTGCACAGGGATGACATACTCAGGCCATCAAGGGGTGGGGCCAGGTATACCTGGATGCTAACAGTGATTGGGTAACAGTGCCTCAGGCTCAGAGTGGGGCATCTTTTTCTCAGGAGGTTATAAAATGCTCGTGTTGCTGAGACAAAGTTTATTTCACTATAATGTGTTGCCTGGTAATACACTGAAACAAATTCAATTCATAGAAAAGCTACCATTATATTAATGATAACAAAACAAACAAAATAACCCATTTCCCCTGCCAGCAAGCTGCTCTTCAGGTTGCCTTTTGGTCTTTTTGGCTGGACCTTGGCAGTGGCATAGGGCTCCATACTTAGGACGTTCTGGCTTTGCTCAGAGCTCTGCTGTTACCTTGGGATCTTGATCACTTTAGACAGGTGCCCAATCATTTTTATGTTTTTGGTTTTGTTTGTGTGTCTGTGACTGTGCACTTGGTGTGCAGGTATGTACCTGTATAGACAGACTCCTAGGTCCCTTTCTGTCATTCTCTGCCTGTTCTTTGAGGCAGTGTCTCTCCTTGAGTCTGGGGCTTTTTCTGTGTTAGATTGGAAACCAGCAAAGCCTGTCAAGCTCCTGTCTCCTACCCAGTCAGAGCTGGCATTTGCAGAACCACCTGGCATGCAGCACGGGAGCTGGAATAAGAACTCTAGCTCTTGTGGGTGTGGAACAAGCACTCCTAACTGCTGAGCCATCTCTCTAGCTCCTTCATTTTTCATTTATACCACAAGGTGCTCACTTCCCTCTATTCATATGTGTATCTGGCTGTAAGAGCAGCACATATGTGTATCTGAATTCTCTCTGATCTCACAGTTATCAGTATGTTTTCAGGACATTAGACTCCATCTTTATGATTATCCACCATACAGAGTTAGCATATCCATATCTCATTTTCCCCCTCAGCATGCTCTTGCTGGTTCTTGGTAATTCTATGATATATTACATAGCAGTGAATGCCCATTTTCTTACCTTTCTCTTTTGAGAGCTTTTATTCTGGGCATAATCTCAGGATGGGGACTCTTGATCTTGGCTGACCACACTACTCAATGTGTTAAGGACAGAGGCTCATGCTGGGGTAGTCAGTTATCATGCTGGGGTAGTTATCATGTTGGGGTAGTTAGTTATTATGCTGGGGTGGTTATCATGTTGGGGTAGTTATCATACTGGAGTAGTTATCACACTGGGGTAGTTACCATGCTGGGGTAGTTGTCATGTTGGGGTAGTTATTATGCTGGGGTAGTTAGTTATCATGCTGGGGTAGTTACCATACTGGGGTAGTTGTCATGTTGGGGTAGTTATCATGGTGGGGTAGTTAGTTATCATGTTGGGGCATTTATTAGTGTGATCTCTCTCCTCTTGGAAGGATGCTGGTTTGAAATACACATTTTAAGGTTTTGCTGTTCTACAAATTTTATTATGATCATTGAGCATTTTTCAAAGGTTGATAGATCAAGTAATCAACAAGGAGATTTTGTAATTTTTTGACTGTTCAGTTGGGGCCTCTGGCTCTTCCTGCAGTGTCTAGGAAGCCCGGTTCCCATCCCTCTCTCTTTGAACAAAGGAAAGGCACCAAAAAACTCAGTTCCACATTCTTGGCGACAACTGCAGCTTCCTCCCCTGTAGCTGTCAACTACTCAAGACCCCACATGCTCAGCTTTTGACCACACTTGTGCACAAACCCAGCTTGTGGCAGGCACATCGTCACCTCTCACCTACAATCTATAAAACTTTCCTGCCATGGCCTGGGCACATGATTTCTCTGGCCTCGATCTCTGGGACCAGAGAACCTGTCTGGGATTTGCTTTGCTCATATGTCTGTTACACTTTTTCAATTCAGCTTGGTCTGGCTTACTGCATCAGTGGAGAAACTTATTATCGGGGCCATAAAACCTATTAATAACATTGATAATACTCTTATTGCATTCATAATAAACTATAGGGAAAAGAGTGTGCTTTAAAAAGCTTATAAAAACATGTAGCTCTCCTCATAATTAAGAAAATAGAATTAATTCACTATGCAATAAGACATTTTGGCTTTGTTGTTTTTAGTAGCTATGTGGTTATTAGAGGTGTCACATGGAGACAGGGAAACTACAGAGATATTACCGCTTATTCTCAAAATCTAAGATAATTTATTAACATCTTCAAATCTCATTAATCGTGGCACTACCAATTTAAAATTTGTGGTACTTTGGGAAGCAATTTAATTAAGATTCCTCTTTGTTTGACTGAGAGAGGAAAAAGTTGATCTCTAAGTGAAGGAATGCTGTAAACCAGAGTTTACAAGACGTTTGTACGCTGTGGAGAATAAATAATTCAATGAACTCTAGTAATTGCGCTTGTGCAACCCAAACAAACGGCTCTGCAGCTGGGCCTGCGACCGCTTAGCCCAACACTCTGATTTAATAGCTCCAGGAATTCCACCAGGGTCATTTCCCAAGTCTGACAACTGCACCCAGCGTACTTGGCTCATGACCACAGTCCCCCCAGAGCAGTGGTTCCCAATCTTCCTAATGCTGTGACCCTTTAACACAGTTCCCCATGTTGTGGTGATCTCAACCCTAAAAGTGTTTCTGATACTGCTTCATAACTGTTGTTTTGCCCATTATGAATTGCAACTTCAATTTTTGTATTGTCTGATGGTCTTTGGTGAGCCTTGTGAAAGGGTCATTTAACCCCCAGAAAGGGTTGTGACCCACAGGTTGAGAACCATTTCCTCGGCACGTCCTTTTCTCAGAAACAGTGTGCTAACATCACATCTTCCGGATAGGCATTGCTTTCAGAACCCCAGGACTTCACTTTTACCCTTGAAGCTAAAGACCATATTTTCAGGATAAACGTGAGAATCATGTCAGTGTTTCTAAGGTGTTTTTCTATGTGCTTGGCTGTGACCTTTATGAATGAAGCAAAGTGCATTCCAGGATTCCCAAGGCCTGCAGATCCCCATGGAATTGTCTCCTCCTGCTGTTAGACTGCAAATGATTGCCCGCAGGGAAGCCTAAGCTGTCTGCACTTAGCAGAAGACCCAAGGCAATGCTGGGCTGCTCAGCTGGCAGGCCTTGCTCCTGGAAGGTCGGAGTTTAGAAGGTTAGGTAGAGGATACAGACTACTGAGTCTGATAGTTCCATTTTAATCTTGTCCTTGATGCTCCTGTGACTTGGACATGCTCCCTATCTTTTGTGGGGCTAGTTTCCTTGTTTCTATGCCACCAGAGTTTTCTCCCTGAAGATACTAAGTGGTAGGCTTGGATAGTGTTCCTGAAAGTCCCAGGAAAGACAAGGAATTTCTGAGAGAAAACATGAGGGTGGGGTGGGGAAGGGTTGGAGGTGGGGTGTGTGTGGTCAAGAAGCTGGAGTTTCATGAGATACTTCTCCAATGAAGAGAATCCTCATGCCTCAAGTCATCTTGATGGGCTGAGTCATAACAGACAGCTGGCCACTCTTACTCTGACTGGGGTTACATTTCTGTTGCCTTTCTGATATTCTTTCTTCTCTCTGTCCCTCTCGTCTCCTCCATTGTTCTCTGGGGATGCCTTTGGAATCCACGCGGCATGACATCCGGGCTTCTCTGGAGTGTATGAGTCAAGACAACAAGTTGGAATATTCTTGTGACCTTGCCTTACTACCTTGCGTCAGACATCAAGACATCATTTATTGTCACCTCTGCTATATTCTGTTGGCCACATCAGGCTGTTTCTTATTTAATACAAGAAGGAGATAAGCAAGTGACTATAATGAGCTAAGGATTGTTGGAGCTGTTTTAAAAAATGGCTGCCATATTTACTTGCAACTGGTCTTCCTACTTTTAGATCTACATAATACTCCCACTTTCCCAATGTAATTTACCTTCGATTCTAAGTCTTTTAGGTTCTGACTCTAGCTCGGACACTGGGTGGCCTCGTCTCCAGAGCTGCTGCCTCTGTCTGCACACCGCGCTGTGTACCCTTCCCCAGCACCAGCCTCCTCTCTAGGACTTTCCTGCAGTCTCTCATCTGCCAGGGGATGCCCACCAGTGGGCTTGTCACCATCACCAGACAGATTCTAGGATGATGAACGCAGACATGCTGGTCAATCTATCATTTTTAACTTGGAGCTGGAAGTTGTGTTTTTAAACCCAGCCTCCAGAGCAACACATAATTTTATTTCATAGACTGATTTTCTGATTATCTCTATGAATAAATTGTCTTTCCCTAATAGCCAAGAATGACTAGCTAATCCAATTGATAGTAATATTTTTTTCAACTCCAGTTTGTCTACACACATGGGCAACACAGTGTGTGCGTCACGCTGCTTTCCGTTTAAACGCTGTTAGTCTTGTTTTGACTTAGCAGGAAATAAAGTCTGCAGTTTGTGCCGGGCTCTGTCTTCTGAGGCTGACACTGTTCTAGAAGTTGCAGTAAAAGACAAGGCTGAAGAGTGGTGGTCTTGTCCCTTTTGTGGGTGAAGCCACTCCGTAATAGACCTTTTCCTAGCATTAGAAACGTCTCCTCACCAACTGCAGTTCCTTCACGAATATTTACGGTTCTTCGTTCCCTGTGCTTTTGATTACTGTGGCCTTCATTTATCCTGACGCAAATGCTATCTGGTGTTTTGGGGCTAATAACAAAGGACACACATTTTCCTTTTAAAACCAGCGAGAAACCAAATTGAAAAATTCCCCAAAATTCTATTGCCAGAGTTACTTTTACATCATTTTTTCTTTTCCCTACAATGAGTTCTATAAGACAATAATTCACGCTACTGTTTGAAAAGCCACATAGCCAGAAAAACAAAACTAATCAATGAAAGCCGTCTGTAATTCTACCATCTCCTCTAGGCATATATCTTTTCTGATTTGTTTTCTGCACACATATACTCTTATATAGTAATTGTTCCACTGAGCTGTTTATTGCCACCATCTTTCCTGGATGAGGGATATGAGCTTGAATAATCAATTTTACTGTATGTAGTTTAGTTCATTTCATAAATATAGTAGTATATTTAATTAATTTCTCAGCAATGGAAGTTTTGGTTATTATATTTTCATGGTAATGAGCAATGCTATGATAAATATTTATAATATGTAAATGTGTACAGACACACATGACACTTCTTTTATATTTCTGAATGACAGAGCCTTGGTAGTAGAACTTCTGGATCGCAGGATATTCCTATTGCTTATCGTTCAGGAGCATGGAAATCTTCATACACCCACAAACAGGTTTTTGAATCTTCAGCTCCCATGCTCTCCTCCTCTCACATGAAAATAATTATTTTAGTGTTTTCCAATGGGAATGTTACCATTCCTACCTTTGCCCGCAGTTCCTGCTCTTTCTCTCCATGACTTCCAGAGCCTCAGTGGCTTATTGCTCCCTGCTGGATTTTCTCCTAGGCCAGTCATTGTAGTCACCAGTAGGAGATGAACAGAGCAGAGCAAAAAGAAGTCAAGGCACTTAGTCTTCTGGTCTGTCTGCCAAATTGGAAGGTGTCAACTCCATCCAAGCAAAGACCACAAGTCCTATCTGGGGGTCTCTGCTCACCCTGGCTTCTAGTACCTCCTAGGTTGTCATTCGTGGCTGAAAGTGGGGAATGGCTTCCAGCGGGGCAGCTGCTGGTCTTGGGTCCATTTGTCTCTCGTGGTTGGTGTCTGTGATGGTGGGAATAGGTATGCCCCCCACAGACTCATGTGTTTGAATACTTGGCCCATGGGGAATGGCACTATTAGGAGAAGTGGCCTTGTTGGAGTCGATGTGGCATGTTGGAGGAAGTATGTCACTATGGGGGTTGGCTTTGAGGTCTCAAATGCTCAAGCTACACCCAGTGTGGAAACACAGTCTCCTTGTGCTGCCTTGGATCCAGAAGTAGAACTGTCAGCTCCTTCTCCAGCACTATGCCTGCCTGCACGCCACCATGTGCCACCATGATGGTGGTGGACTAAACCTCTGAGACTGTAAGCCACCCAATCAAATGTTTTTCTTTGTAAGAGTTGCTGTGCTGTCCCTTCACAGCAACAGAGACCCTAACTAAGACAGTGTTCCTTAGCTTGTCCGTTCTTTGTAAAACATTCACTAAGTAAACTCCTGCAATCACCGTGCTGGAGTATGCCCTGCGTTTTCAACCTAGATGCTGAATAATTTTGAAAGAAGCATCTTATTTTACGGTGGACACTGAGCCCCATATACTGCAATGTCCTTTCATTTAACTTAGTTTTAGCATTTTTGCCAACTGTTATTCCGTAGTTTTCTTATTTGTTATTATACCCACTTGGCTTTACTGGCATTTTTCAGAGTATGTCATGATCAGAATATTTTTTCTATCTCAACTATGAACAATTTATTTTTGGGTGTTTATACTTACAGTTTTTATCTTTATATCTTTAATCCACCTGTGTTTTATTCTGAGTGAAGGCATGCTTGAAGAACAATATTTCTAACATCTTACCATGCGATTTTCTCCCCTCCCCCCCAGCAATGCTTGCTGATTCCCATCAAACTTTTGGTGCAAGGCCCATTAACACACTAGCCACTTATTATCACTGGTCTGTAAAGTGATTTTTATGTCTATTCTGGCTCCTTATCGAGCCCCTTTCATTTTTGTATGTTTTTCAAGTATATTTCAAAACATGGTAGAATTCATTTTCTCACATTGTTTTTTCACTCTAGTTTTAAATATTCTATTTTCATATTTGTTCTTCTAAACAAAAATAAAATAAATTTTCAAGGCCCCAGATCATCTCAGATTGGGCTTTGGTACTATATTATATTCATCTGTTACTTCACAGAGGAACAACATCTTTTCAAATTTGAATCTTTTGATCTGAAATATGATTAATGTGTACTTGCTTAAGTCTTTGAAATCTCATTAAAATTTCATCGTCTACTTTTCTGCAAAATTGTTATTTACTCTTATATTTAAAACAAATTGCCATTGGCATCATAACATTTTACTTTTTTACATTAAAATATTTTTGGTTTTATTGTATTTTTATAATTTAAAAGAATTTTACAATTTAAATATATTTTGATCATATTATTCCCCTCCCCACAGTCTTTCCATAGCCTCTCCCTTCTCGACCCACCCAACTTTAAGTTCTTTCTCAAAACACAAACAAAATCAATGCAACAAATCCTCCTCCAAACCAAGAAAATAAAATAAAACACCACCCAAAAAGAAACAAAACAAAGCAAAAAACCCACCAAACTGTGACCAAATAAAAGCACATATGCACACAAAACAAACTGTGGAGTCCACTGCAGACTGTTCAGTTACTCTTGAACATGAGGCCTGCCTGGACTGATTGAGATACTCAGTTTCACTCCACTGAAGAAAACTGATTTTACCTCCCCCAGTAGCTTAGAGGACAAAGGTTGGTTCAGTTGTGTCTTAGTTTGGGTCTCTATTGCTGTGAGGAGACACCATGACCACAGTGACTCTTACAAAGGAAAGCATTAATTGGTGGCAGCTTACAGTTTATGAGCTTTAGTTCATTATCCTCATGGTGGGACAGGCAGACGCGGTGCTGGGGAAGGAACGGAGAGTTCTACATCTTGATCCACAGACAGCATGTGTGCCACACACTGAGCGTAGTTTGATCACAGAAGACCTCAAAGCCCACCTCAAGAGTGTCACACTTCCTCCAACAAAGCCACATCTCCTAATAATGTCACTTCCTTCGGGGGATTGTTTTCTTTCAAACTGTCACAAGTTGTTTACCCTTACCCTATTAATTAATTCTTAAGAAATAAAACATAATAAGATGAAACAAAAGCTATTACACACAAGTTGGATAGGACAAACTACCAGAAGGAAAAGAGCCCAAGAGAAGCTACAAAAATAAGAGCCCCATCAGTCACACACTCAGGAATCCCGTAAAAGCACTAAACTAAAAGCCATAATATAAGCACAGAAGATCTGGTGTAGAGCCATACAGATCCTGCGCCTGCTGCTTCAGTCTCTGTGTGTTCATCTGAGCTTTGCTCATGTTGATTTAGAGGGCCTTGTTCTCCTGGTGTCCTCTTTCCCCTCTGGTTTTTACACTGTTTCTGCATCCTCTTTGGCAGGGTTGCTTGAGCACTGAGGGAGGATTTGATAGAGACATGCCATTTAGGGCTGAGTGCTGTGGAATATTATTTTAAGATGTGTTACATTTTTGTTTATGCCGTTGGAACTTTTGTTTTAGTGATGCAAAGATGTGTTGCATTCTTTTATGTTGCATTCGTTTAACTCAGAAGCTGTGTTACGTTGCCTGTCTAAAACACCCAATTGGTATAATAAAGAGGTGAATGGCCATTAGCAAGGCAGGAGAAAGGATAGGCAAGTTTGGCAGGCAGAAAAAATAAATAGGAGGAGAAATCTAGTTAAAAGAGGATAGAGGATCAAAGTATGAAAAAGAAGGAGAGAGGACATCAGGGGCCAGTTACCCAACTACACAGCAAGCCACAAAGTAAGAAGTAAAGAAAAGATATACAGAAATTAAGGTAAAATTCCAGGGGCAAAAGGTAGACAGGATAACCTAAGAAAGGCTGGCTAGAAATAAGGCAAGCTAAGACATTCATAAGAAAGAATAAGCCTTCGTGTGATTTATTTGGGATCTGGGTGGGCAGTTTCCCAAAGAGCAAAGAGCCAAAAGAGTTAAAACAACAACAACAACAACAACAACAACAACAACAACAACAACAAAACCAATACAACTAAGTGTTCCAAGGCCTCTCACTCTTCATAAGTTTGGCTGTGGGACTTTAAATTTGCTTTCATTTGCTGCAGGAGGAAGCTTCTCTGATACTAACTGAACAAGGTATTGATTTCTGAGTATAGAAAAATGTCATTAGGAGTCATTTTTTCGCTATTTTTTCTTATTGTAGACCATCGTTTCTTGGTTTTACCCTAGGTTCCTGGGCTATCTACTCTCAGCTCCAAGCAGTGTTGGGTATGAGTTTCACCTTGTGGATGAAATCACGTCAAATCAGCTATTGGTTGGTTATTCCCGCAAGGTTTATGCCACCATTGCCCCAGGATAAAGCGTTTGTGCCTTCCTCTTCTCATAGCATACCAAAGATGCTCAAATGTAGGGGTGAAGGCTCTATGTAGGCACCACCTCAAAGTCTCTATGTTCAGTGAATAGTGTAGGTGTTTGCTTCAGCACTGGGGCTTTGCTATCAGCTTGTGGAGTATAGTCTTGGCCACAGCCTGGGTTATTTGGGGGATTTCAATGGGGCTGTGATTGATTGTGTTTTTAGACTGGTATTGAAGAAGCATGTGGGTGTCTTTTCCTTTGGTTTTTTTTTCCCGCTGTGTTTTTTAGGAAAGTGTAGTGGCTGTGTGTTGCCTGTAGAAAAACCTTCTGGCATCCTGATAGGTATGGGTACTGGAGGTTCCAGATAAAATGTATTTCTATGTGTTAGGATTTGGGACTTAGGTATGGGGAAGTGTTAGGGGTGGTAGAGGTGCTTTGTGAGAGAGGAAAGCAGGGGATTTCTCTAGAGTCTGCTTAGTTAGTTCCCAGGGAATGGGGGCAAGAGGTTGGAGGGGCCACAGCAGAAGGTTTGCTAAAGAGATGGGGATGAGACTGGGGGATTGGACTTGGGGGGATGGAGGTGGAGGTGACGATCTGTAGTTACCCTGCCCGCCTCCCTGCCCAGCATGGCCTGTGGGTCCCCAGAGAGGGCCTGCTGCTTCCCTGGCCAGAGTTGCTTGTGGGTTTGTAGGGAGTTGATATTTTTATTCTGATTTTGGAAAGATACAGCGTGGGTGAAATGAAAATTACTTCTCTTTGTTTTCTGAAAACTCACTTGCAAATTCAAATTCAAAGTTATCACTTTGCAAAGCATTTCAATCTATTTCTTAATATTTGTTGTATTAGCTAGGGCTCTCTAGAGCAGTGATTCTAAGTGTTAGTATCCAGGTGCCCCTTGGGAAGCGGCAGTCACCCCTCTGAGTACAGCAAGCAGTTCCCTGACTGTATGCAGGTGCAAAGGTCCCTTGGAGAGACAAACTCTGTCCACTCCTGATCTCTCTCTCTCTCTCTCTCTCTCTCTCTCTCTCTCTCTCTCTCTCTCTCTCTCTCTCTCTCTCTTCCTGCCATTCTACTAAAGAGGCAGGCAGGTCTCTGCCTCTCTCTATCTGCCCACTCCCCACTCTCTCCCCCACTTCTCTGTCTCTCTTTTCCTTTATCCCTTTTAATAAAACTCTACACTCAAGCTCTGTCTGCATGGCATATTCTGCTACCCATCGCGGTCCTCACCTGTCGTGGGACTTGCTGCAAAGTTCCCAACTCACGCTGCATCTTATCGCCAAGTCTGTGGGGCGATCCTTTCATGGTGGCTGCCTAATCGGGAAACACAGATGTTTATATTATGATTCACAACAGTAGCAAAACTACAGTTATGAAGTAGCAACGGAAATACTTTTATGATGGGGGGGTTCACCACAACATGTATAGCTACAATAAAGGGTTGCGGCATTTGGAAGGTTGAGGATCACTGCTGTAGAAGCAGAGAACAGAATGAATGTATATTGTACATAATAAATATCTAATATCTATGTAATTTATTAGAGTGGTTTACAAGCGGTGGCCCAGCAAGTCTAACAATAGCTGTCTACCAACAGAAACTCCAAGAATCTAGTAGTTGTTCAGCCCACAAGGCCAGATGTCTCACCTGGTTTCAGTAGACACTGCCATTCTGAAGAAGCAGGCGCTAATGCCAGCAAAGTAATGGCCTTACAGAGAGAACAAGCACAAGCAGGTAAAGAGAGCAGGCTTTCCTCGTCCATGACCTTTATAGAGGCTGCCAGCAGAAGGTGTAGCCCCTCTTAAAGGTGCCTCTTCCCAACTCAGCAGATCTGAATTGAAAGTGGGTCTTCCACTTCAAATGATTCAATTAAGAAAAATAAAATCCTTCACAGTCGAACCTAGACGCTTGGGCTTTAGTTAATTCCAAATGTAGCCAGTTGACAACCAAGAATAGCCATCACATTTGATCTCACAGTAACTGAGCCATAAATTCCACATTAATCTGTAGTTATATATTATATGGAAGTATTTCTGATTCATATATATTTAATAGGCTTTTACTTCTGAAACAGTAATTATACATTAAATCTTACCAAACAATTGTGGCATCCCACAGTAATCTTCAGAGGAAAAAAAATCCATATATACAAATTATTTATGTTTGAAACAATGATTCTACATACATCCATATTTAGTGGAGAAACAAGAATACTAAAAGAAATAAATTATGTACAGTTTGAATGGCCCTGAATTTCCTGAAGCTCTCACTGAATGTGAGCAAATTTTTCTATAGTATAATTAATATTGAATCTTAGCTTGAGAGAGTTTAAAAACACACTATATATTACTTTAAATAGTTATTAATGCCAAAAACACACCATATACTACGTTAAAAAGTTATTAATGCCACTAATTATACGTGGTAGGACATTCCTGTTTTACTAGCACTTAAGAGGCAGAGGCAAGAGGATCATGAATCACCAGTCAGCCTGAGCTATATAGTGAGTTCTAGGTTATCCTGAAATACTCAGTGAGACCCTATCCTCCACCCTCCAAAGTTACCTTTAATTCACCCACTTAAACATTAGTACTGCAGAAAATTATTAGTTACAAAATACAGATACTCAAACTCCATTTCTGAGACATTTGCTCATCTTTCTATTATACACTAAGGTATGTATACATCCTGAGTTCCCTTGATGGGCTTTCATTCTCCCTAGTAGTGTTTCAGTGATCTGAAGGGTGACATGTACACACAGACAGGACAACTGAGATGTGGGGTGACCAAGTAGCTTGGATTAGGATATGTTTGGTTATCTTGGTTGAGGTCCTCTGACATTTTAAGGCCCTTGCTACACTATCTTTTGTGAAAGTGCCCTCTTTGGGGACAGTCAGAGCATGTTCATCTTGCTTAACAGTTTTAAAAGAGAAATGAGAACCCCCAAGCTGACTCGGGCTTATGGAGCATAAAATACCTAAACCTGCGCTCAATGACTCTCACTTGTTCCCATGGTGTCCTGAGCTTTGTCAAACCTGTTCCCTCCTGTGTTCCTATTTCTGCTTTTTCTTTCATCCATCTCCTCATAATTTAGATTTATTAAATCAGTGGCTCATGTGTGAGCTCATTCATCATATTCTGTTGACTTTCCATGCCTGAAAGGACCCCTGAAGATTTTGGCAGCATTACCATAACACCTCCCTTATGTGCTCAGTGATGGTAGTGTGGATGTTCCAAGACCCTTCACACTTAAAATTCCACCCCTGGATGCAGGTACAGAATATCTTGTTTATCTCTGTATCTGTTCGGTGGGGAGGTAGCACCATTCAGGTCTTCTGTATAATGGGCTGCAGAACAATGTAAAGAAATGTGGTCATTTCTAGTACTGAGAGTCATTGCACAATGTGTACGCGAGCCAGAGTTGAACTTGTGTGTGAAATTCTATATGTACAGATGAAGTGGCTCTTTTTCCACCAGTAATTTTATTGGGGAGAAGGGAGAGAAATGTGAACCAATGTATTTCTCCCTCCTCATGATTCTTAATCACAGTAGATCCTCCTTGAAAAAAAGAGAGAATAATGCTAATTTTCCTGATTTTTATTTGAATATATTAATTCATATTGTTTAATTTTTGAGACATAGTCTCTTTATGCATACCTAGCTGGCCTAGAACTCACTTTGTTGACTGGGCTTGGACTTGCAGAGATCCACCTGCCTCTATCTCCTGAAGGCTGGGATTAAAGGAATGCACCACCATGCCTGGAAATGGGTAATTTGCAGATGCCAGTTTTGGTATGCTGGAGTGTGAACATTATTTTTCATTTCAGCAATTTAATCTTTTAATGACATCTTACTTCTCAGTTAGGAATGTTCAGCTATTTCAAGGGGATTTGACCAGTTCAAACGTAGAGGAATCAATCATCCATGACTGGTATTTCTCTGAATGGTTGTATTGGGAGTTGTCAATGGTTTAATAATTTGAAGAATTTTTGCTTTTGCTTTAGTTCATAAAAGCAAACTTTGTAAAAGATTTTTTTTGTTGGATTACTGTGGCTTTTCATTTCACAGGCGTGGAATCAGCCCCAGTTCTCGTTAGCACTAGGGGAGGAAAATTTTACTACAGACTTTCCAGTAGGTGGTAAAATAATTGTGCTAGTTAGTAAAGTTTCTCTCTGTTGTGAGAGAAGGCTGTTGGACAGGCTGGATGGGGCTTGGCTATTTCCCCTCCAAACTGCCTGTAAATGAGGACATGTCTGTAGGATTAGACGCGTGGATCTCATTTGCTGCCCAGCGGGTGCCTAGCGGTACAGTCACACCCAGCCTCTGCTATGGGAAATGGTCTGGAAGAAAAGAGTTTTCAAAACCCACCACAGATCAAGAGGAGGAATTCTTGCTGCTTTACACGCTAGTGAATATAGATGAAGTTTTTACATATTTATTTTCATTCAGATTTGGTCTGAGCTTCAAATGTTTCAAGTTGAAAGGGAAGCAAAATTCTAAGTCAGATAACAATGGCTCATTATTAAGAGGTATCCGGAAGGCAGGAGTTACTCTTTGGGGAAAAGTTTTGTTTCTCTTATAAGTTTGATTAGTGTCTTGGCCACTGTTCTATTCCTGTGAGGGGCACCATTTAATTAGAACTTGTTTACAGTGTCAGCAGTGTAGCCCGTCATCATCATTGGCAGGACACGGTGACGTGCAGACAGGCAGGACAATGGAGAGGGAGCTGAGAGCTCTGTATCCAGATCCACAGGCAGGAAGCAGAGAGAGACACTGAGCTTCCCTTGGGCTTTGAAATCTCCACTGCCAATGAAACATTTCCTTCAACAAGGCCACAACCACCCCAACAACTGTCTTCATAGTCCACGGAGACAATCGTGGGGCTTGGGATTGTAAATTAATTACTTTTGTAGTCCAGACTCATCCTTTTGTGGCAGGATAATCTGCACCATGCTCTATTGTACCACATGCATTGTGCATTTCTGTGCTGTCTGGAATTCTGTGTGCTTCGTGGTCCACAATGTTCTCTGAAATTAGTAACCATCCCCACTTGTCTGCATCACACATCAGCCTAAGTACTAGAGGAACACCATAGTGGAGTAGCTGTCTTTACAAAACAACTGCCTTGGCTCAGTTGCTCACCACTGTTAACAGGTCCTCCTGAGAGACATTTCCCAAGAGTTCAGCTAATAATTTCCTGTTCTTTTTTTGTGGTGTTTCCATTTCTCTTTGACTCTCATAGGTTATCCGCTTTTGCCCTTTGGGTGTTTGAAGCCCATATTCTGTGGCCTTATTTTCTTTTCTAAGTAGAAATGACATAAGAAAAACAGAACTGCTGTTTGACCAGGAGAATAGAGCCATACAGAGAGTGTAGAGCAGAGATGTTGAAAGATTTAATTATATGCTTAAGAAAATTAAGGAATCACTTATCTGGGAGGTCATGCTATTGACCTACATGCTGGCTGATTAATTGATAGAGCACACAAATGAGTAGGTTGAGTATAGTTGAAAAAATGATAGCACCATAATAATGAGAAAGAAAATTGTTATTAATATAATCTCTAGTATACGTGGGAAACAGATGATATGGCAGAGAAATACTATGTGAAAATTTAAAAACCACTAGAACGTGTGTAGATACAAAGAAAGAAGTTTGGTAGTTATATAGACAGCAGAGAGACCTACAGAATTAGTCAATAGAGAGTGTTGCTATTCTGGTACAAGCTGTAATTCGAGTAGAATATTCTTGCCCTTTGGGAGGGGAGAAATTACTCTTATTTTTTCTCCCTTGTGGAAATAAGATGAGAAACATCAAACAGGAATAGGATGAGCAGAGCACACAGCCACACACTGGAGGAGGCAGACTGGATAGAAAATGATTGTTTTCTGATGATACAATAGAAAAGTCCATCACCGTTTCTGCAGGAGGAATCTTCAAGGCAAAAAATGCTCTTCGAATTCAGAAAACAGAGGTTTTACATAACTGAATTAGTGAGGAATCAGACTGAATGTTCAAAGATAGAGAATTGGATACCTCTCATGTTTTGGAAATCTTGTTGCATTCAAAAACAATGATCAACCATTTCTTCCAAGGGAAGATGTGCATGAGATTCTTAAAGATAGCAAAGGATGACTTGTTCGGGTAATGAAAAAAGATGCATGTACTCTCTATATGTACTATAAGGAAACTCTGAAAATATCTTCACTGAAGAGTTTCAAGTTGATGTTTCCTGGAAAAAAAATATGGATTTCTCCCTTCTTCCCTTCCCTTCCTCCCTTCATGTGATTGTGCATGAGTGCTTTTGCACGTGTGCAGGTGCCTGCAGAGGCCATAAGAGGAGGGTGTCAAGTCCATTGACACTGGAATCACAGACAGCTGTGAGGGACCTAATATGATAATGGGAACTGGACTCAGGTTCTGGAAGAGCAGCTAGCACTCTTAAATGCTGACTCATCTCTTCAGCCCCAAGGTTGCTTTCAAATAAAAATTAAACAGTCTTTATACATTTCCCTGGATTCAGAATTATAACTCTATAAAAACTGACTTTTATAAACATTTTAAAAATTACAACTTTATAAAAAGATGTCACATATATGCCTTAAACATTTTGGCTTTTTTTGAAATGTAAGTGGATATTCTCGTTTCAATCTTTCATTATGAGGCAAGAATAATTTCTTCAAATATAAATTTGTTGATTCAAGTACATACTATCTTTCTTGTAGAAAATTGATCCATTATGAATCATAGAATTTTCAAAATATTGAGCAAAGTGTTAAAAATAGCCCTGTAAATAACCTTTTTTTTGTGTGTGTGAAAGTAGGACTCTCATCATGTAGCCATTTCTTTTGTCCTTTAAAAACTGCTACACCCAAGCATTTGCCAACTCTAGTGTTCTTCTGGGATTTGATTTTAATGGAACTTTATGGAAGCATTTTGCTGAGATTAAAAAGAAAAAGATTTGCCATGATATTTAATTATGTGTGTTTGTATATGTCTGTGAGTGGGTGTGTATGCATGAGTACAGACACCTGCAGAGTTTCAAAGACAATATCGGATCCCCTGGAGCTGTGATCCATCAGACTTGCTGGGGACCAACTCGGGTCCTCTGCAAGAGCAGTATCACCCTTAACTACTGATCTCCTCGCCACCTGAGATTTTTATAGAAACAACTGTCATTTTATCCTCAACCTCCTTGAGTCAGGGAATGTTCAGCTAATTGCATCATCATCATCATCATCATCATCATCATCATCATCATCATCATCATAAGGCACACCAGACATTAATACTTTGCAAGCAAAAAAAATGTAGCTAGAAACTGGTGCAATCCTGCCATTGAGCAGGGTGTGTGTGCACTGGTCACAAGGGTCACTGTGCCATGAACATTCAGCAACACAGAAATCAGCATACATGTCCTTGGTCAGCAGGCCTCCAGGAGGGACTGGGGTGCATCAGTCAACTTAGGCCTGGCAGAGTGAGTGGAAGGCTCCCACCAGATTAATGTTCTGTGTTTGTTATGCTATTTCAGAACCATCTTAGGTGATAATTTGGTGGTGGTGGATTGTGAAATAATTGTTGCAGTAGAGAATGGCAAGCAAGTGCTCTTATGTAACAGTGGTGTGTGACAGAGAAAGGTCAGAACCTTCCTTCTGTGAACTAAGAAAAACACGGAAACAGGAAACAGGGAAGTAAGAGGTAGAGAGGGCCCCAGATGTTCATAGCAGCATTATTAGTAATAGCCAGAACCTGGAAACAACTTAGATGCCCCTCAACCAAAGAATGGATAAAGAAAACATGGTTCATTTACACGATAGAGTACTACACAGTGGCAAAAAATAATGCCTGCATGTATGTTTGTGTATGTTGTACACACAGAGCATGAAGACTTAGAAGAGGGTGTCAGGTCCCCTGGAATTAGAGTTGCAGATGCTTGCTAACCAATACATGGGTGCTCAGAATTGAACCCAGGTCCTCTTGAAGAACAGTCAGTGCTCTTGGCCTCTGAACTATTTCCCCAACTCCTGAATTTTTTATTTATAAATTAATTCCATGAAATGTTTCTGTTTTAATTTAAAATGTAGTTAAATGTTGACGAATACCCACATTAACAAATAGGTTTTGTGGGGTTCTTGGTAATTTAAAATGTATAAAGAGTCCCAGGGACCAAAAGACTTGAGCATCAATGTTAAAGAAGAAGTGATGTTGGACTGAGAACTAGGAATGGCATTCTCTCGAGCTGTGCAGTGTCTCCACCCATGTGCTAATGAGACCTGACTCTGCTTAACTTCCTAAATCAGGTGAGTTCGAGTTGATATGGCCAAAGTTGAGGAAATTTTTCCAACATTTAACATTTCACAGATTTTACTATTATGGATGTATTTATTTCAAACACAATAGGAATAAATAAGTCCTACACTTAGCAGCCTGCCTCCAACATTAGATCAAAACTGTATACAATGCCAAATAATTGGTGAAAGAGAGAGAAGCAGGCTGTACACATCTGTGTGATTGCAGCCAGTCGGATGTATGGGGGAAACTATGTAACATCCTAACACACCTGTGTGATGGCAGTCAGCCAGATGTGTGTGGGGAAACTATGTAACATCCTAACACACCGGTGTGATGGCAGCCAGTTGAACGTATGGGGGAAACTCTGTGTAAGCAGGGAAACTTGGAAACTTAAAATCATTTTAAATTTTTAATTATCAAAACAAGAGAAATTATCCTGGAATTGTAGTCTAGCTGACTGTCTCCCTCTGCTTAGGCTGTGTAAAATAATAATGTGCACAAGGTGCATAGCTTATCAGTTGACGTCACATAGTTCTTGACGTACAGTCTGGAGGTTCCTCTGTGTCACAGGCTACGAGCCTTGTGCTGTTTCCTCAACTAGTGACAGAATCTTATGGATTTAAAGATTAAACTGCATCTTGGATTCCAGTTAGTGCTCAGGTTTTTTCTTTAAGGGCCACTAACCCATACAGGAGGGCCTCCCTCTATGACCTTGTTATCTTCCCCCAAGTCCTGTCTCCTTCCAATGTGTGTGTGTGGGGGGGGACAACAGCCTTCTATCCACAACACTAAGTGGGCTATTTGGTTAATTTCCCTTATTGATATTTTCTTGTATGCTTCCAATTGTGATGCATTATTTCAAATGATACGAGAAACAAGTCACTGGCCAAATGTTAGAGCAATGTATGAATCATGAAAAAACGTACTTGGATATACATAGCTGAGTGCTTGCATGTCAGTGGGTTCTTTACATCAACTTCCCTCATCCAAGGCTCAGGGAACTTGGAGGAAGAGGAGGCAGGAAGCGCACAAGAGCCCGCGTAAGGGAAAAGCTATGAAATGCTGACTAATTGGGCTCAGGATATTATTAATACAATCAAATAATGAAGACATGAAGTTAGGAGAGTGGATGGGCTCACAATGGTAGGAGGGAGGGAGTGGTGGACGGAGAGGGCCAAAATAAGCTGTAAAAATACACGAAGCTTTCAAAGAATAAAAAATATATTTTAAAGTTACTTGGAGTCCCTGAATAGCAGGAGCGTATTTTGTTTTGTTTTGCTTTGCTTTGTTTGTTTTTCTGTCTCCATACACTGATGATGTGCTTAGCTGCACCCTTTCAGCCGAGTGCATCGCATGTCACGGTTCATCTTGTGATATATTCCAGTGGTATCATTAAGGTTCAAGAGCTGCTGGCAAGGCGGGTCCTTGGAATAACATTTCATTAATTACTCTCATAGTTTTCAATCAGTAACTAACCCCTAATTACCCTGAAAGTTCATCCTTGAGCAGCATGCCTTAAAATAACATTTATCATTTTTTCCACATAGAATAGATGCTCACGATTAAAATTATATTGAATAAGAGCAGCAAAAAGAATGAAATTTAAGTCACAGGTGAGCTTTGTCTCCAGATTACTCCTTTCAGATTTTGATATATATCCTTCCAGTCACTTTGATGGGTAAATACATACACAGTCTTTTCCTACAGTGTACGTACTGTAAGTGCATGTGCACAGTCTTTTCCTACAGTGTGTATACTGTAAATGCATGTGCACAGTCTTTTCCTACAGTGAGCATACGGTAAACACATGTACACATTCTTTTTATACAGTGTGCACACTGTAAATGTTTGCACATGTTCTTTTTCTACAGTGTGCATACTGTAAACGCATGCACACATTCTTTTTCTATAGGGTACACACTGTTTTGTAAATTCCTCTTGTTACCAGAATTTCCTCCCCTCAACATCTTTCTTTCAAGTATGCATTTTAATTTTGATTAGTGGTCACAGTATTTGAAATTCTCCGAATTCACTCCTTGCAGTTTCCTTAGCAATGGGTCTACCTGCTTGAGTGCAATAACATCTGTTCTGTTTATTTAGACTCTAGCTAAGATGAAGTAAACATGGGCTGGAGGCCAAAAATGTCCAAGATTAACAATGTGGAGACTGCTGGAGGTTGTTGTGGGCCAGAAGCAGAGGGGTTATAGAGTGACTGAGCCTGTATGCTGAACATCCCTCCTCTATACCTCGCCTGTCCTTTTGGTCTCTGAGAGGATAGGCTGGCATTTTTCAGGAATCATTGTTTTAGAGCAAAGACTCATTTAACTGGTAGGCACAGAAGGCTTACTTGTGAAACAAGGGCTGTCCAGACAGCTTGTAAACTCTTGCTTTTGTGTCTTCATGGACAAAGAACAGTCAAATTCACAATGTGCAGGAATCTTAAGGATTTAAGGAGCAGCTTGTTTTAGAGGCAGATCCAGCCCCTCTCCTCACCTCTCCCTTCCCCCAGTCAGCCAGGCTGATGTAATGGTTGATTTCGGCCACTTGAAATGCAGGATGCACTGTTGGGGATCGTAAGGAAACAGGCCATTTGGAAAAGCTGTTCTCTGCTAAAATCCTTGTGAATGGCATTTGGCAGCATCCAAAGTCACATGAAGAAGAAACAGTGCTTAGTGAACAGTGAAAGGTTTGGGGTTGGGAGTCCAAGGGGGACATTGGTGTGGACTGTCATTTCGAGTAAAAGACTTATTAGGAGAATTTTAATGCCTTGGACAGACTGTCAGACAGCGGCATAGCCCAGAGCCTCCACCCTTGCTCATAGGTTTCCGAAGAAGTGGGGAGGCTCTATGCCGCGTGATTAGTAGTCCACAGTCATTGCTTGTAGTCAGGCTGTCTCTGACTTGACTGTGGAGGTAGGGAGGGCAAGAGTCTAGACAGACAAGTCATTTGAGTTCTGGAAAACAAATTGCTGTAGTTTTGGTAATGATCACCATTGAACCAAAGCATAGGTGTTTTACAGAGTGGCTGACATGCAGAACGGCCTTAACCCCTCAGGACCCACAGAAGCTCTCAAGACTCGTGCTCTTGGTTGGTCTACTTGGGAGGAACTGTTCACACTGGCCACTGGCCTCTTAGTGATGACCGTCTGGGTCCTTCCCTCTATCCCCTTCTTTCTCACAGAGTCTCACACACGCTTGGTTATTAAGATTCGGCCTTGATGAAAAAGTAAGCACCCACTTGGTGAAAGAAATGCTCTATTTTTTTCTTCTTTAGAAAAAAGTGTTGAGAACAAGGGAAGGAAAACAAGTGGAGAAAGAAAAGTTCTGATAATGCTGACAATGAAATCTATATCTAGGTATAGACAAGCCATTGTCTCCTCCCTTAATAGTGAATCCAGTCAGGCCAGTAATCACTCGGCCAAGGATCCACCCTTCAGGAAGGACAGACTGTCATCAGCAAGACTCCCCACAAGCCCTGATAAAAGACGGACAGAACCATCACTCCTTTAACGAGATGCTGCATTCAGCATCCCGGCCCGCTCTGTGTGGCTGCTTGTCTCCAGTGTATCAGAACTCTGTGCTGCACAAGCAGGAGTTGCTTTCTTGTTTTCCCTTTCCTTTCTGTTCTCTTCTGGTCTGCTCCCAAGATTGACAGCTTGCCTGTCTGATGGTTTTCTTTGAAACACTAATAAAAATGTCCTCTGGTTTCCTCTTGAGTCTGTTCTTAAATTCTTTTTCTTTATGAGATGAAGAACCCCATGAAGGAATCATAGTATATCTGATATCAAAAAGGGAGAATTTGCATTTGTTAAGAACCAACTGGTAATCCCAGAATTCAAGAGACCAAGTGAAAAGGATCCTGGGCTAGCCTGGACTACAAAATGAGAGGCTAGCCTGGGCCACAAAACCAGACCATGTCTCAAACAGAACAACCCCAGATACATCATCTAGTATTTCCATCTTACATAGGATTTACTTGGGGTGAGAGAGGGTCAGAGAAGGAAGATTGAAACTGGGATTTAATTACTTCAAACCACTTCAGTCTAAACCCATAAGGACAAGGAAAAGGAAGGAGGTGAAGGTCACTGAATTGAAGGGGAGGGACAAGAGAAAAAGGAATAAAGGAATCTCTTTTATGAGATTTGCTAGAGTTGGCACCTGTATTGTGGCTTAGTAGATAAAACAAAATTGTGAAGATGTGATAGAGAGCTGGTCAACGGGTGATAATTAACTCTAAAGCTCTGCCTGTTGCTCATGCAGCCACATTCTTTGCCTTACTAAGCACTATGTGATAATTCATTCCAGTATTTATCCACCTCTACCTACCTACTAACCATCTATTTATCCATCCATTTTTGCTCACACCTATATCCAGTATATACAGATATGCAGCATTGACATATACTCCAAAAGCCCATTCTCCCCGCCCCCCAGGGGAAATCTTCAGGTTTTAACATTATCTAAAATTAACACAACATTTTCTCCCTAAAATGCATTTTCCATTGGGAAATAATTTAAAAAATGAGATGAAAATAAAAATTACTCAAATATCATGAACTGGCAGGCACAATAATTTGAATTTTAGTGAACTTTTCTAAGTTACATGTGTTTGTAAAATCTTTTTGTTTTGAGATGATTATAGATACTCTAAAAGTTGATGTTATAAAAAATAGCATGGAGGTCTGGAGAGATGGCTCAGAGAAGAGCACTGGCTGTTCTTCCAGAGGTCCTGAGTTCAATTCCCAACAACCACATGGTGGCTCACAACCATTTATAATGAGATCTGGTGCTCTCTTCAGGTGTGTAAGCATACCTGCAGGCAGAACGCTGTATATATAATAAATAAATCTTTAAAAAAATACCATGGTGTGTCCTGTGTGTAGTTCACCAAGTTATAGTCCATAGTTACATTTTATATAACTGTAGCCCAGTACTAGAAGCCAAGAAGTTGGCACCAGTACAGTGAGTGTGTATAATATAGTGTTACTTACCTCTATTTGTAGAACCATCACAATACAATTATATACTGCCTTAGTTTTCTTTCCAGTTCCTGAGATAAAATGCCATCTCCCTCCCCCATCATCTTTAAGGGAGAAAGGGCTTGTCTGTCTTACCATTCCAGGCTACAGCTTGTCACTGGAGGAAAGTTAATGCCACAGGAACGTGAAGCAGCCGGTCAAGTTCACAGTCAAGTCATGCCTGCCTGCCATTGCTCAGCTTGTTTTCTCATTTTTAAAACCAGTTTAGTCTTCCCACAAACTAATATCATCAAAATACTCTCCTGCAGACCAGCCCGGGACAGCCTACTCTTGACAGTCCCTCTTGGAGACTCTTCCCCGGCGGTTCTAGATTGGGTCAAGTTGATGTCTAAACCTAAACATCACACTTATGTATGTTTAAAAAATTGAGGTGAGGGGATAGAGAGATCTAAGCGCATACTCCAATTGCACAGGACCTGAATTCATTTCCTAGCACACGTATGTTGGTGGCTTATACCCACCTGATCTAGGCCCTCTTCTGGCTTTGTTAGAAGCTCACACTCAAAAGCACATATCTACACAGACACAAATACACACATACACATAATTAAAAAACTAAAATAAATCTGTAAAAATCCAGATTGTACTGAATCATTTGTTTATAATTTCTTCCTTACCCTTTAGAACATACTTTAGGGAAAATGCTTTGTTGTCTCTACTGTAATGCAGCCATTCTCTTCCATGTGGAGATGCTGACTTTTATATGCACATCTTGGATGATTACCTTAGAAGAACTGGAATCTCGTGGCTAATGACTAACAATGCTTTAAAGACGCTTGCTGGGTACCACCCAGTCACCTCTTGGGCTGCTTCACTTTATACTTAAATGAACGAGAGTAAATGATGACTGTGTTGGCCAATACGAGTGCTTGTGCTAACTTAGCACCTCCCTGACTGGCAAATTGTGCTTAAACTGCATGTATTTAGCTTATTGATTAACCTCCTAGGTTTATTGAAAACATCTGTACCCTTCTAATGAATTCTTTCTTCCTTAACATCAGTCAGATTTTTGGGTGGAGAGTTTCTCTTCACTTTGTTTATCTTCAAATATCTTTTGTGTGCAGAAGGTTTCATCCCACTGCTCTCCATGTGTGGTTCCTTTCATCTGCCTCAGCTCTATGGTGCAGTTTTAATTTTGTTTATAATGGCTTTGCTGCATAGAAGTTAAGAATTTTGTGTTATCAAATCTATCAATCCTAGGAAATTAGTTTTGTTGCCTTCGGAGAATCCTTTTCCATATGAAATAATTAAATTGTATTCTCATTTTCTTTTTATACAATACCCTTTTTCCTGTATTAAACTCTTTAAGCCATCTGCTATCTGTTATGTATTACTTTATAAGCATCTAATTTAATTTTTCCAAATTTTTATCTATCTCAAAAGCAACTATTAGAAACAAATCCTTTTCATCGATCCAGAATGATCCATTTGTTATATAGTAAACTCAAGTGTATCGTGCATCCGGGGTAGAAAGTATATCTGGACTAGTCTCTATCAGTTTATCACTTGTCCCTTCTCCCATTTGCTCATCTTGGAGACATTTAGTGCCCACTGTGTGCTTCATTATCATTCCTTATGCTGGGATCAAAGCCAGGGCCTCTGTGGGCTAGGCAAGTGCTCTCCCACTGAGCAGCTCTCCATCTCTTCTGTGCTTTAGATGCAGTGGATAAAGTAATTAATGCAGATCGACAAAAGAGCCTTTCTGTCATCATGGGACAAGTGGGGAATGGAAGAGAGATGTGGCAGACAGACATGTGATAAGAATATGTGGTAACGACGTGGCAAAACATTCTGTGTGAAGGGTTTTCTGAGTAGGGATTAAGTGATGAGGTGGGTGGGATCTTAGCCCTGGTCCCAGGTTTAGAGGGACCTAGCAAAGGGCATCCAATGGAACCAAGAGTTCATCCCACTGCAGATATGAGGCATGCAGACATCAAACCTGCTATGTGTGGGTGTGTAGTGACTGTATAAGCTTGTGATGTGAATTCTGGGTCCCCAGGTGGTGTGGTGTGGGAAATCCTCCTGTCTAAGAAAACTAAACAGAATGCTGGAGGAAGAAGGTGGAGTCAGAGGGAAGCCATGGAGCTGCCAGAGTCAGACATGCGGAAACTTTGCTGGTAAGCCACAGCCATGTAGCAATATTAATAGAAATGGGTTAAAATAAGATGTAAGAGTTACCCAATGAAAAGCTAGAGCTAATGGGCCTAGCTGTGATTTAATTAATACAGTTTCTGTGTGATTATTTTGGGTCTAAGCTAGCTGGGTGGCTGGGAACCAAACAAACAGCCCTCCTACAACAGTGGTGGCATTATTTTGGTGTGTTCTGGCAACTTGAAAGATGATATGGATGTTGAGCTGGTAAATTCACATTCCTTTGTTCTTTCCCTGGATGTTGTTTTGCTGCAGGATTCTGCTATTAACCATGTGGCCCATGGCAGGCTCTCTGCAGGTGTAGCAGTTTCCTATAGGCCAGATTTGGGACCCCAAGATGCCCAAGGAGATGGTTTCTCTTACTGTCACTAGCCTGGAAGATCATGTGTTATGACCTAAATGTGTTAACAGGAATAAGACAAAGATAAAAACAGCCTCTCCCCTAGCTGAGGCGTTGTTGGCAGCTGATGGTTGCTGAGGCAGGGAGAGTCACTTTTCTACAAGGGTGTAGCCACACATAGGTTTCAAATGCTTCAGTGGATTGTGCCACACCCATGTGCACATGTGCAACACTAATTGGACTTACAATGTTATTTAAAAAAGGACATGAAAGGATGGGGGGATGTGGTGGAGGTCTCTGAGGAGTTGAAAGGGGGAGTAGAAGGCCACTATGATAAAAAGACATTTCCATTTGTATGAATTCTCAAGAATGAGTTATATGTGTACATACATTTATATATGTGAGCTGACCACCAGCTCTTTCTCTTCTGCTTCCTGACTCCCTATCTGTGGACACAATGTGAGCAGCTGTCTCATGATCTTGCCACCATGCCCTCCTGCGAGATTTAACCCTCCAGTTGTGAACCCAAAGAAAACCTCTTTGTCCTAAATAAAGCAAACAAAGGAGTGATCTATAGATGATTCTAAGTGCATGAGGCTCCCAACAGAAGTTGTGTATCTGCTTTAGGCTTAGAGAAATTTGTCTGGCTCCTAGATGGAAAAGAAACTTTGTGAAGGATCCAATCCATAGGGATCAGCCCTTAAAAAAAGTACATATAAGAAACACTAAATGGAATCAGCATGTTGCATTTATATCTGTGCATACACACATACACCCCCCCACACACACACGAAGGCATAAGTCATAATGTGTGTGTGTGTGTGTGTGTGTGTGTGTGTGTGTGTCTTTAAACATGCATGTGCTAGAGCCCATGGAGGTCAGAAGAGGATGTTGGAATCCTGGAGCTGGAATTACAGATGACTGTGAGTTACTTGATGTGGGTGCTTGGGATTGAATTTGGCTCCTCTGGAAGAACAGCAAGTGCTCTTAGAAGTGTTTCTAGTTCATGGAAAAGGTTCTAGGAGCTTCCACATTCTAGGAAAACTCTACTATGAGACCATACTCTGGGCCTTGGCTTTTTAAAACAGGGCCTTCCTATGTAGCTCAGTTCGGCTTGCAATTTTCTGGCCCTCCTGCCTCAACCTGCGGAGTGCTGGCGTTTAAGCACATGCCATCATGCCTAGTGCTGAGTGCCGGCATTACAAGCTCATGCCACCTTACCTGGCTACACTGGACCCACAGAGAAGACAGCCAGAACCGTGTGCGCAGATGGCAGGCTATGGCTGACCAGCCATGTCTCAGATCATTTCAAAGGTTAATCTTTAAAAAAAAATTTATTTTAATATTATTATTTTTAAAGACAGCTTTCCGAGGATACTTAATTTCCCTCTCCACGCTTCACCTATCTAAGTGAATAAGCCAGCGTCTTTTAGTATCTTTGCCAGTGTGTGTAATACTCCTTTCTAATTCACCCACTCCCACCACAGCAGAAAGAAACCTTTTGCGCAGCAATGGTCACTCCCCATCCTACTTCTAGTCATGGGCAGCTGCTAATATACACTCTGTCTTTCTAAACTTGTCTCCTGTTGACATTTTGTGGAGATAGAACCATGCAGTACACCTACGTTTTCTCAGTTACCCTAATATTGTGAAGTCCATCCACATTTTAGCACATAACAATGTTTCATTGCTTCTTATTGCTGAGCAACGTTCCATTGTATGCCTCCAGTACATTTGCTTATTCTTCACTGCCTGATGAACAGCTGAGTTTATTGCTTCAGGGACCTACCCTAAAGAAATTCATGTCCTTGCTCACCAGAGTGAAGCTATGAGAACATTAACAGCAGCATCAACCCTGCTTTATATTCATTAGAATAAGCCTGCCAGTTACCACACCTGCCATGTGAGTTCCAGATAAATGAGATACACAGAATGGCTATGCTTGTATTTAGGCACACTACTGGAGATACTGAGGAAACAAGGTGCTTTATGGGCCCTGTGAGTTAGCCAAGGTAATCCTGGCCATGAACAAATGTGTACAGTAAACATCGGGACTGTTCACATTACTCTGTGTGTAGGAGTGCCACCTCCACTCCTCGGCACCCCCACCCCCTTCCTAGCACTTTGTGTCAGAGCTGTGGATGCCTTGCTTATGGTCTTCACACAACATTTGGACTTAAGCTCTTATTGATATGCCTTTGAGTACTGCAGTGAATATTCCATTTAATAATTAGCCACACTAATGATTGAATCACCATCTGAGATTATAGTTAATAGCACCCGAAACCTACTTCATTAACTTAAAAAATACAAGGGCCTTGCTAAGGATGCCAGTAACTAAAACAATGGGGAATAAACACCCCTTCCATGGTCTCCAAACCTCCTGTTCCATAGAAAATCATTTTAAAGTCAAAGAAAATTGCTCCCTATGCCGTGTGTGTTAAACAGAAATTTAGGGAGCATCTTATTTCTCACAGATGTTTTATAAAATCACAAGTTGAGCATTAAGGGGAAAAACTGCATGTGCACATAGGAATTATTTCTCAATATTTGAAACCTGAACTGGTAAGACATTCTTTATCTTAACACGGTAACATTTCAAAAGCATTGCAAAACCCAGTTTCACAAATCTGTACTTAAGTACAAAATAAGCATGGTTATTGGGGGATGGCAATTTTTGAGGCTACATTTCAAAATATATGTAAGCAGAACTATGGCTGGGTTATCCTGGTTTTAAGGCTTTAAAAATCAATGTAAAAATAAACTTAGCAATCTGCTCTGCTCAGAAGTACCCTTCACTCAAGAGAAAGGAAAACACAAAGATTTCTGTGGGAAGGACAGAAGCAGAAAAGCCAAGCACATGTAATTATGTGTATGTTCACTTGAAGCAGAACTGCTGGGCCATAGAGAGGTCAAATCACTTCTCAGAGTGCTGGCATACTCCTGGGATCTAAGGGCATCCATTGTTCTGCTTTATTGTGATGGATGTAACTGGCAAGAACATTGTAAGAGCAGCAAAATGGATGTTTAAGAAATGAAGTCGTAGTCAGTGTGGGCTGCTATAACAAGAAGGCCTGGGTCAGATGCCTTTAACAATGTTCCTTTCTTAGAGTTCTGAAAGATGCAAAGTTCAAGATGAGGACACCTGAAAGCCAGAGTCTGGTAAGACCCCATTCCATAGATCATAGACACCTATTATCTCTAGGCTAGAAGAGGTGAGAGAACTCTTGAGAATGTCTTCTATGGGATCTTTAATCCCATTCATGGGCATTCTAACCTCATGACTTAATCACCTTCTAAAGGCTATGCTAACAAACTGGGGCTTGAATTTCCCACTTACAAATTTGAGGAAGGCACGCAAGAATCTATAGTTGGTGGTATAAGCACACAGTGGAACACTGCACAGCAGTGAAAATGAACTGTGTAAGTGTGCAAAGACGGCGATGAATTTCAAAGATATGTTAAAGAACAAAAAGTAAAATGTCCCATGCGATTTTACTTGTATAAAGTTTGAAGACAAAATGGTTTTAAAGTCAGGATTAATTTAGGGGAGATAATGAGGATCAGGGATTGAAAAGGAAGAAGGAGAATTTCTGATGACTGGAAGTGCTCTGTATTTTTTTGTTTGAATAGATAATGAATATCATCTATTCATTATATAAAAGGATAGTGTCTCAGTTAGGCTTTCTATTGCTGTGAAGAGACACCATGACCATGACAACTCTAATGAAGGAAAATATTTCATTGGGGGGGGGCTACAATTTCAGAGGTTCAGCCCATTATCTTCATGGCAGGATATGATGGTACAGGCAGACATGGTGCTGAAGAAGGAGCTGAGAGTTCTATATATTGATCCACAGGCAACAGGAAGGAGTTGGTGACACTGGGTGTATCTTGAGCGTTGGAGACCTCAAAGTCCATCCCTGCAGAGACACGCTTCCTTTAACAAGGCCATACCTCCTCCAACAAGGCCACACCTACTCCAACAAGGCCATACCTCCTAAAAGTGTCACTGTCTTTGGGGGCCACTTTCTTTCAAACCACCACAAATGGGTTCTATGCTGGCATCTCTATATCTATATATAACGTAGTGTCATCATGTTCACCCTCGTTATCTTCTCTGTCCCTCGCCCACCAGCCCTCCTCCTTTCTCAAACACTATCATACCTTAGGGATCAATCTAAATTCTACAGATGAGAGAAAACTTGATTTTTTTCTTTCTGAATATGGTTCATTTCACCGAGTTTGATGGTGTCTAATTTCACTCATTTTCCCAAGAATGACACAGTTTCGTACTTCTGGGTTATATAAGCTCTCTGGTGATTATATACCACCTGGCCAGCAGGATTTCTTCAGCCCTATGTGGTTCCTTGAACTGTTCACTTATAACTCAGCTTCAGGAAGAGGAAGATAGTCAAGTTCCAGCTCAGACAATGACAGTTTTATCTAGCTTTTAACTGCAACATTGATGTGAGTTTAGGTAGAGTCATAAAAATAAAATTTATTAAGCACCTCTTTCAATGTGTACTCATAAAAATGGGAGTTTCCTTCCTTAGCAGAGGATTTTTTGCCCTTTATTTTTGCAATGTTTCCTTTGCATATCCAGGAGTTAATTTTTTCACTCTGTTAGCATTCCACTGCTTTATAATATAGTTTAATAATTCAAGTTATTTACAATGATGTTACTTAAAGGTTATTTCAACTGTATATTATTTATTCTCTCTCTCTCTCTCTCTCTCTCTCTCTCTCTCTCTCTGTGTGTGTGTGTGTGAAAGCTATTTTGTGTGTATGTTTCTGTGCAGGTGTCCGTGTGCTGCGTCACATGTGTGGAGGGCAGAGGACATCCTGAATGTGTAGGCTTTCCCCTACATGATGGTTCTGGGCCTTGAACTTGGGTCTTAAGCTAAATGGAAATGCTTTTACCAGTTGCACCCTTGTCTTAGTTGAGGTGCCTATGGCTGTGGTGAAACACCATGCTGCATGAGGTAGCTCACAGAGGAGCTGTGTTTCACTCAGAGCTGTGACGTCACGTCATCTCTTTCCGTATTGTGAAACTGTTTATAATTTAAGAAGTCAATGATGATCCCATGCTTCATTCACGAACATGTGTTCTTTATTAAAAAACAGAACCAACCTGGTGGTGGTGGTGCACACTTCTAATCCCAGCACTCAGGAGGCTGAGGCAGGCAGATCTCTGTGAGTTCGAGGTCAGCCTGGTCTACAAGAGCTAGTTCCAGGATAGGCTCCAAAGCTACAGTGAAATCCTGTCCTAACAAACAAAACAAAACAAAAACAGCAGCAGCAACAACAACCTCCCCCCCCCCCCCAGAATCATGACCAATAAGTCCTTAATTCTAAATTAGGGTTCCACTTTCCCATTGATGGGCCTGCGGTAGCCATCAGTATATATAGCATTCCTCTCCATGATGGTTAACACTCATAGACTTCAGCATGTTTCTGAGGGGTGTCCAGATTAGATTAGTTGAGGTTGGAACACTGATGCTAACTATGGGTTGTATCATTCCATGGGCTACTGTTCTGGAATGCGTGGGTACTGCAGGGCCTGATACCTTACCTTCCCACTACCATGTCATCCTACGATGGACTGTATCTCTTCAAACTGTGAGCCAAAGTAACTAATTTCTCCCTCAAATTTCTGCTTGTCTACAAGTTCAGCAATTAGGAAGGTAACTAATAGAATCCAACTTTTCTATGCATTGGCATGTGTGTAGATGTACCCAGATGTGGGATCTTGATTTTTTTTATGATTTGTTTTGTCTATATGAACAGTATCCTAAAATCCTGTGTGTGTGTGTGTGTGTGTGTGTGTGTGTATGTGTGTGTATGTGAATGTGCACATGCGAATGTATCTGCTTAAAATTTTGGCTTAGGGATTTTTCCATGTAAGCACATTATAATTCTTTCATTATTTTCAATTGGTCACTAGTATGCAACAGAAGGGATATGTTCTGGTTTGCCTGCTGATAGATGTGTGGATTCTCTCAAGATTTAAACAACTCAAAATTACATTTTGCATGTGTGTTCTCAGGTGCATATGCCCAAGCATGCACATGCACAAGTCAGAAAACGACATAGACATATTCCTCTATGACTCCTTATCTTATTTATTGCCTGTATATATGTAAGTACACTTCCCTGTGCCCAAGGAAGTTAGCAGCTTGCAGTGGATTCCCTGGAACTGGAGTAATTGACAGGTGGAAATTGTCCTTGGGTGCTGAGAACCAAACCTCCTGGATCTTCCGGTCTCTTCAGCCCCAGGGCTGGGATCGTTGGTCTCTGCTGCCATGCCTGGCACTTTACGCATGGACATCTGGACTCAGGTCCTCATGCTTCTGAAGTAAATGCTTTCCTTATAGAGCCATCCCCAGTGTAATAAACCTCAGTTTTATCCACATCTATTATACACAATTACAATTTTTCTCTAAGTACACGTTGAATGGTGCATTTTGTCAAAATGTGCCAACACATAACTCTTGATAAATCTTATCTGTTCACCTCCATAATATGTTTCTCAGTTGGCACACGCCTGCTATGAATGTATAACAATACTCGTCCACACTCCATATATTGAAAAGCATATGGAATGGTAACAAGTATGGCGATTATTCTTATGGAGCTCACAAGCGAATGTGATCAAGTTCTTGAATGGTTATAATATAGAGCAATCAAAATGATGCTTCAAATGTGGCTGAAGTTGAAGGAGACGTAGGTGTGATCCTCGGCACTGGGAAGATATGTTAAATCCAGGATGCCTTGATGAATTCTTCCCTGGCTCAGGAAACTCGCAGAGCCTGAAGTAAATGCCAATTCATTAATTGACAGGAGATTGGACATTCCAAAAGGTCAACATGGAATCTAGTTGCCTCTCTCTGTTCAGGTCACCTAACACTGAAACCCAAATTATGATTTAAACCTCAACCAATCCAGTTTTTAGAACATGGATCCATATTGCCATCCATAGTGTGCACAGCACGGATGATCTCTCAATTGGAAAAACAAATTTATTATTCAGATCAGTGAGTATGGAATGAGAATAAGTCAGTATACCTCCATCAGGCACATCAGATATACCCATTCCTGGTCAGAAGCCTGTGTCCTGGACCCTGTCCTTTTCCAGACACTGTTGGCAGGAGTCCAGCAAACCATGGCCTCTAGCGCCCTTCTCTTAACTTTCAAGGGTGGGTGGGCATCCTCCAGCTGATGAACACATTCTCTGCCCTTCTGGCTACACATTCTTCTCCAGGAAGAGTCTATGTTAGTAATAAAAGCAATAATCACAGTCAGTAACATTTGCTTATGTGATGTGCCAGGCACAGTTAAACACACCCAGCGTGCCCACTTCTTTTCCAGGTGTCTATTTCTGTCCCATTTTTGTCTGTCATGCGTTGGTTTGATGTCTTAAGTGAGAAAACTCATAGTCTCCTTATATACTTTTGAATTCATAGTCAGAATTGACATAACATATGGAAGTGATGCCATACCACAGGAATCCCACCAGACGGTCCCTTCTGATGAGAGAGTCTTCTGCAGGGAGAGAAGAGGTCTTGAAGCACAAATATAATTGGTACTCTACAGACAGGTCAACATTCTATGCTCTCAAAAAAAATCATTTATGTTTCCTGCCCTAAAAGGCTACGTTTCATCCATGTGGAAAGTTTATTTACATGAAACACCTCATTTCTCTTGTTTAAAATACATCTTTTTATAAATCATTCTTTTCTAAGATTAAGTTTTATTATTCTTAATTATATGTGGGTGGGTGTGTTTGCACACAAGTGCGTGGGTATGTGCTCATGAGTGTATGTGTCCTAGGACCCAGAGGCTACTGGATCCTGTGGAGCTGGAGTTGTTCCTGGTTATTTGCATGGTGTGGGTGCTGGGAATTGAACTTGGGTCCCCTGGAAGAGTAGCAGGTACTGTTAATCTCTGAGGCTTCTCTCCAGCCCCAACATCGCATTTCTCCATCTGATAATGGAGATGTACTTTGTTGTGAGAGTGAGGGATAGGACATGGATGCTTTGTTCTTAGCATTTTCCAAAACTCCGATTAAGCTAAACGGACATGAAACAAAAGCATCATTGACTCTGTGAGCATTTTCTTTCTAATTGTGTTCCACACACTTGTAAAATTTATCATAGTGGGACATGGTGGTGCACCCCTTTAACCCCAGCACTTGGCAGATAGAGGCAGGTGGATCTCTGGGTTCAAGGCCAGCCTGGTCTACAGAGCAGGTTCCAGGACAGCTAGGACTGTACAAGGAAACCTTGTCTTGAAAAACAAACAAGAAATTATATCTCAATAAAAAGGAGACTAAAGAGAAGCCCTTAAAATCTAGGGAGGGGGGGAAATGGGAACTCATCATCACTCTTGACTGAGGTGTTTGTTACTCTAGAGGGAAGAGGTGCCAGTGACTACTTACACACTGAGTTTGCCCCACACTGCAAAGCTACACATTTCCAAGAAACCTGATCCAGAACAAGCTGTTAAAAAAAGGTCTTGCCACAGTCTTTCTGTAGGAAAATCTGCAGTTGACAGTTGCAGAAAATTTTTTTCAATTCCATTTACTCTCCCGGAATTTCCATAAGCTAAAATTTATCCCTGTTTTATAGTTATAGAAGCATTTCATTTAAAATAATGATGCTGATATTCATTTTATTTTAATATGAAACTTGATGTGGGATTCCCCTCTGAATGCTGTGAATACTATTGGTTAATAAAGAAACTGTCTTGGGCCTGTACAGGGAACAGAGCTAGGCAAGGAAAACTAAACTGAATGCTGGGAGAAAGAAGGAGGAGTTAAAGAGAAGCCATGTAGTTCTGCTGGAGCTGGACAGAACTTTACTCCGTAAGCCACTGCCATGTGGCGATACACAGATTAATGGAGAAGTGTTAAATTAAGATGTAAGAGTTAGGGTAAATAAGAAGCTAGAGCTGATGGGCCAAGCAGTGTTTTAAATAATATAGTTTTTCTGTGATTATTTTGGGCAGAGCAGCCAGGAACTAACAAGTGGCCGGGAAACAAACAAGCAGCCTTCCTACAACAGAAATTCATGCATAACAATTTCTGGATTACCCTAGTGTATTAGACAAGGTTCTCTAGAGAAACAGAACTGATAGAATGAATCAATTTATCATCTATCATACACACACACACACACACACACACACATACACACACACACATCTTAAGAGTGTCTTATAGGCCATGGTCCATCTAGTCCAACAATTGTTGTTTACCAGTGGTAAGTCCAAGAATCTACTTGTTGTTCAATCCATAAGGCTGGATGTCTCAGCTGGTCTTCAGTATATGCTGGAATCCTGAAGAAGGAGGCACCAATGCCGATGAAAAAATGGACTTGCCAGTGAGATCAAGTAGGCAAAGAGAGCAAACTTTCTTTTTCCATGTCTTCTATACAGGATGCCAGCAGAAGGCATGGCCCATATTAAAGGTGGATTTTCCCACCTCAAAAGATCCATGTAAAGGTGGCTCTTGGGCTTTAGTTAATCCCAGGCATAGTCAAGTTGACAACTAAGAATAGCCATCAACACATAGCAGGTTACTGTTGTCTGATAGCTTTTTTTCCCAATTCCTGTTAACTAGCTTTTCCTAACACCTGCCACAGTACATGAAACTAGAGACCGGAAAGACCCAACCTGACAACTGAGAAAGAAACTATAGTTAGGTTAAGTCAAATTTCAAATGGAATTTCCAGCCACCATCATTGATGAAGATGAACTGAGAATATGATTGGTGATCTGCATGCCATCTTGCCCTGCTTTTGTATCTCATATCGGGAGGCTCCAAAGTGAAAGAAAGAACTCTCATGTTACCCATAATAAAAAGTAATCACTCTCTAATTCAGGGTTTTCCAAACTGACATCATTGACATTTGACACTATTGATTATATAACTTTTTTAGTGTTTGTGTGTGTGCGTGTGTGCACGTGTGTGTCTGTGTTTGTACATGTGTATGTATGTGTGATGTGGGATTCCCTTCTGTTTGCTGTGAATACCGTTGATTAATAAAGAAGCTGCTTTGGGCCTATTGCGGTGCAGAATAGAGCAAGGCAGGAATTCCAAGCAGATAGAGGAGGAGAGAGTATGCAGAGTCAGAGAGATGCCATGTAGCCATGTAGCTGCTGGAGGAGAAAGCTGTGAGCTGCCAGCCGGAACCTTACAGGTAAACCATGAGCCTTGTGGTAAAATATAAAATAATAGAAATGGGTTAATTTAAGAAGTAGGAGCTAGGGGCTAGAGAGATGGCTTAGTGGTTAAGAGTACTACCTGCTCTTCCAAAGGTCCTGAGTTCAATTCCCAGCAACCACATGGTGGCTCACAGCCATTTATAATGAGATCTGGTGCCCTTTTCTGGCCTGCAGGCATACATACAGACAGAATATTGTATACATAATAAATAAATATTTTAAAAAAAGAAGAAGGAGCTATCTAGAAATGTGCTTAAGCTATTGGTCAAACAGTACTATAATTAATTAGTTCCTGTGTGATTATTTCAGGTCTGGGTAACTGGGAAACAAACAAGCAGACCTCCGCCAATAGTGTGTCTGTGTATATGTATGTGTGTGTACCAGTGTGTATATGTGTCTGCCTGTGTGTGTATTTGTATGCCTGTGTATGCATGTCTGTGTGTGTGCCTGTAAGTATGTGTGTGATCACGTGCTTGTGTGTGTGTATGTGTGTGTGTGGCACAGATATGCCGTAGCACACATGAGAAGTTCAGAGTACTCTCTGTGGGAGTTGTTCTCTCCTCTGCTATGTAGGAGCCAGGGATCAAACCCAGGTCATGTCAGGCCATCAGACTTGGCAGCTGGTTCAAGGTGAAGCATCACCCAGTGATGTCTGTCTTGTGTATCAATGATGCTGAGCAGAGTGATTTCTACCACTAGATGTTAGCAGTATTCTCATCCCAACCTCAACTGTGACCACCAATGTTGTGTATAGACATTGTCACATTATTTTTTGAGCCCCTAGGAAGAGTCACTGCTGTAGCTGAGCAAAAGGGCCAGAGAGTGGAACTTCACCTTAGCCACATCATTCTTCTGAGCCTTCTCATTTTGCTTTGAATGACAAGGTGGGCAGATGGCAGTGTCTTACCTGGAGTGTGTTAACCTAAAAAAGTTAAGAAAGTGTCAGGACTAAGACCTCCTGTGCTGTTTTTGAGAGGATGGGCATGGACAGGAACAGGAGGCATGGCAGAGGCAGGAATAGTTACCTTGATGTAAGGCATGGTTACACACATATTCATAGAGCTGAATTGTGAATTGTGTACATTTTATGATATTGAAATCATGTCTCAACAACAGCAATGGTAAGATGTGCTCGTGAGGAAGAGAAGCCAGCACAGGCAGATGAAGGGGAAAAGGCAAAGAGTCTGAAGAGGGACAGGATGCCCGCAGCTAAGCATATACAGACACACATGTACCCATTCTCTCTCACAAATAAATATACTATAAATTGTTGTAAGGAGGGCCCTCTTGTTCATCCTGGCTGCCTGGCTATCTTAGACCCGAAATAACCACATGGAAACTGTACTAATTAAATTACTGCTTGGCCCATTAGCTCTAGCCTCTTATTGGCTCTCACATCTTGATTTGACCCATTTCTATTATTCTGTGTATTGCCACATGGCAGTGGCTTACTGGGAAAGATTTCAACCAGCGTCTGTCTCAGGCAGAGGATCCATGGCATCTCTCACTCTGCATTCTTCCTCCCAGAATTCAGTTCTGTCTTCTCTGCCTACCTAAGTTCGGCCCTATCAACTAGGCCAAGGCAGTTTCTTTATTCATTAACCAATGCAAGTAACACACACACAGAAGGAACTCCTATACCAATAAATCACATGGAATTACCTGGTTCTCTGGGATATTAATGAATGCATAGATTAAATGACCTTGAAAGCTTGCTTTTGAGTGATGTTTGAGGGACTGTGGGTGCAGGTCACTTCTATGACTTAATTGATAGGCAGGGTAGAGGATGCTAGGGGATGCCCCGGAACAGTGGTCCTCAGGAGATGAACTCCGCCACCTTCCCTTTGCTTGGATTGAGACAATTCTGAGCATCCCATGTGACCAACAGAATCTCTCCAAGAAAGGAGCATACACTAGAGCTGGGAATGACAACTAGAAACCCAGCAGAAGAGAGTGTTCAGGGTTAAGGGATGTTTAGAAGGAAATGCATACACATGCAAACCCAAAGACCCGTGTTTCTTCCCCAAAGCCCATGGCAGTCGGAGAGAAGCAACTCCTGAAAGCTGCTCTCTGACTTCCACATGGATACTATAGTATGCACCCTTCCACAGACCCACACATACCACACATATACACAGATGCACACATCACCATCACCATCATCATCATCTTCACAACCGTCAACCTTTAAAGACGAAAGAGTACTCTAGCAAGGTCCCAGCAGCTGGACTTGTTTAGAGTGTTCCAGAACCAGTGAAAAAGAAGGGACATTGCATCAGTGACCAATGCAGCAGACATCTGACTTCTTGAATGCAGGAGTCTGGTAGAGTCCTTCTTCTTCAGCTCATAGCCTAGCCTTGAGCACTCGTTGGCTTTTTTTGAGCCTTAGCGTTCTCATCTTTGGATGTGTTTTCTAACAGCATCTGTGTGGCAGGGCTGGAATGAGCATCAAATGGGCTCGTGAATGTGAGGCATTCATCTTAGTTCCTGGACTGGAGTTGTCATTCTCTCATGCGGATGAGGCTTGTTTGCTTAATGTTCAACGTTCCATGGATTTTGTGTGTTTTCAAGGGCACTGGCAGAACAAGAAGGATAAAATGATACCCAGCTGACAGGGTAGGCTACCACTGGATACAGGAGCCACAGCCAAGCTTCTCCTGTCTCCTCCCCTGTCCTCTCCTTTCCCCTCCCTTCTCTTTCAGTTCCTTCCCTTTCCCTTTCTTCCCCTCTCCCTCCTCTCTTCTCCCAACCCTCCCCTCCTCTTTCCTCTCCTCCCCTTTCGTCTTCTCCCCTCCCCTCTCCTCTCCTCTCCTCTCCTCTCCTCTCCTCTCCTCTCCTCTCCTCTCCCCTCCCCTCCTTCCTTCCTTCCTTCCTTCCTTCCTTCCTTCCTTCCTTCCTTCCTTCCCTCCTTCCCTCTTTCTTTCTTTCTTTCTTTCTTTCTTTCTTTCTTTCTTTCTTTCTTTTCTTAGAGATATTATATGGATTAATTCAGAAATCTAGTGTTCCTTATAATTTATCTCCTTGCCCAAAAATCTGGAAGCAAGTCTTAAAATCTTGTAACAACATATGAAATAACTGTGTAACTTGAGAGAGAACACATCTCTTTTCATGTAGCAGAATCAGGAATCTCACATAGGCTAATCTGTCAAAATTCATAAAGACTGGGGCTCACAATATATACTTTGGCCAATTTGTCAATCAGAGAAGATAAAAACTTACCATGAAATCTAGGAATTCTAAACAGATTCTGCACGAGCCCACACAATTAGTCACTTGTATTGAGAATAGCCTTGAAGGACACCTCTGGATCTGTGCTCTAATGGAATTCACTCCTATAGTGAAACCCTGAAGTGACCTTTGGGATTCAAATGTTGTCACAAATATGGATGCCTCAGTTGACCCATGCTTAGCTTCTCAAGCAAAATTTCTGGTGTTAATTGTATGTAGGACTCCATGTAGTGATTGAAAATTTATCTGCAAGAGGAGAAAAGCCCCCATTCTGGATACTTTCTACAGTGTGTCATTGTAAATCCATAGGAAAAGGCACCACATTTAATAATACGTGCTCATTTATAACAATGAAGACATTTAGGATGAATCTCACCCCACCTATTTACTTGCAAGTTTCCTGCCAGAGAAGTCTACTAAAACGGAACTTCGGATAGAAATTTCTAAGTACTATTTATCTAGGGCAAGTAATATTTTCCTCACCTCTAATAAGCTCTTAATCAAATGTTTCCATATTTAGTCAAAAACTCTTTAGTAGCTGTGTCTGCCTACCATCGTATACTTTCTGTAATTGCATGTTATTAAAGATGAAATGAAAAGCAGAAGATCCAGCTCTGAGTTCCATCATCTAATCATCCTTTGACCTTACAGTGGTAATAATGGTAGTTAGCATTTATGACAGCTTACCCAACCCCAGCATTATGCTTATTCTTCATCTACACTCGGCTCATTTAATATTTGCCTCTGGAAAGAGATGCATCATCACTGTGTCCTTTAGGCAGCTGACAAACAGATGTGTCCAGGGTTAGACACTTCTCAAGGTCACCTCGTGTGTGATGTTAGACTGTGGCTGTCTGGGCTGGCCGTCACATAGTCACAGTGCATTCTCCGTCTTCTCAGCCCCATCTCTTTGCCCATATTTTCCTTCCTTTCCCAGGTAACTGGAGATTCCAGGCATCTGCACAGACTGTTTCCAGCCTTGGCGTGGGAGTGAGAGGGCCTGGCTTTCAGCTGAGGACTCAGGGCAAAGCAGGACAGGAGCCAGGGATGCAGGCCAGGGGAGGGCATGTTGGCAGTAAGTGTGTCTGTTATGCCCAGCCCTCGCCCGGTGGCGCGAAGTGAAGGATCTACAGCAGAAAACCTGCAAGACTGAGCAAGCCAATTTGGGTGGCAAGTTGGAAATATTGTCAGAGTCTGAGAGAAGGCAGGCAAGGGGAACTTCTCAGAGGAGATCCAGGGCAGAGGATGCTACAGAGGTTCTGGATGCTTCCCTTATCTGCCATCCGTAACTCAGAGGTGATAATGGTAGAGGCTCCACACACTCTCCTCAGCTGGCATCTATGACACACAGGTAATGATAGCTCTCACGAATAGCAAGTGAGAGCATCTTCAAGCTTTAAGGGGAGATTTTATGACAAAGGATTGTGTGGATTTGTGTACACAGGACCTTGTGAATCCGAGGACCTGTGTTTTACAGTAGCCTGGCCTCGGGTTCCATAGTCAGGTGTAGAAGTAAATAGAAGGTAAGAGCATTGTGTGTCTATGAGATCAGATAACACCGGACTTTGTCACACTTCTGAAGGGGGAGTCTACATGTGTGGCCACAGGACCAAAACCAAGGTGAGGTGAAACTCTAGGTGGTCTCCAGGTGATTGGAGGCGGCACGTTGGCAAAATGGAAAATGACTTAAAGCACTTTGTGCTTCCGGACACCCCAAGAGCTGTCTGAAATCAAGATGTCTGAAAGCAAAACAAGCACTGGGTTCATCACTCCCAAGTCCAGCCTTGGATACAAAACAAAACCCAAGCCCCAACCCCAAACTGAAAACAAAAGAAAGATAGAGAAAAAGAAAGAAAGACAGAAGAAAAAGAAAAAAAAAGATAAAGAAAGAGCTCAAAGAATAAATGCTCTCTGATGAGGCCATTAAGAGAGTCTAACGGATTTTAATGCAGGCATTTGAAAGCATCCTCTGGTCTGGATTCTCCCGATTCTCTGCCTATGGCTTGTAGTTGTGATAACCCTCATCCTTACTGACTCTGCCCAGGGCCTGCAGTTTCTCGCCCTTCCCACCCCTCACATGCTTTACTAGGCACCCTTAAATATTTCTTTCCCGACTCTAGACCAGGCTGTTCTACAAATGTAACCACTGATAAACTCTTGAGGTCACTTTGTACCACGGGAAGGATACTCCAACTATAACACCAGATGATCGCACTCAGCTTGAAAAAGCCACTCACCGAGGCTTCTTGTAGTCGCTGATCAGCTTTGGTCAGTGGTAAAGCAAAACCCCAGAATTTGAAGACAGCACCTTTCCTGAAAGCAATGTTCATAGCACGTCAGGGTATTGTATCCACACGCAAAACCCATGGAGGGGTCTCTGGTTACGTTATTTGCCCCCCAGTCTGTCCAGTATTGTCTCATAGACTCAGATGGAACATGCTGTTGGGGACTGTTCTAGCTTGTTTTACCTGTCAACTTAACACAGCCTACAATCATCCGATAAAGAGTCTCGGTAGAATACGTGTCTTTCTCAGGTTGGTGTGTAGGCTTGTCTGTGAGAGATTATCTTGGCTGTTAATTCAGGTAGGCAGCCCAGCACACTATAGGAAGGCTGTGTACAAGGAAGCCAGCAAGCAGTGTTCCTCCATGATTTCTGCTCAAGCTCTTTCTTGGGCCCCTGCCTCGACCTCCCTCAATGATGGACTGTGACTTGGAAGTATACGTCAAATAAATCCTTTATGCCCATAAATTTCTTTTTTGCCCTGTTTTACCACAACATTGGCAAGGAAACCAGTACAGATTGTGTTACATTCCTCGCAACCTAGAGAGCCGGGCTTAATACCCCCGAGAAGCAGTTGGCTTCAGACTGAATCTACAAGGAAGATACCCAGCAGGGTGGTAAAGCTTGTCTCTGATGAAGCTGGCAGAAAGACCGAGAAAAGAGTGGGTGGAGCCACAGCTATTACCTGGCATGAAGGCTTGGCAAACTCAGATGGCCAGAAGTGGAAAGCTGGAAGCCTTGCAGCCCTACCAGTGCTGGGGAGGGACTGGGCACAGACAGCTCTCTGTAGGACATGCCTTTACCCGCCTCTCACATCACTGATTCTAGGCAGTCAGCCTCAGGCACAACCCAAGAGGTTGAGGGAAAGGACAACCAGGAGCTAGAGGAGCCAGCCTTCCTGTGGTGGAGGAAACAGCACTCCCATGCGTGCTCTGCGTTACTCCATCGTGAGTAAAAAGAAAAAAAAAGAGCTGGTGAAATGACCCTGAAGGAGAAAATGGAAGTAGAGAAAAGAGTGAAGAGTTACAAATCAAGATCAAGACCCATGTGTGGCTGGAGAGGTGACTCAGCTGTCAAGAGTACAGGCTGCTCTTCCAAAGGGCCAGGATTTGATTCCCAGCATCCACTTGGCAGCTCACAACTCTGTAGCTTCAGTTCCAGGAATCCGAAATCCTGTTCTGCCCGCCACAGCATTGCATGCATGTGGTACACAGACATACATGCAGGCAAAACACCGGTATACAGAAAATAAAAGCAAATAAATAGTAAAATTTAAACAAAAATAGAGGCCGTGGATAACTGAAGAGTAGGGAGCGGTGATTAAACACAGACTTCAGGATTCTAAGGAGTCCAGAGCAAAATGAATGAATGCAACATCCAAAAACAACAGAAAATAACTTCGTCAAGCTATGGGGGAATTTTACGGAAATGGTTCACACAGCATCCACATGCATTCGTGGGAAGTTTCAGGCAGAACCTGGTGATTTTTGAACCTTTCATATACTCATTCTGTGAGCAAAATAGGTATTCTATAAAGGAGCGAGGGTCATACTGCCCTCTAGCATTTTCTAAGGGGTATATACATTTAGCAGTGCAGAGTATAGCAGTAGGCAGGGCCAAGACACAGTATAGGAATGGTGCAGGAATCTGATTGGGATGAATTTAGACAAGGCAATGCTGGAGCCCAACTGACCTAAAGATGAGAATGTAGGGATGCAAAGGAAGCGCTTTGAAAGGGAGTTATATCAGTCGTGAGTGTGCATGAATTAGGCTTGCAGAGTTCTTGCAAGGGCTGATACACACACACACACATATCAGTGGTAAAACATATATATATATATATATATATATATATATATATATATATATATATATATATATCAGTGGTAAAACATTTGTCTAGTGAATGCAAGGCCCTAGGCTTGACACTCGGCACAAAATCAAATTGTTGCGAATATGGTTTGAAGATCAGAGGAACCTGTAAGAAGACAGTTTTGAAAGTGACGTGGCTGGTATAAGCTCGTCAGGGTGGTTATACGTGTTCACTCAGCTCTGGCACACAGTACACACTGACAAACATCTGCTGGATGCCTGTGTGGCTGCAGACACCTGTGTAGATGTCAGTTGCGGGGGTGGGGGACCCACACTCAGAGGAGGGCTGCCGTTTCTTCCTTTCTCTAGGCAAAGCTGAAAGTTTGGGAGGGCCAAATGCGACTTTCTGTTCTCCTTTTGCTTAGGAAACATTTTTAAAAAAATCACAAAGCAGAAATCAGGATCATTGTTTCCATGTCGTTATTGTAAGCACCACGAGGCTTGGGGAGAAACCCAAGAAAGTGATTCTCAGACAAAGTGTTTAGGCAGCCACGGGCGTGTTGAGGACAGACAGGCATCTTCTGTACAGCAGGACCCCTCACGGCAACAGGCTGAAAGCAGCACGGATTTTGCCATTTCTTTCCCCTGCACCCTCTCCTTATCTCTACAGTCGTGTGATTAACTCTTAACTCTTGGTTTTGGCTGTTGTTTTGTTTTGCCTTATTCTCCTAGGCTATAGGCTCCACTGAATTATACTGTAATTCAGCTTCTCATTCATGGAGAATCTCTTATAAATTAATGGAAACTCTAGCTCCTTGGAGTGACTTCCTAACCCCGAGTCAGTCTGCTGTCTTTGGGAGATGCCAGGGTTTGAGAGCCATTGCACAGCTGAGGTTTGGAAAAGCAGGATGCATGAAGATGGTTGGAGATTCAGCCTCACATCAGAGTGCCCTTCTGTTATATGTTATAACACCAAGGCTGTGGAAAACTAGCAGAAGCATCTCGAACGGTTAATCCCTGAAGCTCTTAAATGAAGGAGGCTGCTGTGAACCGGGCTGGAGATTAAGGGGAACACAGGGACATTCTAGACAGAGGCTTACCGAGGACAGAATCCATTTGCCTCACGCCTGGTGGCTGCTGTGTGGTTTGCCCTTGCTACATTGTAACTTTCTATGTGTTAGTTCATCTTTTACACGGTAGCAGGCAGTTCCCAGATTCAGGCTACAGTCCCCAGGAAGTCGGTATCTTTGTTCTGGGAAATGTTTCAGACAGTCTTAAAGGAATCGGATTTACCTCCCTTCTGAATCTGACCTTGGCTCAGAATTCACGTGGCAGCGGGCCCAGGGTTTCCTAGGAATTTCTCTGCTGAGCCTAAGTGGGTCAGGAGTGCACAGCCCTGCGCTTTGTTCCCTATTGTGTATTGTCTCCACAGCGTGTTTGATTCTCTGTTTGAAGAAAGTGACAGAGATCATTTTTCCTGCACATTGTCTGCTTTGTGAACCACAGGGACTCATTTTAGACTACTTTCCCTTTGAAACAACAGGTGCCAGAAAAGGCGCATGCCCTTTAATACTAAGTTAAAATCAGTAGAACTAAAGACAGGCTGCACAAAAGTCAATAATGTATTTCAAAGTCACATGAAATATTTCCAGTATTATTCACATCTTCTTTGTCAGTCCCTTTATTAAATGAATAATTTTGTTTTACATTGCTATTTCCCGAATAAGCAAAATAGCAATGTTATGAAACATAATTATCATCTAAGAGAATTTTATGAGACAAGTTCATATTTGCTAGCTTCTGCATTGCTTTATTATATTTTTAATATTGCTATGATCTAAGAGTTTGTAGAATATTCCAATTGACATAAACATACAAATATAAAATATGCATACATCTTTGAACTAGCTTGTTTGATTCTATCACACTGATCTCCCAAAAGACTCTACTGTAATTCTCGTTCTTTTATTGGCAAACAGCTCCTGAAGTGTTGGGGTCGTCAGAGGAAGAACAGTGGTCCATGCTGTTCAACTTCATATATCTATTGGCAAATATTTGTTCTTTATTCGTTCAGTGGCAGAGAAGGAGCACGGCTTACTTTATCTTATGTAACAATGACTCGTGCTGCCGTGCTGAGAACAGATTGTAGTCAGCAAGGGTGGAGGCAGGAAGGTCAGTTAGGAATCATTTGAGCAAAGCAAGCAAGAGATGAGGGGGGAGGACCAGGTTGTCAGGACAGACGAGGTGGAATTCTGATCAACTTTTGAAAGATGAGCCAGCCCGACAGATAGAAGTGAAGCGATGAGAGAACCCAAACAGTTGACAAATGTCTAATTCATCTTAAGAGGCAGTTAAAGGATTCTATGGAGCCATGCAGGGGACCAGCCAGTAAAGGGGGCATCTCTTCAGCTAACTCTGCTGTGCTGTGCTGTGCTGTGTATCGGCTTTCTGCTAATACAGTCAATCGTCACAATGACTGAACATGAAAACCATGCAGCAAGTGTTACAGGAATCTGATGTCCGAGTCCTGCCATCCAAATTCTAACTTGATTAGTTTGGGTTTGGCCCCTAAGCTTTGGGGATGACTCCTTCATCAACCATGGCTGAGAACTCACTGTTCCAACATTTTCATCGAACAATTGAAGCAACCATTTTGAGATAATAGAGAAGAGCTGGTGTCAGACCTAGAAATAAGGGATGACTTTTGCATTTAAGATTTTCTCCTTCCCGTACACAGCACGTAATACCTTCTGAATTTCTCTGAAGGAAAGTCTTCTGCTCCTTGCCTTAACAATGGGGACACCTTTCTTCCTGCCACTCAAGGCCATCATCCAAGATCTCTTGTCTTCCTCCCCTGGTGCAGACAGATGGTCACTTTGACTGCAGTCCAAGATTGGACACCTAAATGTCAAAAGCTGTGACTTGGCTAGAGCAATGACAGCTTTGGTTTCCCCCCGTGATTTTCTAACCATGAAATGACTCTTGAGTCCTGTGTCATGTTTCTCAGCCCCTGAGATTCCTTGGCCTTTATAAGAAATTCTGAAGCTTGCTTCTGGTTGATTCTGCCAGTCCTCTTCTTCCCACCCTCAATCATATTGACAAATTAAATTCCCTGCTGCTTAAGAGAAGCCAGAGCTTGTAGTCAAGATCCCCATTGACAGGGAAGGCTTAGGTGGTACTCTTTGCTGCCTTTCTGTCATGCCGTTACTCTAGCCCATTCATTTGGAAACTGTACACTGTGATTCATTTGTTAGAACAGAACAAACAGCAAGAATAATGGTCTATTGAACTCTGCTTATTCAATGGGGAATAGATAGCTATGAGCGAGTGCCAAGATCTTTCAGAAGTTATGACAATCATTTACAAACTAGCATAGCTACTAATAACAGTAATTTTTAAATTATCTACCTCTAGAAAGCACAGACATTTGAATGAACACTTCTTATATGCCAAGCGTTTAGTTGAAAAACAATGCTACATGTGTAAGATAAAGACTGGCATTGGTATGCTATCAGGATACCAGTTTTGGGGGGCATTCTGGGTCTCCATAGGAAGAAGAATTGGTGTAAGCTGTGATCCCAGGGAAAAAGTGTGCAGTGCGAGATTAAAGGTGGGAGAGAGGCACTGTAAGAGTCTATCTGTGAATGCTACAGGAAGGGATCACAGAGGAGCTCGGCCCTTCAGATCAGGCTGCAAGCATGAAAGGAGAGGGATAGTGAGGTTAGTATTTATTTGTAGGATCTCAGATTACACTGCAGTCCCAAGAATGAGCTGGTTCGCATTTTGTCAACTTGACACGAGCTAGAGTCATCTGGGAAGAGAGAACTTGGACTGAGAAAATGCTTCAGCCTGTTGGTGGCGGCATTTTCTTGATCAATGACTGGTGCAGGACAGCTTACTTCCTGTGGGCGGCGCCACCCCTGGGCAGGTCATCCTAGGTTGCATAAAAAGAGCAAGGTGAGCAAGCCATGGGGGAAAAGCCAGTAAGGACATTTCTCTAGGGTCTCTGCTTCCGTTCCCGCCTCCAGCTTCCTGCCTGAGAATCTGCACTGACTTCTCACGTTGATGTACCGTGAGATGGAAGCCTAATGTGAAACAAACCCTTTCCTTCCCAAGTTAATTTGGTCGTGGTGTCTATCGCAGCAATAGAAAGCTAACCAAGACTGAAGGGAGTTTTAGTGTTGGACTGGTAGCCTTTTGGAACTATCATTGAGAGCAGCCTGGGAAGGCGCAGTCTCCATGCCTGCACTGGCGTGATCACAAAAACGTTGCTGTTGCCGCCTAACCAGCAGCAAACGCTTTCCTGAAAGGAGATGCGCGCACAGGGGCCATAGGCGGAAAGGGAGGAGAAATGTACTTTTCTGATTTCAAAGTCTCCCTCTCTCACTTGCCTTGACTATTACTCCAAAGCACATAGGGCAAGAAGTAAATCTTGTGTCTGTTGTCACTGTTTTTGTGTGGCTAGGCAAGGAGTCTTTCAATCTGTTCCTTGGGGAGGGTGAGTTTCTTTGTGACATTAATGCAGTTTCCTTCCTTTGAGGAGACGGCAGAGGCAGGCTGCTGGGAAGAACCTGTTTTACTCTTCCAGAACTTGGGGCACATTAAAGGGTGTTTGGAGCTCTGGGTCCACCCTTCTCAGCTGCCCAGGTCATGGCAGAGAGAGAATTTTGAAATTGGGTGGGTGTGGACTTTTGATACCTCAAAGATCATGCCCAGTAACACATCTTCTTTAAACAAGGCCATGTCTCCTCCAATAAAGTCACACTTTATCCAAACAAGGCCTTACCTGTAAATGGAGGTTTGTCTCCTGCCTGCCAGTTCCTGAATAAACACTCAGAGGCTTAATATTAGTTATAATGGTTTGGCCAATGGCTCAGGCTTATTACTGACTATCTCTCACAATTAAATTAACTCATTTTTACTAATCTGTGTATCACCACATGACTGTGGCTTACTGGTAATGTTCTGGCATCTTATGTCTACAGTGGCTACATGTCATTTCCCCAACTCCTTCCTTCTCTCTGCATCTTTGTTTGGATTTCCTGCATAGCTATGTTTTTCCTAGCCATTGACTGAAACAGCTTCATTCATCAACCAATAAAAGCAACACATATTCATAGCATACAGAAGAACACCTGGCATCGCTTACCTCCATATGAGCCTATAGAGGGTATTCTCAAGCACCACGGTGGCTTTACTCCATAGCTCTGAAATAATTGACTACTATGATTTTTAATCTTTACTGGATTTGGAATCACCTAGGAGACACACTTCTGGGTATGTTTGTGAGGACATTTCTGGAGAGGTTCAACCGAGTAGGTGCAGCTATCCCGTGGCCTAGGTTCTCAGAATGAATAAAAAGGAGAATGGGCTGAGTACCAGCATTGATCATGAGGCTTCCTGACTGAGTGGAATGTGAGCAGCTGCAATGGCTTTCTTGCCATGACAGATGGTACCCTCGAGGCATGATCCAAAGTCAATCCCTCCTCCTCCAAGGTGCTTTATCAGGTGATTTGTCAAGACAACAAGGAAGCTAACTAATATAACAATGGATGCGCTACATCTCACAAAACCATAAACCACATCCCGCAGGTTTTGTAAGTCTTGGAGCAGAGGCAAGTAAGTAAGTTTTCTCTTCTTTCATAAATCATACAGGTCCAAAAAAATTTTAGGACAGAAATGTTAGAAAAGAAATGTTCTGCAATTGAGATAATACAGTCAGATCTTAGACAATGTCTCAACCTTCCATGTATACTCTAGGAAGGAACCATGTGCACAGAACCTGCACAGCATGAAGCTACCATGCACAGGGAGGAGCTGATGAAGTCCCACCCTCGACAAGGGGCTTTTGGCAATTGCTGACTGCTGTGGGGAGGGAGGGAGAGTCAGTTTTCCTCTGGGATACATCTCCTGAAAGGCGATGTTCCAGTAGATGTTCTTAAATCCACAAAGTGCAGATTTTTTTCATTTATTTTACATACCAACCACAGTTTCCCCTCCCTCCTGTCCTCCTGTTCTCTCCTCCCACCTCCTGTCTACCCTTTATCCACTTTTCCTCTTCCTCAGAAAGGGATACCTCCACCTTCAGAAAGGGGCAGGCCTTCCATGGGTGTTAACAAAGCATGCTATATCAAGTCAAGGCCAGGCCAAATTCCTCCATCAAGGCTGGGTGAGATATCCCACTGTGGGGAAAAGGTTCCCAAAAGCCAGCTCAAGTGCCAGAGACAGGTCCTGATCCCACTGCTGTGGGCCACACAAACAGATTAAGCTACACAACTGTCACCCACATGCAGAGGACCTAGTTTGGACCCATTCAGGCTTCTTAGCTGTTGGTCCAGAGTCCATGAACTACAAGCTCAGCTCAGCTCAGCTCAGCTCAGCTCAGCTGTCTCCGTGGGTTCCCCTGTCATGACCTTGATCCACCCACTTGCTATTAAAGCTAAGGAATGGGATCTATGTTTGACAGAAGCATGGCTTCTTCTTAACCATATGGAGAGAAAGACATTTCATTGTCATTGACTCCCTGCAGGTGACACTACTGTGTTGTCAAATGTTCCTTTCTCTGATTTCTGGTTGTTGCTTTTGACTACTGGCCCCGTGTCTTCGCTGTTGCTTACACATCCAGACGTCCTGTGTTGTGTGATGTAAACTGAATGACACCCTGGATCTGCACACAGTCCTGACTTCGACAGCCACGTTCCTCACTGGTTGAGGATGCTGGACCCGGGTGTTGTCAGTATCCACCTGGAACTGTTTCAGGGATTTCCTAATCCAGGAATAAGTGGACCACAGAATTCCGCAGTGAGGGCTCAGCAAGCCCTTCAAGGTCAACCTGTTAGAGATGCATATTTCATGGACCTTATTTAGCAAAGTGATAAGGGATACTGTTAGTGGAAGTGCCCAGCTGATGGGGATACCTTATCTAGCAGGACGATAACGAATGCTGCCTTTTGAAAATGTTAGCCATCCTCACTGCAGATTTCTTCCCTCACATTACAGCTTGGGGGTTCTTCCCGCAGCACTAAAGTGTGTTAATTGTTTCCTGGGCACAGTTTCCGCTATGCATTGGTATATTGGATCGCTTTGCCAGCGATGCGTGATTCTGGCAAGAACGTAATGACAGTCAGTACCCTTACTCTCTCAACCAGCTCCTCATATAAACTTCTGCTCTCCTGTAATTATCTTCCTTGGCAGACAGTTGGTCAGTGGTAGTGTCCAGGCAAAGAGACTTCTATGGAGACCTTCACAGACATCCAAGGACAAGAATGATAGCAATGTCTAAAGTTGTTGAGTCTTAGCTTTCAGAAAAAATGGAGAACAAGGGAGTCTTGGATTCACCCTGCCAGCAGATAGGAAAGTGCTGTCCCAAGCTGACCTCACATTAACCTTAAAGCATGCCTATTGCTTGCCAGTCTATTGACTAAAGACCTATGTCTCCAAAGCTTATCTCACTGTACCCACCGCTCTCTGGTCTCAGTCTCACCTCTGTAACCTTGGATCCTTATGTTGCCATGGCAATGGCTCTGCCCTTATTGCTAAGCCTAGGGATGTGCTTTTGAGCAACGAGGGCTATTCTTGTAACTCCTTCTTTTGCTTCAAGCCTCTGCGGGAAGAGAGACTTTAGGGAGACTAGACTAAGGAAGGAGAAGCTAGGAGGCATTAGAAGTAGGCCAGGGCTCTTAGAGTAGAAACAGAACAATAAAGAGCATATAAATAGAAAGAACATGTTGCGAGAAGTTTCTTTTCCTACAGCCCTCAGACTTAGTTCTTTCACTTATTGTAGTGTCTCATTTGAAAATCGTGTGAAGACTTTTAAGGCCTGGCCTTAAAAGCCTTCAGTAGAACTGGACACCCAAGCAGAGTGACCATCTTAGGCATGGTTTAGCAAACACAGTGTGAAGTTGCTAGGCACCAGCACTTCTAACCAGTCCCTCTTTACAAAAGCAGTTGTCTTAGGATTATATAAAACGAACAAATTACATACTTAAAAATGAGCTACAAGTATGTTTTTAAGTAAAACAGATTTCCCTATCATCATCAGAAGCATTTGTGTGTCCTGAGGCAAGAGTTCATATCAGTTGTAACTTCAGTTTTGTTAGGAAACACAAGAACACAATACAAGCAAGATGAATAAACCAAAACACAGATTGCTGCTTCCCATGCTAACTTCTAAGCAGCCCCTACCCCTGCACGTATGCTGTGTTCAAGGTTAAACAACCCCACTGGACTCTGTCTCTAGTACACTAATTTATCTCTTCATTCCAGGCACCTTTTCCTGGAGGCTTATGGGAAACTGCAAATCTGATGCCAGTGCTATTCTACGTAAAATTAAAGCAAGTATTTAAAGACAAATATGTCTCATTAGAGCTGCCATGACTGCTTAGATAACCCAGGTGCCTGTGTGCTCTCCTGGATCGGTCATTCTCTACCAGTCTGCTCTGTGACCTTCTGCTGCTCCTCACAGCCTTCCTCCGGTGAACTCCACGGCTCCATGAAATCTGTCACCATTGTCCTTGTTTTTAAAGCTTTTATTTGTTTTATTTGACAAGGGAGTCTTGCTAGTCTCAGTCTCTGGGGCTTCAAGTGATCCTCCTGCCTCATCTTCCCCAAGAACTGAGACTGGATGTGTGTAGCATCATCCCAGCTGAGATGGTCTGACTTTGTTATACAGAGCACTGTTCCTAACAGTGATTTGCAATTGCTTGTTCTCGCTGGACGTACAGCCCCCGAGTATAGAATCTTTACCAGGCTTGTGATCATGGAATGTGGGTGCTACCCAGCGTGTGTGGGGTGAGTAAATGACATCAAAGCAAGCAACAAAAAATTAAGCCCTAAAATTGGTCAGAAATATAAGGTATGCCAGCTATCAGGCTGTATGACAAACATTGTGTAATCTTTTATAAGTTAATCAACAGCCTCAATAACAGTCCTTCACTCTAGCTCACTAGAGGAATACCCAGCCAACGGGTCCCTTTCAGAAGCCAATGCATTGCCATTTTGTTTGTCACTTACTAACCTTAGAGTAAGTTGTCACAAGCAGAGCGATAGAGTCGAGAGAGGGATTTCTTTGAGACAGGCTGGCTGGCTGCCCATGCCAGCTCTCCAGAGTGCCACTCTGTAAGTGCTGTCTGACTCCAGGCTTGCTTCATTGCTTCCACAACCGTGGATTTTCATGCAGCACAGAAAGGATCATGTTAGCAAACCCACGGGACTGGTGTTTATTAATCAAGACCCCTGTCTATTAGTTACAATGAGAGATATAGTCGGTTAGTAGATGAGATGTTTAAATTAGCTGGACAATGTGTTCTTGCCTCCTTAGGAAGACACAGAAGGGAAGCGAATGTCTATTTTCTCCATTGCTTGGAGGAAGTAAATGAAGAGAAGTGGGTGGGTATCACTAAGCTCAGAGTGTCTTAGGCACAACTTCCCCTTTGGTTTTCAGTTGCCAAGGAGACGTGATGATGTGTTGGGGAGTCGACATCACCTTTCTTTCGGCTATAAGGTCTTTTTCCCCTCTTGAGGCAGGTTCATTGTCCTGCTAGACTTGGAACTCTAGGTAGCCTAGGATGGTCTCTTAAACTCACCACCTCCTGCTGCTGTCACTCATTAGAACTGGGACTACAGGCATGTAACCATACCTGCTTAGTTCTTATCTCTTGACTTCCAACTTACAGAACCCTGATGTCATTAGTGTCTGTTAGTCTGCTAATAAGGGGATATTCTTTTCAGGTAAAGCAATAGGAAACCATCATTTTCGAATTTTCGTAGTAGAATTATATATTATTTTCTTGTCACTGTGACCAAAGGCTTGACAAACAGCAACTTAAGGGAGACTCATTTTGGCTTGTGGTTTTGAGGCACATGGTCTGTCATTGGGGACAGAAAGGCAACAGGGAGTTCTGTGGTGCAGGAGTGTGTGGTAACAGCTCGATCGTATCTCTACCAGGACAGGAAAAAGAAAGAGGCCAGGAGGTTGGTTTGCTATAAACTAGAAAGGCCACCCCCAGTGGCCAACTCCCCAAAGTTGTCCAGCCTTAGAGAACAGTGCCCAAGCTAGGGACCAGGTATTCAAATATATGGGCATCTTGGAGTCATTCAAACTGTGGCAAATCAGAACCCCGGAAGACTCATATAGTAGGACACAACTTTAGTTGAAATCCCCGCAGCTCCAGATTTCCTTCAATGTAGTTTGGTTTATCTTATCCTATCCATTATGAAGGAATTCTAGTTTCATTCTTAGAAAGTGTCAGCATTATTTATAGGTTTTGGGGGTAAGATTTTTGTCTCTAATGTTGGTGGCACATTTTGGGGGCCCTGAGCCTCTGCCACAACCCCTGCAAATGTTGCTATATGATTAAGGTCCTTCGATTGTAAACAGTCTCTCTCAGCACTCACGTACTATAAACTCACGTACTATAAAATTAGTGGGTAGGTTCTCACCCACAATTTGAAAACTCAAGCAAAATAGATAATACTGGGATGCAAGGTATATAGGAAAATAAATACAGTTTTAGATCTATTCTGTGTATTAGATTGGGATTTCAAATGTACATTTTAAAATCGAATTTCTGGTGATGAAAATGTACAAGCCACTCCTTAGAACTCAGAGTCTCACTCTTAAAGATAGGACTATATTGTGTTGGACAGGCTGCGAAGTCTATTTAAACAGACTCTTGGCCATGAAGAGTCATGTTACTGAGAGGACAGTGTGTATTGGCCAGCGGCCTGCAGAAACATCTCACTCCAAGGAGCATGCTGCTGACGGCGATAGTATGTGTGGCTTTCACAATCATAACACAGAGTGAAGAAATCCCAACACAACAAAAGCACCTATGATGCAACTCCATCCATGTGAAATCCTAGAAGATGGTGTTGCCTGGCCACGGGTTCAGAGAAGAGGCACAAGGCATGGGACACACAATATGGGAAGAAAAAGGAGCTGGGAGGAAAGGCAGTGGGGAATGAGGTCTCTAGCTCATCCTTGCACTTCTATTGCACAAGTCCTCCTGTTGGACTGGTCCGCAGCTTCCTGACAGAGTAGTGCTGTATTAAATGTATCAGATTCCTCAAGAGGCAAGGCCTCAGTGACCTCTGCTCAGAGTCAGTCAGTCAGAACAAATGAGGGGATTTTCATATGGATTTCTCATTTTTTTTCTTAGAAAATTACTTTTATAAGCATAAAAATGCACCATCTATCTGGCCATTCAAGATAAGTGGTTGGCAGATTCTTGGAGACGCAAAAGCATTTTTATTTCTTTTGTATGGGATCCAGCTTAATCTGTCTGCGCACAGGCAGTGCTAGGTATTTGGTGTCTGAATGCATTGTTTATCCGCCCACCCATCCATCCATCTCCCGGAAATCTGTTTTTCCCTCTTGAGCACCTGTGTATTCAGTTGGTAATTATGTTGTCTATTTGTCAGCAAATCTTGGGGGTGGAAAAGAATTTAAAACTTTAGGTTATTCATATCAGATGAATGAACCTTTCTTCTAGATTTTCATGTGTTAATAACTCAGGTTTCCATAATCACGATACTATCAAAGTCCAGCTTTATGAGCCAATGAGTTTTATTGGAGTTATTTACAGGAATATGGGTATCTTAGTTAGGGTTTCTTTTATTATAAAACACTGACCCAAAGAGACTTGAGGAACAAAGGGTTTATTTCATCTTAGGATCAAGAACATGCCCCCCACAGGCTTGCCTAGAGGCCAATCTTAAGGAAACATTTTCTCAATTGTAGTCATTTCATCTCATATAACACTGGCTTGTGTCAAGTTGATAAGGAGATAAAACCAACGAGGATGATGGGTGAGGAATTACGTATAGGGACAGAAATGACTCAAAGACAACGGCATCACCAGAGTCCACCCCAACAAAGGTGACAGCTTATGAAAGCTGAGAACCTAGAGCACACCGCACAATCTGCAGGCAGTGTCTTTTCTAGGTTACTCAGTTGGTGTCTTAGTTAGGGTTTCCATTGCTGTGATGAAAGACCAGGACCAAAAGGCAAGTCGGGGAGGAAAGGGATTATTTGGTTTTTATACTTCCACATTGCTGTTAATCACGGAAGGAAGTCAGGACAAGCACTCAAACATGCTTGTGGAGACAGGAGGAGCTGGAGAGAGGTGCTGCTTCCTGGCTTGCTCAGGCTACATTCTTAAGGAACCCAGGACCACCAGCCCAGGGATGGCACTACCCACCATCCATGGCTTGGGTCCTTGCCCATTGATCACCCATTGAGAAAATGCCTTACAGCTGATCTTGTGGGGGCATTTTCTCAACGGAGGCTCCTTCCTCTCTGAAGACTCTAGCTTGTGCCAAGTTGACACAAAACCAGCCAGTACAGTTGGTCTGGGCCACTTTCAGACAGCTTAGCTGATTTCTGCTTTATCTAGGCAGCTTGGCGAGTTTGAGAGTGTTTCTCAGCTGCCCTCACTATATCGCTATGCTTAGGGTGAAGAACCGAGTGAATCTGGTCAGTTGCAGGGACTTTCGGAAGCCTTTGAGTTATACACTTCCTAAGCTTGACAAGCTTCCTGTAGGCGGGAATACTTTATCTCTGGGTCTTTCTCTTATTTCACTCCATCTTTCTTAAGCTTTCCTTCAAGGTGGAAGGTTTTAATCTTGAAAGAAATTTTTCAGCTATACCTTGGTCCTAACTTCGCACATTTCTTCTGATTATTATTTCAGAGAAGGTGTTAATGGTGGTCCCTCTTTTGTCTTAGGTGGTTACTGTTTAAGCTGTCCCCTGCTGCATCACAGCCCACTTCAGGATGTAGTGACTTTGCACCACACCAGTGGCTTCTTTACTAAACATTTTATAGAAAACTCTGTAGAAAAGGTGACTTTTTTTTATAGTGCTTGGACTCATAGTCCCACTTCCAAGGGACTCCCTCATGGGGATGGACTTGGTGCTCCTTTACACCACAATGGTAACTTTCTGTTAACAGTTTCCCACAAGATTCAGTGGAGAAAGTGAAGTAGCTGTTTAGCTAAGGGATCATTTCTAAGCCCTTTACACAGGCTGAGTGACCTCTACCTTTTGGTAGACAATATCAGCTTGGTTAGTGTACGTGGTGTTTCAGTTCTACCAACTGTGACCCTGCCCTGGTAGATTCTCAGGCTTTCATATAACATGGTGGATGGCTTTTGGGTAATAGAGAGTGACTATTGCCAGTTTTTTTTAAATAAATAGGCTCAGAACTGGCAACTATTCCTTCACTTTGTTGGTCATCGTGGCCCCAGATTCAGCCTTGATTCAGGGGCTGGGGAATGTAGTCTGCTGCTTGAGGAAAGGATGTGGCAAGGATTCTGTGTCCCCCAATGGATCCATCTCAGTAACCCTTTTTCTGCTCCCGTCTTCTAATCTTTAGGCTAAAAGACCATTGTTATTCTTATATTTTTCCATTACTTATTTGATATCAAGCCAAGCCTTGTCAGTAAATAACATCATTTCCTTTGACAATGTACTTGATGTTCCTATCAGGAATGGAGACATGTGCCAATGATTCTGAGACAGTGGGAGATGAGCATTTTCTTTAGGGTGCTGAGAGCTAGAAAGGATACTAGTTTCTTCCTGCTGGGGTCTAATTCTCACCTACTTGATGGAGGACTCTCATTGGTTAATAAAGAAACTGCCTTGGCTTTTTGATAGGGCGGATTTAGATAGGTGGTATAGACAGAAAAGAATGCTGGGAAGAAGGGAAGTTAGTCAGATGCTTCAGGCAATCGCCATGCCTCTCCTCTCTGAGTCAGACGTGATGGAGCCAGCTTCCAGGTCAGACATGCTGAAACTTGCCTGGTAAGACACCACTCATGGTTTTACACAGATTATTAAATATGGGTTAAAGAAAGATGTGAGAATTAGCTAATAAGAGTCTGAAACTAATGGGCCAGGCAGTGTTTAAATGAATACAATTTGTGTGTTGTTATTTCGGGGTATAAGCTAGCCGGGCGGCAGGAATGCAGCCCGTCATCACCTCATCAATATACCTACTATACAGCTCAGTTATTCATGATAATGTGATATTTTTGAATATTAAGTTCGTTATAATGGATAGAACAAGGCCTTCGCTCTCTTTTGTACCTTATGCCATGATACAACCCAGGGTCTTGCTAACTTCTTTACATGTTACAATTTGTCATTGGTTGACACTGAGCTTAAAACCAATTATGCCCCCAAGGCTACTTTATCTGATGCCCTGTGGATACAACAGGGACTTGGAAAGCCAAATTTTTGGCTCAGTTTGGGTCACTAGTAGTAAATTTGGGTCTAAGGTGAGTGTGGTGGCCCATGCCTATAATCACAACTCTTGGGAGTTAAAGGATCAGGGGCTGAAACTCACCCTTAGGTGCTAGTCAGTTCGAAGCCTGCCCAAGCCAAATGACAACCTATCTCAAAAAAAAGGGTGTCCACTAAACTTCCATCTTATATGTAAGCTACTGTTTCAGCCTCTCTTGGGTTTTAAATCCTTACTGCATCTAACACATTTCTACTCGGTCAACACGGAGTTGATGGCTGAGCCCTCAGGGTTTTCACACAAGTAATTGGTACAAAGGTTTAACAGGGTGGGCACAGGACCCTATGGTCTGCCACTGGGAATCTAGGATGCTACAGGATGCTTACTCAACTCTTTGTCGTCCTTGCTTCCAGGCCAGCACCCATCACAGGACCCAGCAGTGTGTTCCGTCAGCTTCTCTCAGGTCCAGCTGAGCTCTAGACACACCACATAGGTTGCAGGTACCAGAGCTGTAACCCTTGGCCTTGGTGAAGTAATAAAAATAGTGTAACAGTTGTGCCATTTTCTCCCCGAAAATGTGTTCTAACCATTTCTGCCTCATTTAAAAGACGATGGCCTAAAGTCTACAATTTGGTGAGTTTTGACAGAATTATGCCTACATCATCGAAACCACTGCTCAGGAGGCAGGACATACTGTTACCTGGCATTGCTCCCTTAAGTCTCTGGGGCCCACAACTCCCTGGGTACCATTCATCTCCTTCCGAGAACCTTGTAGGGGTTCATGTAGATGGAATGGCAGTGTGCGTGCCTTTTGTGTTGGAGTTTCTTCAGTGTGTGTGATTATTTGAAACCCATCCCATGCTGCCACTCTTTTCCATCCCTACACGATCTTCTCTGGTAGGCATAGAACACCTCCCTGCTGGGATCTTTCGTAGTTTGGGGTTGTTCTGAATGAGGGTTGTCCCAGTAACACATGCAGGTCTGGGTATGGACATAGGCTTTTCTTTTTTTATTTCTTGTTTATACCGGAACTGGTTGTCCATTTTTCTTTGTTTTAAGGAAGTCTGACTCTTCCTCAGATTGACATGTTTTTCACCATTCTGTGGTTTCTAAAACTGAAATTATATCCTATTTTCAAAATAGCAAAAGTTATCCACCTCCAGCCTTCTGGTGTTTCTCTATATTCCTCAAAACCTTTCCAGTTACAAGTTCTTTCAATTCTTAGGAAATAATTCATTGACTTAGCCAGTTTATTCTATGCTAGGTAGCTGCTTTTCAGGCAAATTTTGCTGAGCATTTAAAATGTGTGTTGGACTAAGCATATATATATATATACATATATACATACATATATATATATATATATGTCTACACACACACACACTTACTATAAAACCCAATTTCTTGACAATGATAATGGTATAAGATGGACAATTTTTTAATGTATACCCATGTATATGTAATATAAATAAGATGATGATGATGATGATGATGATGATTATATCATAGCCTAGATTGACCTTGAGCTCATGAACCTACCTCAGCCTCTTTAGTGCCAGGATTAAAGGTATGTACAACCAATCCTGGCTTCTGTTTGATTTTTTTTAACAGATGAAGGATCAGAACACAGAAAGAAGTAACTAGCTACATTTAGACTGCTGGAAGCTAAGTTTTGAAGCCCCATGTTTCTGAAGCTAGGGTTAAACCATGTTTTTGCCAGACAATACGCACAATGGAAAGAGAACTAGACCTACAATGTGGTAAGTGTGAGACAACAGACTACTCTGTGTTGGGAAAATGGGGGTTCTTTGTGCTGAATCTGTGGGTCTGGAAAGTCTTCATGAGCTGGACACAAAGCTTAAATGGAAGGGCAGTATGAGCAATGGCCCAGTGGCAGGAACAGGCCATTCATCTGCACAGGGTGGAGACCTCTATACAGATTGTGGACACACCCGCAGCCACCAGTGACAACCAGATTGTCCATCAAAAGCCAGCTCTGACTGTGGCAAGCCCAGTGAATGCTGGGAAATGTTCAGGCTATGCTAATACAATGGCTTTTAAAGGGAGAAGATGGCGCAATGAAGAAACCAATGTGAAATTTGCCATGCTTGAAACTAAACAGCCAGCATCCCAACTAACCAATCCATCTACCAACTTCCCCAAGTAATTAACCATTGCGATCAGATTCCGAATCCCTGTTGAGGGAGAGAAAACATTTATTCTGGAAGAGTCAGGCAAGCTCTGCTGAGCATTAGAAATACAAATAATTTTTGATGGCTTAGTAGTTTTGATTCATCGTGCAATAGCTTCTTCACTTTAATATAAATTATCCTCAAGTACTTAACTTCATTAATGCACGTTTGTATTTTTCTAATCTTCCCAATTCATGAGCACAGAACGCTCTACTACATGTCTATTCCATGTCCATGTAGTAGAAATTAAAATGCATGTCAACTGAAAGAGTCTGTGTATTTCACTCACTGAAGATGTCACTTGCTATCTTCACTTGGGTTGTTTGGTCAGGTGGCATCTCCTCTTCTTTTGCTCTCAGAGTTCGAAGACTTCAAAGTGCTCCGGAGCTACTTAAGGATTTAAAGGAGGAAGCTTACTTAAATATAATGTTCGCATAGATTTGAAAAGCTTGCATAACAACCGCACGTCGCTTTTTATTTATTTGCTAAGGCATAATTTGGCTGTAGATCAGACTGTAGTAAACAGACTGATGAGACTTGCACTTAGCATCACTTCAACAAGATTAGACTATTTTCCCATTCTTCATTTGCTGTCCTTCTCTTTGCATGCAATGCTTCCCCTGCTCTGGTCTCTATCACTTATAGGCATGGAGTCAAATTTCGTACCATTTGGACTTAACTCCTTCACCAATCCTAATGGTTTTAGAGACTCACCCTTGATTCTTATATGGGTCTGTGGTCCTATTCAATTGCTGACTGTGTACGGGGTATCATTGTTATCCCCCCATTATGTTGATTTTTTTTCTGGTCTTGAGACATTATCAATGCAGTTGCTTGGAACGTTTGTGCTTGTGGCTGTTTCAGTGGCCACGTAGTTTCATTTCTTAGACAAAAACCTGCTTTTCAAAGTATTTGCATCTTGAAGTCTCTTTTCAGACTTTGCATTTCTTTGTAGGAAGCCAATTGCAAGGCTGGGTGGAGATTGTGACTTGAGTGTTAGGCCGAGGCAATGGATGGGTTTCCTCAGCATTAACCTCATTTCTTCCATGATTATGTCATAAATTAGGGGTGACCCCCAGCCTCTTCTGCTAAGAACTTCAGGAGCGAGGAGGAGAATGTGAAGCCCGCGAAGGTGTGTTTCTGAAGTGTTGCCTAAAGGGAAAAACTTGCTGTAATGTCACAGAAGTTAATAATTTCAAGGAGCCTCTAGGTTTGTCAGTGGAATTAAATGCTTAACAATAATTCAAAAATGGCTTACAGGAACTTAAGAGAGTGGATCATTTAGCAAGGCTGGAATTATGCTCCTGACATATATGCATGGCACATGAGAGCACTTACCTGGGAATTTATTACCAGTTTCTGAGCAAACAAAGCCTGACCTACATTTGACTATAGTCAGCTGTCCCTGGCTAGTCCTGTGGGCTCCTTTTTATTAATGTCACAATTGCTAATGCGGTATAACATTGTCATTACTGAACGACGCGGCGGGACAAGCTGCAGCTGTTGTTTCTCCTTCTGAACCTAGTGAGTCATTAAATTTGAGTTTGGGGGAATACGCGTTATAAAGATTATTCAAATTCTGATTGAGAAATAGGACTACTGGGAAATTGTAGGTACATAAAGTAAAACTTTGAATTAATCAAGTTTCTTTCTTTGTAAATCTTGAGTGTTCGAAACTGCTCCGTATGTTTAATTTGAAATCTAATGTCAAGGAAATAGAAGGCGAACGGAGGGAAGCGAGAGAACGATGTTAATCAGATGCCAAGTCTTTCCTTCAGACGGCAAAGTGATGTGCTGTGCTGGGAAAAGAGCAGGAACACAGTTTTGCTCCTAAAGATCATAACATTTTATTTCAATAATTCTAATATTAGGAAGAGTATTTTTCTCCCAATGGGCCATAAATAGCTGATTTCTCTTCGATATACATGGGAAATTAATTTTTTTTTGTAGCTACTTTCATTTGTTTTTCTAGTTCTTTGCTTTGGTCACCAAATTGTACTCTGTGGAAGGCATGCCCCACCGGTTCCCAAGCTTGTCAAAATACCTCGGTGGGCTCCAGACATGGGCATGCAGCTGACAAGCTAATTTTATGTGAACATAAACCCAGGTTATATTACTTTGTCATATAATACTTCTAACTTTAGGGTTTGAGGAAGCCATGCTGCTTCCATAATGGCTTTTCTAAAACATATCCACCAATGCACTATTACACATTCCACCAAAGATGCGTACTAATATGCAACAGTACGTCTGTGTCTGAGTACACAGTCTAGTGATGCTGTCTACTCCATTAATGGCATGTACTAACATATTTTCCATCACTGGTGTGGAAGGATTCTCCTTCCTCTGCATCCTAGTTAATATTTGTTAACACATACACATGCACTCACACACATAGAGACATACAGAGAGACACACACTCATGCACACACATATAGACACACTCACACACACACCACACACACACACACACTCACACAACCCAGAGAGACACACAGAGACACACACTCTTATGCACACATATATAGACACACACACTCACACACACAGACACACAGAGACACACACTCTCATGCACACACATATAGAGAGACACGCACACACCACACACACATAACACACAGACACACACTCTCATGCACACATATATAGACACACACAGAAAGACACACATTCTCATGCACACACATATAGATATACACCACACACACACACACATACACACATGGAGCAGCAGCAGCATGCATGGATGTCAGAGGGAAGCATTCAGAGTCAGTTCTCTCCGTCTGTCAAGTGTGTCAGGTGGACTTAACTCAGGCGTCAGGCCTGGTGTGATGTACTCTTTCTTGTCAATCTGCCTTGTGAGATCTTTTCTTAATATAAATTTTTAATTAATTTTTTTTACCTATGGTATATTTTGATGATCACATTCTTTCTCTTCCCCCAACTTTTCCAAGATCTTCCCCTCCTCCCTCCCTACCTTTCTTCACCCTGAAAAAACTTCCAAAAACCAAAACCAAAGGTCAAAATAGACAAACAAAAAAACCTCAACAAGACAAACAAATACCACACCCAACGAAACGCAATTATGCCTCCCAAAGAAAAAACCACAATGGAGTCTGTTTCTTATTGGCTAACTTTTCTTGAACATCGGCCTCGATGGGCTGGCGAAGTCTCCGTGAGTTCACATGTGATCAGTCCTGTTATGTCTGGAAGGCAGTGCTTCTTTGGAGTCTACCACCTTTACCTTACAATTTTTCCATCTCTTCTGAGAAGATATTTTTGTTTAATTGATGATAGCCCTTGTTACGGGGGTGGGGTGGTATTTCATTGTTGCTTTGATTTGCATTTTCCTGGTGGTTAGTCGAGACAGACATTTTTAAATATATTGAATGGTCAACAAAGATTTAATAAAAGAAAAAATTCTCAGCAGACATGTCTGAAGAAAATATTCTGAGTTTGTAAATGTCTCAGTCAGGGTTGCTATCACTGTGATGAAGAACTGTGACCCATAGGAAATGGTTTATTCGGCTTACACTTCCATATCCCTGTTCAAATCAAAGGAAGTCAGGAAAGGAACTCAATCAGGGCAGGAACTGGGAGGCAGGAGCTGATGAAGAAGCCATGGAGGGTTGCTGCTTTCTGACTTGTTCCCCATGACTTGCTCATCCTGCTTTCTTATAGAAGCTAGGACCACTAGCCCAAGGATGGCACTACCCACAATGGGCTGGATCCTCCCATATCCACCACTAATTAAGAAAATGTTCTACAGGCTGGCCTATGGAGACATTTTCTAAACTGGGCTTTTCTGCTCTCAGATGACTCTAGCCTGTGTCAAGTTGACATAAAATTAGCCAGCACAATAACATTTCCAAAACCCTAGCATTGATGTTTTTCAGTCTTGTAATATTGCAGCCAACGTACTATGTCTTCTAGTTTTTGTTTTGAGTGTTAGACCCATTGTTTATTTGTGGTAGAGAACCAAGGTCACAGATTTTGGGCATGTGAAAGCAGGTTTCAGAGTTAGGGGTGGGAATGCCTGCTTCTCATGTGAGCATGAGTCAAGAGCCATGCTAAGCAGAGCTCGGGTCTCCCAAATTCAATTTTGAGAAGCACCATGTCTTAGTTATAGCGTTTCCTTTGTTGTGAAAAGACACCATGACCGGAGCAACTCTTATAAAAGAAAACATTTAATTGGGACTGGCTTACAGTACAGAGGTTTAGTCCATTATCATCATGGTGGGGCACGGCAGCGTGTAGGCAGATGTGGTGCTGGAGAAGAAGCTGAGAGTCCTACAGCTCTCAGGCAACACGAGGTAGACTGGGACACTGGGCGGTATCTTGAGCATAAAAAACCTTAAAGCCCGCCCCCACAGTGACATGCCACAGCAACATGCTTCCTCCAACAAGGCCACACCTACTCCAATAAAGCCACACCTCCCTATGAGATTATGGGAGCCAAGTACATTCAAAGTACTACACCATCACTGTAAGCAGCCAGTCAGCACTGGGCATCACTATCTAAGTGCCCTCATTGACTTCATACTGATGACACATTCAAAGTGGATGCCATGACTGTCCATGTTTTATAGAAGGACATGCATCGAGGCCTGGAAATTCCAGCCTTTTTCTCTGTGATACATTAAGTGGGAGGAAGGAGGGACACTGCGGAGAGAAGAGGTTTGTGTTTCTCTTCTTAGTTTTCATTGCTCCTGGTTTCCTTTAACTCAGGGGTGTGCTTATGAGCGGACATTTGTCGGTGCTCGGCCTTAGTTACACATCTGAGTGGACAATCCTCAGCAGCTTTGCGGCCCCAACCTGGGCTCAGAAGCCTGCCTGGCCACACTGTACGCTCTTGACCTTTCGCCCACAGTGGCACACTGACTCCTGCATGCTCCAGTGACCTCTGCTGGCTTTTGCCTCAGAAGCTTGCTTCCTGTAGGTCTTCTCAGGGACACTGGGTGAGCTAGGCCTTACACTTAACACTGGCACCTGCCATGGCTCTCTGCAGGTCCACTCACCAGCTATGACTTCCTAGAACCCTCAGAAGCTGGCTCAGGCAATCTAGCAAACTTCCTCCCTGTTTGGTAGGCAGCAACTCTACCTTCATTGCTGCCATCTGAGACTTATTGGGGCTTAGACCTCCTCTCATGTATCTCCTTCCTTCATAGCTTTCCCTCGGTCCAAGAAATCCTTCAAGGTTTTTAATCTACCCTTATATTTTTCTATCATAGATGAATAATTTTTGATATTAAACTTGCATTTAATCACTGTGGGATTATTTCTTGATTGAACCTAGCCTGCCACAGTCTCTAGCTTCCCAGCAGTAACTACCCTGAATTTTTAAGGACTTGTTTCTGGGAGGGGGTGTGACACATGTCCATCTATTGTATTTTCCCTTGTGCTCAGAACGAACAATTTTATCTCTAATAACTGATTGGCTCAGTTCATAAACATATTCATTGGTGGTTTATTTATTTATTTATTGAAACTCGGTCTCACTATGTAGTGTTGGCTGGCCTAGAACTCTTAGGGATCTGCCTGTCTCAGACTCCTGAGTACCAGAATTAAAGAAGTGTGCCACCACTACCAGCAGGTAGTGTATTCATTGTTGTTTGGATCTGAAATGCTCTGAAGACCACATTTGACTCTTAGCCTATGGCAGTATTGACAGGTGTTGCAACCTTCTGGAGGTGGAGCCTAGTGGAAAAGGTGAGTGTCATTGGGGACATGTCAACAAGGACATAGAGGCACCTTGTCACCTACTAGCTTCCTGGTTGTCTTTATAGTCGTTTAGCTCAGGTATTTCATCATAGCAACTGGAAACCGACTGAAAGCAGTCGTTCATGCATGATGCTAGAACACAGAAGATGGATTAAGTCAGCCTCTGCCATGAGGAGCTCAAGGTCTTTAAAAGAAGCAGTTTAATGAACACATGTGATGACTTCTGAGACGTGAAGAGACCTCTCTGGGAACAAAATGGCAGAATGGCTCATTCTACCCAAGGATGTCAGAGCATCAGTCATTGGAATGGGTCTCTCATGAGTTTGCCCATCTGCAAAGGATGTGAAAATCTATTGTGTAGATGGCTATGTGGTTAACTCTTATGACCAGAGACGAAACACTGCCTTTGACTATGGAGAGGCAGACCGTCAATGTGTTAGTGGAGGGAACACAGAGAAAGGGAGGGCACAGTGTCACCACTGTGCTGGTGATGTCAGGGACCATGGTCATCTTGGTTTTAGAATAAGCCTCCCGGGGAACACTGGGAACAGAGTCAAATTCTGTGGAATCAATCATCTCTGTGTATCATTACATTCTTCTTGGTATCTTCCACTTTTATGTGGATGACAGTTTGACAGAGTGCATTGGAAGAGTAGATGCAAGATTTGCAAAGTCCAAAATACTTCAATCAAGAGGCATTCTGAATGTGACTTTTAAAATGTGTTTGGTAATGTTTGGCTAAAAGACAGAAGAACCCTTGGAAGCCTCCAAATACTGCTTTTTATCTGGGAGAGTTGGTACAGCCACCGACTGAGTTGTCTCTTTAAGAAATGCTTATAATCAAACATTGCTGGCTCTGCAATGCAATGCTGTTTCGTGTTTTCTGAGTAAATGACAAAGTCAGCCTTGCTGACAGCCCTGATAATTTAGAGCTTCCCTGATCACCCTGGAGACTCTAGGAGGATGTTGCTAGGGATCAAATGTAAGTGTCTATGTGGAGGGAGGGGCATCAGGCCTTGTGTCTTGACCATCCTCCAAAACTTGAGAGAAGAGCTAACAAAATTTATTCCCAGTTAGTATCAAGAACGAGGAGCAAATATCTGGCATCTCTTTGTATTCACTTAGCTGTACAGAGTTACTGCAGGTCTGAGGGAATATTCCCATTTAACATCACTCTGTGTCTATTATAGCAGAGGTGGAAAAGTGGACTTTTCAGTGGATTTGATTTTTCAGCCTGTAATGGCTTACTTCTGCAAGGGGCAAATGGCCTTTGAGTGGGTTTATCCTGCCTAAAATCTAGCTCCAGCATTTAACATTTGTGAAAGCTTTGAAAGTTTGCTTAAACTCTCTGAATCTTAAGTTCGCATGCCTCTAAAATGAGACCAGCAATAATGGCCCTTCCATTGCTGTATTGAGATGAATGATAAATATCAAGAGTTATTATGATGTCCAAGAAAAAGCGAGTGCTAAAGCTTATTGCAGTGGCTATACAGATGGCAGACAGGAAGGGTCTGTGTAACCTTGAACTGATAACTTGCTACGCGTTTGTCTTTGGGCTAGCCCCATGAGTATCTTTGAATTCTTGGAATTTGTTTTATTTGTCAAAGCAAGCTCATTACATCTGCCGTCTCTCCTAATAAAGCTGTCACAAGAATGAAATGAGAACGTATATGTGTGGCCATGCTGCGCATGTCATGGGTCCAAAGAAGTTATCACTAGGAGTCAAGCTTTTTTTTGTTTCTTTCCTCTGGAATTCCAGCACATAGAGGGAGTTCAGAATGAGATGTAGAAAGAAGACAGAACCTTCCATAGCATACGGCATGTCTCGTCCACTGCACAATCTGCCAACTCCCTTTGAAGCAGCCTGGATCCTGTCCAACCCTTTGCCTGTTTTGCTACTATTTCAGTTACAGACAGCAGCCGGCCACCATCATTTGTTGAGAAATGACTTTTTATTGGCATCCTACTTCTACACCTAACCCCTTCCAAGTCATTTTCCGTTCAATTTCCAGAGTCCCTCTTCTGTTTAAAATCCTCTGATTGTTTCTACTGCTTACATAGGAGTGGATCTGAACTCTTGTCGTGGCCCCTGCTTCCCTTCCTGTCTCATCTTTTGCTATGTCTGTATCGCCTCAGGAGCCGACCTTCTTCTCTTTAGCAAGGTCAAACTCTTCATTAACTCAAGAGCATTGACCTCATTACCTTGCCTGCTTGGACTTGGCTTCCTCTTGACGGCTTCCCGTAACCCTCCTGCAGTCGATGGTTTATTCTGAGCTTTCCCAAGAGAGTGATTCTTTGTTCCTGGCCTTTTGTTGAATATTTAAATTTTGTTCAAAGCTTTTTTTTTTTAAATCATCAATGGGTATTTTCCTTGAAGCTTAACTTCTGAAGAATGGTGTGCTGTATTAGTCAGGGTTGTCTAGAGTCACAGAACTTATGGAGTGAGCCTCTCTCTCTCTCTCTCTCTCTCTCTCTCTCTCTCTCTGTATGTATGTATGTATGTATGTATCTATCTATCTATCTATCTATCTATCTATCTATCTATCTATCTATCTACATTTGTATGTATGTATGGGAATTTATTGGAAAGACTTACAGGCTTTTTTTGTGAATGGAAAGTCCAATAATCTAGTAGTCACTCACAAGGCTGGGCATCTCATCTGGTCTTCTGTCTATGCTAGAATTCCAGAAAAATAGACTCCAATGCCAGTGAAGGAATGGATGTGCTGACAAAGACAGAGCAAGCAGTCAAAGAACAAATGAACTCTTCTTCTCCTGTGGTCTTTATGCAGACTTCCAGCAGGTGTGGCTCTTGTTCAAGGTGTGTCCTCCCACCTCAAGATCTGGACTGAAGGTATGTTGGCTTCCTGCCTCATGATCTGGGTCACTGGTGTGTCCTCCATTTCTGGGTAAAGTTCATTCTAGATGTAGTCAAACTGACAACCAAGAACAGCCATCACATGGGCTCTGTATCTGCCATACTTGACATGTGTCTGGGACCTGAAAAACTCCTGCTATATAATTGAAGAAATTCAAAATTTAACTCTAAAAGGAGTTGGGTTTGGGGGTTTCAAAAATCCATACTAGGTTTAGTGTCTTGCTCTCTCTGCCTGTATCTTACAGATCATTTGTGAGCTCTCGGTGGAACCATCTTTGTAGTTCTAAGCAGTATACTGTATCTTGACAGGAGGGCTAATCGTCTGGGTGTCTCATGTAAATATATTTCTCCAGCCATGTTTAATATAAATCAATATAATATTTGAAAAATCCATGAATGAAGTCTTTAAACAAAAACTAAGGTAAGGGACCACGAAGGAAGAGTAAAGGTGCTTAGGCTGTGGACAGTTGTTTAAAGTAGGTCCCCAGTGAAGCCATCATCCGTGGGTTCTGGGGACAGGTGGCATACGCCGGGATCAGACTTTGCTCTCAGTCTTCACCCACATCTCGTCTAAGGCCTACTCATGGGGTTCCATTCCAGGAGCCAAAGAAAACCAAGGAGTCTCAAAACCTCTCCAGTCACTCTCTCAACATCAGAACAAGTGCAAGAGGTTTTGAGCTGTGCAGCTGTAAAGAAACAGAGCAAACAGACACACATCAAGTGTGAACTGTAGCCACGGCGAAGAAACAATGTAGCCACGGCGAAGAAACAATGTAGCCACGGCAAAGAAACAATGTAGCCACGGCGAAGAAACAATGTAGCCATGGCAAAGAAACAATGTAGCCACGGCGAAGAAACAATGTAGCCACGGCAAAGAAACAATGTAGCCATGTAGCCAAGGCGAAGAAACAATGTAGCCACGGCGAAGAACCAAGGGCTGTACTGCTGTTTTATGTTTTTTAAATAGGAATGTTTAAATTTTTGATGTGCAGTTCTTGAAGAAGCACCAATGGTAGAAAGTAATCAAGGAAAAAAGCCCTCATGATTTAATTAACCCCCTTTGTATAGAAATCCATGTTTGTCTCTAGTTTAAAAAATGTTCTGTCTTTCTCATGTATCCTGTTCCTCTGAACTCTGTGTAGGGAAGGCCGTGGGAATAAGGTCACTTGGCTGGAGACACGATCTTCTGAGGCTCCTCTAACCATTTAATTAGATGAAACAGCAGAACTAGGAGATCTTGTCTGGGATGACTTTCGTTACCCATAAATTATGGAGCAAATACTTTTTCTTTGTGGAGTGGAACTAACTTTTCTTCCTTTGGCCGCAACAGTTGACAATATATTTTTGACTGGTTTCTTTTCCTTTTGAAGATGCAAGGAGGTGTGCCTGAAAAGCCAGTCCAAACACCACTCCTTTTCTTCACTTCTGCACATGACGCTTGCATTTCCAGGAGCCCAAATGGCTGTCATTTCAGAAAACGTCATGCCCAGGATTCAGTTTGAGGACTTGAGGCTGGACTAAAGAGCTACCTCGAGAAGCACAGCTTGGTTCTTTATTTTCACAGAGCAAACAGCTTGTCTAGTTGGCAAACCTGCAGTCATCCAGAATTGTGAGGTAGCACACCGAGGTACTTCAATTTTCGCTGTTTGTAGGTTCCCGTGGCTTTCTCCCCCACTCACCGTTTTGTCTGAACATTCTTTTTTTCCCATTAGAAATTTTTATTTTTATTTTCAGTTATAGGTATTTGTGTGTGGTTGTATGCACGAGTGCAGGTGCCTGCGGAAGTCAGAAGAAGGCATCAGGTATCTTGAGTTAGTTAGATGGTCTTGAGCCACCTGGCATGGGGGCTGGAAACTAAACCTCCTCAAAAGCGTTGTGTATTCTGAAGCTCCATGTCAGCTCTTCATCCCCTGTCTGAACAATCTTATGTCTGAGCCTTGTGCTTTCTGTATTAGTTACTGTTCTGTTGCTGTGATAGTCAGCATGACCAACACAGTTTAAGAAAGCAAGAGTTTGTTTGGGCTTATGGTTTCAGAGGGATGCATTCCATGGTGGACAGGCATGGCAGAAAACAGCGGGCATGTAGCTGAGAGATTACATGTCCAGCCATAGGCAGAAAAGGGAGGGATATCAAACCGGAAGTGGGGTGAGCCTATGAGCTCTCAAAACCTGCCCCTAGTGGTGTAGTTCTTCCAGCAAGGCTACGACACCACACCATAAGGTGACAACAACTGGGGACCCAGTATCCAAATACCTCACCCTAAAGGGGACATGTCCCATTCCAAACACCACAGCTGCCCACTTTTGTCCTGGCTTCCCCAGCTGTACTTGCAAGTGGAGATGTATTTTTATCAAGAGGATGTGTATGCTGCTGGATTCTGTTTTTCCTGTCCTTATTGGATCTTAGGCCAAGAGGGATGCTCCTTAGTTGTTTCTAGGTATACTCATGAGCACCCAATATGTGCTTACAAACTGGCGAGGATTGTGCTAGGCACCACCGTGTCAATAAACCAATTGTGGATACACGTGACATCTCAAGGTTCAGAAGTTCTTGAGATGGAAAAGCCGAAAGTGGAAAAGAATGGGCGCAAAGCTTTCAGAATGTGGCTGTGAAGATTTTGCTGTGACTTCATTAGGGAAGTTGAGTCTGTGTCCCTTCCCTTCAAAGATGGCTGGGTGTGTGGTTGCTTTGACACAACAAGAACAATGGAAAATGTTCCCCCCATGGCTTCTGAAGGACAGATCCCAGCAGGTCACATATGACTTGCTAGCAGGTCACTTTCCAGCTTCTCCACTTGGGATACTTCTCTGTAGACTCGGTTTCCTGATGAGACAGGTCCAGGTGTTTGTCGAGGTCACATGTGTGCAGGGGTTCTGGCCGCTGGTCAGTCCAGCTGCAAGTCCTTCAGTAGAAGGTGTGGGAGAAGACGTGCCCGTTTACTTTCTAGACTTCCCTCTCTTGCCCGCTGAGACCTCAGACACTGGTGCAGACCAGCCTGTCCCACTAGTGCCCGCTGAACTCCTGCCTTTCGTAATGTTGAGACGGAGTGACTGACATTTTCCCTTCTTGGTCTGCGCCGTGTCTGTCAATAATGCCCAGAGCAGGAGATGCCTGGGTTCTCTTCTCTGCTTTGTCAGAAGCGATAGGAGTGACACCGTGCCATGGTTTCAATCTGAAATATCCTTACTCTAGGCTCATGCTGTTGGGGGCACTGTTTTAGGAGGCTGTGGCTGGTGGGGGAAGTTCACTAGGGTGAAATTCTTTTTTATAGCCCGTACTCTCTGCTTCCTGCTGTTGTGATGTGAACCGCATCTGCCACCTGCTCCTGTCATCATGGCCTCGGATTCTCACTCTGCCATGGCGTCCCCACTCTGATGGGCTTCAGTACGGTATAGAAGTCCCTGCAAGCACAGGGACATTAGCCCATGTCTCTTCTCTAAAGAGGAAGCTGACGGTCTCTGTGGTTGCCAAGCTCCTGAAATGATTGATGTTAGTGTAGCGAGGAACTAGATTTTAAATTGTACTTACATTAAATTAGCCTAAATTTAAGCAGCCCTGAATGACAATCAGTTACAACACTGGCTGCCATTACTGCATTTTAGGTATTCCTAACAGTATCTGCATTTTTGGGACGATAACCTAGTGAAGATGACTCTTGCCCATCTGAGTTCTTGTTTTAGAGGCTTTTGTGTTGTTGAGACAGATACCGTCTTGTCTCTCTCCCTGGTTGACTTTTAAGGCTTCGAATAAGAATGTGCACTTCTCCTCAGCATGAGTGGGAGCCACTATAAGCCCTGTGGTAAGAAACACTTCAAGGGGCTAGGAGGACATGGCTCAGTGGTTAAAAGCATTTGCTGTCTTTGCAGATAACCCAAGTTTAGTTCCCAGCACCCAGAAGACAGCTAGTAACTGCCTGCACTCCAGTTGCAGTGGGTCTGATGCCCTCTTCTGGCTTCTGTGGGTACTGCGTGCATGTGATACACTTACCACACATTTAGGCAAGACCCATAAAATATAGATAAACTTTGAAAAAAAAAACCACCTCGATTAATTAATTAAAATGATTAAATGATAATTAATTTAATTAATTAGCACTATGTGCTTAATTCAATAATGTATTAAGCAAGTATAGCATTTATTACATCTCTAACAGAAACACGACTTGCTGCTGCTGGTTCTGTGTTGCAATGGAGGAACTGTGTCAAGGGAACAGCTAACACACATGTACCTGGTATAACAGGTGTTAGATGGAAACAGTAAATGTTATGAGAGAGCGGGTCAGGTCAGGGATCAATGCATAATATGTTTTGAAATGGAAGCGATGTTAAGAGATGACAAACGCAGGTTTATAAGCTGACCCAAGGGAAGACAGCAGGTAGCCATGGTGGTCACCAGGAGACAGGACTTCAGGCAGATGCCAGAGCAGCAGCCGTAGGCTCTCCAGCTTGGAGTGTGTGTCAAGGAAGAGCAAAAAATCTGGCAGGGTGGGCAGGAGGGAGCAGGCAGAGCGAGAGCAGTGAACAAGGCCAGGGGAAGGAAGTGAGTGAGGCCGGGTGGGTTCCTGTAGGGTTTATGTTCCCTTTGGTGTGAGAGAAGCTGTGGAGGAGTCTCAGCAATGGTGGGCTCTGATGCTGGCTGACAAGGAATCACAGAGAACAGGCGGTAAATCTGCAAGGGCGGGAGATGGACACCCAGGTATTCTTGAAATTGGTAAGTGAGCTGGGCTCAAGGAAAAGAGCCACAATAAGTAGGCAGAGGAGTGACTTCAGACTGCTGCGGGGTTAACATAGCAACATTCATGAGCTTTCTGCCTTCCATGGCTTGCTAACAGAAGGCATCCTGGAGGCTGGATGACGAAACACAGGGCGTGAGCGTATGCACAGTGGCGGTGGCTGGTATTGTCAGGTAAGGCCAGAGTCCCATTTTTTATGGTGCCATTGGAGAGCCCCTTTCTTTAGGAAAGTAGCTGTGACCTTCTCCTGCTATGTAAAAGTCATTGTTCTTGAAAGAAGAAATCATTTACCCTCCTGCCTTGTACTTAATATTGAAGCGGGCTGAATGAATGGACATTTAACTTTCTTGTCTATGTGAACCCCCTTGGAAGTTCTAGAAAAGAGAAGGGACTACCTTGGGACTTGTCCACAGTGTGCTGTGGGGATGGAGTTGGGAAGAGAATAGGCTGGGTAAATTTAGAGTCCCCTTGAGATACAGATGGTCTGTCCTGGCTGCTCCTCCCTGCCTAGTCTTGTCCTTCTCATCTTGCATCCTCCCCCTTAGTCCTGTTCTGGGACAGTCCTGTCAATTGCTAAGTATCAGTTTCGCCCTTAATTGTATGGGGATAGTAATTCCCACTCCCGACAGCCGCTGTGGTGAGAATTAAGTGTGATAACAAGGCGTAGGCACTGCTAGTCACTAAACTTCTTAGGTTTGTGCTCCTTAGGTGCTTTTGTCCACTTGACACAAGCTAGAATAACCTGGGAAAAGGAAACCACATTGGGGGATTGTCTCCATCAGTCGGGCCAGTCTGTGATCCATTTTCCTGATTAATGATGGATGAGGAAGGAGGGTCCAGCCCACATGAACTGTGCCTCCTTCCCCCCACCCCCGGGAAGATTGTTCTGGGTTACATAAGAACGGAAGCTGAGCAAGCCATGGAAAACAAGCCACTAAACACTGTGCTTCTGTGTTCCTTCCGCAGTTCCTGCCTCCAGATACCAACCCTGAGCCCCTGCTCCGACTTCTCTTGATGGAGATCAAGACAAGATGTTGAACGTCCTCCTCCGTTGCTCTCTGTCATATCGCGTCGAGACAGCATCTCTCCCTGAACCTGACATTTTCTCTTTCAGCTAGGTTGACAGGCCAAGGATCTCCTGGGGTCTGCTGTCTCTGCTCTCCAGTGCTGTGGTTACAGACACATGCGGCCATATCTAGTGTTCACATGGATGCTGGACACCCAGATTCTGGCTCCCATACTTGTAGAGGAAGTTCTCACCTTGAGCCATGTCCAGGTCCCTAGGCTTTAATAGGTGCTTTGTTAATTCTTTGATAATTTCAGATCTGTTTACTATGCATTCTGGTCACACTCACTTCCAGATCCAGGCCCCAGCCCCCCAACTTCACGCTCTCTATTCTTTCATGGCCCCTCAAGTCCTCTTTGTGCTATCCATATACTCATGGGTGTGGGATCATCCGCTGGAATACAGTGAGCTTAGCAGGGTTCATACCCTTAAAGAAAACCGACACCCCCTCCCCCGAAAGCCATCAACTGCCAGTATCGCCCTGGCATGAGCCGGGCTTGTGTGAGGTGAGGTGGCCCGGCTTAGCTGTGTGCCGGTCTTCTGCAGGCAACCACAGCTGCTAAGTTCAAGAACGAGTTCACGACTGTTCCTGCCACATCCCCAGGATAGTTCCTGAGTCGTGCACGAAGGGGTGTGACATAAACGCCCCATCCTATAGCCGAACATTCCCCAGACACGTATTCTTTGCGTGGTTCTACATTCACCTCCGCCCTTCACACAAGAAAACGTCTCTGATGAAGCCTGAGAGCAGCATTAATACACATGGAGAGAAGTACAAATTCAGAGTAAAGTTTAATACTATGTCCATTTAGTAAAATAAGAGCAGTAGGCTTGCCCCTGGGGCCTATGAGTGCCCAAGCCATGGGTTCTGGCTAGACTGATGGCACCAGCCATGAGTTTCCTTCTGTGAAGCAGACCTTTCATCCAATCAGAAAGGGAATGTTTATTCCCGTAACACACAAACCACTATTGTACGTATGAACCTATCTTGCCATACCAATTGTGGCTTCCAGTGTGTGCTCACAGCTGGGTAAGACTGTTGAAGGCTTATCTTCCCCAGCATTGTGCGCAGCACCTTCTGGTACTATGAAAGCTACAGGCTTAAAGACCTGATCTCCTTTCCATTGACGAAGTTTGTCTGTAGGCCCTACCCACCCTCTTGAGCCGAACAGTACTGTAGCACTGTTGCTTGCTGCGGTTTCAACAGCCAAGTACAATTCTCTGTGGACATTACCCAGGGTAGTCCACGACATTGGTCAGGAAATAGTCACGTGTAATGTGACGTCATGTGCAATATAAATGTGTGACATTTGACTTCCGGTTCCTGTTGGCCAGCCCCGGACTGTGATGTTGCTTTGAGGACCTGGTTAGATTCCAAGCGTTGTTCCTCATGCTATTTCTACTGGTCCAGGGAAAGACACTGTTACTATGGTGACCTACTGGTTGATTGGCCCAGGGGATGCCCAGTAGGTTTGTCTAAAATCATTGCAACAGCCTCTGTTTGGAATTTCTAAACATTCTGGGAGGACGTAGGGAATAATAAGTAGAAGCAAGAAAACAGAGTCAGAGAGAATTAAGTTGACAAAACTCTAACTCCACACCCAGGCACACTGTCCCGGCTCTCCAGGGCTGAGCAGGCGCCCCACTCTTAGCTCACATCTCCAATGCATGGAAGTTTTCTACACCCCAAATGGGCAGAAAATGGAATGTTTCAGAGTGGTTGTACCTTCAGAGAACAGTTTCAAAGCAGTAATTCATATTAAGCGGGGCCTACAACAGGGAGAGAGTCCCCGGAGTCCAATTGTTGGCGTCCCTCTTTCTTTCCACTTCAATCTGTCTGTCACCAGCTATAAATGGTGATTCATAAAGAGAATGGTTATTCTTATTTGCCTGCTTCTGAGTCAATAAACACGCCCCACTGTTTCTTACTAGGAAGATGGAACGTGCAGATTTATTTATCTCCACAGGTTGTTGCAGATTTGTTAAACACCTTCTATTACTTGGTGAAATTAGTTATGGAGAGAGAGGCACATATTTTATATCCTATTCTAATTTGTAGCAGACGTCAGCCAGAAGACCGCGAGAACAAGAGCAAGACCCAACCACATCCACAGCAAATGTAGACTGATATATCAGGACCAGCCCACAGACGCTGACAATAAGCTTTCTTTAAACTCTAATTAAATCTCACTTATGTATTGGGCTTTGCACGTTGTGCTTAGAAGGTATAGTTTTGTTTTGTTTTTTAGTTTCCTTGTTACTCTCTGGAAATTGATTTTACCTAGGAGTTTTTCCCCATCTAGCCACAAGGAGGCGCTCAAGCATCAAATTAAAAATTAACACAAACTAATATTTGCACTGCCTGGTTTTGACAATGTATTAAAGCAATATTTATTTAAAGACAGAGGCGAAGTGATTTGTAGGTTTTTGCTGAAATTAATGCCACTCTGGGAGCTCATGTTGATATGTCGTATGTATCAGTAATTTAAATAAATATGGTAATACTGGCGTCATCTCTTCCGTGCCCAGAACCAGAGGGATCTTCGCTCATGAGACTGGCTGCGCTGACTTACACCCTTGCCAAGCTGCCTTTTCTGCAGAGGATAAACTGCATCTTTTCCATGGTCTCTGAGGACCTGCATCTTCAGGTCAGCATTCCCGTCCTGACTCAGGTCAGGTCCATTCTCCCCAAATCCCTGCTGCTGTGGACACATTAGCCTTCTCCAAGGTCTTTCTTGCCATTGGGGCTTCCGGTTTCTAGTTTCGCCAACTCCTCCCCCCCCCCCCCCCCCCCCCCCCCCCGCTTCCTTCCCGTCCCCCAATCTATGTCCTCTTGTCTTCTCCTCATCTTCTGAAGTTTATGTTCTGTGTCACCCTCCAGAGTGTGTAGATTGGCCCTCTCTCCTTTGGGCAGTCTTCCCCTGCCCTTGTCCTCTGCCATTCCTACCAAGCCCCAAATAACCAGATCTCATGCAGAAGAACACAGTACCCAGTGGCTCCCTGAAAACCATGTTCCAAAGTCCATTTTGACTGTGGCCCATGACCCAGAGTACGTTTTTTTTTTTTTTTTTTTTTTTTTTTTTTTTCGTTTTGTTTTGTTTTGTTTTGTTTTGTTTTTCCCTTGGTTTTTCGAGACAGGGTTTCCCTGTAGTTTCTAGAGCCTGTCCTGGAGCTAGCTCTTGTAGACCAGGCTGGCCTTGAACTCAGAGATCCGCCTGCCTCTGCCTCCCGAGTGCTGGGATTAAAGGCGTGCGCCACCACCGCCCGGCCCCAGAGTACGTTTTAATTTTTATTTGGGCTTCATAAAATGTTTTTTTTTCTTTTTGTCAGCAACAGCTAGCAGTTATTAACTATCACTGACTTCTTCTCCTCCCCAGGAAACGTTTTCAAAGCAGTGCATTTATTAAAAAAAAAAAAAAAAGACTTGCTTCTGGGAATGTAGTCACAGGAAATTCCCTGAGGAATTGAGCTGACACTTTCCCAAGAAGCAAGCAGATAAGAAGCAAGCAGACACACTCTTTGCTGGCCCATCCCAAACCACTCTTACACTTTATAAAGCATACAAGATGCTGGAAGAAGCCTGTATGTGCACAAGTGTGTGTGTGTGCGCACATGTGTGTATGTGTGTGTGTGTGTGTATCTTTGTTACTCTGCAGATCACTTTGTTAATATGTGGTAATGGGCAAGTTCTTTCTGACAGAACTGAAAACAGAACAAAACACACAAAAACAAAACCCAACTACAACTGAGAAAGATAAGCGTGTTCTTCTCAAAGACCCCGGCTTCCTTGGGAGCAGATATGTATGTCCAGGTATCACATGCTTTATCAACAAGGATGTTACACGGGCGCTCTCTGGTTGATATTTCAGCCTGGTACATTGGATTAGCACACTGGTGAATGTGTGCACCAGGATGTGGACATTTCTGAGTGCTTGCCTGATTCAGAAGCTTCATGACTCTGACTGTACCACAGAGCCAGGTGTGGTGACTCATGACTGCAGTTCTGCCACAGTGAAATCTAAGTTGAAAGAATCACAAGTTCACGGCCAGCCTGTCTTAAGGAGAGAGAGGGGGACTCTGCCCCTCCCTAAGACAGTGTGATGTGATGGAGTTTGAAACCTTAGCAGTCACTGTCCCTTGAACTTAGCTCCAGGTTGTGAAAAGAAAGCTTATTTAAAAGGGTCACCAGAGATAGTGGGGCAGACAAATACGGAAGCTGTGGAAGAAGCCACAGGAGCCTTGTCAACAGTGGGGGACATTTGACTCAAGTCCAACCTCAGCAAGGTCAAGAAGCAGCGTGGGGTCTGGTGGCTGGCGAAGGCTAAGCAAAGGATGGGGTCACGTTACTACTGACAGCAACCTGGGGTGATGAGACTTTGAGAGGGGCTCATATACGGGGTGGGGCCTTACTCTGTCTTAGGTGGGCTCTTGCTCAAAGCAGCTTCTGCAAGGACACAGAGAGGTTGAACCTGGTTGAGCAGAAGACTCAGTTGCTGACTAAAGTTTTTTTTTTTGTCAAAGGAAGACTTCTAAAAATTACCATTAAATGTACGTGAATTGTACACATTAATGCTGCTAGCTGTGATATTTCTATACATGTATAGCCATGGATTGTGTCTAACCATTCGTTTGCCTTCCCCTCCCATCTTGCCCTGGTTCCTAGTGACCCCTCTTCTGATTTATTTCTTTGATTTCTCACACAGAAGAAAATACCGGATTCTTCTCTTTCTGTGTCTGACTCAGTTAGCTCAGCACAGTGTCCCCCATATTCACTCTTTTCCCTGCCAATTGCAGTATTTTTCCTTTTTGGATAGTCCCCTGCTGTGTATATATGCTATGTTTTCTTTAGCATTCATCTGTTGGCAGGTGCCTGATTTCATAGCTTAGCTAGACAAATAGTGCCTGGAACTCCAGCTCCAGGGAATCCAAAGCCTCTTCTGGCTTTCATGGAGTGCGCAACAGTCCGATTATTGCTGAATAAAGCATAACTTAAGTCTGGCACCCGCATAGACACACAGCACACACTTACACAGACAAATACACATAAGTAAAAATAAAGTGAATCTTTAAAAATAATCAGCAAAGAAACATCATAGTTAAATTATACTATCAAATGAACGAACAGACATTTATGGAACTTTGTACCTAACAGCAATAAAATATACAATTTTCTTCGGTGCATGGAACACAGTTCGAAATAGACCACATGCTAGACCAGAAGATAAATTTCTAATCAATCAAATCAATTAAAATCATACTCTAGGTTGTGCATGGTGACACACACATTTAATCCCAGTAATCAAAAGGGAGAGGCAGGTAAACATCTGTGGTTTCAAGACAGCCTGTCTTACACAGAGAATTTCATGCCAGCCAGGGCTTCATAGTGAGAATCTGTCTCAAAAGAAAATATTATTTTATTTTCTCTGATAACAATAGAACGAAGTTGGAAGTCCATACTTTATAAAAAAAACTTTAGAAATTATATAAATATATGGAGACTGAGCAACATGCTTGTGAATACTGAAGAAATCAGAAAAGCAAACTCAGCATTTCTTGCAATGAAGGAAAATGGAAATCCCACATATCAAAACTTGAGGGTACAGCAGCAGAAAGAACTTGTGGGACACAGCAAAAAAGAGAAGTGTAACAATGAGTCTTTAAACTAACAAAACATAAACACTTCAAATAAACAATACAATGATGCAGAAAGAGAAAGAACAAACAAATTCAAAATTAGTAGAAAAATAAAACCAGAACAAAACTAAATGAAACAGTTATAAATCACCTAAAACGGGAGCTGAGAATGGAATGTGGGTCTTCTACAAAAGAAACACACTCTTAGCTTCTGAGCTATCTCTTTAGCCCCCAGGTGGTTTTGTTTTTTGTCTGGATGTTCTGTCTGTTAGTGGCAGTAGTATATTTGAAATTCCCTACTATTACTGTACTGTACTCCAGTTCTCTCTTTAAATCTAATAATTTTTGTTTTATAAAATTAAATGATCCAGTTCTAAGCATGTATTAGCTAGCTTCACATGACTGTGACCAAAATACCTAACACGAACAAAGAGGGTGTGCTTATTTGGGGTCCCAGCTTCGGAATGTTGAGTTCATGGTTGTGTGGCTTCCTTGACTTAGGCAGTAGTAAGTTTGGTTGCAAAATTGAGTAGTGGAGCTTTCTACACCTCTTTGTGGATGGACAGTAGAGAAAAGGGGGATGCAGGAAGAGGTCAGGATACAACAGAGCTCTCAGCTACCATCGACTGCTAATAGCTCCTCAGGCATGGAACTTTGTGATTCCCTTCCATGTCCATGCAGACTGTGTCTACCTTGAGTTTTATAAATCCTGTGCATGCGACCACAGCTCCTGTGAATTCAAGTATTCAACAGTCCTCTCCTGCCCAGAATACACTACACTGTTTTGCGATGGTCATCTCTTATCTCTCTGCCTCTCACAATTTTTCTGCCCCTCCTCTGCAATAATTCCCGATCCCCTGACAGGAAATGGTGTGATGTAGATATCCCATTTAGGGCGGAGCATGCCCCAGTCTCTGTACATTGACCAGTTGTGGGGCCCCCTAGTAATAGCCATTTTCTGTGAAAGAGAAACTTCTCTGCTAGGACTGAGAGATGCAGCAACCATTGGGTACAGGGAAAGGGCAAAGAATGCTGGCATGGAGTCGAGCAAAGGGGAACATTTAAGCATTGCTGGTGGGGATACAAACGGATGTAGCCACTGTAGAAACGAGTGTGGAAGTTTCCTGAAAAGCTATAAATGAACCGACTGTATGATCTAGCTATACCACTCCTGGGCATATAACCAAAGAGTTCTATATTCTACTGTGGACATACTTGTTCATTCATATTTATTGCGCCTCTATTCACAATAGCCAGTAAATGGGAGCAGCCTCAATGTTCATCAGGCGAAGAATATGTAACAAAAATATGGCAATATACACAATGGGATTTTATTCAGCTGTAAAGAAAAGTGCAGTTATGAAATTTGCAAATGAGTTGAGCCGCAAATGATCATCCTTGGTGAGGCAACCCAGACCCAGATGGACAGATGCTGTATATTCTCTCCTCTTGTGGAAGCATTTCCCGGGACTGAGAAAGCTCTTGAGTGATCAGGGCTCAGTCTATTTTGTGGGACCTTGGAAGAATACTGTGAGAAATGCAGACGATGTAGGCCTGGCTTGTGAACTTTCAGAGGGAAGTTTGAAAGTCCTTTAAAGATGATATTGAAGCTGTTCATGTGATGTTTTGAATTGAGAATAAGTGGTTTTGGTCAGTTAAGACTGAAGAATCAGCTGTGATTACCAAGAAACTAGCACCACTGAAGAGAAACCTTGCTTTACTGGGACAATTTACACTGATTAGTTCAGGCTGAGAAAACAGCGATCTTTAATAGGAAACCAGTATCAATAAGATAAAATCCTCTGGGCATATTTCCTCAGGGTAAATACATGGAAACTTTGGCTCAGGAGCACTTAAAATTGGTAATGTGTAAGAATCTTTTAGATGCTATGTGTTTGGGCAGCATGGAAGCTGTAGGGTTGAAGACGCCCTGGAGAACAGTTGAGGCTTTGCACTTTGTGGCAGGTTGAAGTTCCTTGAGAGTGGCCAGGAGAGGCCATTGGTGTAGGTGCACTCTCAGTTGGAGTGGAAACCCAGGAATGAAGAGGCGGAAAGAGGCTGAGACTTGGCACCAGATGTCAGGGTTTGAATCCATGATGAGGGCAAGAGAAACCCTAGTTGGAAGTGCAGCCTCAGATTCAGTGGAGACCCCAGTGTTTTGGAGATGCCAGCACTGTGAATGACACCAAGTAGAGAAGAAGGTATGCAGTGGAGCTACCTTGAGCTCACAAGACAAGCTACCTGTAGTGCGGACGTCAGAGCCAGAGAGAAGATGAATGCTCCCAGAACACCGAGGGTGAGTCCCAGAGTCTGACACTGAGCTTTACCTCATTGGACTTTGGTTTGGCTTGGATTTGATTGGAACTGGTTGCCCTGGTTGTTTTTTTCTTGTAGTACAAAAGTATGTAACTTATTTTGATTTTTACAGGAACCCACAGTTATGAGATTTGGGGTATTTTGAAGCTACATTGGATATTTTGGAAAGACTGGATATTTTTAGAAAAATGTTGGATATTTTAGGGAGACTAAAATTTTTCAGAGAGATTTTGAATATTTTAAAAAGGCTTTGGATGTTTAAGTGTTGAAAAATCTAAAGACTGGGAATTTTAGGAGTTGAAATGTTTTATATTGTTATGTTAATTTTAACATAACATCTTTGGAACAAAAAAGGAAAGGTTATAGTTTAATAGGGATGTGTTAAGCATGGTTGTGGTGCTTCTTCACAGCAATAGAAATCCTAACTAAGACAGACCCTGCACATCAATCACTAATTAAGACAATGCCTTACAGGCTTGCCTACAACTCAATTCATTTTCTTAAGTGAGGTTCCCTCCTCTCAGATTACTTTAGCTTGACATAAAATTATCTAGCATGATATTCCTGACCCAGTATTTATACTTTACTCTCATTTTGGGTCCCCGAAGGGGTGTTACTGGATCTCTGTGTCCTGATATGATCACATTGAATATATCTTCCTTTTCTGCATTTGCTGTTTATTTGAGTGCCTTAATTGGCTTCTTGAAGACAGATACAACCTAGGGCCCAACTTCAGTTACATAACCAACCCAAAGTCGTATGGTTTTAAATGATATGTCTATTGTGAAATCAGTAAAAAATTAGCATATCATTTGTTTTCTTTGAGGTTAAAAAACCAGAGACTAGATTGGGTGGGGTATTCCATACTTGGTGACTTCACAAGGAGAATCCTAGTCCCACAAACACAGTTTTCTTCCTCTTCCATCTCTTCCTTTTCCCCTTGTCTTCCCTCTCCTTTGTCTTTTTCCAGAAGGTCTTACTCTTTGGGTCAGGCCGACCATAAGCTCATGATTCTCCTGCCTCTGTCTTCCAAGTGCTGGGATTATAGGCGTAAGCCACAGCACCTGGATAATGCTATTCTAAAGGAGAACTTACTATGCTCATGTTTACTTTGCTGCTGTTTCCAATGGAATGATGGAGTAGTAAGGTCTCTAGCAGATTCCCTTTAGGCTATATGAGAGAAAATTTAAGTTTAATGTTTGCGGGTAAATATTAAACAACCCCATTTCCCTTTTTGAATGAGAATTTGCACTTTGGTTAATTCTGTAGCTCAGTTTCCCTGGTGAACTGATAATGGCAGAATGGCGATGTGAGTTTTGATAGCCACATTGCATCGAGAGTAGAAGAGCTATGAGGAGCTGGAAATACTTGATAAGGAAGCTGTCCAGAGAGTGGAATCTCTTGCATCTATGTACGTGTCATGTAGGATAGTGGGAGCTGCGGTTTGGACGGGCTGCAGCTTTAGGTCAGGGTAGATCTATCTTTGCCTGATGTGTTTCATCTTTTCACATCTAGACTGCTATGAGGGTCTCATGGAAACAGAATGCCTGAGACTATCCTTTTGGAAAGCTCCAGATTTTCGTTTCTAATTTTTAAACCAGTCTAAGTGTGACCTATAGTCCTGGTTTAGTTTTTGTTGCTGTAATAAATAAGTTCCATTACCAAAAGCAACCTGGGGAAAGAAAGGGATTTATTTAGCTTACAAGGGATAGTCCTTCATCAAAGGAGACCAGGGCAGGAGCTCAAGGTAGGGACCTCAGGGAGGAAACTGAAGCAGAGATTGGGGAAGAACCCTGCTTCCTGTCTTGTTTTCCATGACATTTTTTTTCCCTTTTACCACACAGACTCTCCTGCCCAGAGGTTGCACAGCCTGCAGTGGGCTGAGCTCTTATAACTCAATCATTAATTTAAGAAATGTCCTATAGAGAGACTAGGGGTTCTTTTACTATGATAAAACACCATGACCAAAAACAACTAGGGAAGGAAAGGATTTATTTGGCCTACATATCTTGGCTCACAGACTATTGATGGAAGCCAGGACAGGCACTCAAGGAAGGAATGTGAAGGCAGAAACCAAGGCAGAAGTCACGGAGGAAAGCTGCTTACTGGCTTGTTCTCTCTGAATCAGTCAGCCTGTTTCTTTATACAACCCTGGGGTACCTGCCCAGGGGCAGCACTACCCACCGTGGGCTGGTCATCTCACATCAATCATTAATCATAAAATGCCTCCATATTCTTGCCTACAGGCTATATTATGGAGGCATATTCTCAGTTAGATTCCCTCCTCAGGTTTGTCTAGGTTTGTGTCAGTTTGACAAAAAGCAACCAGTGCACATGCCCACAGGCCAACCTGACTGAGGCAATTCCCAGGTGACTCTGCTTTGTACCAAGTTGATGAAATTCATGGTCATGAATATGGAAATCTCATGGATTTGAATGCTTAGCTGCATTTAAGAATATCTTGGATGGGTAGGGCAGATTTGGTGTTACTACCACGTTAGTGCTATTACCAGGCTGTCTCCAAGACAGACACCCTCTCCAACTTTGCATTTGCGCATGAGTCCATGAGTTCTGTACTAGGGCAAGACTTCTTAAATTCTTTCTACCAATGTCCAGCAGCTTTTTATACAGACTCAGGCGTATAAAATCCGCGTTAAACATTTACTGATAATAAATCATAAGGAAATGTGTTTTAAAACAAGTGTTTTAGAAACAGATACTTTTACTAATTAATGAAGAGGGAAGCAAGATGGGAAAAATATTACAAGTCTCCCCCCTGACCCATAACTAAGTGATTGTGTTTCTACTTTGTATGTATCGTTAAAAGCACTGGCTGAGGTATTTGGGGGTATTGTATGATGTGATGGCATGCATGTCCAGCCCACGGAGTACATGCTGAGTGTTCCCAACCAAGGCTGAACTGAGGCCACGTGATGTAACATAGTGAGCACTTCCAGAAACACCTTCAATTCATTTCATTTGATTTCGAATTAATTTTTGGTTATTGTTTAGATTTTTTTATTTTACTATTGTTCAATATTTCAAGACCCTCACCTGCAATTATGTAGCTAGCCCTATATGGAGGTTGCAGCCTAAAGAATAAGAAGCTTTGTGTTGTGCTGTTGAGTAGAAGGTTACTGCTCGCTTGGTAAGTCCAGACGCTGTTACTTGGGCACTGGATAAAAGTACTTGTCCCTCATTTTGCTGGTCCAAGAGCCTTTAGCTGGCGCCTGTGGAAAAGATGAAGATGGGTCTCCTAGGAAGAAGAGTATAGCCTGCGAGCATGACTATGCTTTTGCCAACCCTGCTCCAGGTGACACTTCTCTATTAAGTTGAAAGAAGACTCCAACTTAGGGTGCTCAGAAAAATGTGAGGCCAGAAAGGGAGAGGAAATAACTGTGAGCTTGTGGTTTGCCAGAGACAGGCCTCAGACACTGGGGGCCACTCTTTAGGGAGAATGTAGCGAAGTCTTAGCTTCTCTCTTATGAATACTGATTATCGAGGATATATTGGTCTGGATTGGAACATCCCGAAGCTCAAGTTAGGCTGTGTGAATTTCTCTTCATCTTGAGGCTGTTCAATTTTGCTCTGGTTCCAATGTGGCTCCTGGGAAAGAGGCGAGGGTGGTCACCGTTCATTTAGACTTCCATCTTTGTAGCTTGGTGACCAGATGGAGGGACTACTTGCTCTAGAATTTGGTCTCTAAATGAAAGAGCAGCCATATACATCAGATCAGCTGTGCCTGCTTGTAATGGTTTGGTTCATTACCCAAACACTGACCAAACAACTGTCAATAAAGGTAATTGCGGGGAGGCAGATCTCTACACTTACACTGAAGAAAGGAACAGAGACCTGGTGGTGGGAAGCAGGTTTCTTGATTGTGTGACTGTTTTCACAGACAGCAAGGGGATGTAATCAGAAAACTCCAAATGCATAAGGGGACATGATGCCCAGTACATGATCAAACAGTGCTGAACTATGGGGAGCTAAACCCCAAATTTATAACAGAAGGGGATAAGCTACAGCGATAAATCTATAGCGAGGAACAGCCACTTTCTTCACAAGGGAATAATTCTAACATGCCTTGCATCTTGGCCTAACCCTCCAAACAAAGGCCCTGGCTCTGATGGGTGGATCTTGTGCAGGGAGGGTGATTAATTACTGAGCGATCCCATGGCTCGTAGCAGTTGGGGCTCGGTGAGATGTGACCCATTACCATTAACTTGTCTATTGCTGTCGTTACTGTTCAGGCCTTGTTTAGGCAGCCATGTGGTGGAGGCTTCCTGGGTGTAGTGTAGGAGATACAGTCCCACAGCACCTTCTGGCACCACGAAAGCTAATCGACAGGGTGGAGGCTTTCTAGTCAGACCCAACTCAGAGCAATGTGGGGCCTGTGTCTGAACTGCGTGTTGCCTTTAGCCATTGATGGGGTTAAACTCTCCCAGTTTTATAACTGAAATTAAGGTGCAGTTCTCTGAGAAGGCCAAAACAGGTGTCTTTTCCAGCAAAGGGCCAGTTTTCTACAAGGCCCTTACATTCAGGGTCTGGGGAGAGAACAACCACAGAGGGCCTAAGTCAGCCTTACAGTATCTTAAGGACAAATCTAGCAGCCCCTTTCTGAATCACGTCCAAACTTGTGTGGATGTGTCAAAAAATGATAAGACTAAGCCTCAGTTACTTAAAAATATATTAATGTAACTGCTGCCTGCTTAACCAATTATGTAGCCGACCCTGAAACTCCCCTTAACTATTCTTAAGAGAAGCCCGCACTTCCCTCTCAGGGTTGTTGCCACTTTGCACAGGTGTTGAACCTCTGCATGCTGGAATATTAAACGCCCTTTGTTCTTGCATACTATTTGAATCTGGGGTCTTCCTTCAGGATTTCCTCAGACTCCTACAACCTTAAACCTCTGGGAGGCACCCAAGGGCATCAGCAATGGTTTATTTATAATAAACTATTTATAAATAGTTTATATTGTTTTGAGAGTCTCTTGGACAACACTAACCAACAATTCACAAGGAGGCTTCTCACACCCAGTATTGAGGCTTTTGTTAGATGGTCTATAGCTTTTTGGGGAGCATAACCAGCCGATGTGGGAAAATTTCATTTAAACTCTATATGTATAGCCATAGACTTTCATGTATTATATATAATTTTAGATAAACAGACGATATGATTCCTAATAAAAATTTTTATAAATTATCACTGCTATTTCATCCTCTTCTGTTTAAGCCACAAAAGGTGCAGAGTCAAAGGCAAGAACAAAAGCAAGGGTTTAAATACAGACATGGGAATGGGTGGGTGAAGGCTTGAAGACTCACAAAGGGCAAACAGGGTAAGTGCCGTGCTGAAGGCAGGAATCTAGCTTAGACAGATCAGTCTCCAGGATCCCAACAACACTGGAGATGAATTCTGATGTCTGAGGCTTCAGTATTGAACAAATCAAACCTATGCACAATCTATCATTTGGGAATTCGTCTTAGTCAGTGTTCTATTGCTGTGAAGACACACCATGACCTTGGTAGATCATAAAGAAAAGTATTTAATTGGGGATCTTGCTTGCTGTTTCAGAAGCTTAGTTCATTATCAGCATGGCAGGAAGCATTGTGGCATGCAGGCAGACATGGTGTTGGATAGGAATTGTGAGTTCTATGTCTGGAACCACAGGCAGCAGAAAGAGAGTTACACTGGGCCTGGCTTAAGCATTTGAAACCCCAAAGTCTACCTCCAGTGGCACACTTCCTCCCAGAAGGCCACACCTCCTAATCCCTGACAAATAGTGCCACTCCCTAATGCCCAGGCGTTCAAATATACGAGCTCATGGGGGCCATGTCTATTCAAACTACCACAGGGATCATGTTTAAATGCAGGTTTTGTTCTTCACTCTGGTAAGGGCCTACAGATGGACTTTTCTGTTAAGCTGAGAGGTGTTGGAAACAGGTTAACTCCCTGTATGGTTCCAATTCTTACATTAAGGTGTGAACAGTTATAGCCCAGAGCACCCTGCACAGAGTAAGATACTGACCGCAGGATGGCGAATGCTCATCAAAGGGTCTGTCCCAAGGTCCAGGATGATAGGCGGCTTGTGTGACCCTGCAATGCTAAATGCTGGCAGTTTTCCTTTATGCTCCTGCAGTAGTGGAAAACACCTTATGTTGTGAAATGAATTACACACAGTGAGATAATCACAGGCCTCACTGCCAACGGGCAGCTCCCACTGGATGGAATTTGCATAGGGAGACTGCCGAAAAAATTGGCCAAACAGCATGCTCAAAGTAACCAGAAATGTTTCCAGGCGGGTCATCAGAGGGGGCCTGGGAAAGTTAATTTTCAAATATATTCTCCCACTGTGTTGGGCAGCCTCCCCAGATATCCAGAATACATCTGGCCTGTTCAGTTCTCCAAAGCCTGGATCAGGAGAACCTCCCCTTGTTCCCATTGCTTATTTCATTTAGAAACTCAGGTAAACAAGTAAGTCAGCATAAATTTGTTTGGACGCCTTGGCCCTGTGAGGTGGGTCCTTAGGTTCTCCATTTCGAGGATGAGGAAATTACAGCCTGATACTGGGTGACTTTTTAAAAGCCATTTGTCTAGTAAGGGAAAGGGATGTCAGACTAAGGCATATGATACAGGGTATAGAGGATGGATGAGAGCTGTCACGGGCTTCAGACACAATGGAAAAGCAGAGATTTTTGCCTTGCCATTATCATGCCTCTCATTGTTCCTTCTCCTGTCTCTACCCTTGGCCTCTGCACACCCACCAGGTCTTAGAATTGCAGGTTGAATCACTGGTGGCAGTCGGAATCATTCTTGTGAATTATGAAACCGTACCTTAAATCACGTGACTCTGACAACTTCCCATTTGAGTGGGCAGATTCTTCTCTGTTCCCCCGACATGGAGTGGCAGATGCTTCCTTTTGGTGGAAGCGAGAGTGGGCCAATTCTCATATGATCTTTCAGGGGGCTCTGTGTGTTTCTGACCATCCAGTTGACATTTCAGCCTCAGAGAAACTCATCCCAAGCAGTCAGGGATCAGTGGGAGGTGAAAGACACATGGAAGAGATGTTCCCGGAGTGTAAAGTGGAGATGTTATCTACTGTGGAGAGAAAAAGTCAATGTTTAGGTTTTATTTTTCCAATGTTTCTGTGTGTGCATGGTCTGCAGGTATGTGCATGTATGCTTTTGCATGTTTATGGGCATATATGTAGACATATATGCAGAGGCTTGGGGTCAATGTCCTCTTGCTCTTCCACACCATTAACTGAGACAAACTCTCTCAGTGAAACACAGAGCTTACTGCTACAGCTATTCTTGCTTGCCAGCTTGCTCTGGATATCTCCTGTTTCTGTTTTCCAAGGTCGGGATTACATTTACATGGGCTCTGGGGTCTTCACACTTGTGCGGCAAGCACTTTAACCAGAGCCATCTCCTCAACCCTAAATGATTGCTTTATTGCAAGCCACTAAGACGGGATTGTAGCTTGGAAACAACTGACTAAGACGCTTACATTCTGTAGGCCCACTCAGGCAAAAGGGGGAAGCATTTGGTTTGTGTAAAAGAGAGAATATTATCTCTAAAGGGTATTTAAGAAGCTGGCCATGAAACAAACTGGAAAATAAATGTACTAATACTTACTAAAGTGGCACAGGCCTCACCAAATGTGTCCCCATTCCTTTCTTGCCCACCCACATATTGCTTTAATGACACTTTTGCTACTGCTTCAAAGCCTGTTATCTAATTCCACATCAATGTGGGAACTCAGTCCTGGTTTGGATGGGGAGGCAAGGTGGAACCAGTTCTGCAGAGCTCCCTTCTCGTCACGTGTCCCTCCCTCACTCATGACTTCCCACTCGCTCTGGCTGTCCACATCCTCTGCTCTCACTCCAGGTCTTGAGCTGTTGGGAGCATTTGTGTTTTACCCTGAGTCTTTAGCTGCGCCATTGGATCGTCCCTTATAGATTCTGCCAAACAAAATGGAACCTAGACGTCAGATAGATAACAATGTAGATAGCAACATAGGGAAGATAACAAAATAGACAGCAATACCTGGGCTATGACTCAGGCCTTTAATCTTTGCACTTGAGAGGCAGAGGCAGGAGGAGCTCAGTGAGTTCGAGGCCAGCCTGGTCTACAATGGGAGTTCCAGGACATGTAGGACTGCCTAACAGAGGAACCCTGTCAAAAAAAAAAACTAAAGAGAGAGAGAACAGAATAATCTTATTTTCCATATTAGCAAATATCACAGGTAAAGTTGATAAAGGGAAGCTATGGCAGTTTTGAAGGATTCGTGAAATTGAGAGTGTGGCTGATAATCGCTCCATCAAGTTTGTTTCTCTATTTCCTTTTGGTTGTACAAATACAGTCAATCTGGACCCACATTGTGTAACAATTTTACATATTGCAGACACGTATGTGTTAAGCTTGAATAAATATAGGCTTTTGCAGAGCTTTGGACCTGAGTTACCAATACAGCGCTGGAATGATAATTAGACATTTAGAAGTGAAGCTTTTTAAAAATGAGATTTTTTATAAAAATCAATCTTTTCAGTTGTGTTATCAATGCCATTTCTTGAGTGTACAATTTGATGTCACACATTTGAATGTGGATGCTGACTCTATTGCAGTTTTAAAAAAGACCAATATGTCTATTTAAAAAAATAGACATTTTTGGTAGAGTATTGAAAGGCTCTCTTCGTGCCCTAGGGTTTTGTAGAAAATAATATAACTTCCCCTGATTTGATCCCATTCCATGCTGACAACTGCTGAAGAGTCAATATACGCAGGCTTGCTGAGGAGGCAGCCAAACGGTTGCTTGAAAGTGTTACAGTAAGCACTAGGAAAACCAGGAATACTAAACACACATGATTGTCTCTTCAATGTGAGAGATGTATGCCTGCTTTTCCATCCAGACAACTGGGAATGAAGGTAGTTAACAACCTGGTGATTTGTGTTATCTCTAGGGCCAGGTCATACAAAGCTCCCAGAAACAGGACCAGAGCTGGCTAATAGTCCCCTAAACTTCCACAGCCAGGGCTGGAGGTGGCTAAATAGCTCAAATGACCTCTATACTATTTGTATGACTGAGAACACACCAGATCCTCCCCCTAGATCCTTAAGATCATACATGCTGCCTATCTTTAGTGCTCATCATCATGGAAGAAGTAAAATGTACTTTGAGAAGAGTTTCAACATAGTTATGTCTCCCTGTGCACAGGGGATTGTATTACAATGGGAAACTCTTTCCCCAGTTGTACTGTGTTTAAAAATGTCTACAATAAACTGCTCAGATCAGATTCTAGAAGTTTAAACCAAAATTGGCTAACTAAGTCATGTTGAACAAGATTTCCTTCTTGCTTCCCACGAATCTTCACTCTTCCAGTCCTGTTGTTTGTAGAGATATCGCCTCCCACAACAAGAAAGCAGACAGTTCTTCTTGAGTTGCTGTGATCAGTAAAGCTAGCTGGAAAGAGGCCTCAGGCTGAGAAGCAGCAGTTCTCAGCTCTGCCAAGATTTTCAGGAACTCTGTTCCTTGCCCCCTGGTTGAGGATCCAAATGGTAACTCCTTATGGATGTGACACATTCAATTGCAAGCTGTGTGGTGCCCGCACACACTTGGGATGGAGAGGACACTGGGTCTGCTCAGGATGCGGAGTTCATCTGGTAAGGCAGCTGGGGGTGATTTGTTACTCTGCATACCAGTATCTGAAGTATGAGGTAGGATGTATGGATATCCACACTAGTTTGTAGCATGAATTCTAATTGTTCTTAAAACAGACAAACAAACAAACCCAGAGTTAAATATTAGGGGGTTGAAGCTGAGAGATCAGAGAAGCAGTGCAGCCAACCACTAGACAGATCTTTTATCTCCGCCAATCATCAGATCGAAGGGGCCATCCTCTTCTCAGACTGCATCCTCAGACTGACAGCTTCAGACTGCTGCCTCAGACTGCATCCTCAGACTGACTGCTTCTGACTGCTGCCTCAGACTGCATCCTCAGACTGACTGCTTCTGACTGCATTTTCAGATTGCATTGAGCTTCCGTCACCTCCCATCTTATCTTCCTCTCTCCGCCCAGTCATAGCACTCCTGACTCCATCCCCCTAGTGCTGGGATTAAAGGCATGGGATCTCAAGGGCTGGGATCACCTTTGTATGAGCTGTTTCTCTTTTAGACAGATTCAATCTCATGTAGCCCAGGGTGGCCTAGAACTAACAGAGTTCCCTCCGCTTCTCTCTCTCAAATCCTGAGATTAAAGGTGTGAGCCACCATTCAATGGCCTCTAATGGCTTAGCTCTGCACTTGGATCTTCAGGCAAGTTTTTTTTTTTTTTTGTTGTTGTTAAAAAACAAAATATCACTTCACTAGGTGGGTTAAGCAAGATTTTCCTGCACTAAAGTGTTTTATAAGCATGGAGGAGTATTAAAAAGACTTTCAGAAAGATATATCAATCATAATATACATGTACACAATACATCCCCAAATGCATGAATCTAATGTTCATAAAACTGAAAAGAGAAATACTCAATGGTAATCACTTAAACCTTCAGAATTTCACTTAAAATGTTTGATGGACTAATTGAAAATCGGTAACTTTTACAATATATAACTATTAACTATTTTCTCCACATTTGTCGTCTAAATTTGACTTCATGGACTCAGCTTCTTGGTTTATCAAAATAATATCAATAAAACTGGGGGTTTGTATTGGTCAGGGTCCTTCACAGAGCAATGGAATGTATGTCTTATAGAAGGAGATTTATCAGATTGGCTTACACGATAGGAACTGGTAGCCTAACAATGGTTGTCTGCATGCTGGAGACAGAGAAACTAGGAGCTGCTCACCCCATAAAGCTGGATGCCTCCGCGGAACCAAACGGGTGCTGGATACCTGGAACTCTCTACAGAGCCACTGGTGTTGAATTCACACTGCAAAGACTGAGAATCTGGAGTCTAAGTCCCTTCAGGATGGCAGAAGCAGCTACCAATCCATATATTTGGAAGAAGGAGGCAGGCAGCCAGGTCTCCAAACACCCGCTGGAAGGTGCTACTCACACGGATGTTGGATCTTCCCCCATCTGCTATTCTCTTCTGGAAACTCAGAGGCTTCCCTCCTAGTTTCATTCTAAATCTCACCAAGTTGAAAGTTAAGGATAACTTTTACAGGGCTCATAGATCTGTAGGCAGCCAGTGTATAGTTTTTAGGGTCTTCATCATCCAAGGTTGAGTAGCAAAGTAGACAGATGGTCTTGGAAGGGGTATGGGCATGGCCAGATTATGAAAGGCCTTCAGGTCGTGAGGCATCATGTGGTATAGACTGGAAGCTACTGGAGGGCTTAATTCACTCCAACCATTGTAGGATAAGATAGGATGTCAACTAGGAATGAAGTTCTGTGGTCCAGATGAGGGATGATGTTGGCTTGTATAAGGAGATGAATAGACTCCAAAGGCTTAACCATCACTCAATCAAAGAGCCTTGGAAGTCAGAGTGTACCTGTCTGAACAGCGTTAGAAAGCAGGCTACCCAGTTGTCAGTTGATGCCAACTGAGACCCAGTTTATGCTTTCATTACTTCTCTAGTCTGCAACGGTAGTTTAGAGGAAAAAATAGGGCTTATTTGTCTGGTGGTAAAGATGTTCTTTCTTTCTTTCTTTCTTTCTTTCTTTCTTTCTTTCTTTCTTTCTTTCTTTCTTTCTTCCTTCCTTCCTTCCTTCCTTCCTTCCTTCCTTCCTCCTCCTCCTCCTCCTCCTCTTCCTTCTCTTCCTCCTCCTCTTCCTCCTCTTCCTCATCCTCTTCCTCCTCCTCTTCCTCCTCCTCCTCTTCCTCCTCCTCTTCCTCCTCTTCCTCCTCCTCTTCCTCCTCCTCTTCCTCCTCCTCTTCCTCCTCCTTCTCTTCCTCCTCCTCTTCCTCCTCCTCCTCTTCATCCTCTTCCTCCTCTTCCTCATCCTCTTCCTCCTCTTCATCCTCCTCTTCCTCCTCTTCTTCCTACTCTTCCTCCTCCTTTTCCTCCTCCTCTCCTCCTTCCTCCTCTTCCTCTTCCTCCTCCTCTTCCTCCTCCTTTCCCTCTTCCTCCTCCTTCTCCTCCTCCTCTTCCTCCTTCTCCTCTTCCTCCTCCTATCCCTCTTCCTCCTCCTCCTCCTCCTCCTCCTCTTCCTTCTCCTCCTCCTTCCTGAGACAGAGTTTCTTTGTGGAAAGTCCTGGCTATCCAGGAAGTGTCTTGTAGACCAGGCTGGCCTTGAACTCATAAGATCCACTTGCCTCTGCCTCCCAAGTGTTGGGATTAAAGGTGTGCACCACCACCACCCAGATCCACCCCTATCTTCTTAAGCATCTGTCCTGGGTCTGTTTATCACAATTTCCCCCCATTCAGTTGTCTGCCTTCCTTCCTTCCTTCCTTCCTTCCTTCCTTCCTTCCTTCCTTCCTTCCTTCCTTCTTCCTTTCCTTTCCTTTCCCTTTTCCCTTCCCTCTCTTCCCTTCTCCTCTGCTCTTTTCTACTCTCCTTCTATCCCCTCCCTACTCCCATTCCCTTTCTTATTCTTCTATTTCTTTCCATAATGGCTAATCTGTGGTGGTCGACTTCCAGTTCTTGCCCTCATGGAATTCCTATCCTGATTTCCCTCAGCGATGGACTGTAGCCTGTGAAATGAAATAAACCCTTTTCTCCCTAAGTTGCTTTTGGTCATCATGTTTATCACACCAACAGAGAAGGTACTGGAACCTTTTCTTCCTCTTTCTTTCCTTCCTTCCTTCCTTCCTTCCTTCCTTCCTTCCTTCCTTTCCCCTCCCTCCCCTATTCCCTCTTTCTCTTTTTTCTCCATTTCTTCCTCCTTCCCTCCTTTATTCTCCCTCTCTCTTTTCTTCCCTCCTTTCCTTCTTTGTTCTTTTCTCTCCCTCTTCATTATTCCTTGTTTCTTCTTCGGGAGGAGGAAACGGAGGAGAGGGAGAAAGAGGAGAAGGAGGGGGGGAGGGAGCATCCTTCCTTTATCCTTCCTTAGTCTTTCTTCCTCCTTCCTGTCTCTCCTCGTCTCCCTCCTATCTTCCTTTTTCTCCCCCTTCCCTCCGTCCTCCCACCTCCTTTTTAGTAACTGAAGTCTATGTGCTCAGCACAATGTCATCCTCCGTTTCTGGGCATTGAACCATCCCCTTGCTTGTGCCGTGCTGCACTTCCTTACCTTAGCTTACTCACTGAGCATTTGTTCGTGATTTATGCACACTCTCATCAGAAAGGGCAAAGGTACATTCACCTTTGCTTTCCTGAAATCAGGTTTGTGAAACCAAGAAAACTAGCTATGCATAAGTGCTAGAATGAGTGAGGGGCCTCACCCCTAATCAAGCTTCACTCTGTAAGTGGAGGTGGGGACATTGAGGGCCTGTAGAGTCTGCAAGCTAAATAGGCTTCTGTACAGTTTTCTGACAGGGCTGCTGTGCAGCTTCTGGGTTAGTTTATCTTCAGACGTAAAATAGTATGTCACAGTTGATTACACAGAAGTCTGGAATAGAATAGAGGTCATGGGCATCTCCAAAGAGGATGAGAGTGAACGTGGGGTGTCCAAACACAGGGCAGGGAGCCATTTCATGGTTACATAGTATACACAGCAACCATATTCTACAACACAAATCATTCACTTAGAAGTAGAGTGTTCATGACATTTAAAGGAACGGAAATGCTAACTACTTGATTTATTCATTCTGTTCCTCCATTTCTTTGAGGTTATTTTTCATTTCCTAAAGTTATTTTTAGGTCATTTTCTTCTGCTTCATCTGTGTTGGGGTGTTCAAGTCTTGCTGTTGTAGAGTCACTAGTTTTTGGTGGTTCTGTGTTGCTCTTTGGATTGTTGAATGTATTCTTACCTTGCCTATTCATCTTTTCTTCCAGTTGGTATAGTTGGTACTGTGTCTCTGGTGCTCACCGATCCAGGTGCTAGTTGATCCGAAGCTCAGATGGTCACTCCTGTGGTGTAGTCAGGGCCAGAGTTCTAGATACACCGGAGGTCACTTGGTGTTCCTGGAGGTCACTCAGCGCTCCTGAAGGTTACTTGACACTCCCATAGATCCGGTCGGCCTGCTCCCGCGGAGATCACTTGGGTCTTGCCTGCTCCAGTGGAGGTTGCTTGGGCAGGATGCAGTCTAGGTAGGCAGTCCAACAACAATGATTAGCTCATGCAGGAAAGGCCAAGATTCTGGTAGTTGTTCAATACACAAGGCTCAATATCTCAGCAGTCCCAGTGTGAGACTGGATACTGGAAGAGTCCTGTATAGCTGCGGCTCTTCAGTCTCAGACTTCTGTAAATTTGTGGGATTTTATCTCTTGATTGCATCCAAATCAATACTTAAGTGAGCACAGGGATAACTATGTCACATACCGGAAAGGGTCTGATCACCCTTACAAGAAGAGGAAGCAACTCTAGAGCTCCAGGAAGCCACAGGGTTTTAGAGAGGTTGCCAGAGCGACTGCCAGTGTTTAGTACCTCTTCTTCCTTCCTGGGAAGTCACTAGGCAACCCCAGGCTGGCTCAGGCAGCTGGAGCTAAGCATTTGCCGTAGTGCCTCGAATTTGATCATTCTGAATTTTACACATTATACTATTGTGTTCCATAATCAAACACAAATAAATGCCAATTACAAAATAAAGAAGGATAGAATGTATTCATCTAGTACTTTCTTTGTATCAGGCTTGTTTATAAGATTATTTTTCATAGATTATTGAAAACTCCATAAGAATTTTATAAGATAGGCACTATCCTCATGTAGCAGATGAAGGCATATTTCAGGGCTAGGAAAGCTAGACATCTCTCAGGGAATCTGGGAAATTCCTCAGGTATGATTTTTTTCTTTTGGAGAATTTTGGTTTTTGATACTGGAAATTTATTGACCAATCAGATTTTTCTCACATTGTTTACCATTAAGTTCTACAGAAAGAATAAGCTATAGACTGTCTGTTATCTGGGTCCTGGGCATCTTCATGTATAGCGAGGATGCTTCCTTTTGGCTTTCCAATGATGCATGTCTTGTTTTCAAGGAATCAAAATGCTGAATAAACACAAGGTTTGGCTATAAATGCATTGCACAGTTTGCATGTTTTTGAATACTTCATAAGCTCTTTCTTTATGAGAATGTCTTGCTTTACTAAAATCTTACTGTGTTGAAGAAACATGTTGGGACCATTTGGAGTTCTGGCCTCCAGCTGCTCTTCCCTGCTAGAGATCTTTACTTTCCTTCTGATTTGAGTTACTAAAGGCTGTGTTAAAGTTGTTTACCAGCTCTGCTTTGGCCTTGAAGATCAGAAGATAAGGTTTTCACATGTTGGCCCACTTGACTGGTATATAAACCTCCATGGTGCTATTGAATAAAGGGCTTTTTACCAGTGACTAGAGGTCTGTCTCTCTGTCTCTCTGTCTGTTCTGTCTCTCTGTCTCTGTGTGAGTCTTTGTGTGTTTCAACCTTCAGCCCCTTGCCTGAAACTCACGAATAGTATGGTAACGCATAGAGCACAGACAGGCGTTGTACGCTGCAGAAACAGCTCAGGACTAATGTACGAAAGGTCCCTTGGAAGGCTTCTGAGAAGGTGACAGTGTCTAACTTGCACATTGGGATTGCTCCATCTAAGGTGAGGCCTGCTATATGGAGCGGCCATCTTCAGAAATCCCTTTTGAATCCTTGTAGCCAGTAGCCCAGCCCAGCACCTGTCAGCTGCATTTCCTGCTATGTGCACATGAGATGTCTCAAACAGGCCTGGGGAAAAATTAATAAGTTGTTCATTTTTCAGATTGTCCAAAAGTGTAGTGTTAAGACAGCTTTTGTAGTTTTGCATTGCCTTCACAGTCTTAACTAGCCTCCCAGGCTCCTGTGTTGCATGGGAATCTTACTTTAGGTGGTTATGAGTTTCTGTCAGGGTCGTGTACCCAAGTACACCAAAACCAACACGTTCAACAGTGCTTTCCAAACTTCCAACATGTGTATGGTACATTCCTACTACAGTTTCTCTTCCCCTTGTTGCCCCATTTTCTTTTTATGCAGCGCCTTACAAATTGCTTCCTAAAGAAAATGAGATTTATGTTTCTTCTATAGAAGATTGCTCCTAACTTTGTCAGAGATGAAGTAACCCCTGCTCACCTTATCAACTGGCTAGTCTGGGAGCTTCTCAAAACTCAGTGACATTTGATGAAGACTCAGTCATATTTACTTCACAGACTCAACATTTATAAGAAATACATTCTACAAAATCAACAGGTTGGCTGCCGAGGGGAAAGTCTATTAGCAACTATCAAGATTTGTGTCACATGTGTATTCGAGGTCTAGGCTTTGTTCGGTGTGGATATTCAAAACACTTACTCAACTTTTGATTTGATTCATTAACATTTCAGCACTGTGTGACTAGGAGAATGAAAGGTTCATTACTTAGTGTGGGATACTTTGCACATCTCGTCATTGTTAGAATATTCATGTGAATTACAAGTCATGAGTAAGAACCCCAGAACATTCCAGATCTGTACCATCCAGCTAGACAAACATTATACATGTGATTATTTAATAGTTGAATGATGGGTAGTCCAAATTTAGAGGTTAGATAAATGTAAAATATATATTATGAGATTTCAAAGCCACATATGGTGACACAAACCTGTAATTCAAAACCTTGAGAGGAAGGAAAAGGAGGACTGTGAATTTGAGACCAGCCTGTGTTACACAGTAAGTTTAATGCCAGTCCTCTATTTAAAAGCCGTCCACATTTCCTCCATATACACACATACACACATAGTATTTAGAGTATGCATATACATTATGTAATATACCACATATATAGAATATATACACATATACTAAATACTATACTTAGTATATATACTATATATGAATACATACATATATGTACAGATATACAAAATACAATGTTTTTTTACAATGGTTTCATGTTAGTATAACAGTATTTTAGATATACTTGGTTGAAATTTATAATATTGCAGTTAATACATCCTTTTCTTTTTAATTTTTAAAATGTGGCTATTTGAACATTTAAAATTACATATGTCTTACATTGTGATTTGTATAAATTATGTGGGCATCATTGTTCTAAACATTGATCTACAACAATTAAGAGCATAAACATACATGTTTAACAGAGACCAATAACTGGGAAATATCTAATTTCTCTGGCCTTGTTGGGCCAAGTGTATTTGTCATAGAGTGGTCACTTGGGCTTGCTCATTCATCTTCCAACAAATACCTTAAAAAGAAATCACCCAGAAAAGAGGCCAGTTGTGCATTCTTTGGTGCCTGCAAGAGTTGCCTGCTATTAGTGGATTAGAGGGAAGAAGCAGGAAGTGCATGCCTTGCTTTGACAGCTAGGGATGTAACAGACATCGCAACTTGGATTTAGCATCCCATCTGTTGCTCTTTGCAAGTAGAAGGAGCTGGGCTGGTGAGAGACCTGACGGAGCAGTGCCGCTGATTCTGCTCTATCTTGTCTTTTGCTTTTTTTAATTTTATTTTTAATTTTTATTTATAAGCTAAAGAAAAGGCACCAACATCCATGTGCCAATGGAGCAGATGAGCCACACTCATATCGCGATCACTTGGTCAGGCAGTTTGACTGCTCACTGCTCTGCTTTCCTGAGGAGAAGGCATCTCTGTAGAGCTCCGGTGTTGACTTCTGACTCAGAAGGACATCTTCCTGTGGGCCACTAGAACAAATCAAATGCAGAAGCCTACTTCTCTGGATAAAATTAAAGAGTTTCCAGGTCTCGTGGCACTTAGGGATGGCAGCTTTCAAAGGAGAGGAGGCAATCTCTCAAACAAATTAGTAACTTTAAAATTAGGAATCTAGCAGCAATTTCCTTGAAGGCTTGTCTTTTCTAACTTGACTCTACTGAAACTCATAAGTGAACTCAGCAGGTTGGCAGAGATGGGTTAGCTATCTAGTGAAAATTTCTTCTCTTTCCTTCCATAGCAATGGTGGTTGTACCTGAGATGTGGTTAGTTGGTGAGAGATGAAATCATTAAGTTGCTTGAAGTTATGTATAGCCAAGTGGCTAACTTGTCTTCAAGGCACAGAAAGAAGTGAAGTGAACCACAGGGTGACATACTCTTGGCTTCAGTTCTGCCTCCTCTGTTCCACGTGAAACAAATGTATACAGACAGATTTTCTAAAGTCTGAGCTATATTCTTGCAGACATTGGCCCAGCCTTTCACAGGACACCGAATCAGTGTGTTGGCACACATATGCCTTCCATATGTATTGTTATGCTACTAAATTTATTTGTCAAAAGTTGTTCATAATATTTTATTTTTGCTCTTTACTATCTATAGAATCTGTGCTGTTGTATTCTTTCTGACTTATAATAATAGCATATTATAATAGTAGAATAAGATTTCCTCATTTTCTCATGGTCAGTTTGTTTAGTTTTGTTAATTTACCAAAGTCAAATAACTGCTATTGGTTCAATTCATTTTCACTGCTGTGCCCCCGTTTTCTAAAGCATTGATTTCCAAATTTGAACACCTATCATTTCCTTTCTTCTGTTATTGTGAATTTAATCAATCAATCAATCAATCAATCAATCAATCAATTTTTAGGTAGGGTCCTACTATATAGCCCTAACTGGCCTGAATTCATTATTTAGATCAGTTAGTCTCAACATCGGATCCCCCTGTCTTTTCCTCCTGAGTGTTGAGATTAAAGGCATATACTGCCATACCCAGCTTTTTGATAGTTTACCAAATTAGAAGATTAATTCTTTGGATTAAGACCTTTAATGTTTTTCTAGACAGTGACAATAAATATTATAAGTTTCTATCTTTAATTTTTAACAATTTTTAATTGAAAATAGATTCTTCTGCTATATAATCATTCTGATCAAATGCCTCTCTCCATTCATCCCAGTTTCCCCCACCTCCCCTCTTCCTCAGATCCACTTCCCCTCCATTTCCCTTTCAGGAAAGAACAGACCTCCAAGACACCAGTCAAATGGAACAAAACAACCCAATGAATCAAAGCAACCCAATAGGAAGAAAAGAGGTCCCAAGAGCAGAGGCAAAAATTCAGAGATACAAACACCCTCTGCCACTGTTAGAAGTCCCACAGAAGAGCAAGCTAACAGTCATAACACATATGGAGAGAACCTGGTGCAGACCCATGCTGGCCCCATGCCTGCTACTTCAGCCTCTGTGACTCCATAAGAGCCCTGCTTATTGGATTTGATGGGCCATTTTCTCTTGGTGTCCTCCATCCCCTCTGACTTTCGGCAGTCTTTCTTCTTCTCTTCTTCAGGTTCCCCATCTCCTAGAGAGCAACCAGATGGTGACCTCCAATTTAAACTCTCTCCCTGTAAAATGTCTGGCCATGGTCTTTGCACCCTTGCCTGTCTGCTGCAGGGTGAAGATTCTCTGATGATGACACTGGACACAGCACACGTATAGCAGAATATCATTAGAAATCATTTTATTGATTTTTTGTTTGTTTCCAGTCCTGTTTGGTTCTATCTTAGGTGCAGGGCTATTCAGCTCTGGTTTCTGGTTATTCCAGGCAAGTGTAGGACCTAATTCCCCTCTTATGGCATGGGGAACTCAAGTTAAACCAAGCATTGGTTGGCCAAGCTCACAAATTCTGGGTCAGCATTGCCCCCCGCACATTTTGAAGGCAGGGACATATTGTAGGTCGAAGGTTTTGTGGCTTGTTGGTGGTCCAGGGTTTCTTTTCTGTAGCTTGCAAAATACCCTTCTTGCATAAAGAGACTAAACTACAGATGTAGGTTCTAGGCAAGCACTAGCTTGACCTCTCTACATTCAATGACCCTGTCGTGGATGTTTGTCCTTCGCAAAGGGCCCTGCTGTCAGTCAGTTTCCGAGAGTGACCCTCTGTTCTAGCATCAGCCTGGGTTGTTTAGTGATCTCCTCCTCAGGACGCCACAGCCACAAGTCAGCTGAGATTCCACCCAGTACCAACCACTGGAGGCCTTGCCTGTCTACAAAAGATGGCGGTATCATTCTTTACTAGGCGTCCTCCCTCGGATCACCCTCATAGATTCTGGAATGTTTCTAATGCATTGAGTTCCACACTATCACCCTCCCCATGCTCCCCACTTCCAGCTGTCTCTCCCAGCACTCTCTCCTTCCATCCCTTATTCCCAACTCACCTGACCCTTCCTGCCCTTGTCTCCACCCACCCCCCAGCCTAACTGCAAATATACTCTGCCTACAAAGCCTCAACATTGTATAGTAATTGCTCAGTTATCTTTTCACAAGCGACTTATCAGAACCAAGGGATCTGGTAAAGGCTAATCAAAAGGCAATTGCTTGTGGATAAAAGGCTGTTCTTTGCTATAAGATTTTCCACTGTAGTAGCCTTTCTGCTACATATTTGGGAATTAATTCCCCAGCTCAAATCAGTTTCCCACTGCCAGGCCTCTGTTTCTCCTAGGTAAGCTCAGAGATCTGCCGTCCTGCAATTATCTTATCAGAAGGCCAATGCTTAGGGTCCAGGCATAGAACATCCCATCTAAGATAGTCAACAGATCTCCAAGGGGCATAGAATTACTGCCTGCCCAAGCTGCTGTTCTGGTTTTACTCCACTTTAAAGATTCTAAACTCCTTACGCTCACTTTCACCCCAGTTTACCGATGACTTTAGTTCAGGGCTCTCAAGGCAGCAGAAGGGATAATGAACTGTAACCCAGAGAAAGACCCGCACAACCCGCACGATCAGGACAGCTGATAACAGCCTAGCCCGGAACTGATCATTTAGAGACCCGGGTCTCTTCTTCACTTAGGGCAGTAAGTCTAACTCCAGATCTAAGGCCCATAGGAAACTACAAGCGTCTGGGTGTATGTGCTGTCCTGATCAAGAGCCATGGCTTCTACCTAACTGTAAGCTTACATGGTAGCCTCTATGCATACTGGGAAAAAGAAGCGGCACAACTGATATACACAATCCATGCCTATTCATATTTACTGAAAAATAACCTTTCTACCATCTAAAAATGTAGCATAGTGCCTAACCTTCCCCTCTCGAATCCCCTGATGATTTATTCCTTTCTTAACTCGCTTTCTCCATTAAGGAGTTCACCCAACCTGTACTAGACACTCCCATGGGTTTAGAGGTATGTGTGAAAACCCTATCTGATTTCCTATGGGGCAAAAGAATTCTGGCCTGGAGCCTGTTAGGACTGGGAATTGCTGGCTTTAGGGTATATATGTCATGGATCATTCTGTAATGGGTAGGACAAGGCAGAACAATGTAGAACTAAGAACAGTGTAGAACAAGAGAGAACAAAGAGGAAATAAGAATGCAGAGAAGAATAAAGAAATGTGATCAGACAATTCCCACTGTGAGTAGACTTCTTTACCCTCAGATTTCTAGCCCCCCTTTAGCTACTTGTGGCATCCTTCATTGAACCCTGCAAATATTCTATTTCCCCTTCCCAGGAAGGTTCATGCATCCCCTAGAGCCCTCTTCTTTACTCAACATCTCTGGGTCTATGGATTGTAGCTTGTTTATCATTTACTTAACAGCTAATATCCACTTATAATTGAATACACACCTTATTTGTATTTCTGGGTCTGGGATACCTCACATAGGATGATATTTTTCTAGTTCTGCCCATTGCCTGCAAATTTCATGTCATTTTTTTTAACAGCCGAGTAATACTCCATTGTGCAAATGCACTGCATTTTCTTATCCTTTCTGTAATTTGAGGGACATCTAGGCTGCTTCCAGTTTCTGGTTATTCTGAACAAAAATTTCTGGTTGAGCAAGGTCCTTGTGGTAAGATGGAATGTTCTTATGCCCAAGAGCTGTATATCTGTGTTTCTGGCTGATTGATTCCCAATTTTCTGAAGAACTGCCATACTGATTTTCATAATGGCTGTACAAGTTTTGCACTCACACCAGCAATGAAGGAGTGTTGAGTTGCCAACTGTGTTATTTTTTTTTTTAGCTATTATGACAGGTGTAAGATGAAATCTCAAAGTAGTTTTGATTTCCATATCCCTAATGGCTAAGGATGTTGGACATTTCTTTAAGTGTTTTCCCAGCCATTTCAGATTCCTCTATTGAGAATTTAGTTTATATATGTATCCACATTTTAATTAGATTATTTGGTGTGATGTATTTATTTCTTGAGTTCTTTATGTATTTTGGATAATAGTAGCCCCCCCCAGTAAGACGTAGAGTTGGTGAAGATCTTTTCCCATTTTGCAGATTTTCATTTGTCCTATTGATGGTGTGCTTTGCCTGACAAAATCTTTTAGTTTCAAGAGCTCATCTTATGCCTGCAGTAATGGTGTTCTGTTTAGAAAGTCATCTCCTTTGTCAATGAGTTCAAGATTACTCCCCTCTTTCTCTTCTATCAGATTTGGTGTAACTGGATTTATGTTGAGGTCTTTTAGCCACTTGTACTTGAGTTTTGTTAGGAGTTATAAAGATTGATCTATTTGCATTCTTTTATATAAAGGCATCCAGTTAGAACAGCACCATTTGTTGAAGAGGCTTAGTTTTTCCTGTGTATTTCTGGCTTCTTATAAAAAAAATCAGCTGTCCATAAGTGTGTGGGATTTATATCCATGTATTTGATTTGATTCCATTGATCACTGTGTCTGTTTTTATGCCAACATCATGCAGTTTCTTTTATTACTGTAGCTCTATAGTATGACTTGAAATCAGGGATGGTTATACTTCAGTAGTTCTTTAATTGTTCTGGATTGTTTTAGCTATCTTGGTTATGTTGGCATTTTGATGGGGATTGCATTAAATCTGTAGATTGCTGTTGGTATGGTATGGTGGCCATTTTGCCATGTTAGTCTTATAGAACCATGAGCATGGGAGATCTTTCCATCTTCTGATATCTTCTTCAGTGACTTAAAGCTTTTATCATAGAAGTCTTTCACTTGCTTGGTTAGAGTAACCCCAAGATACTTTGTATTATCTGAGGCTATTGTGAAGGGTTTTATTTCACTGTTTTCTTTCTCAGTCTGTTTGTCATTTGTATATAGGAGGGCTATTGATTTTTTTTTTTTGAGTCAATCTTGCTGAAAGCGCTTATCAGCTGAAGAAGTTCCCTAGTGGAATTTTTAGGATCATTTATGTATACCATCATATCATGTACAAATAATGATACTCTGATGTCTTCATTTCCAGTTTGTATCCTGTTGATCTCCTTCAGTTGCTTTAATGCTCTAGCCTAAACTTCAAGTACTATATTGAATAGATATTGAGAGTGGACAGCCTTGTCTTGTTTCTGATTTTAATGGAATTGCTTTGAATCTCTCTCCACTTAATTTGATGTTGTGAGGTTCTCTTCATTTATTGTGTTTTCTACATTGATGTGTGTATAGTCTTGCTGTAAATTGCTTTCATTATGTTTAGGTATGTCCCTTCTATACCTACTCTTTCCAGGACTTTTATCTTGAAAGGGTGTTGGATTTTGCCAAAAGCCTTTTTTTTGGGCATCTAATGAGATGATCTTGCAATTTTTTTCTTTTAGCTTATTTATATGATGGATTACATTGTAGTGATGAGCTGCGGGCCATGTTTCTGCCACCCTGATCCCGGCCACTGGCTAGCTTATGCCCCAAAATAACAACACACAAACTGTATTCATTTAAATGCTGCCTGGCTCATTTGTTTCAGCCTCTTACTCACATCTTGACTAATCCATATCTAATAATCTGTGTAACACCACGAGTGGTGTCTTACCGGGAAAGATTCAGCATGTCTGACCTGGTGGCAGGCTCCATCATGACTCTCTCCCTGAGGAGAGGCATGGCAGTCTGCCTCAGAGAGCAGAGGCATGATGATTTATCTCACTTAGGAGAGGCATGGCATCTGACTGAGCCATCTACCTCACTTCCTTCTTCCTATTCTGTCTACTCCATCCACCTAAGGGCTGGCCAAGGCAGTTTGTTTATTAGCCAATGAGAATCCTCCATCATTACATTTATTGATTTTTATATGTTAAACCTCCTTGCATCTCTGTAATGAAGTTCACCTGATCATGGTGGATAATCCTTTTGATTTGTTCTTGGATTTGGTGTTTTATTGAGTATTTCTGCATCTATGTTCATAAAGGAAATTTTTTATTCTCCTTCTTTGTTGAGTTTTTATGTGATTTGAGTATCAGGGTAACTGTGGACTCATAAAATGAACTGGGAATGTTACTTCTGTTTCTATTTTGTGGAATAATTTGAGGAGAATTGATGTTAGCACTTCTTTGAAGTCTGCTAGCATTCTTCACTAAGACCCATTTTGGCTTTCTTCTTTTTTGATTTGGTAGGAAACTTTTAATGACTGCTTCTATTTTCACTAGGGTTATAGGTTTATTTAATTGTTTAACTGATCTTGATTTAACTTTGGTAAATGGTACCTACTGAGAAAAATTTCCATTTCTTTTAGATCTTCCAATTTGGTGGAGTATAGATTTTTAAAGTATATTCTTATGATTTTCTGGATTTCCTAGGTTCTGTTGTAATGTCCCTTGTTTTGTTTCTAATTTTGTTTGTTTGGATATTCTCTCTCTCTCTGGCTTTGAGTTAATTTGGATAAGAGTTGTCTATCTTGTTGATTTTTTCTAATTGTTTCATTGATTCTTTTTTATTATTTATTTATTTTTTAAAGATTTATTTATTAAGTATACAGTGGTCTGCCTGCCTGTATGCCTGCAGGCCAGAAAAGGGCACCAGATCTCATTACAGATGGTTGTGAACCACCATGTGGTTGCTGGGAATTGAACTCAGGACCTCATGGTCATTGAGGGCAGAGGTCTCAGGAAAACATGTGTCTTCAGTTTGAAGAGGTAGTCCTGTAAGACCCAGGAGATCCTACAGGCCTTTGTGGAGTAAGGACTCTTAGGAGGACCAGCCTGCCATTGTCTTAGGCAACTTGAGGCATCGATTGCCCTGTGTCCTGTTGTCCACAGTCTGAAGAAGGTCTTAACAGCAGCTGAGGTGAAAGGCAGGTTTGCCCAGTGACTAGCGCAGCCACTTCTGAAGAGGTTCCGGGTGGAGGTTCTTCTGTTCTCACCCATCTTCTTTTGAAGAAATAGGGGTGCTGCCAGGAGCTGGTGGGTCTCTCTATTACAAAAGCCTTTTCAATTAAACATTGCATGACTGCAATTAAAGAACTTGACCATTTATTTCTTAAAAACCTAAATAAATCTTTATAAACCTTAAATTTTTATCACCATATAGAATGTTTTAGACCAGATATGCAGTGTGTTGTAACAGATCTAACCATATATTTTATCATCATACAAAAGTACATACCCATCTCAAATACTTAACACTTGTTGCTTTCTTAGTCTAAAAGGAGATACAATGAACAGAAGACTAAGAAGTTTATTCTTTAACCTTAGCAAACAATGTTTCTTTAGACAATAGTTACCTGCACACATAGGGACAGTTGAATTTAATTATATACATACACACACAGTGTTAGAGAGTGTTAGTTATATGTTAAGTTTACACATATAAAGTTAAACCCAAGTCACATACATGCGCACAGGGTGACTCACTCTTCCAGGTCCCCAGGGGGTAGGGCCAGGTGTGCTTGGATGCTAACAGAAGCTGCAGCTGGTGTTGTGTTGCAGATTTAGGGGCAACCCTGTGAATTGGGTCTGGGATAACAGAGAGTCACAGATTTCTATTTTAAACACTACTTTAACAACATCTAACTAATTTGAGATGCTACATTTTTATTTTAATTCAGTTCAAAATTCCAATTTTCACTTTGATTTATTCTTTGACCCCTGGAAAAGTTGGAAGTGTACATTTTTGATTCTATATAGTCAAAGATCTTTGATTTTGCTCACTTCTCTTCTGATTTTCTCCAACCTCTCCCATTCAATGAAAAAGCTATTAACATATTTTCACTAAATCAGTTGACTATGTAAGAATGATAATAAAAGTATTTTATGGTCAGATAAACATAAAACCAGCAATTTCTTGTTAATGATTCTTAACTGGAGGCGAGGGGTACCTTAGCAGAGGATGGAAGGGTGGGCTGTTGAAGGGCTCGGGGGAGTAGACAGGACAGCAATTATTCATAATCTGAATGGAAAGTATCTTAATGATTTAGTAAACGTGTTAGAGTGGCCACAGGGCCTACTGATGAACTGCAGGTCTGTGGACGCATGCGAATCTAAGAGGTTTGCTTGCTCATGTCAAAGCCTCCAGTAGGACTTTCTCAGCCAGCCCTCTCTATTCACCTAAGGCAGACTATAGAAAACACCATTTTCCCTACGCACAAGCCACACTTTACCTGCTCCAACTGCACAAATGTATTCATGGCACAGTTAAACAGTGTTCACACCCTCTCCCTTTGTCTTAAATTTTGAGGCAGCATGTCTCTATGTAGTACTGGCTGTTCTATTCTTTGCATAGACCAGGCTGACCTCAGACTTACAGAGATCTACCTGCCTCTGTCTTCCAAATGCTGTGATTAAAGGTGTGTTTTTCCATAACGGACCAGCAGACAATATTTTTTTTTCGTGATGCTAGTAATCTAAAGAATCAAAGTGATATGATTCTCTGGGTAATCTTTCAGTATTTTTTCCTTTGCCAGGAAGTATTCCATCCTCAAGATACCACCTAGTGGCATAACTGGATTTAGCAAATCCCGTCTCCACATGGACTTCTTCATTTAGAATGAAACACCAGCAAGAAAACCTATTAGAGTTTATTAGAGATTTAGATGTTTGCTTGCTTTCTTTCTTTCTTTCTTTCTTTCTTTCTTTCTTTCTTTCTTTCTTTCTTTCTTTCTTTCTTTCTTGTTATTTATCACGTTTATTTAACTGTCCTTATTTTTTTTTTTTTTCCTTTGGCAGTTTAGGAGTGAATTAAAATGACCTGAACTAATTTCTTGCAAAGAAGTTTATTTTCCACCAACTACATTGGGGATTTTGAAAATCTCGCCTCATTAACTTTAGTTGTCTAGTACTGTCTGCGACACACCACAGCATTTCTACGACAACCTTCTATAGTATGCATGCTGGAAAAGCTCCTTCCCTGGTGCTGCTGTAACATGTTTACTAAGTGTTTCTAGGCACTGCTGCAGTTTTAAGCGTGCTTCCCAAAATAGATACTTATTATCCAAAGAGTAGAGGATCATTTAGTTGCTCCAGAATTTAATTTATCTGAGTCTATAGATTTAAATACCTTTAGATGTCGCATGCCTCCAGACCTTAGCACAGCTGACTCTATGACGGAAGTATCACTAAGGTTGTAAAACCTACCATGTAGCCAGCACCATCTGCCAAAACAAAATCAGAGACCTAATTCATCAAAATCAGTTCATAGAGTTCCGGGAAATCCTCTAAATGTACTAACCTCATTTTTTTGACTTCTGTAGTTCTGCCCCTGGCTAACGGTTCTTGTTAACTGAAGTATGTCAACCCAGGATATGATTTTGTGCTGAAACGCTCACCCCGAGAAAGGCTCAGTGCTACACTGGGATCTCAAACACCCAGTGTAGTCCTTAGCCAGCTAATAAAGACTTTCTATTGCCTTAAATCCACCTCCTCGCAGTCTTCTTTGGTGGATACCGCACGACAGAGTTTGACTATTTCTTTACAGTTATTCAAATTGTTTCACTTGTTAATTTTCAGTCTTTGGTTCTGAAATCATGTTAAGTTTTGTGTAAATGGGTGACACAGTTTCCCTGGGAAGGCATTTTAAGTAAGGTCAGGTGTACAATGGACAAACCGGAAAGTTTACATAATAGTTGCTTAAATGATTACATCACTTTTCAGAAATTATCGTTGCGTTGCAAGGCTACATAGGGAGGATGAAAGCTTCAGAATTTAGTTCTCCAATTTTAATTGTGCTATTTCTGTAGATTGTATCCCCCCTTTTTGAGGCAATATTTTGAGTGATGTTAGGACTTACCGCCTACAATTTTCCAGTTGCAGAGACTGCCTCCACCCATCGTCACTGGAAGGTGGGTGCTCTGTTTGGCTTTAGAAATGATTTAGCTGCAGGGTTCTGGATTAATATGAAGTGACTTCCCCAGACCATCATCCCCGTGAGAGCCAAGTTCTTATTGACTGTGAGCATGTCTGGAAAAGGGAAATGTCCACCTCCACCTCTAGACTGGGAAGACTGTTAGCAACCTGCAAAGTCGTGCATTGATTGACGTCATGATCTGACACGTGACCACACAGAGAAGTGGCGTGGAAGGATTGACAAGGGCCAGTTCAAAAAATCTAGTGTCTGCAGTCATCTGAAATTTTGTATCCTCAGCAAGCCTCAATTGTTTTCATCTGGGGCACGGGCTAACAATATGTCCTTCCTGTGAAAGGTTATAGGAACAGCGTGTGTAGAGAAGCTGGTCCAGTTCTTAGGGGTCTCGCCTGTCACTTGAACAGCAGCCAGAAAGGGGCATAAAAACAGATGTAAAAAAAACCTCAAGCCAGTTTCAAACACGAACAGGCTGTCTGACAACCCGCAATGACCATCAAAGAGCAGAGGGACCAGTGACAATCGCCTATCAGACCCACTGTGGCAGAAGTGGGATGGCTCCAGATAGAAGTGGTGGCAGCAAAGATGACCAGAAGGTGGCTGCAGCAACGGGAACCTGTTTCACACTGTTGTGTGGAGAGCGCTCCACCAATGAGTGCCTGCTTCTCTACCTGTGCCAACTAGGGAACAGGCAAACTGGGACAGGGTTGCGGCTCCCTATTCCCTCCAGCTTTGATAGCTCTTTCCTGATTGGGCTCATTCCATGCCTCATTTGCATACACATACTTAGCCAAGCAGAGCCCACCTAGCTGTACATAAAATGACACACATAGGCTTTTTGCTACTCTATTTCCTAGCTGCTGTCTTGCCTTTGGGCAAGTTCCTAGTGGGAGACCAAGCTCCCTGTTGCTCTTCAAGGAGGAAGACTCACGACTTCTTGGAGACTTGTCAGAGTCAGATACCTGTTAACAAGATCTGCAGCTTCAGCTGCAAGGAGGACTTGCTTGAGCATGACAGCCAACAGACGCAGAAAGGCGGAGACCTGCTACCTTGGCAGTAAGCAGGGTGGCTTGCTCAACATTTGGGACCTTACAAAAAATCAGAGACCTGCCACCTGGCCCTAGGGTGGAGCTGTGATACTTGCAGCCTTTTAGGTAGACACCCTGAAGTGTGTTGAAAACTTGGGAGTACAATCCCTCCAGAGTCTCCCAACTGGTTGACCTTCTCTTTCACCTTTCTTGCTGAAGTCTTCACTCTCCTGTTTAATTTGTTCTCAAGGGATGAATAAACTTTGCCCTGGATTTTCATTCCCTATCTGCTCACTGCCATCTCGGAAAGGGGCAAGAACCCAAGATAAGAAGAATCGATCCACTGATAGAGTAGGGCGCATTTAAAAAGCTCAGTTCAAACAGCTTATTAAAGCGATCCAAATCTTCCATGCTAGACCGCATCACTATCCTAATATCTCAGATAAGAATGTAAACAGGGATGCTCATTTTTAAGGGTAGCTTTTGAAACCTGTTCCTTTGAGATAGCCACTTGTCAATGACCTTGCAGGTGACTCTTCTTGAGAAGAGCCCCTGTTGCTTTGACTGGATTTTGAAGTCTTTGATGGAAGCCCTCTCATTCTCTAGTAGTGATGATATTAGTTGTCTGGCAGTAGGTCTATTTTAAGTTGCATGTAATCAGGAAGTGTGTCTCTCCTGCTAGAGGAAGAACGCTTAGGATCCTGAGAACTTTTTACTCTAATATAGACTTTGTCAATGTCTACAGTTAACGATGCAGGCTCAAACTCTTATTCTTTTTGACTCTGTTAATAGTAAAAAACAGAACTGTGTACAAAAATGACGAATATATTATGTCATACCACAATGCTTTTGATGGGTATGTTCAGGGAGACTTGTCTCTTTTGGCTCTGTTCTTGCTTCTTGTAGTGGAATGATCAGTGGCTTTTTTTTTTTTTGCAATCTCCAGAAGAGAAATACCCTCACTGTTGTTCTGAATTTAATCTACTAAACTTCGCATTTTGCAGAATAAGTGTTGTTGGGCCATAGAAACATATAAAAGAGTAAAATGGCCACATGTGATGGGTGCAGAACTGACTACAGTTAGGAGAGACTACAAGCTGGTAGGAGAAACAGTATACAGTTAACTCCATTATGGTTGCAAGCCTAATCTTTAATAGCTGAAGCATCTCTCCAGCCCTGTCAGCTCTGTTTTGGAAAAGCATTCTTGAGGAGAACTTAGTAGCATTTCTGATCTGTCTACAGATATGAATGCCAAGGGGGATATGTGGCTGCAGATCTTAGATGCTATGCCACATGCCACTGAGTCACATACATGCAAAATACATTCCCACGGGCTTGTCAAAGCCTTTCAGTTCCTTCTTTAGGCTATTTTCTTGTAGTAGGAGTTGCTTGTTCATTTCCCGGTTGCTCGTTAGCTCAGCCCTGAAATAACCACACAGAAACTGTATTTATTAAATCACTGCTTGGCCCGTTAGCTCTAGTTTCTTATTGGCTAGCATTACATTTTAATTTAATTCATATCTATTACTCTATGTATTGCCACGAGGCTATGGCTTACTGGGTAAAGTATGGGCATCTGTCTCTGGCAGGCCTACACGGCTTCTCCTGACTCCACTGTCTTTCTCCCAGCATTCAGTTTAGTTTTCCCCACCTAGTTCTGCTCTACCCTATTACAAGTCCAAAACAGCCTCTTTATTAATCAATGGTTCTCACAGCAAACAGAGGGGAATCCCACATCATTTTCTCATACCAAAGATAGTATTTCAGTGCATAGATGAACAAGAGAGAGAATTCTGTGCAGGCAGCACCTTGTGGTATATAAATATAAGTCAGGCTTCACCTGTTTTTTATGTCTCAGGACTTATGACATTCTCACAGTGATGATGGCAGTTGCTGATGGTGGCTGGGTGACAGTTTACACTGGAACAGCTAAACCAAGGTGCCTTTCTTCCCTACTGGCTGTGAGAAGTTCAAAAAGACCTCTGCACCACTGACAAAATGACAAAATGATGTATGATAAAATAATTTATGAATTCTAATGCAGAGACTTTAAAACAAATAAGTCCCCATCAGATTCTAGATTATCCTGTTTTGCAAATTTGCTTGATATTTGCTGACTTTCCAAAGGCTGTATATGAAAAAGAAGTCATCCTGTGTATAATGGAAAGAGTTTCCCAAAATGACTCTGGATATGTTTCTTGTTTCTCCACCATTGCTTTCTAAATATAAGTCATAATCATTCCTCTACAGTATGGCCATGGGAGCAGGGGAAGAGCTACAACACTGCCAGGATAAAGGGAGCGTCATGATGTGTGTTTCAGAAAAACAAGAAAACGTGTGAGAAACGGGAAACAAGCTGTTCTTTGTCCACTGTAGATGACTGCATAGTCTAAGGTGCTTCCCGTCTTGGTGACCCATATCCAATTCAGGAATGTAAAACTGTCTTCCTTTTGGGGACAAACAACCACCCACTCCCAGGGCTTCCCAACCACTAGGTTTTATCTTGACTTACTACTATCCAAGTTCTCCTGGGTAATTTTCTCCTTCCTTCCTCTGCCAAAGTAACCATCCTGATCGCAGTTCAAGTAAAATCTCCCCTCAAAAATCCCAAACCTGTTCTGCACCAGCGAGTCTGATCTCCCATATTTCCTGAAGGTCCTTTAGGCAAATGCACTCATATTTGATTAAAACATCACACAATTTTCCTGAAAGGGGAATTTAGTGAACTATAGATTGGGAACCACATTTTATGAAGATTGTGCTTAGGTCAAGTCAAGATACAGAGATGGACTCACCAGCCTTTTATTGGCTTGCCATTTTCTGTTGAACAGAATTATCAAAATCATGATTTTGGGGGGATGGATCTTATTATGGGGAAAGTAACAAAATATAGTTGAAAGATCAATCATCATCTAAGTTATCATCATTTAATATTAATGCTTAAAATTATGCGAAGCACAAGTTACAGTTTGCCTTTTTATTAATTCAGCAAGGAATTGTGGAATGCCCATTGCACTGTGGTATTTAGAAGCTTGCCTTCTCATCTTGTAAGGGGACAGCATGCATGCCTATGGTAGAGCTAGTGACTGGATAGTAAGACAGAAAGCTGCAGCCAAGGAGAAGGCAGGGGTGTGAACTGTGGTGACAGGGACGGTTTTGGATGGTGCAATGGTGGAGCACTGAAGACCATGAATAGAGGCTGCTGGTGAGCCCGGCAGGGGAAGGGGAAAGTATCTTGGGAGCCTTGGCTGAGTTGAAATACTTGGTTTCCTAGACAGTCCAGCACGTCAGTCAAGAGGGTGGTATTTTGTGAGGGGACTTGTGCTCTCTTCAGGAATAGTATTTGGCTGTGGAAGGTTTCTGAGCACACTATCTGAGAACACAGAGCTGAGGTCAGGAGGAGTCCAGACAGAAGGTTGGTGGTATAGCCTGTGCAAGCCGTCTATACGCTGTGGCTCATTTAGCATCCTTCTTCATTTATCCATGGACCAGACTTCAGGAAAACCCGAACAGGAATTGAAAAAATGTAATTTCGGCCTCTTGAAAAATTTCATTTTACATTTTATTTGTCACTCCCCGTGTGTGTGTGTGTGTGTGTGTGTGTGTGTGTGTGTGTGTGTGTGTGTTGGTCAGATGACAACTTTTGGGAGTTGTATATTTCTTCCATGATTTTGGCCATGATAGAACTCTTGCCCTCAGGCTTGACAGCAATAACCTAAAAGCTGAACTTCTCCTCTCCCCACAGCTTCTTTAAAAACTTCCCCCCATATGTGTGTGTGTGTGTGTGTGTGTGTGTGTGTGTGTGTGTGAGAGAGAGAGAGAGAGAGAGAGAGAGAGAAGAGAGAGAAGAGAGAGAGAGTTTGTGTGCATGTGTACATGTTGTGTGTGTGTTGATAAATTCATGTCATAGTGCCAATGTGGAGTTCAAAGGATGACTTGACGGCCAATTAACTTTTTTCCTTTACCTACTAAGCTGTCTCTTTAGTCCAAATTCCAGACTCTCAGTTTCATACTGGGCATAGTCTTTAAACTATATAGTTTAAATAATCACTTAATAATGAAGATGATTTTAAGGAGAATGAATTTGAGGTTCAGTGCAGACCTGTCCCATTGTGGCAGGCCACCCCTTTCCAGTGATCTGGGTGGCCTATGTGCAGCATATGGTTAGAAGAACGAGTCTATCCAGGATCAAACTCAAGATTCCTGTGCCTCAGCCTCTGGCAATGGTTACAGTTTGCTGCTTTTTCCAAAGCAAAAGTAATTTGGTGCTTTTTAAATTTCGGAGGAAGTCTTTAAAAGAAAATCTCTCAGCAGAACTGAGACTGAAGCTTTGTCTGGGTCCCTCTTTCTATCTACGCCGAGGCTTCCTCACTTTGCAAGACTTTTCCTGGATCTTGACTACTGAGGCCAGGAGGAAATAAATCTGCTCAGTGGTGCACTGCTGACACTGGAAGCTTCTTGTCTACCCACTCCCCCTTCTTATGTACTCTGTGATGTGATTTCAGGATAATAGTTATTACATTTTCCAAAAATTGGTAAAAATGTCCCATAGTAATTATTTTTTGTGTGTATTCATGAATCAGTGTTTAAACACACTTTAATTTGTTTTGTTTAATTAAAAATTCAACAGAAGGTTTGCTGAGTTCTCTTTTAATCAAGAAAACAAAATACACATTAAAAATTAAACAAAATCACAAAGAAGCAAAAGTAATAATCCATGCCACAAAAGCCTGATCATCTTGGAGGTCCTTCCAGGGAAAGGAGGCTACAAGGAGGAGCAGGGTGTGAGTAACAGGACAAGAGGAAGACCTCTCTGATGGTGGAAAAGCAGAGGAAGGAAGGATGTCTAAAACCATCTCAGCAAGAGATTGGTGTTAAAGCAATCAAATAATGATGGAGATGAGAAGGTCTGGTCTACTATAGTCAGTACCACCCCTGGGCAGGTGCTCCTGGCTTATAGGGGAAAGCAGGTAAGCGAGCCATGGAGAGCAATCCACTGAGTAGAACTCCTGCCCTAACTTCACCATAAAGTATAAGATGAAATAAAGCTTTTCATTCCCAAATTGCTTTTAATTATGGTGTTTGTTAGGGCAACAGAAATCAAACTAGAGAGCACATAAGTAAAAAAAGAAAAAAGGAAAAAAGTAAAACCTCATGACTGTTTTGTTAATCAGAAGTAAACATTTATCAAAGGCTTCACTTATCTCATTTGCTAATGAGTGTAGGGTCAGATGTGGCTGCTCTTTGGACTATTTGGAAATATTTGGAGAGCTGGATACTTTCAGCAATTTAATTGAGGCAAGTTAAGATGCAGGTGTTGGTCTACACAGAACACTAAATGTGTCCTGCCAAGCAATGAGGTCTCACCATTATGGTTACCTTTTGTTAGGTTTCAAACCTGGATCACCTTAAACACATAGGAAGTGGCACTATTAGGAGATGTGGCTTTATTGGAGTAGGTGTGGTCTTGTTGGAGGAAGTGCGTCACTGTGGGGGTGAGCTTTGAAGTCTGATGTGCCCCCAGTGTCACAGTCATTTTCCTGTGGCCTTCTGATCCAGATGCAACCATGTCTGCCTGCTCCCCTCTGGATGATAATGGACTGAACCTTTGAAATTGTAAACTGTAATCTCAATTAAATGTTTTCCTTTATAAGTGTTATCATGGTCATGGTGTCTCCTCACAGCAGTAGAAACCCCAACTAAGGCAGAAGTTTTACCAGAGACCCGGATATCTCTGTGAAAGGCCTGGCTATGCTTTTGTTTGGAGGACTTCGCACATTTTTGGGTTAAGAAAGCAGTTGAATGCTTTAACCACTGTTTAATGGGCCACACTAGTTGAAGCGTTGAAGACAGTGGTGCTAAGTGTGATCTGATTGAGCTGTGGGGGCTTTGCTCAAGAAGTTACAGAAGAGGAGAACATTTATATGTGGCCTAGAGTTCATTCTTGTGGGTGTTTTAATTAAGAATGTGGCTGCTTTTTGCCCTTGTCTGTTGAATTGGCCTGAGGCTGAAGTAAAGAGGTTTGGATTAATTCTCTTGGCAGAGGGAATCCCAAAACAGTGTAGACTGTCGTGTGGTTATTAGTGTTAACTCTGATGAAAATTTACCTTGAAAAAGAGGAAGCTGAGCAAATAAAAGTACAAAATGTACAGACTGAGAAAAGGGGCAACAGGAAGTAGAACAGAGATACATCCTGTGTTCAAGGAGATAGACGAATTAAGAAATGGAATAAAAAGTGGTGACCTCTCCAGGCAGCGGTGGCGCACGCCTTTAATCCCAGCATTCAGGAAGCAGAGGCAGATGGCTCTCTGTGAGTTTGAAGCCAGCCTGGTCTAGTTCCAGGACAGGCTGTAAAGCAACACAGAGAAACCCTGTTTCCCTGTCTTGAAAAAAAAAAAAAAAAAAAAAAAAAAAAAAAAAAAAAAAAAAAAAAAAAAAAAGTGGTGACCCCGGGGCACGATCCCACCCAACTGAGTTCCCCACTGGTGAAAAGGAATTAAAGAGAAGCTTAGATCTGGGTGTGGTGGTCCACACCTTTGAACCCAGCACTTGGAAGTCAGAGGCAGGCAGATTTCTGCCTTTGAGGTCATCTTGATCTGCAGAGAAAGTTTCAGGTCAGCCATGCCAAGCCAGTGAAGGACAGAAAGTTGGTGAAAATGTAACTGAATAAGGGGGCCATGCTCCAGCCCCAGAAAGCAGGAGAACATGGCAGCTTCTGCCATGTGGCTCTGGAGTTAAGGACAGAAGAAAGGATCTATGGAATTTATTGGTCCCTCACTGAGGCTAGACATGTGTCAGGGGTGTCCCTGAATAGAGGCCTAGTAGAGAGGCCACTGCATGAAGCTGTGAAGTTGAAGCCAGGATTGCCTTGGAGACCCCAAGATGTTAGAGATACCAGAGTCATGGAATAGTGCCTAGGAGAGCTGCTACCAGGGAGTAGAACCAGCCCCAGAGAGACTGCGAGGACGCGACTTCCACACTGTGAGTAGATTTTTGTTGACGGTAGAAAGGTTGAAGGATTTTGTTTACTTAACTGAAGTGGACAGAGCCCAAAACGAAAGCAGAGGAGACGTCTTTTGATCTTGGAGTACTTGGTTAATGAATTTACAGAGTGGAGAGGAAGTCCCTGAAGATTTATTTAGAAGTGGGTTTGGGGAAGGAATATTTTAGAAAGAAATTTATTAGGCTAAGTTGTAAAAGAATCAGAAGACCTTCTAGAGCAATCTTTCAAAATTAAGGATTAAGGCTAAATGTCAAGGATGGGAAGACACACGGGAGAGGCTAATTGTAGGAGCCTACTGAAAATACCAGAGAGATTAATGGGAGTGTGAGTCACCGCTCAGTGGCAGAAGCCAAGGATCAACGATTAACACCTAAGGCCAAATTAGAAACAAGGTGTGGTCCTGTGGTGAGTGATAAAGAGCTCAGAGAATGGCTGTGTGACTGTGCACAAGTCACCCCCTCTACCTGCTCCTTATGCCAGGGCCTCAGTGAGGTCACCTTGGAGCTCAGGAGGGTGACAAATGAGGCACTGGATGGGTGAACAGGGTTCAGAATTCAGGCTTTCTGCTTCTGCACATGGTTCTCTCTAGCTGGTTCATTGACTGCGACAGATTCTGTCACCCCTACTATTTTGCCACTTCCCTTCAAAGCTTCTTTGCATCTATACCCATCATCACCACCTGCTGCCCAGTGTAGATTTCCTTGACCTTTGACTCTGGTCTTGGCTATGTTACTTTCTTTGCAGTGTGACTGTCCTGGCGTGTTTGATTTTGTCTTCTATCTCCATAAGACAAGCTACCCCAGTTTGTCCACTAGCCTGGTCCCCAGGATGATGTGCTATTCACACCAAGGTTTCCACACCACCAGTGATTAGTTGACTTTTTGGAGCTGTGGCTGTACTAGTGTTTGCTGAAAATCACAGTTACGGAGTCTCCAGAGTGTTTTTTTTTTTTTTTTTGTTTTGTTTTTTTGTTTTGTTTTTTTTGTTTTTTTTCTCAAGACAGGGTTTCCCTGTAGTTTCTAGAGCCTGTCCTGGAACTAGCTCTTGTAGACCAGGCTGGCCTTGTAGACCAGGCTGCGGAGTCTCCAGAGTGGGTAGCACATTCGTAAAAAGAAGTTCCACGATGAAGTTTATTTGGCAGGTTTTTGTCTTGGATGACTGTGCGATCATGGCCTTGCCAAGCGAAAATAGTAGATTCAGATCGGTGGGGAACCCGAGAAATCAGTTAGACAAACCTGGATCACTGGTCAAAAGGGCAGAGAAGGAAGTTTATGTAAATAGAACACCTTGCAGAGATCAACTATCTTCATCAAAAGTGCAAGCCGAGAGCCATGTTGCGAGAGCATTATTACATGTGGGGAGGTCTCATCATATTCCAGTTTCCTGGGTCTATCAGCACCCAAGGCTGGAGAGACTGTGTGTGTAAGCCACCCCGGATGTGCTGCTATTTCAGAGCAGATGCAGCCCCTACACCTTCTTCCTGGTCAGCACAGATGATCAGAGATGGTGCTATGGCACAGTGAGGAAACATCAGCTGTCCCTTCTCAGCCCCGTGTCTCATATAGACTTTCAGAAACCGTGCTTGCTTTCTCTTGGGAGATGCCAGGGTCTATGGGTCTTGTGTGCACATGGTTATGGAGTAATTTCATGCTCATGGTCACCCAGGTGTGTGTGTGCCTTCATATGCTCTTACTGGTGCTGTAGCTTATGTCTGTTAACAAACATGGAAGGAGCCCAAAGAGGGTCTTATTCAAGGGGCTTCAGCTGTCTTCTTTTTATTTATTTTTTATTTTATGCTGATTGGTGATTTACTCATATGTATTGTCTGTGCACTACATGTGTTCAGTACCCTTTTAGGCCAGCAGAGTGCAACGGATTCCCTGGAACTGGAGCTACAGAAGGTTTGAGCTGCTGTGTAGATGCTCGGATCAAACAGAATTTCTCTTTAGGCTCAGCTGGTGCTTTTAACCACTGAGTCATCTCCATCCTCTCAGCTGTCTTCTTGATGGCTATCTCTGGAAATTAAACCTTATGTTTATAGCTGTAACCAAGTCCCCACAACAAGTATACGGTAGTCCATATGCTCATATTTGTATGCAGTTGCTATTAAACTATTAATTTCTTTGCTTTAGGTATATGACATAGAAAATATTTTATTTAAATTCTGAATATAGTGTTAATTTGAAATTAACAGCTATTTACTGTATTTCCTGAGGACTGCAATCGCATTTTCATTTGTTAATGTGTGCCATTCAACACATAAAATTCTCAGCTCCATTTCACAGATATAACAACAGATCTTTGGACATTCCTTGAAGTGGATGAATGAGGTAGGGGAGAAAATTCCATGTTCAGCCAACACAGATAGCTATTACAAAATATAGAGTAGGGTGCCACGTGGTCATTTATAATAGCTGATAGCACCAAAGCCATCTGTGGGTTATATGCATTAGAAAGGCGTGCCCGTGTGAAGTGTCAGAGATACATAACCTATGTAATTGACACACACTAGGGACTCAGCCACAATTGTGGAGCGTCAGACATTCTATTGCTTTGGCCACCCTGAAACGCTATAAGAAAGTAAGAAATGGTCCACATTTTCACTGGCTCAAGAAGTCATTTGCACATATCCAAAGAGACCCCAATTCTTCTTCATATATCTACTCTTGGCAACCCATCGATTGAGTTGCAATTTTTTTAAAATCAAAATTGGGATACTTGTTTGGATGTAAGATTCAGCATCTGTTGTGTGAACAAGAGAGATTGTTTACAATGGAAATAGAGACTGGACTTTGCTGTTGTTAGTTCCTCTGACACAAGAGCAATCTAGGGTACGGTTATAACTGTGTATCATCTATAGGAACTTCTTCCTGACTGTGAACATGAAAACATAAAAGTTTAGCTCCTGAAAACACACATTTCCTTTAAGAATTGTCAGTAAGTCAGACTTGTCCATTCATCAAGAAAATAAACATGTTTTTTCTACCCATGCAAACTTTTATGTATCAAACCGAGGCAAATTTCATCAATCCCAAGTGCTTCCTGATGGCCCGCAGGCTTATGGAAGACTTTATTCACAGTCCTTTTCCTGATCTTTTTATAGATTTATTCTACAATTTTATTTCTGTTAGTGTTTGTTGCTCATATATTTGGTGCAATGACTGGAGACACAGGTGGTTGTGAGCTGCCAAGTATGGATGCCAGGAACTGAACTCTGAATGAGCATCATGAACTCTTAACTCTGAGCCATCTCTCCAGTCACTACAGTCCTTGCTCTCTATCCCAAACTTGTCACTGCCATACTCCTCTAAATCTCAGGCACAAAATAACACTTGGCCTGTTTTTTTGCATGGTAACTTTTGTAGGATGGGTCCATGATTTTGAAGATCGCTCATTGTGGAGAAACAATGGGGCTTCACATGAATGGCTCTGGAACTCGCTGCTTGGAATGATGACTTTTGGATGTGCTATAAGCCCTGCGTGGTTGAAGCTCAAATGGGAAGATGTTTCTTGTTGCAAAGTATTCCTTTACACTGGGTGAAGATATTTCACTGTGATTAGGTGAATGAAGAGCTGAGCAGCAGTTGCTAGGCAGAATTTTGGGGGCAAGAGAGAATGCTGGGAAGAAGTCTGGAGAAGCCAGTAAGACACTGAATGAGTCAGACACACAAAATGGGATAGACGTAAAAGTCACATGGTAGAATATAGAATTAAATAGTAATAAAACTATGGGTTAATCTAAGAGTTAGTTAGAAACAAGCATAAGCTATTGGCTAAACTTTCATAATTAATAAGAAGTCTCTTTGAGAAGTTGTTTGGAAATTGGCTGGTGGCACAAAAAAAAGTCTGACTACAGTTTCTTCCCAACAGGCTTGCTCACAGGGCTCACATACCAGCGAGCCTCTTGGTGTTCTCATAGTGAAGAGATTCTGTAGAACAGAACGTTTGAGAACATCCATTGGAAGACACTAGAACACAACACACAGGGGAGGATGCAGCCCTGTGTAAACAGCTGGGAATATGGTTGTGGCCCTGTAATCAGGCAAGGCACTCCCAAATCAAATGTAATCACACTCCATAAAAACTCAGCTATGTACCCACACTGTTGTGGAAAACAAGGTCACTCTTGGCTGCCCCTTGTCTTCTGAAGCTGAAACTTTAGAATGTGAAAGAAGTGTTTCTAAGAGGTGAGCAGATAAATTATTTTAATCACTGTGTGCTTATTTAGGAATTTCCCTGGGAGTCCTGCCTAATCATCACTGATGATGAAGAAGAAATCTTTGCTGGCTTTTGAGTCAGTTTCCTGACAATCCTTCTGAAAATGGAGACATGTATGTAGCTCATAGGAAGGGAAAAAACCCAAAACTCCCAAACATCATAAGTACGCTTTGCTGTAGAAGGAGGTAATTCAGTCAAGTTGACTTAAACAAAAGCTCCAATGAGAAAACACCCTGAAATTCACCATGAAGCACACAAACCAAGTGCAGCATCAAATGCTCACACATTCAGATAACCCTTTCCAATCTGAAATTACAGTTACTTATGGGGTGAAAATGTCATGTAGATAGTCAGATGTCTTGATTTTCAGAGTATGGTAAAATGAGGCTTCCTTTAGTCTTGTCTTCATTCTGAGAGTCCTCCAGTGCAACCATACACAGTCCAGGTACATGAGACCGAACCAACAGATGCCAACCAGAGAAGCAGCTCCTTCAGCATGCCTGTTTAACGAGACAAGGGTCACAAATCCTCAAAGGGAAGCTTATTATGGCAGGAAGGGCTGCTGTGGGATGGCTTTCAAGTTTATGCATGTGTGGGAGATTGAGAGGTGAGGGGATGGGTGCACTCTGGACTCTATACATAAAGGAAGAAGGTAAGACCCCCAGGAGTGACTGCCTCCTAGAAATTGCCCTTATGTCCATAACTGGAAATAGGAAGGACAGGGTGGGAGATTTTTCTAGCATAAAGACACTGTCAATGTAAATTCAACTCTTCTCTTTTAGCAATGTCTACTAGGCAGAGAAAGGCCTGGTTTGTGCCAGTGAGGTCACAAGGTGAATCAGGCAGGTGGACGCTTGTAGTAAGTAGACGTGCTACAACAGCAATGCCTTTTTAATCTCCAGGGCACTTGCCTCTTCTGGAAGTATCCTGTTTCAAGTCACTTATTTGGTACCAAGACACCAGTTTCCTCGATTCAAGATAGGTGGAGTCTAAACAATGACATGATGTTGAGCTTGGGAGTTGCGGTTTGAGGGCCATGTGAGTTTCCTCAAAGGGCCCACTGTGATTAAAGTCTGCATACGGCACTATATAGGTGGTGTACAGGTAGAAGGCAATGGGGTATGCACTTTCAGAGGGGATCGTAGACTCCGGTCTCTCTGGCTTACTGTTTGGTGCTGTGAGATCTTCCGTATATATAGCATGTACTCCCTGCATGCTTTGTTACCATCCCCACTCTCGCTAGAGACCAAGCCAGTAGGGCTTTGAGCTACCCAAACTGTGACCTAAATAAACTCTCTTCATAAAGCTAGCTTCCTCCCGCTGTGATGAAAAGTGGGTTAATACACTGGGCAAAAGTATTTTGCAAAATGCAAACCTTTTCAAAGTGGGGAATAATTAATTACAGTGTAGATAATAATTTGTGTATTGGACTGCATGGTCTTTATGTAATACTGTTTTTTTTCCACTAAAATGAGACATTAACAGTTGTGGAAGGAGAGAGGGTGGGTGGGTTCCTAATGGAGAACTTGACCTTTCTGCTTGTGTCTCTTTCCTACTTTGATATTGCATTTGTCCTCCTCTCTTTCCCTCGGTTCCAGGAAGACATCAATGGGACTTTTTTTTTTTTTTTTTTTAAGATTTATTTATCATGAATACAGTGTTCTGCCTGCACTTGTGCCTGCCTGCCAGAAGAGGGCACCAGATCTCTTTGTAGATGGTTGTGAGCCACCATGTGGTTGCTGGGAATTGAACTCAGAGCCTCTGGAAGTATAGCCAGTGCTCTTAACCTCTGAGCCATCTCTCCATGGGACTTTCAAAGTGGATGAGTTGAGAAGCGAGGACTTTAGCATCTGTAGGCTAGGAACTGTGGGGGACCATTTCTGCCTCTGAACATGGAGGACAAGGAACACTGGCCAGAACTGGGACTGAGTTCCCAGGAAGTAATTACCCAAGAAGCCTCAGCTTCAGGTAGAAGTCAGTTTCTCCCTGCACACCAGGAAGGCCCCGGCCAGGATCGTACATACCTGACCTCATTTTTACCCTCCTTCTCTCACGCTCCACACTTGGCTGAGCTCTCTGACATGGACTGGAAAGCCTAAAGGACCCTCTCGGGGAAGGGTATGAATCCTGAAGAAGAATGGGGTGTGGTGTGGTTCAGAGAACAAGCAAAACACATCAGTTTCTTCTCGGAACTCCCTCCCACAGGAACCAAATCCCTGGAGAGTCGTGTGACGGAACTGTGACAAACAGAAACTCTCCAGGCCTTCATTCCTGTGATGGCTGCCAGGCTGGCCACATTCAACAGGATTTCTGACATATTCTCCTCTTGGATTTAAAAAAAGAATAATGACTTTAAGAACAAATGATGGAAGTTAGTCTACCAAGTCTTGCTCCTTTCTGAACAGGCAGTCGTTATCCATACTGTTCGCACAAAGCTGACACTGGGGATATTCCTAAGTCTCTGGATGATGGCTCCCATTGCTGTTTGTCTTAGTTAGGGTTACTATTGCTGTGTAGAGACACCATGGCCACAGAAACTCTTATAAAGAAAAACATTTAATTGGGGCAGCTTACAGTTTCAGAGGTTGTCTTAGTCAGGGTTTCTATTGTTGCCGTGAAACACCATGACCAAAAGGCAAGTTGGGAAGGACAGGGTTTATTTGGTTTACATTTTAGCATTGCTGTTTATCACTGAAGGAAGTCAGGACAGGAACTCAAACAGGGCAGGATCCCAGAGGCAGGAGCTGATACAGAGGCCATGGAGGGGAACTGCTTACTCGTTTGCTTCCCATGGCCTGCTCAGCCCACGTTCTTATAGAACTCAGGACCACCATGGGCTGGGTTCTCCTTCAATGATCACTAAATGAGAAAATGACTTACAGCTGGATCTCCAGGAGGCATTTCCTGAATTCCTTTCTTCTATTGACTGAAGCTCCTTCATTCTGATGACTTTAGCTTGTGTTAAGTTGGCACAAAAAGCCAGCCAGTAGATAGGTTTAGTTCATTATCATCATGGAAGGAAGCATGGCAGTGTGCAGGCAGACAAGAAGCTGTGAGAGTTCTATGTCTTGATCCACAGGCAACAGAAGGAGTCTGTATGATCTGAGCATATATGACCTCAAAGCCCACCTCCACAATGACACAGTTCCTCCAACAAGACCACATCTTTTAATAGTGCCACTCCCCATGGGCCAAGCACATGAGTCTATGGGGGCTATATCTATTCAAACCACCACACTGTTTTAAAAGGACTCACATTAAACATTAATAGAGGATGGAATTACGAGGAAAATTATTACTCTCAATTTACCTTTTATGGCAAAAAGGGAAGCATAAAAACCAAACTGAGGTACAAGTCAGTGTGTTTTCTAGGCTGCTCAGCGGATATCAATAAATTATTTTCATTCATACGTCTTTATAGTCTACATGACAAGGACTGATCTTTGTGTTAGTTTAATTTTGTCAATAACTAGCTCTACTTTCAAAAATGGTGAAGATTAAGATTAACCTTTGTTCTTCAATTTTATTAAAAAAGAAACTTGAAATACTGCCTTATTATTCATTTTTACCATTTATTTCAAGATATGTTGTTCCTTTAAAATTTATGTGTGTGTGTCTCTGTTTGGGTGTGTGTGTGTGAGTGCAGGTGCTCTAGGCCAGAAGAGGGCGTTGGATCCCCTGGATCTGAAATTTTGGTTGGTTGCGAGCTGCTTGAGTTGGGTGCTGGAAACAAACTTCGGTCCTCTGCAAGAGCAACAAGGACCTGTAACAGCTGAGATATCTCTTTCACCCAAATACAACTTTATTGTATTTTTTTTTTTAAAGGGAATACAAATGACAGCATGCCAAGTTTCAGGACCCAATAGGTTGGTTTGACCATGGTTGCCGTCCATCTGAAATTTAGTCGAAGCAGCTCAATAACCAGATCCCCCAAACTAAAGGTCTTTTTTGACTGCAAAACTCATTTGCCTTCCTCAGCATTCTTCGTGCGTTCTGCTCTGCTGTACGAAACCTCATTTCGTTTCGTCACTCCTGTCCTGCTGGGAGAGTGGCTGTCCAAAGACTTTGGAACAGGGCTTTCCAGAGAAATTTTTATACAGGTTTGAGACTATACGTGATAAAATAGGTATGTGAATCAAATGCTCACTGATAATGATTCATACGGGGATTTATTAAAAAATAATTCCTTGATACTAATATAACTTGACATTTATTAAAGACAAAGGCAATTTTGTATACTAATGAGATTGATTCTATTATTTTTACACAAAGAACTAAATCTTGAATGAATATTGATCCTTCAGGGCAGAGAGCATCTTCAATGGCTTTTCAGAGTTGATCAATAATCTCATTTTAGAACCATAAATTCTGAGGATGCTGATTTGCATAAATACATAGTACAAAATGGCAAAATACACATTTAGAGTAATTGTGGCAATTTTTGGAAGTTCTGTCCTTATCCCATTAACATTTATTTAACTTTTTAAAATGAAATTCAAGTCAGCAACTCATCAAAAAATTTTAAGCATAAACATGCTAATGCAATCCTATTCAAAGATCCACTAATTTGATACTTCCATGCTGAACAATGGCAGTGTGAAAAATGTTAAACCTATTTTCTCATAATTAAATGCTATTTTTATATGAGCATGGAATTAATGAGTGTATAACCAAAACATTGCCATTTGTCAAATTCAAGCCTTGATGTTTCAGGTGGGATTTATTGACATTGCCAGGGCCTGTGCAGTGCAGATTGCACGCTGCAGGCTCAATGCCAAGGCCACAGGGAAGTTGCCTGATGCACGCAGTAAAGAACTCCTGGAGACATCGCGGATCCATTAAGGATTTGATTTTGAACTTACCTTTGGCCTTAATGTTCAGAAACCTTTCATTGCCTGTTTATCCACACTCATATTCAATTGTGTAACTTATATGGGATTACAATAGGCAGTTTGAAAAGTCTTGCAAATAAGCTTGTATCTGGCTGCCAGAGTGGAGTCTACTATAGCTTCTGGTGGGCTGCGAACAGGCCTGACAGCTCCATCTTGGGGTCTCTACTGGCCTTCCTGATGATCCTGGGGTAGGCAGAAATAGCCCACTATCTGTCCTGGTTAGAGTGTTAATGACACAAGTCAGGAGTCATTTGGGAAGAGGGGCTCTCAACTAGGAAAATGTCTACTTAATGTCTGCCTGAAGGCAAGCCTGTATTGCATTTCCTTCACTAATGATTGATGTGAATGAGTCCATCTTTGTGGGCAGGGCCAACTGTGGCCAGGTGGTCCTGGGCTGTAAAAGAAAGCAGGTTGAACAAGTCATGGGGAGCAAGCCAGTAAGCAGCACCTCTCCATAGCCCCTACATCAGCTCCTGCCTCTTAGAGTTCCTCCCCTGACTTCTCTTCATGTTGAACTGTAAAGTATAAGACGAAATCCTCCCCAAGTTGATTTTTGGTCTTGGTATTTATCAAGGCACTAGAAACCCTAAGATAGTACTGAAAAAAAAATTTTCTTTTTCGTTTTTTTTTGTTTTGTTTTGTTTTGTTTGCTTTTGGTGGAAAATGGTGGATTGTCCCTTGCCTTCTCATCTTCCTATCCAGTTTGCTGCCACCAGAGAGGTTTTCACACGCCACATCCCTGTGACAGTCAGGAGCAATCTTGCTTATGACTCTCAATGCTGCATCATGCTGTGTTGGCCACCTCCCTGTTTCTTGCATTTTTCCTGGATAGTGGTGAACCATGCATTGAACCTAGCAGGCCATCTGCATGCAGTGAGAGAGGCCAGCACTCAGAAGAAAAGGGAGCTGCAAATCATCTCGTTCACTTGTTAGGTGAGATCTTATGGGTGGCTTTTCCAGGTCCATTGCCACCAGCCAAAACTAGTTCCTGGTGTGGGAGGTCCTTCTGTCTGTGTGTTGTTTTATTGGTTAATGAATAAAGAACTGGCTTGGCTTATAGCATGGGAGGAGAAGGGCTGAGTCAGAGAGGGATGACAGGGAGCCACTGGGGATAGACGTGCTGAAACTTTGCCGGTAAGCCACTGCCATGTGGCGATACACAGATTAATGGAGATGAGTTAAATTAAGATGTAAGAGCCAATAAGAAGCTAGAACTAATGGGCCCAGCACTGTTTTAAATAATACAGTTTTGTAGAAGGAGCAGTGGGCTACGTCCTGCCACCCAGCTCCGCACGGCTACCTTTACATCCAAAATAATTACACCCAAAATAATTATTCTTTTAAACACTGCCTGGCCCATTAGTTTCAGCCTCTTACTCACATCTTGACTAACCCATATCTAATAATCTGTGTAACACCATGAGTGATGTCTTACTGGAAAAGATTCAGCATGTCTGACCTGGCAGCTGGCCCCATCGCGTCTCTCCCAGAGAGGAGAGGCATGGCGATTGCCTAACTTCCCTTCTTCCCAGCATTCTGTTCTGTCTACTCCCCCTACCTATGTTCTAACCTATTGGGCCAAGCAGTTTCTTTATTAATTAACCAATGAAAGTCCTCCATCACAGTTTCTGTGTGATTATTTCAGTTCTGGGCAGCCTGGAGGAACAAGTAACCCCATGCAATGGGTTCCCCCTGTTCTGGGGGTTTTCTCAACAGCAATCACAATGTTTATTCCATAACTGTTTCTATATCCATGAATACATCCTCTACTTCCTGACAGAGGGCTATGAAGTTTTCACAGATTGAAGCTTGGGGACATGCTCCATTCTCTGATGGGAGTTTTAAAAATAACCTGATTGAAAAAAAAAACCACACAGTGTAAGATCTATCCAGTTAGCTTTGAAAGCACACTGTACAGGATTGTTGGCCAGAAGCACAACGATGTGCAGCACACTTTCCAGCTTTTACTTAAAATTATATTTTATGTATTTATTTTGTGTTTGTCGAGAGTGTGAGTGTGCATGCCCTAACACTCCTGTGAAGTCAGAGGACAGCTTGCTCATGTCACAGCTTCCCTTCTACCATGTTGGTTCTGTGAGCTTCAATTCAGGTCGTCAGGCCCGGTGGCAGCCATCTCTTCATCCTGAGCCATCTCCTCTGCACAGAACCTTTTAATATTGCATTACTGAAACCCAATTCCCCTTGACTGGCAGCTTGCCCTTTTCTCTTCCTCTGCCAGCCTCTGCAAACTGTTATTTCCTTTCTGTTTTAACACTTTAAATCTAATTTTCCTTAATTTTTAATTTGGTTTCAAAAGTCTCTAATAAAGTTTCAAAATCTATCACAAGGTTTGTGTCTGCTAAATTACATTTGCTTTTGGAAAATGTTTTAACTTTTAATGGAAAACTGTTGTCTGTTTATAGTTAGATATTACTGCATTAATCATCCTTTAAGAAGTAAAATAGAATAAACCAGCAGAAAGTATGACAAGCATCTATGTATCACTCACCTAGCTTCATCAAATATTAATGTTTTTCCATTGCTTTAAAAATTTATTTTATTTAATATACTTTTAATTGAAGGAGAATTATACTATCTCCCCTTTCCTCCTCCAGTCCTTCCCAGATGCCCACCCTCCAAACTCTCTCATCTCCTCCTCCCCACTCTCAAGAAGGCAGCTTGTCTTTTATTATTATTAATATGTGTGTATATGTGTCCATGTGTGTGTGAATGTATATGTGTGATAAGTGTGTATGTGCAATGTGTATATGTATGTACGTGTGGTGTGGCGTGGTGTGTGTATGGTATGTGTACATGTGTGTGATGTGTGTATGCATGTGTAGTGTGTATGTGGTGTGTGTGCATGTGTGTGTGGTATTGTGTGGTGTTTGTGCATGTGTGTATATGTGTGTGATGTGTGTATGCATGTATGTGTGATGTGTGTGTATCCATGTGTAGTGTGTGTGGTGTGTGTATGTGCATATGTGTGTGGTGTGTGTGCATGTGTGTATGACGTGTGTGTGCATGTGGTATGTGTGCATATGTGTATATGCATGTGATATGTGTAAGCATGTATGTGTGATGTGTATGCGCATGTGGTGTGCGTGCATGTATGTGTGCATGTGTGTGTGATGTATGTATATGTGTGTGTATGTGTGTGAATGTGCACACACTCATGCACAAATAAAACCTTCTGAGCCTATTTTTGCGGGTAATGTGAATGAGGGGAAAGGAAGACTAAGAGACAGCATACCCAGAAGTCAACTGTGAAACAGTCTCTTCAAGAAATGGCTGCAAAGCCAAACCCAGAGCAATTGCAGTCTTGGTGAACTTGTTAATGTGGAAGGGGAGAAGTTTCCTGGTATTTTACCCATGGACAAAGAATCCCAGGCAGCTTATGACTGCCGGGAGAAGAAAAATGAGTCCCTCACAGGGATTAGCCATCGTCTTTTGTTTCTGAAACCATGTTCATGTGTGTTTCTCTGAGTATGCGTTTATGTACCCACAGAGGTCAAAACAGGGCATTGATTCCTGGAGCTGGAACAACACATGGCTGTGAGCAGTCTGATGTGGGTACAGGGGGTTGATCTTGAGTCTTTTGCAAGAGCGGTACATGCTGTGCTCTTAATCACTGAGCCATCACTTCAACCCAGAGATTTTTTTTTTTGGAATTGGCTCTTTATTGGCTTTTTGGAAATTTCGCATTATGTACGCCACTGCTTAGCTCCCAGTCCTTACATATTTGCCTTGAATCCCTGCAGCGTGCCCCCAAATTAATTAAAAACAAAACAAACAAACAGACACTCATTTTGCTCCTCCATCTTTCTAACACCCCTTCATTCACCCTAGTGGCCTCAGGAGCTGCCGTGTGTCACCACCTGCAGAATGGTCAGTGCAGTGAACTGTTGGTCTGCTCATGGTCTATGCACTGTCCCCACGGGACCCTCAATGAAACCCCTCTCTTGCTCCATAGTGCCAGTCCCTTCAAACTCTCCAGACGGTCACAGATGGGGCAGATGTTCGGGTGGGCCAACCCAAGGCCCAGGGTGTGGGTCTTGGGTGGTAGCTGTGTTGGCCGGTCAGAGCCACTGGGACTGTGCTCTCAGTTGAGGGACAGAGCCAGCTGTTTTAGGTCCACGCCATTAGTACCAGCTCTCCCACTACTGTGGTCTGGGCTGGGGACATCTCTCCTGAGTGTGGGTCTGCTCTCTTCTGCTGCACGGAGGGTCAGTGCCAGCTCTCTGGGGCCAGTGAGGAGCAGGCTGGCTCAGCATGGCCCTCGGATTTCAACACATCTGGGATCTGGGTCCTATGCCTCCCTCTTCCACCCCCCTGGTAACATGAGCCGTGTACATCAGCCCAGACCCTGGCTGCTGTTGGGCCACAGATCCAGTCCGGGTTAACTTGATTACTATTACCTTTTAGCTGCCATTGGGGTCACCTCTGCCTAGGATGCAGTGTTCCTTCCTCACTGCCTCTTGTAGTGTTGCTGTCTAAATGCCTGTCCACAGCTCCACAGAGAATGAATGGTATGCTTAGCCTTGCTGTTTGCAGGAACGGCCCACAGGGAGAGGCTGTGCCTTTAGTGTTTTTCTGAAACATGCAAGCCTTAGAATATTTCGCTCTTATTCCGAAGTCTTTTTGGCATATGTTTCTTTTGAGTTTCTGGCCCCTTTCCCTTTTTGTCTTCCTGTCTCAGAGAGCTCTGGTGAAGGCGCAGGTTTCCCTCCATGGAAAGTCTTCCTCCAGGGAGGATCTTGGGGTATTTTCTGAACTCTTTGGTCTCAAGCTTACCCTGTACAGACAGTTGCTAGAATTGCCTCCAGATTTTCCCGACATACATATAGAACTTTTGTCTCAGTTGCTTTGCCTTTGTCTTTGTCTTTGGATTATCTTTACAAAGAGAACAGGGAGACACATTAGCTTAGCTTTCCCCTGTAAATGACATCTTTTATTTTTTGTTTTTGATTGTATATCATTAACAACTTCTGCCAACTTTCAACTTATATTGAGTTATGATATGTACAGTTTTAAGATTGTTTAACTTGACGAGAGTTCTATGAAGTTCCTTTGATGTTGAAATATTTGGAAGAATTTCTCAGATTAGCTTTGCATTTTTATTGTTATCACTTGTTTAATGCATATTTTATTTATGAATCTTCTTTTGACATATACCAATGTGGTATGAAATACTGCAAATATTCTTTTAGCTGCAAGCCTGTGTATTATGTATCTCTCTCACTCTGTGTGTATGTGTGATCTGATGTACATGGGTTAATTTATGACTGCAGGTATCCGTGGTTCACATGTGTTAATTTGGAGCACTGTAACCAGCATGTCCAATTGCTGTGGAGATAAGAGCTCCAGGAAAAGACCACAGACTCAGTACCAATTATAGTTAGCCATGCCTGTTATATGTCCTAGCAGGGCCACAGTCTCTGAGACACAGAGACATAACATACAGAAATGGCTCGAGGAAAGCTTTTAAGAGGAAGCCCACAATTGCTCCCCGCTGTGAAATTTACAGCTGTCTGAGAGACTGCCTCACTCTTCCAGCTATGTGAGGGACTGACTGCCTCACCCTCCTTGCCCGCTACAATAAGTGAGTTTACAGAAGCCAGAGCAAGCATTTGCACAGGCTAAGGAGGGGCAAGAGGTCAGAATATTCAGGAATTTAGGTCAGAGGTCAATGGTTACTAAAGTCGGTGCCTGGTATAAAATGTAGTTTCCTCTGTTGTCACAATCCGCACTGGCTCCAGGTCATATAAGTCAAGTCACTGATTCATGCTGAGGTGCGGGTTGGCTAGTCAGTAGGGCTAATGTTTTAACAGGGTTGATTCTTCTTCTAATCATTTAAAATATAATGCGTGTTAGCAGCCAATTTAAAATGCAAGTGCTGATCCTAACACCAAGGGGCCATGAAAGAGTAGGCCCAGCTAAGGCAGTTAATGGGTGATAAAGCCATGGAGACCAAGAAGAAGGGGACTGACATCAATTAGAGGCTTCAGCACACGCCTTTCCTCTTGCATCTAAGTTTATCTGGACCATGTTTAATGTTTCTTGGATACCGCCCGAGGTGTTGGCATAAAAACAGCGTTTTTTCCACCAAAGGCAGCACAAAGGCCCCCTTCCTTTAGGAGTAAAAAGTCTAGTCCCTGGTGGTTCTGCAAAACATTCTGCGAGGGATCCACTTATTTTCCAAGCTGTCCTATGGAATCTTTGAGGTGTTGTATGTCCTGGTCTAATCTATTGTTTAGTTTTGAAATTCTGACCTTGAGTAATAAACGCTGATGGTCCCAAGGCAGCAGCACCTGGGATCCTTGCTGTCACCAGGAAGGGTCTAACTATAACCTAGATGGCTTTTTTCTTATTTTCTTTTCTACTTTTTTTTCTTTCTAACAAGGCTCTGGACCTCATAGTGGGAGTGTCCTCTATATGCAGGTAATTTTCTTCTGCCATTCCCTCCAATATACACGTCTACTTGTGGAAGCATATAGGCTAGAATACAGAGATTTCCTTCCCGCGGCCCTAATTCAAAATATTCATTGTTACACTTCTAGCAAGGCCAAATGTACAGGCTCACCATGCCCCTAATGGAGCCAGAAAGGTACATTCTAACATATTCAGATTTGTTGATGTTTGTGACTGTTCTCCATTGGCCCCTTCCCACAGAGGGGATGGTGGGTCCACTAGGGGGCGCTTCTCTGAGGTGGAGAATGGCTAGGGTCTGGTTTGACTGAGGTGGAGCATAATCCAGTGTAGTCTTAGTCTTGGCACTTCCTCTTGTCTATGGCCTGACCATTACTGATTTTATGTTGTGGCAGCAGTGGTCTCAAGGTTCCTTGGGCCGCCAAACCGGTCTCAAACTTGCCCTTACTTAGGACCTATTCTGAATTCCTATCCCTAAGTCTGGGGCCTCCAAAAATATTTTGGAGTTCAAGACTGTCGGGAAAAGAACACAGACTCAGTACTGATTATATCTAGCCAGATTTATTATAATTGCTCCCAGGGCCATAGCCTCAAAGCCGTATCAGAGACATGCTGCCCTGAAATGGATGGAGGAAAGCTTTCAAGGTAAAATCCACAGTTACTCCACTCCTGTAGAATGTAGGGACTGCCGCGGTCCCCTTGCCCACAGCAATAAGCGAGTGTGCAGAAGTCAGGGCATGTGTTCAACCATCTCACAGCAGTTACACCGTCTGAGGAGCGGGCAGGGGTCAGGATTTTCAGGAGTTTAGGTCAGAGGTCGATGACTACAAAAATGGGTGCCTGGTACAAAATGGAGCTTTTTTTAGTCATCACACAACCTGGGTATCACTGGGGAGAGCCCGTGCCATCCAGGATAACTGGTCTGTGTATAAAGCAAGCCTCTAACATGTCTCTCACCAAAGTATAACCTGAACATGGAAGAACATCCAGCAGCCAGCAGCACATACATTGCTGATAGCTATTTTTAAATTCTCGCGGACATTGGTTATCTTGGCAGCCCAAAGCAGCAACATACAAATTTCCTCACAATAATCATAATGGTCATCACTTTAAAATACCTGCATCCTGGGCTTTGTACTAAGTACGATATAAGCATCTATAGCCACTCCTAGAAGTCAATTTGCTATGTCAATTCTCACAACAGTAAAGGCCTAGACAGGCTCGCCATTACAATCTGGGTCTGTTTTACTTCAAAGCCTGTATTTTTTCCACTCTGTTGGTTTCTGGGAGGCTCAAGCTGGCAGGGATCTCATAGGCCATCTGGTATAATCCCTTCTTTTCATAGTTAGTAGGCCAAAAGGGAAAAAAAATCCATACTCATTGTAAAAGTCTGGTGGGTTTTCTATGTTCCAGGGCAACAATGAAATTGACCTTTGGAAAATAGTTTTTCTTGGGTAAAGTCTGAAAAGGCTTACAAATACCTCTTTCCCCCCAATCCTCTACAATCCTCTTGGAGATGGGGAACTTGGATACTGCAGTTACCTCAGAGAGAGAAGAAACACACGGTTGTTGAGTCTGTTGTCTATGTCCACGATCACCTAGCTTAGACAGACAGATCATACTTCTGTGATTCGGTGGGGTCTCAAGAGCAATCCCATGTATGTATGAAGGATGTGGGCGTGTGTATTTGAACATGTGTGTGTGTGCGTTCATGCATGTGTACATGTGTGCATGAGGGAGGGAGGGAGGGAGAGAGAGAGAGAGAGAGAGAGAGAGAGATAGAGAGAGAGAGAGAGAGAGAGAGATATTGTTGACCTCATTTCTCCAACTGTAGGAAGAGGAAGAGGTTTTGAGGTTCTGAAGACAGGCCCAGCTCTTTTCTCCCCCCACCCCTTTTCTCTCTTACTTTGAACTTGGGAATATTTAATTTTCTTGAAGTTTTATTTATTTAAGAGTTTGAGATTATCAAAACAGCGGAGCTTGTCTGGCACTCAGAGCATACTTTATAGAGCCATGGATCGCGTGAAAAGAAAACACACAAGAGAGAGTGATATGGAGCTCCGAGGACAGCCACCTTATCCGACTCATACCCTTATCATTTTGGCTTTGGTTTAGACTTGATTCTTTAGCCCCCAGCAACTCTCACGAAGTCAGTAAATGTTTGCTGAGCACCTATTGTGTACCCTGGGTGTTCAGCTGGCGCACAGCCAGGAATCTGTTCACTTATGATGTGTTTTCTGGCAGGATTCCAGAGACAAGGGCAAGCAGATAAACAATGAAAACAGTATCTGATGGCGGGGAAGGATTTGAGATCATCTTAATAACTTCTCTAAAGGAGCTACCATGAGCTATTCATTAGCGTGGTCAGGGAAGACACCTTCAGAAAAGGGACCTTAAAGAAAGATCCTGTTGCTAAGAGCAACAACAGGAACAGGATGCTAGTTGCTTGGGTGGGGGAAGGATGGAGCTGGTGGTTGAGAGTCTTGTTGGAGGAGAGTCGGTCTTCTAGGAACTGGCGCAGCTTCAGAAGAGGCTATGGGGGTAGGTATTGTCCTGGGGTGATGGTGGGAAGCAATCTCCAGGGTAATATGTTTAGAAACTGATGATGTAAAGAAAACAGTAAGTCCTGGATTTCTGCTAGCACAAGATACTGGTCCTCATTGAACACGTTGTAGCAAGTTGTAGAACTCCAACCATGAAGCAGGTTTTCTGAGTGGGAAAATTAAGCGTTATGAGCTCAATATGCAGGATGCTTATTTGATACCCCAGGATCTCCATATCTCATGGATGCAGAATTGGGCGTTACTCCCATGTGGTGCTGGGGTGGGAGTGCAGACAACAATGGGTGGGCCCAGGACAGCCACTCTTCTAAGCTGTGGCCCGGCCGCCTCCTGTATTTACATCTTGCTCTTTTTCCTCTCATCAGAGTCAGGTTTCTTAGGGATGATGACGCTAATTAACGGAGAAGGCAAGTTCTGTGTAGTCCAGCTTCTGCCTCCCCTCCTAATAGAACCATTTGTGCTTTTGACCTTGGAGGCACACGAGGCACTGAGTGAAATATTCACCCACTGTTGGCACACATAAAGGTATAGCGTTCCGTGTCTATCCGAAGATAATGAAAAGGACATCTGTCCCTGCACCATAGGTTTCAGACAGTGCTTAGTTACCAAGATTGGCCTCACGGCTGAACGGGATCTAATTGTCTGGCTCAAGGTAGTTTTGATTTTCATATGCCACTCAAAGGGAAGCCGGGAGCAACTTGATGTCAATTTAAGACAAATGAGAGCAATAAAATGTAACCCACTGTTAGCATTTGTGGGTTTGTGATTTAGACTCCAGATGTTAATTTCTACTTTATCATAACACTCTCGTTCCTGCACCTCTGGGCAAATGTGTGAATGCCACTCACAAAAGAACAGTTTGGCAGCAAACCAGTCTTCATGCTTTCCCCATCACCCTTCACAGGAATCCACTTGTGGTAGTAGGTGACTTTCTTTCTGACAGCTGTGAGGGCTCAAATGCTGGATCAGAGTGAACTGTACCATGTTTCTTCTTCTTCTTCTTCTTCTTCTTCTTCTTCTTCTTCTTCTTCTTCTTCTTCTTCTTCTTCTTCTTCTTCTTCTTCTTCTTCTCCTTCTCCTTCTCCTTCTCCTTCTCCTTCTCCTTCTCCTTCTCCTTCTTCTTCTTCTTCCTCTTCCTCTTCCTCTTCTTTCTTTTCCTCTTTCTTCTTCTCTTTCTTTTTCTGTTATAGCCTTCTTTACCTAGGCTCATCTGAAATAGTGGGGAACATCAGAATCACCAGAGACTGTTCTCAAACCATGCATTGTCCCTAAATACAAATCTCTGGAGAAGGGACACATAGTCTGAGCTCAATGCTGTTCTTGAATCTGAGAGTTCTCCAAAATGTTTAGATGTTGAAGGTGAGATCCCTCAGTGGGTTCAAGGTGGGGATCTTGGGAGGCGATTAACTTCTAAGGATGTAGATTTGTTCTGGATTAGTCTATAACAGGATACCGAGGACATGATGGAAACATCAGATGTAGTACTTGGGGGGCTTACATTTGGGAAGCCCACCTCTGAGCCTTATCTTCTCAGTCACCACAAGGGCATCCATCCATGTATTGTCTCACAACAGACCTCCAAGCAGCAGAGCTAAACCATGGACAGAAGCTTGCAAAACCATGAGACTAAGGCACTCCTTCCCTCTTTACAACTGTTCCCTTAGGCATGCTGCCACAACGGTAAGAGCTAACAAACTTCCCGGGTAGCAGGGCATTTTTAACTTGTGCTGACTGCTTCATATAAGCGAGGAATATTACTTTTTTTCACATTTGACCAGTCCCATACAGTCAGAATAAAAATTGGTCCAATGCTATCTCCTGAATGCCACCACTCCCAGCATCTCTGTCTTCCTATGGTCTTTGATATAAAGTTCTCGGGCACTTCAGGGAGAAGCTGCTGGGGAGTCCTGAAGTACCATTTTTGGTGTTCCTGGATGATGTGGGATGCTTTCCAGTTATGTCTGAGCATCATCTCCCAGGTCTTTGGGTGTTTTGGGAACATTTTCTACTTCCCACTCTGCCTGTGTCTTGTGCCAGGTCGGAGGCACAGCTTCTGGGAAGGTTCATCCTTTCCTATAAAATTGAGACTGAATGGTCTCAAGATATTTTCATCTCCTGCTTCAACTTCCTGCCTGCCAAGAGCCAGTGTTCCGAGTTCCCATACTCAGCTCGGTCCACAGTTCTGATTTTCCCACCCTTCTCCCTACCCTCTACCAGTAACACATAGACCTCCTGCAGATCTGCCATCTTCCAGGGCCATTTAGAGTCATGAGACAACTTCCTCTTTTTTCTTATTTTCACTGCAGAGAAAAACTGAGTCTCAGAGGAAATGTGCAGTGTCTCCAGTTTGTAGGTGGTAGAATAAGGCGCTGATCTCAAACACGTCAGTCTGTCTTATGACTTATTTTTCTCTAGAAAAAATATTATTTTGTTCATTCATCCATTTGTTTGTTTGTTTGTTTTGAGTCAGGGTATCACTGTGTAGCCCAGGCTGGCCTAGAACTCATTATCCTCTTGCTTCAGCCTCCTAGGTGCTGGGATTATAAGCACATACTTTCATTCTTGGTTTGTTCTTAAAATCTGTATTCTTAAAGATCTACATCCCTGAGTAGAACAAACAAAAACAAAAACAAAAGAAACACCTGTTTGTCTTGCCCACAGAAACACAGCTAGGAGCTCTCCTGCCCCACTTTTACTTCCATTTTAATCTATGTCATGACTCTGCATCCTGACTTTTTCTACCTTTTTTTCAGGTCTTGGAGAGGTTTAGTGGGCTGGCCATGCTGAGGGCTCAGAAGCGCCTCCAAGCAGGCCTGCCTTCTTTTCCAGCTGGGAACCTGGGCATTCATGTATGAGAACTCCTGAAGTGGCTGCGGAAGCCTGGAGTACCCGGCGGGCACATTCTTTGGGATGCTATTGCCAGAGTGTAGCTGAGGGCTTTTAGGTCTTAGGGAATTTGGAACATAGCCCAGGGACTCTAAGAAGTCTTGTACTTAGGGATGAATGCAATGAAAGACCTGAAGAGGATTCTCAGGCATTGTTTCAAGCTGGGTGGAGAGAGTTGACGTGGAGACAGACAGTTATATACATTAGAGAATCATTCTAAAAAGACCATTGTGAAGGTTGGCTTGGTGTAACCTAGAGTCACCCAGGAAGGGAATCCCAGCGAGGGATTATCTGCATCCTGTTACCAGGGAGCTTCTCTGGAGGGGATTATCTTGATTTGCCTTAGGTGATGGAAAACCTACCCTAAATGTGGGTGACACCTTCTGATAGTGGCCCAGATAAGGGGAAATGCAAAATGGAAAGCTCCACCCCCTTCTTTTAGGGGTGGTCACTTAGACTTCAGCCTTACTGGCAAGTTTGTGTACACGTAGGTGCACAGTTCAAGGTCCCTGTGGAGCACAGGGACTGGGCCCTTTGAAACAGGTCTGGGCTTTGAAAGACTTCTGGGTAATCCATGTTGAGAAGAGTTGAACTTTTATGGAGGAGAGTGTGTGGAAGTAAGAAAGGACAGAACCCTCATCACCAGCATTCAAGTAAAGGTAGATGGGAATAATAGAAGTGTCATCAGAGATCAAAAGGTCTCACCGAAGCAGTCATGAAATCACATGGCTCTTTCAGGCCAGCACGCACATTTTGGTAGAAGAGATATTTTACCACCCTCCTTCTAGATTCATAATCTTACGTAAATTGGATACTGACAATTTTTGCAGTAAAGGTGAAGGCCTTAAAATTTACATGCTGAATTTCCCATCGTGTCTTCCTGCGTGCCTTGCATTAAATGCCTGTGTAATTCTCTCACATTTCCTTCACGAAATCACAGAAATTCAGGAGTGCAAAAAATCACATCAGAGATGCTTGGAGTCTTTGACTTTCCTGGAAGTGATTCCAGATGGGACTATAAAATCCCTTTCAAGCCAGTCCTCAGAGGAGCAGATGACCTATGGTGTGAGGTCCTCTGTGCAAAGCTTCTCAAAGCCAGCTTAACCAGGGTTCAGCCTGCAGTTACTTAGCTCCAGAACCCAGGGCTTTCCCCAAACAACACTGTTCCTCAGAAAGATCCATCTCTTTTTCTTCTTTGCATAGTTACAACTCATTTGGAAAGACACCTCAGGTGCTGGAGAGATGGCTCAGCGCTTATAAACACATACACTTTGAGTTTGGTTCCAGCACCCGCATCAGAAGGTTCATGTCTGTTTCTAGCCCCAGCTTTATGGGATGCAATACCTTCTTCTGGTGTCTCATGGCACCTGCATTTATGTGCACATCCCTCTACACGTACACACGCTCACATACACATATACTCACAAGCACACACACAGAGGCATGTGTGCACACACATCACACATATACAAATACAAACAGAAAGAAAGAAAGACGCTCAGATTGAATTGTATTTTAACATCATGCATCTTCTAAAATGTAAAAATGTGGCACATTTGATAAGGAAAGGGACATTTCCTAGCCATTCTACATCCTCTGTCATTGAATTTCCTAGTTAATTTGAAAACTGTTTGGCATAAGTCTGTAATGTATGTGCGGTGACATTGGGGACAGGATTGAAAGGTTAAAAATCCCATTTTCCTCCTTCCTAGTCTTGTCAGCAAGAATAGAAAGAGACACTGTGCTTGCCTGAGAGGCTTTCTCGTGGAAACTGACCCAGTTAACATTTGGTGGAGGGTCATCACGAAAGACTTAGACATTGATCCTTAGCTTCTCTTTTAGTTGAGGAAATTTATAAAGCTTATTAACATGAAAATCAGATCTCCACAACATTCTCCCTTGGAATTTCCCACACTGCTCACTGGAAAGAACAGCAAAACATGGGATATGCTTTGTCAAGTTGCGACCAAGAGGCCCCTCACGATCATGTCTTAACCTGACAGGCAGGAGCAGAAATAACAGGAAGAGTCCCTGGCTGGTGACCCTAGCTGGTGTCCAGGACCCGAGGCTGAAGGCAAGAGAGCAGGGCCCACTCTTGGAGTGCACAGCCAGTCCTCTTTGGCTGCTACAGTCGGTTAAGTTAGCTGAGAAGCTGATTCACCCTGAAAGGACTGTTGGTTTGGGTTGGGCTTCCATGAGGTCTCTCCATTCCTGACCCATCGTCCACAGAATGAGGGTCACACAGAAGAGGAAAGATGCAGGTATCTGCACCTGCCTGGGAAGTCAATGTTCTAGCTTGGAAGGAGACTTACAACTTAGGCACATTGTGAAGTAGCCTCGTGGGAGAGAGAATTCAAGGGTTGAGGGTATATACAAAATTGAAAAGGGAATTGGATTTGGTAAGAAATGGGGAACAAGCTCTGAATTGAATCTTCTGCCACAGTACAAAGTCCAGAATCATAACCAACTTGTGCCCCTGGAACTGTGTGGTCAGAACCTGTCTGGAGATTTTGTGTCTCCCCACCGAGAATATACTGTTTATCCATCTGGGAGATACCAGGAGGCCTTCTGCTGGAGCCAGGGAGCTGAATCCGAATTCTGTCTGGCCTGCTGTAGGCATTCCTACGACCTGTAGTCTTTAAGTTACCCACCCACTTGGGTGTGGTCTCTTTCACTATTTAGGCCGATGTAACGTGTCTGTCAAGCCTCTTTTCCAGCTGCAGGATTCGGTTGCTATTCCCCGTTCCGGCAGAGGACTGGGATCTGTGAGGCTACCCATGAATAAATAACCCTCTATTAGACTCAGTGCTGAGCTAGTGTGGGATTTCTTTTAAGCGTGCTTCTTCACTGGCCCTGCCCAGGTGAGTGTGGGGGTCACCAGCAGGAAACCCACCAACCAGGCAGGGGCAGCAACAGAGCAGTAGTCAGGAGATTGTAGAGGGTAAGGATACCTCTTGGAGAGGAGCAACCCTGTGTTGGTTTATGTAACCTTGTGCCCTCTCTCATTTTACTGGTGGCTTTGAGAAACAGCACTAGCGTTTTCGTGCGTCCCTATGGCTATTTCAGCTGTAGCCACTTGAACTTTTATTAAGAAACAGTGAGCTGGAGTTAAAGTGGAGCAGCTGTGTATACTAAGACCGAGAACGCGTGTATTTCTGTGATCTCAGCCTTGCCGGAGAGGGTGGTGTGGGTACATCACGAGTTTAAACTCAGCCTAGGTAACAGAGCCAAAGAAATCCTAACCAACCAACTGACCGACCAACCATGGTTTAACTGGACAGACTGTTGTGGGCTGTGGGGATTTGGTCCAGAGGCATTGGGTGTCCCCCAGAGTGTAAGGCAGATGTTAGTTAGGGATACGGTTTCTTTCGTTAGCACCTCCCTGAATTGATCCTGACCAGTTTATAGGGATTGAGAGGCCCTGCCAGCATCTTGCTGAGTACGACCTGCCCCCAAGACTGCATCCTGTTATTTGTGCTGGATTTAAGAATCTTCTGGTGGCTGGGTAAGAATCTGACTGAGGAGATTAAATGAACTCTGATAGGGAAAAAAAAAGTGTTTCATTTTGTCCCGGAGGGAATTTAGATTCTGTCTGCTTGGCTATTCCCTGTGTTTGTCATTAGTCACTCCTCCGGTGACATTGGCAAAGAAACAAGACACGTTACAACCTAGCACGTCCTTAAAACCTATTGGGCCCATTGAAGCTACGTCATAAGACCAAGCAACAGAACCCATGCTTACGGTCTCTTAAGACATATCGTACTTATATTATAACAGGTTGCCATTTAAAAAGAAGCAATTATAGGTGGTGACAGCAGGGAGTCCATAGAAACATTAATTTTCAGGTCTGTTGAGTCAACAGTGAACCTCAACTAGAAAATGTCACAGTGTTTCAGACATGTGGCCACTTGGGGTCGCTGTTGAGAGCTGATCTGCCTCCCTAGACATAATGGGACCTGGTCAGGAGATTAACTCAACAGTGTTAAATTGGTCTTGGATAAAGTTAAGTAATGAGGTTCAGATTTAACTAACAAAAAACACTAGAAACCAGTTTTTAAAATCCTAAGTGCCACTTTATACTAGTTTCTTGAAGTCGGTCACTTTTTCCGGGCAGACACTTGTAATCTGTCGAGATAAATTCCGTCACTGACAGTGGTCTTTCTCTGACTCATTTCTTTCTCCCATTCCTTTTTTTTTTTTTTTTTTTTGGTCTCATTATTTATGTAGCTGACTCTTGTTCTGGGATTTACCACAAGTAACTACTAAAGCCAGAAGTCTAATCTAATAAAACAAGTTATTTGTAAAAGACCAGCATTATAGGCGGAACAAATTGAGTTTATATTTAGTTCCAGGCCAAGAAATTGAAGAGTAATGGACAGGCATTTGTTTGAGCAGACAATTTGTTTTACATGGAACAAACAAAGCCCTTAAAGTTACAGCGCAATTTGCTTTCCTGTTTAATGTGCACGTTTGATTGTGGGCCTGCTGCAGTGGATAAGAACATGCCGGCATTGGCCTGAGCCAGGCTCGCTTCTTGGCTCTGCTACTTACTAGCTGTGTGGCCTTGGTGAAGTTAATTAGCCAGCCCCTAGCTGCAGCGCTTTCCCAGTGTGGTGGCGGGGATTCAGCGAAATGGCATGCCCAGGGGCTTCCAGGCATGTTCGAGACACCTGTCTGGAACTTCTGTGTAGTAACAGATGAGGCTTCCTAAGTATATTATAGGAGGATTTACTTTTAAAAAAATCACTGTGGGAGTTTAGGGTTGAAATGAGTTTGGGGACCAATGTAATATAGAGATGCCAGCAGTAGCCTTGGAAGATTACTGGGGGGTCACTCGCTAGTGGGGTGTCCTCTGCACCTACCATTTACGGGCGACATGAAGAGGCAGGGTTCAGATTTGTCTTTGCTGGAGGGAATGTGTATGAGGCGGGAGGGGGATGAGCTTTAAGTGGGCTCTAGTTCATCCACCTTATTGTTTGGCTTGGGCTAAGTAAATTCCCTGAACCACGTGTGTCATTGTTGGTGGCTGAGCAGTAAGAGACCCGCAAGCCCCTGAACACGTTCTTAGAACCCCAGCGCTGGGGCTGCTCCCCTTGGTCCTTGCAGGGAAACTCAGCTCTGTGATACACACTAAGGCTGATCGGTGGCCTTGCAGGCAGGACTGACATCCTTTCAAAATGTCTTCCTCTACCCTCGCTGTCTCTGGAGCGCATGCTCTCAAGAGACTCTCATCTTTGAACCTCATCTTTTCTTCACTGACTTCAATACTTTTTCAGAGCATAGAATCCAGGCGTAATTCTCCTCTGGATTCTGCATTGTTCTTTTCCCAATTTGGTGCTTGTTTGCCTGGGAGCTTCACCCCAGCTTCTGGCTGAAGACCCCTCCCCGGAGAGGGTCAAGAAGCCTGCCAAACTGTGACCCCTCCCTAGGGAAGGTCAAGACCACTCCCACAGGCTATTTAAACTGCTCCCCAGAGAATGAACATGTGGTCTCTGGGTTTTTTGTGGTCTCCCCTTTTCTCTCTTCCCCTCTCCATTCTTTCCTCGGGCCACCCGGGAGCATTGCATTTACCACAGGTATCTTTTAATTCGGTTTAATTTGGTCTGATTGGAATTATTTGCATTGGCAGAGAGGCTCATCTAAGAGAAATACCTAACAGTGCTTAGAAGTAAAAACCCACTGTTTCTGCCATGGATTTTAAACCTAATGTCAAAGTCCAAAGAGACGTGAGTATGACTTCTTGCTACTCTCCTGCCGTGGAGCTCACGCCAATGGGGTAAAGTGCAGGCAGGGATGGAGTAAGGTAGATACAAGATCCTTTGGGGAGGGAATTATTTTGTTGTTGCATGGGTTAATTTAGAGTACATTTTACTTTCTGCAGTTAACTCAGCAGAGAAGGCTAAAGCACAGCCTTGACCCCATTTTTGTGTTCCAAAAACACTTGAACAAGAAAACAGTCCTGCTTTCTTGACTCTCTTGTCTCTACTGTCTTGATGGAGTTCTTTCACTAACTGTTGTTGGAGCCGTGGAATGAATGGAGCTGACAGAGAATTAAAATCCTCCCCCTGCCCAATGAAAGTTATGAAGATCACACTTTCTGGTCGGGGCACCACTTGATAGCATCCGCCTTCTCCTCTTCTCGCCACTAATGCATCTCTAAGCATGAACTGTATTATATATATCCATGACGTTATTCATGCAAGGTCAGACCAGGCCCAGCTTGTGACCTGTACTTTCAAGTATCAGAGGCAGGAAGTTTTCATTTCTTCTTTTAAAAGTTTGGAAACAAGATCACACACACACACACACAGAGCCATGTGACACAGAGCACATGATCACCAAAGCCTCAACTGTCTACTACTCACAGGCTTTTCACTGAGAAATATCACTGCCCTTTGATGTAGAAAACACTGAAGAACATTGCGTCTCTAGACTGTGAGATTCAGCGTGTCTGAGTGGGTCAGGGTGTATCTCCCAAGGACCCTTTGAAAGAGTGATGGGTTCAGTTCCCGCATTGTAGAAAGTAACCAGCAACAAGTCATTATTGTCAAAATGTACTGAGTCCTGAGCTCACACCTCTCCCTTGAATACCGTCCTGTCTTTTGCTTGCACTCTCCCTTGCATACACCTCTCCTTTGCACACACCCTGTCTCTGGCACACACCCTTCTCTCCCTTGTAAACACCATCTCCCTTGTATACACCCTCTCCTTTGCACATACCCCCTCTCTTGCACATTTTCCTCTCCCTTGCACAGCCTTCTCCCTTGAATACACTCTCTCCCTTCCACAATATTCTTCTTTGTACACACCCTGTCTCTTGCACACACCCTCTCCCTTGCACAATCCTCTCCCACGAACAAAGCTTCTCCCTTGCACAACCCTGTCCCATGCACACACCCTTTCTCTTGCACAACCTTCCCCCTTGCAAACACTCTGTCTCTTGCACACAGCCCCTCCCTCTCCCCCTCCCTCTTGTTCCTTTCTTAATGTCCAGATCCAGATGATCTACAGGAAGTTTACAGTTGATGTGAATCTGAAGTCTTGTTTAACTGTCCAGTCTCTAAGTTTCTATTTTTATCACTTGGCATGTGTCAGTAACTGATTTCTTCCTTGTGGTCATTTTGGTCTATATTGTCACGGCACTGTCTTAATTATAGGAGGTATAATTGTCCCAATAATCTAAGCTTATAGGAAGCATTTTTTCCACCATCTTTTCTTTAAGACTTTGTCCAGTGCTGGTGTTACTGTCTATGCCCTAGTGAAGTCATGTGGGCCTGGAGTTTTCTTTGTTGGGAGATTTTTAAACTATACACTCTAGTTCTTTAGTAGATGCAGGGTTATTCATATTTTCTGTTTCAGGTCGAGTGAGCTTTTATCACAGGTTCTTATCAAGGAATTTGTTTATTTTATTTAAGTTGCAAGTTTATTGGCAGAAAATTGGCTCTCAATACTCTCCTGGTGCCTACGGGATGCAGAGCTTTTTGCTCATCCCCAGAAGTCACCGTTCTTTTCTTTGTCAGCTTTGCTGTACTTCATCTCGCTTCAGAAATTCAGAGCTTTTGGTACCATCACTTTTAAAAAATTCATTTTCTGCTCTCAGTTTCATTGGTGCCTGCTCCTCACTGTTTCCTTCCTTCTCTCTTTCTCCCTCCCTCCCTCCCTGTCTGCCTCCCTCCCTGCCTCCCTCCCTGTCTGCCTCCCTGCCTCCCCCCCTCTCCTAATAAGGTGGGAGGTTACGTCATTGACTTGAAACCACTTTGAATTGGACCGGTACATTTAATATTAAAAATTTATCCTTAAGTATTATTTTTGCTTCAACTAAAACTTTTTTACATGCTGGGTTTTCATTTTTATTCAATTCAAAGTACATTTCAATTCTCTCATGTCTTCCTCTTTGGGTCACAGGATATTTAAAAGCATATTGCTGTACTCCCAAGTATTTGAGGATGTCTTCATATTTTTACTACTGGATTCTAGGTAAATTTTCTTATTGTCATTGAATATGTTTTGTATGTTTTTAATTACTGAAGGCATGTTTTATGGCTTGCATTGGAATCTGTTTTGGTGATTGCATCTACACCTAGAAGAAGAATGTTGGCTTAGTTGTTTGGCGTATTCTGGAACGTGGTAGGGGAAGTTGTCTAGTGGAGCTGGTGTAGGTGTTCCATCCCCATCTGGATTTTATGTATCCTGATCCTATTTATTACTGAGACTCAGGTGTTAAAGTATCAACCGGATAGTCCACGTATCAATTTCTTTCTGTTCAGGCTTTGCTTTTCCAAATCTTCTTTTCAGGTGGGTGTGTGCTCAGTATTGTAGCATCTTCTTGGTGAGTTGACTCTGCACTGTCATGAGACAGTCCTACATATTACAGATCAACTTCTTTCTTTGTCCTGGGCTTCTGCTGCTGCAAATGCAGCTGCTCTGATTTCCTTTAGGTTAGTATTCCCAAGTTGTATTAGTTCTCAAAATTATATTTTTAATTGATTATCCTTATATTTTTTATACAGCTCATCATTGAATTTAGCTTTTGTAACTAATCTGAAACCACATTTCCTTGGGGGCATGTAATCAGTCACACTTTACGTCCTGAATATGATGAGTTGAGTTTAGCTTTCTGACCTCTTAGTGTTTAAATTTATCCTATCGTCTCTTGTTCTCTTTCTCAGTGTTGAGTTATAATTTAATATTTCTGATTCTTTTGGATTTCCACTGAGGTAATCAATTATACCTCTGTCCTATACTTCTTAGCAATTGGTTACAATCAGGCTTTGGAAGACATTATGTCACGGTATGTGTTGTGAATAAAGTCCTCCTTAAGAATGCCCTACCCTCAGACCCTTTGTACTGTTTGTGGTCTATTTGCTAAAAGAAAAGGATCGTCAGTTCTGAAGAAATTTCTAGAGAGTTTTCTATATTCTGGCCTGCCTGGTGCATGTCTGTAGTTTTAGCTGCCTTTTGTCTTTTGTGGTTTTTATCAGTTGGTTGTAAGACACTTGGTCAGATTCGGATATGATTTTTATGACATTTGCTTCCATCTAGAGGCACTAAAAGCCCAATTATTTTTATTTTACTAAGCTAGCAACCGTTAGATACTATTGCTTGTTCATTATTCTATTAAAGGTGTTTAAAATGGTGTGGCCTCAATCCTGCAATATTCTTTCTTTTATTAGCTGGAGTATTCCTAGGCAGACAGTCTTTAATTAACTTGATTGCCCACTACAGAGAATACACAGAAAGGCAACTGGAATAGTTGGTATTTTCTTCAACCTTTCAGTATTTGCAGTTTCTGTTTTAACTTTCCCAAAGGTGAGTAATGAGATTATGTTTATATCACTCTGACTTCATGGGTTGAAAATCCTTTAACATTCCGTCCATATTTTTATGAATGCTGAAATTTCTACTTGACTTCAAAGCATTTCAGATGAGAATTCAGTACCCTTCGGGAATGCTTCCTTTGTGAGCTCTGACTTCCGCTTGGCCATTGCCTATCAACAGATTTGGAATAAACCTGTCATGCCCTCCAAGAAACTTTGGCTCTTTTTGATGCCTTTAGAATTTAGAGACACCATCTAGTTGTCTTCGGTGTTTGATTTAATTTTTAAAAAATATTATTATCAATATGACTTTAAAAATGTTTGATGTTTTTTTGTGACTATCTTTTGCTAGGTGGGGAAGTTATCTGCTCCTCACTGGGGGCTTCCTTAATGTTATGATGTTGGATTTTCCTACATGTTATCAGCTGATCATGCATTTTTTGTCCTCTATCTGTTCAGTTGCACATTACATCAAGTTTTCAGGTTCAGCTAAACTTTTACTCAACTGGTAAGTCATCTTGAGCATGCAGAATCCTAGTGAATGGTCCTTCTCAGTGTCTCTGGGTTCAGGTGTGTGTTCTATGAGTCCTGTTTAATTCAGGAGAAGTCATTGTCCTGTTCTTTGAGAGTGAGTTCTTTACACTGAGCATTGGAACCACTCTGACTGGCAGATAAGAAGTTGGGTCGACTTTCCTCTTTTCTTGACTTCAGAAAAGTTGTTAATAATTGGAGTGTATTCTTTCAAAGATTGGTAGAATTTAATGGTGAAACTATCTGGGGTTGAACTTTCTCTGTGGGAAATATTTAAATTACTAATCCTATATTCTATATGCTAAAAGTCTTTTTTATATATTTTATATTTTCTTGAATAGGTTTTGGTAGCTTGTGTCTATAACCATTTTCCTGTCTTGTTAATGGGCATCCTTAGTATTCTCCTAGAATCTTTATTGTGGGTAATGAGATTTTTTAAAAAAATTTAAGTTTCTATTTCCTTAATCCCAGTCTTCTATTTTTATTCTTAGCCAGTCTAGCTAAACTGATCAGTCTTGTTTACTCTTTAGCTACCAACATTGGTTTTGCTATTTTCCCTTCTCTACTTCACAATCCCTTTGTCAACTTTGCTTCCTTTCTGTTCCTTCTCTTAAGGCCCTTTCCTTTCTTCTCATAGTTCCTTTGAGGGAAAAGTTTATAGTGTTGGTTTGAGATCTTTATCATATAAGATCTGCAGTGGCAGCCATTGCTGTGATCACTGCTTTGGCTGCATCCTGAGAGCCCTGGATCAATCACTTACCTTTTCCCAATGGGACAAATCCAAGTTAGAGTTTTAGAACATTTTATTTTTTGAGAAGAAAAAAAATAAATCTTCTAATGTGTGAATGTTTATTTCAAGATATATGACAGCCTACTATAACACTTCAAATGCTCCATTATTTTATTTCTTAAGGCTTTGCCATGTGTTACTCGTGGCCCTGAATGTACCACATGTAAGGAAATGTGTGCATTGGCATCCCACCCACCAACCCACTGTTGTCTGGCCATAAACTATTGGTGACTGTCCTGATCAAAGAGCACTGCCTTCTTGGTAAGGTGCTCTTAGCTGTTGTGATTACCTCCCACTCATCTGGCCTCTTACTCTTTCCAGTATGCTATAACGCTGGGCTAACTCTGATCCTAGCCTTTCTATTCCCTCTCTTAGCATTTACTCCCACTGAAAAAAATATCATGCCAAGTGCAAGATCTTAAGAAGAGTTTGTTGAGGGTTTCTGCACACTCCAGACTGGGACTATCAGGACAACTTCTTTAGAACAAAATCCATATTTTGATTTTCATTTCCGTGTCCTTAAGAACCAATGTCCAGGGAAAATTCTTCAGTGGAGTACATCAAGACAATGGAGTAGATAACAACACATCCCATCTTCTTTAATTTAATTTAATCCCAGTGCCTTGAATTTGTAGTTTTCCTTCATTTGTCCTGCTGTTTATTTAGAACAGTGCTGTTTGATCTCTACACATGTGTGCTGTTGAAGTCTCTGCCCCTGGTTTCCAGTTGGCTTCTAGTCAACTCATCTCTCACTCTTTGTGTTGATTTAGCAGAGTTTCTATTGATCTACCATGTTGCTGATGAGCTTTCTGTTTAATGGTTCATTATGAAATTGTTTTTCTAATAGACAAAAATATTGAATTATTAAATATAGGCTTCCAGTGCAACATGTCACAGGCTGGGTAGCATAAAGAACTAAAAGTTCATTTTTCCTGGGAGTTAGGAAGCCCATGTGATGGCTAATCTTGATTGGCAGCTTGATTGGATTAAGAAATGCCTAGGAAGGTGTCTTAGTTAAGGTTTTCATTGCTTTAATGAAATACCATGACCAAAAAACAACTTGGGGAGGAAAAATTTCATTTGGCTTTTACTTCCACATAACTAACTGTCCATCATTGAAGGAAGTTAGGACAACCACTCAGACAGGGCAGGAACCTGGAGGCAAGAGCTGATATAAAGGCTATGGAGGGATCCTGTTTATTGACTTGCTCCTTATGGCTTGCTTTCCTGTAGAACCCAGCACCACTAGCCAAGTTATGGCACCATGCGCACAATAAGCTGCCCCCCCCATCAATCACCAATGAAGAAAATGCCCTGTAGGCTTGCCTACAGCCCAGTCTTAATGAGGCTGTTTCTCAATGGAGGGTCCTCCCTTTAAGATAACTCTAGCTTGTGTCAAGTTGACACAAGACTTAGCCAACACAGAAGGAGGTAAAACATACCTGGGTGTGACTGTGAAGGTGTCCCCAGATAGAAAGACCTGCCATGCATGTGGGGTACACCATCCCCTATGCTGAAGGCCCAGGTAGATCTGAAAGGGAAAGAGGATAACTAGAGTGCCAGGTGTCCCTTCCACTTCCTGTCTACCATAATGTGAGCAGCTCTGCTCTGACACACTGTTGCCATCATCATGGAGAGATACCTCTGAAACCATGGGCCAAAGTAATTCTTTTCCTTGTGTTCTATTGGGTAGTTTGGTGATGGTGATAAAACCGCAATTCACCCAGTCTATTATCAAGAGAAGTTTGGCTAGGGTGGTGGGGTCTTTTGCAGCCTTCAGGAAGTCACCTTGCTACATCCTCATGTGGCAAAGGAAAACTCTGGAAGCTCCTCCTTTTCTTGTTCTGTCCCCATTGGGATGGGATCCAGCCTCTATGACTTTGTTTAGTCATTATCACCTCTTCACAGATCCTCCGGATATGGTTAGGTTGTTCAGGGGAGTTGTCAGCATTTGAATTAGGGGAGAGGCCTAAGCATTTTTATTAGTCTGGGTTCTCTAGAGTCACAGTGTAACGTGAGTTCTAACTGGTCTTAATAATAAAAACGTGGCGTCAGCTCTCAGGGGGTGAAAACCGAAGGATCAGAAAAGCAGAGCGGCAGCCACTAGAGTTCTTACCTCTACCAATGCTCAGACCCAAGGAGCGATGCTGCCCTCAGGCTGCTGCCTCAGACTGCACTGCTCCTCAGACTGAATTGAGCTTTTGTCTCCTCCTGCCTCATATCCCTCTGTCCAGCCATATTACTTCTGTAGCCATCTCCTTAGTGTTGGGATTAAAGACATGTGATCCCAAGTGTTGGGATCACCTTTGTGTGAGCTCTGTTTCTCTTTTAGACTGGATCATTTTCATGTAGCCCAGAGTGTACTTGAACTAACAGAGATCCAACTGTCCCCTGAGTCCTGGGATTAAAAATTTGTGCCACCACTGCTTGGCCTCTAGTGACTTAGCTCTGCACTCTGATCCTCATGCAAACTTTATTTGTTAAAACACAAAATGTCACTACATTACAGAACTTATTGAATAAATCTCTCTCCATATATATGGGAATTTTGGAGATGATTTACAGGCGATGGTCTAGCAAATCCAACAATGACTAGCTATGAATGGAAAGTTCAAGAATCTAGCAATTGTTCAGTACTAGGTAGCATGATTAATAAATACCCATAGACAGATAGTGGGGTTCAACCTGAAGATCAGAAAAGCAAAACAGTCACCCACTGGCTCTTGCCTCTACCTCAGCCCAAAAATTCCTTCTGAGGATTCCTGAAGGCAGGATTGCCATTTTGTACTGAGGTAGATGTAAGAGCCAGTGGCTGGCTGCTTTACTTTTTCTGACCTTCAGGTTGAACCCCAATATCTGCCTCTAGGTTTTTCTTAATGGTGCTATGGTACCATGAGGCTGAATGTCTCAGCTGGTCTTCTGTATATGCTGGAATCCTGAAGAAGTCGGCTTCAATGCTAGGGGCAGAATGGATATGTTAGGAAGGTGACAGCAAGCAGGCAAAGAGCAAGAGCTTCCTTCTTCTATGTCCTTATATAGACTTCTAGCAGAAGGTTTGGCCCATATTAAAGATGTGTCTTCCCTCCTCAACATTTGGACTAACGACAGGTATCTGCCCATATCAAGATTCAAATTAAAGGCCTCTATCTCCCAGTTTTAAGATTCAGATCAAAGGCATTTGTCTTTTTGCCTCATGATCAGGATCAAAGGTGTGTCTCTTCCTACCTCAAAGGTCTGGACTAGAAGTGGATTCATCTACGTCACACCAAGCAGAAAATCTCTCCCAGGTGTGCCCCACATTTCTGGATTGTAGTTCATCCCAGATACAGTCAAGTTGACAACCAAGAACATCCATCATAGCACTCACATAGAACACGAAAATCATATGAACTTTCCTTCCCTCCTTCCTTCTTTTTTCTTAAATAATAGTTAGCATACTGTGGAGTCTTATATCCATTTTTCTTTTGTGAATTAACAAATATTTTCTTATTTACTCTAAGATAATATTTAGCAATGTTGATTGCTTTCATGTGTAGCTGAAGTCATCTTTTAAAATTTGAGTGAAATAATTATGTTGCTAACACACTTACCACTTATTATGACTGAATAATTTGTGACAGTCCCAGAATAATTGTGTCTTACAGGCTATGTTTGGATAGCTTCCCTAGAGGCAGTCCTTCTGGCCGAATACATGTCTAAGTGGTTCATTTGTGACATACTCCACAAAGAGGGCACTAATGATAAAAAATTAAAGGAAAGAAGAGAAATCCAGAGAAGGGTGTGCAGCCCCAGGAAATGTCCTCTAGAGAATGGTATTTGTTGAGCCAGAGGGGAACTCTTTTGATGAGGAAGCAGTCTTTCTGTTTCCCACTTTCTTCTAGCATTCATGTGTCTTTTCTCCGTTGGGGCTTGCAAATTCCCAGGCACCAGGAATCCTGGGTGGGGGATAACTGCAGCAGTAAGAGAACCGAGTCTGGACAATCCTGGTGGCTATTGGCTTCTAGGAGAAAATGACCATGCAAAGGGAAGTGATTGTAGGTTGGAGTCTGTCAGAAGATGAAGCGTTGGGTAGTGCTGAGTTATCTGGACTTTGCTCTTCACAGCAGCAAAATTAAGGCCATAGATTCTTTGAATTTGCAAATGTGGCTTTCTGAGAAACATGTCCACCCCTCATCCTCCTCTATGCTAGGTCAGTGATTTAAATAAAATGGTCATGGGGCTAATTGTCAGATAAAAATCTAGGAAACAAGTCTTTCAGGTAAAAAAAAAATATTTATTAGCCTTTTCTCAAATAAATGATTGCCACATTAGAAGACATTGAGGGCAAGGTTTAGAAGAAAACAAGGAACCTGGATCTGTTTCAAGCGAAAGAGAAGCTTTACTTGCATCTTTCATATCCTTTTGTTTCAAATGTATCAAGAGTTTCCTAGATAGCTGTGGCGTGCCTGTCACAACTACAGACTGGATTAGCACTTTGACTTAGGTAAAACAGCAACAGAACAATGCATAGGTTTTCAGGTCTGAATGTTGTCATCTGAAGGTAAGAGCCTATCTCAGTCATATTCTGAGGCAGGGGCAGGAGACGAGCTCTTTAGTAAACTTTATTACACGTATGCTCCAAGAGTCTGCTCCTTTCACTAGTGTACTGTAAGTCCCAAGTCCCAGTCTCTGGCCTCCATCTTTGGAGGCCCGTCCCTGTGCCAGCCAAGCCTTGACCTCTCCCCTGGAGGAATGTCAAGAGGAGCCTGCCAAAATCTTAACCACTCCCCCAGTCTATTTAAATTGCTTCCCCGAAGGTCCCCATATGCCCCCCCCACCATGTGTTCGTGGCCTCCCGGTTCCCCTTCAGGGCCACCTGAGAGTGCAGGAATCTCATTAAACCTGGACATTTTTTAATTTAGCTTGTTGTGATTTGGCTTGATTGGGATTTTTGCATCAGCAGAGAGCTAGTGTTAGGAAAAATTCCTAACATGTACTCTATTGAACAATGAGAAGGTAACACAGGTTAGAAAGAGAACACAGTCAACCAAAGGATACAGACAGAGCACTGTTTAGAACCAGAAGGTTCTGCAACATCTCAATGACCTATCAAAGCCAAAGTAGATACACCCATTGGCAGTCACAATTATGTTCATTTTCCCTAAGGAATTCATTGAATATATAATATGTAAAATCTCATGAGCGAGATTGTATAACCCGTGGGGACACTTGGGGACAGTTTCAACTGTAAGGTCCAAAGAACAGAATTCTATGCATGAGTTGTAGGGGATTCAAAATTAGCCAATTTAAAAGATTTACTTTAATTTTTATGGGTATATGTGTATGTCTGCAGGAGTACATACCACATGTGGGTAAGTGACCCCAGAGGCCAGAAGGATGTGTCCAATTCCCTGGAGTGGATTCACACAAGGTTGTGAGGTACTAGACACAGTAAGCTGGCAACAGAACTCAAGTCCTCTAGAAAAGTAGTAGGTGCCCTTAATTATTCAGACATCTCTCCATCGCCCCAAATACCCATTGTTAAGATTGTTTAGGGATGCAGTTTTATTTTTAATTTGTAACAGGGTTTTTCTACCTACACTAGACTAACCCCTGGTCCCTGCCTCAGTCTCCCCAGTGCTGGAATGACAGCTGTCTGCCACTAAGTGTAGCCTATGGAGAAGATCATCAAAGGAGTCTAATGTCTTTTCTTTGAGAATGGGTAGAGAGCTGATTGTGAGGAATGAAGAACCATGATAGTTTGCAAATCAGTTGAGCAGTCAGCCACAGCATGAGTGGACCAGCCACTGCTTAGGGACCTGCAGTAGTCCCTGCCTGGGACAGGCTGCTCTTAGGGCCTGCTGCCTGCCACCACATGGCCCGCTATCACCGCTTGGGGCCCTGCAGCGTTTCTGCTGCCTGCTGCTGCTGGGGATCCTGCAGCATTTTTAATAATCCATTACATTGGTGCCATAAGACTTGGGAGGCTCCCCTACCCCGAGCTCCTCTCCCGAGGTCGGGATCCAGAACCAGATATTTTCTCCACTGCAACCACGTGCCACGTGTTCCATATACCTGAGTGTGATTTCTCCAGCATGATTTCTACTCACACCACTGGTTTCAGTTGGTTAGTTTCCCCATTCTGGTCAGCTTAACCATTTCTCTGAACCTGAAGAATTGATCATTGAGCTCTTGCAACTCTTTGGTGTTCCTAGAAATTGGGGAAATGCCCCTAGCCACAGTCTTCAAGGCTACTGTTGTGCCCAGCTGTGCCCTTCGCTGGTATTCATCTCTGGATTGCTTCTCTTAGCTAAAATCGTGACTGGACTGACCCAGAATCAGTCTTCCCGTGCTAGCACTGTACACTCTGTGTGGTACATTCGACTGGGGGCCCAGGGTCCCTCAGATTCTTCTTTTTTTTCCATTTCTTTTCTTTTCTTTTTTTCCTCGCTGTAAAAGTCTGCTCCGAGTGGCCTCTGGACTCTTTGGCTTCCAAGTCATCCCAACTGAATCCAATCAGGCTGTAGCACCCCCACCTGGGGGTCAGGGGTGGCCCTCCCATGGGTCTTGTGGTGTTTGCACCAATTTACACCTCACCTATAGGGGGGAGACATCCTGTTATAGGTCTTGTGGTGTTTCGTGGGTTTTCACAATTTCAGCTGTGGGTAGCAAGCCATCCATGTCTGTCCCCCCTGGGGTGGATGCCTTTAGAGGCCCTAAAACCACAGACTTTAATGTCCTACTTCTTCAGCTCTTACCCTCACTTTGCCGGTGCTCTGCCAGCTCCACTTTTATGGGAGCTTTCTGACTAATGTCAGCAGGAACTTTCTAACTATTGTCAGTACACAGGCAAATGAAAAGAGTTTTCACAAACTGCTTCTACCGACAACAAGATTGGTCAAATCCACAAGGTGGTCTTTTTTTCAATTCCAGCCTTTTGCTCCCCTCTACAGCTTGTGGAATGGCAGCTCAGCAACAAGGAAGATCACTCATCTAGGTCTCTCTTATTATTAAACTTAAAACCCCTACAGCTCAAAAATTGTGGCTTTTCCATACAACATGTGACTACTGCCATTTTGAGTCAAGTGACTTCACTGCCATCTTAACTGAGTGGCTTTTTCATACAACATGTGACCACTGCCTTTTTGACTGGGGTCAGGTGACTTCACTGCCATCTTGGCTGAGAGCCAGGTCAGATGACCAAGTTCTCCCATCCTTATTGAAGTAGACCCTGTCTTGTCCCCTAGTTTACTTATGTTTTTTTTTTCCACTAAGTTCCTCTTGTTAACTCTGTTGCATGTGCATTTTGCACAGTGGCATGCCTTTGGTAGGGCCGACCAAGAGCATCCACTTTGCCCAATTCCTGTTTATTCTCTCTGTGTGTGATCATACATTCAACTTAAATGCACCTATGTTTAATGTTATAATTGTTCATTGCATCTCATTTCAGACTACAAAAACAATAAGTCTCATGTTTAAAACTGGTATGTACTTTTACATCTCTTATAAAAATACTTTATATTTAATCCAATCCTCATTTAAAATATATTAAGCTGTTCTCTACTATTGTCAGTTCTGCCATTAACTTTCTATTGCAAGCAGTTTTTTTCTTCTTTCTGTCTTTTCACAAGTGTAAATCTTACCTGTTAAGTTGAGAGTCAGTACAGTCAAGCTCAGACTCAGCCCTTCAGGCAGATTCTATACTGTAGTCATACCTAATAAGCAGCCCTCAATTGCTCAGAGATCTGGGGAATATGGCATTTAAATATTTGATCATTAAAAAACTTTCCATTACAAAAAGAGACAGTTTGGCTCCTATCAACAGCACTCTACTTCCTCCAAAGAAGACAGAAGACAAATGGACACAGATCAGTGTCCATCTCCAATTCACTTCAACTGCCAAGCACTGACCATTGGAAAAACTGCCATTCATCTAAACTTAAGATCTCCAGACATGGATAGAATTGCTGGAATTGACAGCCTAGTTTCTCAGGTCAAAGTAGGCTTGTCTTCTTACAGATTTCTTAACCCACAGGATCTTCTGGAGCCTGGCAGGCCCTGCACTAAACAGTAAAAGGCAAATACAACCTTCAGTGACCATGGAGGACCCTGAGGAGTAGCTCTGGGTGCAAACCAAGTAAGTTCTCTGTCATTTTTTAATCATTAACTAAAGTAAAATTTTATCCTTCTCACAAATCTCTGATGCAGTTTGACAGCTGTGAGGTTTTGTCAGTTTAAAAGGACAACCTCACCAAACAAATTTCAGTAAAATACAAATAAAAGACCTGCAAGTTATAAAGGTGTGAGGAAAAAATACAAGTTATCAAACTTCTCTCTCATGCTGATTTCCATAGTCTTAAAAATTCTTTTCATTGTGCAAAAAATCTGTTATAGTCATTCTGACATAGATATGCTACTGTTTATACAATGTATATGTCTAAAACTTCTGTTTTCACAAACCCCCAAAATTTTTGTGAGTTCCAGGGAGCCGAATTGAAGGTTCCACCTTAAGCAGGTCAGATACTTCCCCCTCAATTCCCTGGTCCTAATTTTTTTTCTTAAACTTTGTCCTCTGTTCTGCCAATACCTTAAACAGGTGTAGGAGATACCAGACATTTCCATACCACAAACACTGGACAGGAGCATAGAGACCAACTATGCCAGAATGTGACCAGCACTGAGTCTTCTCAGGTTCCCCTCAAAGATGATGCCCACAAATAAGCAGGAAGAAGTCTTGAGAATCTGCCACCCCAATTCCTCTAACCTGTGGTGCCTAACCTCCCACCTTTTTATTATAAAAAAGAGATGGGAATGTAAATGATTGTTCTGTATCTTTAAGAGACAAGCCATGCCCACTCCCTCCCCCATCTGCTGAGACAGGCTGATCTTCAGCTTTCATCCTGAGTTCTCTGAAGGGGCGTGGCTGATCACCAGTTATGATTAACAGACTAGCTTTAATATATAATATTCAGCTTTAATAAAGGAAAGAAAAGGGAACTTACAAATCCAAGGTTCCAGCGAGGAGCACAGAAAAACAAAGAGCAGGCCCGCAAGATTTTATAAGTAAATATTAGCCTAAGGGGGACACACCTTATAAACAAGGTGATTGGCTGGGCTTCCCCTTCAGTTCTCTTTTCTGTATCCTTCTTGGAGAGGCCGTTTCCATCTATTCTCTCTCTCTGTCTCTCTGTCTCTCTGTCTCTCTCTCTCTCTCTCTCCCTCTCTGCTCTTCTCCCCTTCTCCTCTCCCTTTCATAACCACTAAATAAGTATCCAAACTCACTCTAAATGGTGTGCCTACCCATGTCTCTGTCTCTTACCTGCCACCACGTGTCTCCCTGCCCTGGACTAGCTACTACTTGGGGATCTGCAGCATTTCTGCTTCCTGCCACCACCAGGAATCCCACAGCATTTTTAATTAATCCATTGCAGTCAGTATTATCAGTGCATCTTAAAATGAGGCAAACTCATAAGGGCCTATTCTGTCTTCTGTTAGAAAAACTAGTTAGGAAACATTCACTTGTACATCTCTCCTAGTCCTCTCTTGTTTCTCTGATAAACATCACAAGCAAAAGTAACCTGGGGAAGTGGGGAAGGTTTATTCCAGCTTATACTTCCTGGTCAAAGCCCATAAATAACGGAAGTCAGGATAGGTGTTCAAGGCAGGACTTTGGAGCAGAAACCACAGGAAAGGGCTGCTTTCTGGCTCTCTCCTTGTCTCGTGCTCAGCTGAAATTCTTACATAGTCCAGACCTTCCTATCTATGGATGGTGCTGCAAACAATGGGCTAGATTCTCCCCTATCAAGAATCAGTCAAGACAGTCTCTCACCAATATGTCCACAGGCCAATCTAATCTGGGTGATTCCTAAATTGAGATTTCTTCTCCCCAATGTCATGTTGACAAGAAAATCAAGCAACACAAAACCGATGTAGTATTTTCTATGACCCCTCCTCTGTGGACTGAGAAGATAATGCTAAGACAACCTAGTTACACACAATGTCTATGTGTCAGGAGTTTGAAAACCTCTGGTCAGTCAGCTTTGCCCTTTTTTAAGCATCAATTTCAGTAGTATTCATCCATGTTCTGTAATGTTGACTTTTAGTATTTATTCATCCATTTCTTAATACTCCTAGTGTGTGTTAACATGAGCCATCCATATGAACACAGAGACACCAAGTGAATTGACTTGGAATGTTCTTAGTCCAGTGGTAGGTACTGTATAGAGGCAAGCAGTTAAAAGCTCATTATGCAAGAGGCCAGAGTGTGCACAGGGATGCAGTCCCTCAGACCTGGAAGGCTCATGCATGCTTCTCTGCAGCAAATGGCTTCTGAATTAAAAGTGGAGGATGATGACTTTAGGCATAAGAAAAAATGGTTATGTTCTTCTTCCTTAAACAAAAATACCCTACTATCAAATATTTAAAAACATTTTAAAATTGCTATTTTGCTTATGGTTTTAGCCATTAATTGGATGTTTTGGGACTAGACAGTGTTCTGGGTTAGCAGCTCATACTAATGCAGTAATAAAGAAGTTTTCCCCCGGGCCCCATTTTTTCATCCTTCCCCTGATCATATTACTTATTCATGGAGATTTTGTTTTGATGAGTTGGTTATGAGCCATTCTTTCTTATTAAGTATGGGAGTGATAGAAATTTCTGAAACTATAGAAAATACCTCAAATGTATCATGTGTTTTATTTTCTTCTTTTATCCTTGTTGAAGTTTTAGACAAGAATTTTCATAAGTATGTCCATAATAATTTCATAGTGGTTGCCAAATAGCTTGTCTCTGACTCCTTTTACCATTCTCTTAAGTGGCCACTGAGCAATGAATGAGAATTTGCTCACCTATTATAAGACCTAGAGTTAACCTGTCAGCCCCATCTGTGCAAGGACCAGGTAACTTCTTGGAATGCTGGGAGTTGTAGTTCTTGGAAAATAACAAAGCCTCATGGGAAAATATGGTGACCATATTGGTTTATCCATAAAAGCCCCTCCTAAACATGCCACTCAGATGTGAGCTCCAGGGAGTAGTTTTGGTCAAAGTCCATCTACTTGGCTAGTATTTAATATTTAATTAAGTATTGCTGAAAATTTGACTCAAAATTGTGGAACTGTTTTTTTTTTTCCCTTTGGTGAATCTCAAGGATCAACATTATATAGACTAAAGTGCATTGATGCCGTTTTTTCACAAAACTGAATGGCTACAGGTAAGATCACTTTATGCAGGGACACTAAAACCAACTCCAGGATCCACAGCTTTCAGGAGATGGCTCTGCTTTGGGGGATAGAAAGGCAAACAAACAACACACTGAGAAAGTCACAATTTGGGGAGATTTTTGCTATAAGGAAAATCAACTTCTGTGGATCTTCAGGCAGCACCTCTCAAGTGATATATTAATTGCTGTCCTCTGAGTTAGCAGGTGTCACAGACAGTTATTAGTAGTTAAGGCTTCTTTTGTTTATTACTAGCTTCCAACATTTGTGTATGGAGGAGCAGACAGGCTGCGTTCCCCTGGCTCCCACATGGCTAGCTTTACACCCGAAATAGCAACACACAAACTGTATTCATTTAAACACTGCCTGGCCCATTAGTTTCAGCCTCTTACTCACATCTTGACTAATTAACCCATATGTAATAATCTGTGTAACACCATGAGTAGTGTCTTACCGGGAAAGATTCAGCATGTCTGACCTGGTGGCTGGCTCCATCGCATCTGTCTCACTGAGTAGAGGCATGGTGATTGTCTGAGCCATCTACCTCACTTCCTTCTTCCTGTTCTGTCTACTCCACCCACCTAAGGGCTGGCCTATTAAATGGGCCAAGGCAGTTTCTTTATTAATGAATGAAATCAACACAAACAGAAGACTCTCCCACATCACATTTGGGCCAGTGCAGGCTCAGGTGTTATTGGTTGGTTGCAATATCGAAGGAGATAGAGAGGTCTGGGTATGAAAAGAAGCTCAATAATTACTATTCTCATGACACAGAAGGCTTTACTGTCTTAAGTACTGCTCTCATTGCTTCTATTGTGACAGTTGTTAGCATAGACTACATGTCCCTCCCTATATTTCTATGCTGATCTGATCTGAACTACCAAGGTGACAAGTTGGTCACATGATCAAACAACACATTAAAAGACTTTATTTAGATCAGTGATATTCCTCTCGGAGTCTTTACCATTCTTGAGAATTCTTTTCTCACTTTTTCTTAATAAATCTACATTCACTCTACTTAAATAAAAAAGGTTTTATTCAGACCATTGAAGTAGATTAGACAATTGTTCAACAAATGCTCACTTTTTTTTCCATCTGTGTCAGGGCTTGGTGTACTTCTCTGACCCTGAACTGTGCACAAAGGCACAGGGCTTGATCTTTTACCTGAGTTTCAGCCTCCACCGCTGGCCTAAGATTGAGAACATCATAGATGGGACCTTTTCAGAGCCAAGTCCAGAGAAACACAGTCGAGAGTGGCAGTAGATTTCTTCTGAAGGAAGAAGATGTTAAGAGTGTATATGCAACTAAAATAATATCCTTTCAAAGGCTGTGTTGGTGTGGAGAAGAAAATTCATCATCATAGGAACCACATGGCAGTAATACATTTCATGAATGAAGTTCAGCTATCTGGGTTGTTTTATTAAGACTACCATGATCCTGTCATTTTAGAAAGGAAACAGTTTCAATTCAATGATGTCAGGGCATGAATCAATGGCTTTTAGTTGAGTGGCTTGATATGTTTCAGGCATTATACTTGTCCTTGAGGATCATCAGCAGAATGCATCTAGTTAAAAGCATTTCAAAGAGTGGAGGATATAGAGAAAATGTTTTAAGGTAACCTCTGAATCATGGAGAATATCTATATTCTCAAACCAGAGAAACTCATAGTTGTGGACAATCTGTGGCCAAATATGTCTATGACCACAGACAGTGAATAGGAGCATAACAGTAGTCTTGGCTCCTTCACAGTGGAACTCACATATTCCTCCCACCTCCACTTGAGCCTGCCTTGTTATCTAACTTCTTTGGGTCTGTGGATTGTAGCATATTTCTCCTTTACTTTATGGCTAATATCCACTTCTATGTGAGTACATACCATGTTTGCCTTTCTGGGTCTGGGTTACCTCACTGAGGATGATCTTTTCTAGTTCCATCCATTTGCTGAAAATTTCCTGATGTCGTTATTTTTAACAGCTGAGTAATACTCCATTGTGTAAATGAACCACATTTTCTTTATCCATTCTTCAGTTGAGGGACATCTAGGTTGTTTCCAGGTTCTGGTTATTATGAATAAAGCTACTATGAACTGAGTTGTGCAAGTTTCCTTGTGGTATGATGGAGCACCCTTTGGGTAAGTACCCAGGAGTAGGATAGCTGGCTCTTGATGTAGATTGATTCCTAATTTTCTGAGATATGGTCAAATTGATTCCCAAAGTTGATGTATAAATTTACACTCCTACCAGCAGTGGAGGAGTGTTTCCCTTGCTCTACATCCTGTCCAGCATGAACTGTCATTTGTGTTTTTGATCATAGTCATTCTGACAGGTGTAAAGTAGAATCTCAGAGTAATTTTGATTTGCATTTCCCTGATGGCTAAAGATGATGAACATTTCTTCAAGTGATTATAGGTTATTTGAGAATCCTCTGTTGAGAATTCTCTGTTTAGATCTGTGCCCTATTTTAAATTGGGCTATTTAGTTTGTTGATGTCTAGTTTCTTGAGTTCTTTATATATTTTGGATATTAGCTCTCTGTCAGATGTGGATTTGGTGATCTTTTCCTATTCTGCGGGCTGTTGTTTTGTTCTTTTGACAGTGTAAGTTGCCTTACAGAAACCTTTGAGTTTCATGAGGTCCCATTTGTTAGTTCTTGATCTTAGTGCCTGCATGATTGGTGGTCTGTCTCCTCTGCCAATCCACTCAACATTATTTCTCACTTTCTTTTCTATCTGGCCCAGTGTATCTGCATTTATGATGAGGTTATTGATATACTTGAATTGAAGTTTTGTTCAAGATGATAGAGATGAATCTATTTGCATTCTTCTATATGCCGACATCCAGTTAGACCAGCACCATTTGTTGAAGATGTGTTCTTTTTTCCATTGTATAATTTTGGCTTCTTTGTCAAAAATCAGGTGTTAATAAGTGCGTAGATTAATATCAGGGTCTTTGATTTCAATCCATTTATACATCTGTCTGTTTTTATGTCAATACCAAGCTGCTTTCATTACTGTAGTTCTATAATAGAGCTTGATGTCAGGGATGGTGATACCTTCAGAAATTCCTTTATTGTGGAGGATTGTTTTGGTTGTTCTGGGGTTTTTGTTCTTCCATATGAAGTTGAGAATTGTTCTTTCAAGGTTTGTAAAGAATTGTGCTGGTATTTTGATGTGAATTGCATTGAATCTGTAGATTGCTTTTGGTGGGATTGCCAGTTTTACTATGTTGATCCTGCCTATCCAAGAGCATGAGAGATCTTTCCATATCTTCTGCACTTTCTTTCTTCAAAGACTTAGTGTTCTTGTACAGGACTTTAGCTTCTTTGGTTAGTGTTACCCCCAAGGTATTTTATGTCATTTGTGGCTATTGTAAATGGTGATGTTTCTCTGATTTCTTTCTCAGTCCCTTTATCATTTGTATATAGGAGGGCTACTGACTTTTTTGGATTGATCTTGTATCCTGCCACATTACTGAAGGTATTTATCAACTGTAGGAGTATCCTCATAGAATTTTTGGGTTCAATTATGTATACTCTCATATCATCTACAAATAACAAAAGTTTGAATTCTTCCTACCCAGTCTATATCCCTTTGATCTTATTTTGTTGTCTTATTGCTCTAGCTAGAACTTCAAGTACTATGCTGACTAGATATGGAGAGAGTGAACAACCTTGTCTTCTTTTTGGTTTTAGTGAATTCACTTTGAGTTTCTCTCCATTTAATTTGATGTTGGTTGTTGGCTTGCTGTATATTGCTTTTATTATGTTTAGATATATTGCTTGTATCTCTGACCTTTCCAAAACTTTTATCATGAAGTGGTGTTAGATTTTGTTGAATGCTTTTTCAGCATCTAATGAGATGATTGTATGTTTTTTTCTTAGTTTATTTATATGGTGGATTACACTAATAGATTTTTATATGTTGAACCATCCTTGTATCTCTGGGATAAAACCAACTTGAAATCATCATGGTGGATGATTTTTTTCATATATTCTTGGATTTGGTTTGCCAGTATTTCAGCATCAATGTTCATAAGGGAAATTGGTCTGTAATTCTCTTTTTTTTTCTTTTTTCTTTTTTTGGTTTTTTGAGACAGGGTTTCTCTGCAGCTTTTTTTTAGAGCCTGTCCTGGAACTAGCTCTTGTAGACCAGGCTGGCCTCGAACTCACAGAGATCCGCCTGCCTCTGCCTCCCGAGTGCTGAGATTAAAGGCGTGCGCCACCACCGCCCAGCTGTAATTCTCTTTTTTTTGTGTGACAGAGTTTCCCTGTGTAGCTTTGGAGCCTGTCCTGGAACCAGCTCTTATAGACCAGGCTGGCCTCAAACTCACAGAGATCAGCCTACCTCTGCCTCCCGAGTGCTTGGATTAAAGCTATGTGCCACCACTACCCAGCTGTAATTCACTTTCTTAGTTTTATCTTTGTGTGGTTTGGGTACCAGAGTAACTATTGCCTCATAAAAAGAGTTTGGCAATGTTCTTTCTGTTTCTATTGTGTGGAACAATTTGAGGAGTATTGGTATGATAGCTTATTCTGGAGAGGATGTGAAGTAAGGGGAACACTCCTCCATTGCTGGTGGGAGTGCAAATTTGTATAGCCACTTTGGAAATCAGTGTGGCAGTTTCTCAGAAAATTAGGAATCAATTTATCAATATCACTATCCTAGCAATATCACTCTTGGGCATATACTCAAAGGATGCACGATCATACCACAAGAACATTTGCACTAGGGAAATTCCCAGAAATCCACAAGAATGACCCCAGCTAAGACTCTTAAGCAATAGTGGAGAGGATTCCTAAACTGGCCTTCCCCTGTAATCAGATTCATGATGATGACTACTTTAATAGTCATCATAGAACATTCATCTAGCATCTGATGGAAGCAGATACAGAGATCTACAGTGAAGCACTGGGATGATCTACCAGAGACCAGTCAAAGAGAGGGAGGAGCGATAATATGATCAAAGGGGTCAAGACTGTGATGGTGCTAACCACAGAAATTGATGACCTGAGCTGGTAAGAGCTCACTGACTCCAAACTGATAGCAGGGGAACCTGCATAGAACCAAATTAGGACCACTGAATGTTGGGGACAGTTGTGAGGCTTGAGCAGTCTTTGGGGCCACTGGTAGGGATTGAATTGACATCTTGGAGCACATTCTCTTTGGAGGGATACCTTGCTCAGCCTAGTTATAGGGGGTGGGCCTTGGTCTTGCCTCAAAGTGAAGCGTCAGATTTTGTTGACTTTCCATGGGTAACCTTACCCTTTCTGAGGAGTGAATGGGGAGGTATAGTGGGGGTAAGGGTGGGGTGAGAGGAGGGGAGGCAGTGGGAGCAGGAATAGCTATATAAAATGATAAAAGATTGTATTTAAAATTTTTTTTATAAAAAATATTAAACAAACCAAGAAACCAACCAAACAAAAAGAATTGTGATGAAGTTTTGTTGGGTACTGCATTACTCTGTACATTGCTTTTGGTAAGATGGCAATTTTACTACGTTAATCCTATTGATCCATGATCTTTCCATCTTCTGATACCTTCTTCAATTTCTTTCTTCAAAGATTTGAAGTTCTTTTCATCCAGGTATCTCACTTGTTTGGTTAGAGATACATCAAGGTATTTTATATTATTTGTGGCTAATGTGAAGGATGTTGTTTATCTTATTTTTTCTCAGCCTATTTATTAATTGTATATAAGAGGACTACTGATTTTTTTCTGTTAATTTTGTATCCAGGCACTTGCTGAAGGTGTTTATCAGCTGCAGGAGTTCCCTGGTAGAACTTTGAGGATTGCTTACATACTTAAAATTTGAAAATGAAATTTATGCTCTGGCAATGCTGAAGCATGTGTGGGCAGCCCATATATGGCTGTTCTGTTAAACATACTGGGTTTCATGGTCTAAGATGATGAGGACAACTGGCCAGGTCTCTTCCTCAAGAGGGCACCAGATCTCATTACAGATGGTTGTGAGCCACCATGCGGTTGCTGGGAATTGAAATCAGAACTTTCCAAAGAGCAGGCAGTGTTTTTAACCACTGAGATATCTATACTAACATATGATCTGCAAATAGTGATATTTTTGACTTCTTTCTTTCCAAGTTACATACCCTTGATCTTTTTTTGTAGTCTTATCGCTCTAGCTAAAACTTCAAGTACTATGCTGAATAGTGGACAGCCTTGTCTTGTCCCTGGTCTTAGAATTGTTTTGAGTTCTCTCCATTTAACTTGATGTTGGCTATAGAGGCTTGGTGTTTATCTCCTTTATTATATTTAGGTGTGTCCTTTTCTTCCTGGATCTCTCTAAGACTTTTAATCGCACCTCCTGATTGTGAGTCCAGCTACCAAACTGCTCCAGTCTGCTTTGCCTGACTACACAGAGATGAGCATCAAAAGGTGGTGGGAACTCAGTCATCCCTCATCCCAGACACAGCCCTAATCAGAAACTTGCAGATGGGAGGTGAAAATATTCATGTCACCCATTTCCCCCACTGCAGCAAATCTGACACGTGAGCTGGCCTGAAGTTAAACTATGGATCCCTATTTGCTATTGTTGCCTTTGGCATGTTTCCTCTCTCCCCAATGTATCCAATTTAAATAGCTCCTTTGGAGTTCTTTGGTATCTTTAATAATGTTGGTTATTTTTGCACATCAAACTTATGTTTGTAGCAGACTAAAATAAAAGTATATTTTACACCTAGTGCATCTTTAGTATCACTGAGTCATATACACAAGCATATGCACTAATATAAGTGCCAAGCATTTGCTAATTCAGGGATAGGGCTTTGGATGTCTGCATTCTGCGGAGATTCTTGGATGGCTAGTATATGGCTGCTTGCAGGGTTTTAGCCATATTTCAGGAGATAGACTATGTTTCTTAAGATGGGCTAGAGATGTGTCTTTACTTTCCTATTTTCAATAATAACATAGATTCTCCCAGCATCTGAAAATTTTACTACCCAATACACATACATTTGTAGGGATGGATTAGAGTTGAATAAATTATGCTATAAAATACACCTGGGGTGCACAGAGCTGTAATTAGCCCCTAGTTACCTGAAATTTGTCACTGACTTGAGTAGCCATCCTATAAAACTGTATCATCCAGTTTATCTGACTTGTCTTTATAATAGACAGATTCTGCTGTAAGATGGGCCATTGAGGGATTGTGGGTGTAAGTTTCTGAAATACTGAGGGTGCACCCCTTAGGTTAGGGCCATGATAGACACTGGGGCATTTGGCCCAGTCAAAGAGATATGAGCTCAAAGGAGAAGTCCCTACCACTCATCCAGTTCTAGCTCAGTTCAGTGGGGCCTCCCTCTTGTCTCCATCCTAACTGCAGGGCATCCTCTTCCCTGCTGCTCTTTGGAAGGGTTATCTGGTACCATCGGTCAGATGGACCCACCCTAGGTGAGGATTACAGCACAGTGCTTGGATGGAGAACCCTTACCCTTCTATAGACTTCTGAAACAGTGATTTCTCCCTCTTTCCTTTCCTGTTCTATGTTTACTTTTTATTCCCAGGTTTAGTGGTTACTCTTCCTGAGGGAAATGGCTGGCTCTGATGCCAGGCTTCTGTCTTGCTCTTGCATAGGCCATTACATTAGACGTCTTGGTTCAGCATTTATGTGAGCTCAGGGAGAGGTTACGGGGTTTTCAGTACTACTGAACATTAGAATCACTGAGCCATTTTATTGACACCTGAATCCCTTCTCTAGCTCACTGAAATCAGAATGCAGTGATGAGGGAGGGGCTAGAACACAGCATTTTCTAGAAGCAGCACTCAAGATGTTGCTACTTCCTGTCAAGGTTGAGGAGGGAGCTAATAAGATGGGAGGGAGGAAAGGCAGAGGGAAAGAATAGAAACGTGTCTTGAGATTCACACTCAGAGGTGAGGACTGGTCCCACTATCAGTGTCTCCTTGTCCCCACAAGCTTTACCATTGGAGGGGGTTTGCTCTGGGATTATTTGCTTCCTTGTTTAGTGAGAATCCAACAAGAAATGTAGCATGGTGGGAGTCATGGAAGAGAGGCCAGAAGAGGCCGTTGGTGAGGTACAGCTTCGGTTTTAGTAGAGACTTTAGGATACCGGAGATGCCAAGATCATGGGACATGCACGGAGTTCAGTGGCAGGTGCACAATGGAGCCAGCCTGAGCCTATGAGACAAACTGTGTATACTCTGGAAAGCAGAGCTGAAGAAGCTGGACTCTCAAACCCCGTTAGCGCCCAGAGTATTATGCTATGAGTGAGTCCCAGATGTTGGACGTTGAACTATATTACTGGAATTTGGTTCTGTTTAAATGTGGTTGCATTAATGCTTTGATTCTTCCGTGTTGGAATGAGAACATATATAACTTGCTTTGGATTTTTATAGGACCCTGAAATTTAGAGACTGTGGACTTTATTGAAGTTTTAAAACATTAAATTTTTATGACTGTGGTACTTTTTTGAACTATACCTTATATGTTGATATCAACAAGAAATCTTTTAGATAAACAAGAAAGGAAAGGTTATAGCTCAGTAGTGAGATGTGTATATGTCAAGTTGACAAGGGATAGATTGAGCTGGCTGGTTTTTAATGTCAACTCGAGACAATACAGACATACCTAAGAAGAAGGAGCCTCAGTTCAAGAATTGCCTCCATTAGATTGGCCTGTGAGCGTGTTTGTGGTGGCATTTTATTGATTACTAATTGAAGTAAGAAGGCTCAGCTCACTATGGGCAATACATCTCCAAGCAGGTAAGCCTGGATGTTAAAAAAAAAAAAAGCCTAGCTCAGTAAGCCAGAAGAAAGCCAGTTATCAGGATTAATCCATGGTCTCTGACCCATACAATTTCTGATCCAAATTTCTGCTTTGAGTTCTGCCTTAGCTTCCTTCAACAATGAACCGCAACCTCTAAACTGAAGCAAACTGCTCTTTCACAGCTACAGAAAGCAAACTAGGACAAACTTCCATACTGAAGCCTGGGAGAACTTTCTCCCCTCAGTTCCTGCGGACTTGCTGGGAACTTGGAAGTGCTATCATTTCAGCATTCCCTGAACTTCCCACCATTGCCCACAAGCAGAGGCAACAAAGCTGGAGGCTGGAGTCCTGCAACCTCCTGAAATATTGGCAATGTTGGAGAGCCTAAGTTGGCCCTTCCAACCTGGAAGGGATGGTTTAACCCTGCTCCATCTCTCAACCCCTTCCCTGGACCCACCTCTGCTTAAAGACCCGTTGGGACATTAGTGAACGGTACCCTTTCTAGACTGACTTTTGGGTTGTTTTATTTTGGGTTATCACACTTCTGCAGAGCTTAGGTACTCACCAATTTGGTGCATTAGCAGAGCTGTCAAAAGGAAGAACTCTTTCTCTTGACATAGCTCTTGCTGACGTTAGTCTCCAGGATCTCTAAGCCAGACTGAAAGTGCTGAGCCGCGCCATGGTTAATTGAATGCTGTTCAATTACTCACTCAGCCAAGCATCGAAGGTTTCTTAACAACTGAACTGTGGTTAGTACAGGGCACAGCCTCTTCCCTCAAGGGAACCATAGAAAAAGGCAAAGTGGCAATGCTCACCCTGCCCATGTGTACTTTTGATTTTCCTAATGTTGTTTTGATGTTTCGTTCCTAAGAGGATGCTTGTGGGATGAATTGTAAAACACCCAATTTTCTCTTGATTTTGTAATTTTAAATATTCTCCCAATAAGATGGGATAGTGAGAGGGTTCTAGGACTTTTGTGTCCTGAAAATTTATTTCCTGAGCTCAGATGGTGTTGTTACCAGCGTTAGGAGTAAGGCACCGTTTGGCAGGATCTTATTTACATTACGTGCGAATGCTCAAGTTCAGGGATGGACTGCTTCCTTAAGTGGATTTTTTTTTTAAGCAAAATGAGATGGTAGCTGATGAAGAGCCTTTTAAAGCTCTCCCCACAGACACAAGGAATAGAGCAGCTTTCTGAGTGCCAAACTATCAGCAGAAAAGCTGGGGAAAACTTTTAAGAGTTTGCAGTTTTTGTGTTTAATAGAAGCAACATGAAGGGGGCATTGGAGAAGGAAGAAAGAGCTGGGGTTATCACTCGGCCTTTCTAACCACTGTGCCACCCACGCTGCCCAATCTGGAGAGAGTGAATAAGAACACAGCCTAAGCCTTCAGATTGAAACCCGGTACTGGGACCGTCATTGTGAAATAGAGTTCTGGATAAAGCCTCACAAGTGCCCAATGTGACACTGAGCCCGGAGAGCTGCATTGGACCTGACGGCAAAGAGATTACTCTAATATTTCTCAAACCTAAAGTGGCAGAGCTGGATGTTGAGTTCTGCTCATCAGCAGACAGAGCATAAAGTAATTTTGTCTTGAAGGTGAGTTCTACTCTTGCTGTAGTGAGACTTAGCACCCACTGAAAAGTGAAGGCCCATGGACAGGCTAGAGTTTGCTAAGGAGCCGCTTGGCCAGTTCTGGCAGCAGGCAGACACCTACCTATGCCCTTTGTGATACACCTATGTATCAGCTTTAACCTTGGAAAGGCTGAGGAACATCTTCCCTCCTCCTGAGACTGTGGAGGCCTTGGTGGCTATGAGGCTCAGGTATAACCCACCAACTGTTCCATCAGTCTTAGTATTTAAATGGCATTCTCTGCCACCTATTCTTTTGCATAAGATAACGATCATCAGGTCTGTGCCCATAGATGGAACCATAGTACTTCCCCAGAACCAGCAGAGACCCATGCTCCCCAGCTGGGTGGACTTGTGCTTGGCCAACATCATTGTGTATTATGGCGCACAACTTCACGGACTCCTGAAAGACAGAGGCAGAATTCTGTTTAGCATCTGCTCAGGTGGCCGATAGTCTGCCTTCACCAAGGCCATCTCCAGGCTTAGGTTGCATCACTTACAGTGACTCCACATTTTGGAGGTAGGGCAAGCGAGGTGGTTTGAATGAGAATTAGCGTTATAGGTTTGTGTATTTGTTTTGGATATTTAGTCCTCAGTTGGTTGAACTGCTTAGAAAGGATTACGAGGTGTGGTGTGGTTGAAGGAAGTGTATTATTGGGGACAGGTTTTGAAGTTTCAAAAGCCCACACCATTCCCAGGAGCGCTCTCTCTCTCTCTCTCTCTCTCTCTCTCTCTCTCTCTCTCTCTCCCCTTCTCTCTGCTTCTAGGTGCCTTGTACTTATGGTTCAAAATGTAAGCTCTCAGCTACTGCTCTAGTGCCATGTCTGATGTCCAGCCTGCTGCCCACTCCCTATCATGATGGTCATGGACTCTAACCCTCTGAAACTGTAAGCTCCAAATAAGCACTTTTTTCTATGTTATCTTGTTCACGGTGACTTATCACATCAATGGGAAAGTAACTAAGACAGTAGGGTAGCTAAGGATGAAACTTTGCTCTAGAACTTAGTGGTGGGTTGGGGAAACCTGACACTATGCAGATGTTAGATGTTAGCAGTTCTTGCTTCCGAGCCTGTCTATGGATGGAGCGCCCAGACAGCTTCCCTGCTAGGGGAGACACAGACCCCAGTCTAATCCAACTAACAAGATATATGGCTGGTTGCAGTGGTCTTTGTTCACAACTCCTTCTCAGCAGTGGGCAGTCTTTATGGGTGAGTATGGACCTTGATCCTAACCCAGTGTTGTGTTGATCTTTTGTGGGCTGTGAGCTCAACACTATGCCCCAATTTAGGAGCATTGATGATCAAAGGTGTGGCATAGGAGACCACACATAGGAGGTCAGTGACACTGCCCAGAGCTAGCCAGATTCCCCACTGTCTGACCACTATCTGTAGATGAGGCATCCTGGCTGATCTGGGCCCGAAGGATGTTTGAGAGGACACAACACTCTCCAGTGCTCTCTTTAGGAGTCTCCTGTTCTTTCTAAGCCAAACACAAGCAGTGTGTTTGGGTTTGGCTTGTACCGGGACAGAGACAGTGTGGTGACAGCTGACTTCTATAGAATCTGGGTCTGGAGATCACTGAGTGCTGTCATAGTGGCAGTGTTGGGAAATGTGGAGAAAATAAGAGGCCTCCCTAGAGTTTCTGAAGAGACAGATGCAAACAAAGCCATATTAGGAAGACTGGAGGGAGTATCCAATCCTGTGCTCAGATCATGTCATATACCAACAAACATCCAGGGCTTTCTGGAAACCGTGACCTCAGCGAGTTATCAGAAAAGTGACAGAAACTGACCAGGAGCCAACTGGAAAGAACTCTCAACCAGAAAGCACAAGATGGTTGTCTTAAAAAAAAAACCTTAATGATCTGTAAGAAAACAGATAAATGTTCCAGTACTCTGACAGTGGATCTTAGCAAGTAAATGGAAAAAAAACAAACCCTGCAAATTCTTGAGCTGAAAAGTACACTCAGCAAAATGGAAAATGCGGTAGAAGGCCTCACTGGCAACACAGCTGGAACAGGAGACATATTTAGGAAGCTTAAAGAAATGCTACATAAAAATACGTGATTCGAGGAGGAGCAAGTTAGAAGAATGAGAAGCTATGCAGAAAGTGTATGGGAGACGTGGAAATGCTGTAGAGGTGAGACACATGTCCAAAGAAACAAAAACATGAAGTTGGAAACAGATGGATATAAATGTCCAGGTATAGACAATCAAAAGTTGCCAGCCAGTCGCTCAACCAAATCTATCCCAAGACATTTCATATTTACGTTCCCATAGGTCAAAGCTTGGTTGAGAAGATTCCCAAGGTTTCAAGAGAAGAGAAAGAACAGACAGGGTGCTTCAGCCTGCCTCACCTCAGCCTGCCTGCCAACTAAGTCCAGGTCAGGAGTGAAGTGGCAGAAAATTTTATTCTGCAAATTGCAATCCCTTGCTTTGGAAATGAAGGCGTGACACTTTCCAGACAAACCCCAGGTGACAGGCTGCTTGTCCACCAGGTGTGTTCTATAGGAAGTGCTAAGAGAAGCCCTAACAACCAAAAAAGAATGAGAACTCACAGATAAGACCAGTTACTCCAATAAATTCAAAATTCTGATATTACAACCATGATGCATAAGCCACACATATATTTAAAAGAGAGAGGAAGAATGGAATTAAAATAATAACTATATTAATATTCAAAATGATAGGCAAATATATAAAGACGCAAATCAGGATGGAAATCTTCAGAATGTGGGGAGGGATAGAATACAAACAGTTTTCATGTGAGTCTATTTTCTCTTGCCTGTTTCTGTTCTTACAACTATATTACATTGTATCATGTAAGAAACAGCTTGCTATAATTAAAAGATTTTTCATACCTCTCTTGATAACCACAAAGCAAAAGCCTTTAATAGACAAACCAAAAATAATTAGTCATGGGCCAAAACACGTTGCTACTTTAGTAAGACCTTGCATATTAATATCTAGAGTATGAATGAGTCAAATTCTCCAGTTAACTGGCAGAGTGAAGGAATAAAAACAAAACAAAATAAACAGCCTCTGTGGTGGGGGTCTCTGCAAACACTGTGGTTGCCTGGGAAACCATGCCTGTGAGGTTAGAAAATCTGGTTGGATACCATTCAGTAGCCACTGTTGGGTCACACTTCTAGAATCTGACCCAAGCAGTTTCTTTTAGACATACCCAAGTATAGTACTATTTTGGAAAAAAGTTTCCTGATGACGTCCCAATCTCATGTGCACAATAAAACTTAAGGCTTGACTACGCCAACACACCTTTTCAAAGGACCTGTGACATCTTCCATAACAATAGGTTATATAGCTTATGGGCCTGGGGAGAATCTGGTATGGTCTTGTGTAGGAATAAATAGTGTAGAGGCCACCAAGCTACAAAGCACATGTGACATCTCCCATAAGGATGGGTTCCATTGATGGAGAAGCAATGCTCTAGGTAAAGGTCTGGAAAGGAAGGCTCAGGGATAAACAGTATTCTGGGAGATTCAGGTGTAGCCTGGCTCTATGGATAGCACACATCACCAGGTCATTAACTACATCCACTTCCAGCCTGCGGGCTGGAAAACTGGCATTCATCTCTTCCATTGATGAGCCAAGCGGTTATGTCTGACATTCTTGGTTTCTCTAGTGCTTATCTGTGAGTACACGGACCTTGTGCCCTCTATAAACCTCCTTAGAAACAACTATATGTGGTTTGTAAGAGATTTTTTTTTTCTATTCTAAGGACACAGGCTGAAAGTGAAGGGTGTGAAGGGTGGACTAAGATGCTCTGTGCTCATGAAAACCCAAACAAAGCAGGGACAACAATATTGGATATTCTAAAGCAAAGGTATTAAAAACGGACAAGAAAGCCACCCTATAACAATGATGTCATAGACAGGTGTTCTAACAACCCACTGCAAACAATGGGTGCTTTGTTGGGAATGGACCAGGGATTTTTCAGACCTGGTTTGTACCCATTGCCTAGTAGAGCCAACAGAGGTTACAGAACACCTACCTAGCAGCTACTGACAACCTCTGTCCCATCACTGCAGAGAACATGCTATAGAGCAGAGCCCATTGGAGGCCAGAAAATAGGTCTGGCAAATTGAAAATATCAAAATCATGTGAATATCTTCTCTGACCAATGCATAATAAAACTAGAAATTAGTAACAAGAACAATTTTGGAAGCTATACAAATACATAGAAATTAAACAAGTTATTCTTTGTGTTTGTTGTCTCTGTGTGTTGTGCATGTGTGGTTTCTGCGTATTGTTCATGAAATCTTCTTGTACCTTCATCCATTGCTCTCTCTCTTTCTCTGTCTCTGTCTCTCTCTCCCTCTCTCCCTCTCTCTTTCCCTCCCTCCCTCCCTCCCTCCCTCCCTCCCTCCCTCCCTCCCTCCCTCCCTTTCCTCTCTCTCTCTCTCTCTCTCTCTGTGTGTGTATGTGTGTGTGTGTGTGTGTGTGTGTGTGTGTGTGTGTGTGTTTGGTGTCCATAGTGTATGAAGATGTGTGTGTTTGAGTGCGCACACCTATGTCTATGTCTGGGTGTCTATCATCTCTCTTCAGTTAATCGCCTCAAGACAAGCTCTGTTAGGGAGCTGTAAACCTGCCATTTGGGTTTAGGCAGGCCAGTGAGCTCTTCAGATTTTGTCTCTTCTCTTCTCTTCTCTCTCTCTCTCTCTCTCTCTCTCTCTCTCTCTCTCTCTCTCTCTCTCTCTCTCTCTCTCTCTCTCTCACACACACACACCTGGGCTGAAATTTTAGCCATATCTGGCTTTATATGTGGTGGTTGGGCGTTCAATCTCAAGCAAGTGTTCTTACCCCCTGAGCTATTTCTCAGTCCAGTACTTATTTTTGAGCATGTACTTGGAGCCAGGAAGAAATCAAGAAGGAAATCCTTTCAAAATTCTTGAAAGAAACAAAAATCCAAGGCCCAGGCTGCACATTTGTGGCACTTCACTTCTGCCACAGGTGTTTTACAGTGACTCTGGAATGCTTCCGACTCTTGGGCTAATTTAGCCTCGGGTTTTTCTTGTAATCTCTCTTGTAAGTGTGACTGTTCTCTCCATTTCTACTTCAGAAGCTTTACTTCTGGCGCACACTGACGACGATGGCTTTAGGCTGTGACTCTAGTAGCCTTGGGTGTTGGGAGATTTCACTGAGTGCATTTATGGCAGCTGCTAACAGGGCAGTTTGACTGTCTCTCCACTTCCGCTGCTGGTTATTTCTCTTGCAGGATTGCTCTGATTAAAACTTCTGAAAGTGAGGGAAGTGGCCATCCTTTTCTTGTTGTATAAGTCAAAAAATGAGCTTTGTGTTTTCACACATTCAATTTAATATTATGTGTTGGCTTGTTCTAAGTAGGTTGGTTACGTTGAGGTAGATTTCTTTTATTTTTTTATTTTTATTTTTTGGTTTTCGAGACTGAGTTTCTCTGTAGTTTTTGGAGTCTGTCCTAGAACTATCTCTTGTAGACCAGGCTGGTCTCAAACTCAGAGATCTGCCTGCCTCTACCTCTGCCTCTCAAGTGCTGGGATTAAAGGTGTGTACCAGCACTGCCCGGCTAGATTTCATATTTTAAAGATTTATTGGTTTTAGTTTTAGGTATATGAGTGATAGGCCAGCACGTTGGTATGTGAGCCACATGTGTGCTCATGCTTGCCAGAAGGGGGCGTTAGTTCTAGAACTGGAGATACAGATGGTTGTGGAAACCAACCAGGTCTTGTGCAAGCATAGCAAGTGTTCTTTCCTGAGGGCCATCTCTTTAGTCCCCGAGGTTCTTTCCTGAAATGCATAATTGCTTCACATTTTTATTGTGAAAGCTGTTGAATTTTATCGAATGCCTTTTTGTATATATTGATTGCCATGTGATTTTTGTCCCTCATTCTGCTGACATGGTTAATGTGACCATTGATTTGAACATAATGAACTGTCCTTATATCTGTGACATGAATCCCACTTGGTCATGGATATCTCATTAATGATTTACCAATATTTTATTGAGTTTTTTTTTAATTATGCTCATGAAGAGTTATTGTGTGGGTTTATTTCTAGGTTCTATCCTGCCCCATTGTTCCGTGCATCTGTTTTCTTGCCAATACTACACTATTTTCAATACTACAACTTTGAAACATTTTGAAGTCACTCAGTGCCATGCTTCCTGCTTTGTTCTTTTTTCCCAAAACTAGACAACTGATTTTACTTTGTGTGTGTATATGTGCCTCCATATACAACTAACTCTGTGAAGAATGTATTAATATTTTAATAAACATTCGACTCAGTATGTACACTGCTTTCGGTAGTGTGGATATCTTTAAAATATTGAATCAAGTTTTTAAAAAATAAATGTGCTATCTAGAATAAGCTTCTAAATTGCACACTAGCCTGGAGACTGAGGCTAGAACGCACAAATTCAAAGCCTGCTTGGGCTTTAGAATGCGTTCATGTTAGTCTGGTCAACTTAATGAGACATTGTCTCAAGATAAAAAAGTAAAAGGAGAGCAGGGGGCGGAGCTTAGACCTGCATCCTGAGGCCCTGGCTTCAATCCTTGGAACTGGGAAAGTTAAATTGCAGAGAACAGCAGCCATTTATTGTCTGCTGTAGCCATGGCAAACCTGTGCCTTGATGGAGTAGCAGAAAGCCTTTGCTGGGCGGGAAGATAACAATAGGCACATAGAATGTTTTAGCTGTAGCTTCTGAAAAGTGTAGAGCTGCAGAGTGTAACAGTGTTTGCTTCTTGTTTTCATTTTTTTCCATAGATTCGAGGCAGAATCTTGTCTAGTTTCAGCTGGCTTGGAAGTTGCTATTATAGTTCAAGCTGGACTTGAACTCTTGATCTTTCTGTCTTAGACTCCCAAATGCTAGAACTAACAGGACGATGAAATGTACGCGTGTGTGTCAGGTACCAAAGAAACCAGGAGCAAGAATCACTCAGTATCTGTGGTTCCTTGAATCACTTTTCACCCCACTCCCTTACCCTAAACCTCTCCAGCTCAGGGTCTGGGTTTCACTTCCCTTCCCCCAGCTTCTTGTTCCTGTATAAACCAGCCGCTTCAGATCTGGGCTCTCTTGGCTCCTGGATGGATTGCTCTTGTCCTCTTTGCTCTCTTGGTTTTCTCTCTCCTCCTCCTGTCTCACTTTTACCTATCATTGCCTGGTTCAGTCTGGACACTTCCAGATACCTCTCTGTGTTTTCTCCCTCATGTCTACGATAAAACCCTTCTCAATCGTACCTAGGAGCCATGTTTATTCAGTGTGTTCTTATTGTGATCTCCTAGCTCCAGAGCTAAGACACACACCTTTGCTGGATTCTCATCGCAAGTCTCGGTTAAGTTTGTGATTCTGGGCTCAGATAGTTTTGATGGAAAGAATGCCCTCCTTGCTCAGGTGAGCCAGCCATAGTGGGTAGGAACTGGGACTGTCACAGTTGGAGGTCCCTGAGACCCTGGTGTCACTGTCCTGATACAGCCCTGCTAGCACCATTGAGCTATTTGTCCTAGAAACACTTTGTGTGGGTGGGAAAGATAAGACCACACACCAATAAATAACCCGATTGCTTCCTTCAGGAAATTCTTACCAAGCAATTCATCAGTGCCAGCCGTGTGCCCACTTGGGCAAATAGCTCACTTCTCAAACCACAATCCCCTAATCGAGATTCACTTTCATACTCACCCCTGTGTGCTCCGACCCCGAATCCTAAGGCCTTAGACTTTGCCCTATCTACTGTCAGTTCCCACCTCGAAGGATGGGCTTTCAGGTCAGGAGAGTGGTCCGTGCATGCCCCTTCTTTTTCCATCCCATGAACCTTCTCTAGAAGATGCTGTGATTGCTCAGCTAGTGTTTTCCCTCACTATGTGAGCCGGAACACATCGCTTTGAATAATAACAAATTGTCAGTTGATAGTGTAGTGAGACTGAGCTCATGTCTCTTCAAAGGCTCCAGATTGGCAGCGTCAGCCGTAAGTGGCAGAGGATACCCATGCCATGTAGCCTGTTGATATCTGCCAGGTCACAAGAGGGGGAGACAGGATGTCAGAGACCAGCAGGGAAGAGCCAATGTGATTGCCTCACCCTTGAGTGCACAGGTGACAGGCAACCTGAAATAGTCACAAAGAGCTGAAGATCCTTTGAGCGAGGAGGCATGAGTGGTCCTTTAATTTTAATTTTTGTTGTTAGGGGAGGAGTTTAGTACAATAGTTTGGGTATTGAAAGAAAATGCGACCTCATTTTGTACTCACAGGCCAATTGAGCTAGGGGCATATTGGTTCTACAAATCCACTGGGCTATGATTGGAGTATTTTCTTGGCTGTATAAATTATGGCTTACATTTCTTCCACTTAATGAGTTCTGCCTGTACTTTGGAAATGCAAAATAAAATGTTTTCAGCATGAGGTCATTCATATGGCACTAGAAATCAAAGGGCCATGCAACATTCAAGAAAAAAAAAAAGAGAGAAGATCTGTAGATTGCATTTAAGCATTTTTTATTTGCTTAGTAGAAAATTAAATCCAATATGCACAAATTGACTGTACCCTACTTGCAAGGAGCAGATTTTTAAAAACACAGAATCAGTAATAGGCAATGTGGTAATGAAAAGCCCCAAAGCCTTCTTCTCCTCAGGCTTATCAGTAAGTAGTAAAAACAAACAAAAATACCGTGAAATAGTCATAAGGATACCATGTTTTAAGGTAAGCAAGTCATTGGCATTAAGATTATCAGATTGTTTGCTATAAAACTCCATGCCCTGTTGTCTTTGAAGGTTGAAACTCAACTTCATGAATGGCTTCTTCCCAAGACATGATCTTTTATCATTGATCTGGTACACAGATTGCAAAAAGGACACATTTTCATGGTACAAAAGCAAGCATTTAACTCAGAATGATAAATGGTTTCCCACTGCTGTTCTCTCTGGGTTATTTGGGCTAGAACAAATTGGTAGATAAATACAGCAAGAGCTCTGGGTTCACTGTCATTTGTTCTAATAAATGAGTTAGGCAAAAGCCACAATCAGAGACAAGATGTCTTATATAAGGATGCTACAGATTACTTAGTACCTGGGATCATGCGAATGGTTGACCCTCTGGAAATACCTGTGCTCCCTAACCTTATTTCCCCTTGCCTTCTCTCAATATACAACCACAATGGACTGTGAACGTTCTAGTCTGTCATCTTATAGGCTTCAATTTGATTTATTTCTTTCACTATACTGTGTATAAAGAGAATATCCTGGCAAGAAGAGGTTAAGAAAAACATTCTTGAAGACTTACTTTAGAGAGAGAGAGAGAGAGAGAGAGAGAGAGAGAGAGAGAGAGAGAGAGAGAGAGATTGAGAGAGAGATTGAGAGAGATATATCTGGTATTTACCATGTGATTGACATACCCATAGCCTCAGAAGTCAGGAGATCAGCTGGATTCCATGGGGCTGGAGTAATAGGCATTTGTTAGCCAGAAGAGATGAATTCTTTTCCAGTAAGGACCTTGGAACAACGAAGGCTCTTAATTGTTGAATCATCTCTCCATCCTCCTGCAAGACTCTCTGGGCTTTTTTCATCTGAATTTTAGATGCGGGCTGTAATAAATCATACCAGGCCTGGCAGGGGAAGTGCTTCATCTTGTATCCCTTTTTTTTTTTTGCTTTCTTCTTGACATTACCCATGACTTCACTGGTGGAGAAAAGCTTTGTGTGATTAGATCCTTTTTGAAGAGTCTCTTGGGCATCTCATTCGGCATGAAGGTATCTGGGTAGTGAGTAGTCTGTCACGGCAAGCTTTGTGAGGGGTTTGGCTTCTTCTTGTCATCAGACCAACAATGTCAGCACCACAGAAGACTACAGATTACCAGACACCCCCCGCAACCAACTAGATCAGCGATTCTCAACCTGTGGGTTGAGACCTCTTTGAGGGTCGCATGTCAGAGATCCTGCACAATGACATGCAATGACATTACAATTCACAATGGGAGCAGATTTACAGTGATGAAGTAGGATACAATAATTTTATGATGGGGGTCACCACAACATGAGAAGCTGTTGACCTCATGTGACCCTTTAATGGGTCACAACATTAGGAGGGTCGGAAACCACTGAATTAGATTAAAGGCCTGTGGGTGTGATTGCTCTGTTTCCACAGTTCTTCCAGATACCCCATTCTCCCACCAATTCTCCACTTTAATGCCCATCACACCACCAGGAACATCATCTAGAACACACATCACCTAGCTTTCCCTGGATGTTTTGACTTAGTAAGGGCAGAATGTTGGTTTTCTTTCTGGCAGGTTCTGGGGTGATATTTCCTGAAGCTGTGAGTCATGGCCCACCTTTAAGAATCACTTCTTGGAGTGGGGACACTTGTGCTCCCTTAAGTGTCATTTGGCAGCTTTTAACAAGTGCCTAGCTCAGCTAAGCCCAGGGAGATGCCAGTTGTTAGAGATGACCTCCACCACAGGCTTCTTCACAAAGACGTCAAGTGAAGGTGAGGTGTGGAAGCAGCAGTCAATGCATAAAAGATGGCCAGCAGCAGTACCATCAAAGCGTTTTCCTGCTCTTCTACCATCTCATCTTCTTTCTCCTCCTCCATTAGAAGATGGGCAAAGGAGATGATAAAGTAAGTTGAGTAAGCAAAGTAATTCATAGTGTGGGTCAATGAGAAGCCAATGAGAAGATGAGAAACCAATGAGAAGCTAAGAAGCCAATGAGAAGATGAGAAGCCAATAAGAAGATGAGAAGCCAATGAGAAGATGAGAAACCAGCGAGAAGCTGAGAAGCCAAGGAGATGAGAAGCCAATGAGAAGATGAAAAGCCAATGAGAAGATGAGAAGCCAATGAGAAGATGAGAAGCTAATGAGAAGCCAATGAGAAGATGAGAAGCTAATGAGAAGCCAATGAGAAGATGAGAAGCCAATAAGAAGATGAGAGTTGCTCAACTTCTTGGAAAGAAAGAACGAACTCGTAATGAAACATGGCTTTTTTCTTCCAAGCTTACTTATGGCCATTCTTCTGTGAGCACTAAAGTGCTGTGTGCCATGAGAGTGAGTTATCCCTGTATCTCCTAGACCATTAAAAGAGGTGCATTAGTCAGCCCCATGGTCCTACTTCTAGGGCAGTGTTTTAAAGGAACCAGAGATTCATAGATAGATTTCTTTGTGGAAGTAACAGTACACTGTTTTGCAAAATAGCAAAATATTGAAAATGCTGGAAAAGTCTAACAACACAAGGAACTGGACAATAAATGTGGTATAGCATACATGTGACATGGAGCCATCACAGGATGCTTGTTTGGAGAAAAGAAGCAGACAATTGGGGGAGAAAGGAAAAAGAAGAGGGTAGTAAGAGGGAAGGTGAATGTTCACAGTTACAATGACATACATGCATAAAATGCCATAATTAAAAACAAGTAAGCAAATAGCTATAAATAACAACCCAAAATAACAAAGTCCTCAGCCATCATACTACCTGGGTGATGGTTGACACACATATAGCCATGATAGAACCAGCCACTCACCTGATCGTTAGCCAGAACACATGTGTTGAAAATAAGGTCCTGCTGTTCCTGTGGCCTCTGTGCTTAGCAAGGACATCAGGGATAACTGTGTTGGAACAGTTAGCACTTCAGTGCTGAATAAAAAACAGAAAAAGAAAAGGAGAGGGAATGACTGTCCCTAGGTATGGTGGAGATGGTTTATTACAGCTATGTGAGAGAGAATAGTCAGAAGCAGGAATATCTGGGAGAGTCCAGAGTGAGCATGACCAGGTTGAACTGGGTCATGTGTGGGGAGGGAAAAAGGAAAGGGGAAGGGAAAAAGGGGAACAAAATATAGCAGCCCAGAAGCCAAAGGCCCAAAAGGGAAGGGGCAGGTAACCAATATTTTTGTATTATAGAGGGATGAGCCTCTGGGGGAAGAACAGTCCAGCCCCTAGACTGCAGAGTTCTGATGGATGGTGAGGTATGCAAGTCATACCCTGTAATAGGTAGGGACTAAGGGATGCTGGGAGAACCTGGTGGCCAGATTCAACTTTGATATGTTAAATAGGCACCTCAACTGTTTGTCCCAGGTTTGAAACTTAACATCAAAGCCTTTTGTTGATAATAAATGAATAGCAAAGGACATTTTAATCATCAATGACTACTTCCTGATGACACTGGGGGCATTACAGTCAGGGCCCCCAAAATTGGAATGTTGGCTAAGTCTAGAAAGAGCAGGCTGTTTCACTCACTGTTCAAGGTCTACAGTATCATCTGGGCTAGGGTCATGCAGAATACACTTGGAGAAGTTTAGGGTCTTTAACCGATTGGAGATCTGCTGGAACAGATATATGAAAAGAGCAGAAGATCGAGTTAAGGAGTTTAGGGAGAAATTTTTTTCTTAGGTGTGCATTTGGTACTTTTAGCCCCCATGGACTTGGCTTTGGGGGATGGGCATCTCAAGACCAGGGAAAAGGGAAGAGATCTCACCCTTAGGAATAGGCAGACGGGGAAATGGGCTGTTGATTGCCATCACTTATCTGGAGTCCATTTACCTGTGACAGACTGATCCAAGTCAATTCCCTGAAATTCACAAGGATTTTTTTAAGCTTACAAAAAGATAAATTTTAGATATATTAGCATTACCACTGTAATCTGTACTGAGAGCTACATTGTAGAAAAGGCAGTAAGTAGACTCTTGCCTTTGAGTCTCAGTAAAAGCTTGGGGAAATGGTTTTGGTTAAAAGCATTAACTTTTTTTTCTCTGATTTGAAGACTGGGTGTATATAGATTAGGTAGATGTTTTTAGCACAGTGAGAAGCACTTTTAAATCTATTCTTAGAAAACAACCAAAGGGGACTTAAAATCTGGAGCCTGTGACTAGGATAATAGTAGTAGTGTTTTGCCAGAGATAGATTAGTAGTTTCAGAACTCCATTGATTAATGTTAAGATCCTGAACTTTTGACGTCTTAATACAACAGTCGCATAACAAGATGCCATAAAATAATTCCTCACCAGTTCAGAAGAATGGATAATAAAAGGGTTATTTATTTAAGGGGAAAGCTTACAGATCACCATCCAAAACAACAGATCTGAGTGCAAGCAGGAACAGAATCCAGGAGTGGGAAGCAAGACAGTGGGTGCATGGTTCCTGCTGCTTTTTAAACTAGAATAGATCACACCCAAGTGGGCTGGTATCTTAAAGGCTATTGGCTGAAGGAGCAGAATGTGCTCCCACAGAAAAACATTTTTACTTCTTTTTATACACCTTAAGTCACTTTCTTATAACAATTTAAACTTTCATATCCTCAGATCTTACATAAACTTGCATTTACAGCTTAGAACACCTTCTTAGACCTTAAAACATTTTCCTAGCTCCTTACAGCTCAAGCTTCCATAGCCCTAGACCTTGTATGAACTTCACACTTTTTTCCTATCCAGTTATTCACCATGAGACACAGGGGGTCGGTTTCTTCAGCCTCAATCTCTGGGACTGGAGGACTCACCTAGGAGTTGCTTTGCCCAAATAAACCTGTTCTTTTACTTTTTAAAATTCTGAGTCCTTGGTCTGAAAAACGGTGACAGCAATATTAGTTAGATGAGTGTAATCTTTCCATTTTAATGTTTTTAATTTAAAATAGATTCTTTTTTATACAATATATTCTGATTATAGTTTTCTCTCAGTCTACTCCTCTTACTTCCTCTCTACTTCCCTTCCCCTCTGTGTCCACTCTCTTTCTGTTTCTCTTTAGAAAAGAACAGGCTTTTTAAGAGAAACAACAAAATATAGCACAATCAAATATGAATAGATGAAGCAAAATCTATCATATCAATGTTGGACAGGTCAAACCAGCAAGAGCAAGAGTCCCAAGAGCAGGCACAAGAGTCAAAACCCACTCATTCTTATAGTCAGGATTCCCATGAAAATACTAACCTAATAGCTGTAGTATACATGCAGAGAGCCTGGTACTTGTGTAGGCCCTGTGCTTGCCTTTTCAATCTCTGTGAGCTCATTTGCACCATGCTTAGTTGATTCAGTGGGCCTTGTTCTCTTGGTGTTCTCCATCCCTTCTGACTCTTGGTGTCCTCCATCCCCTCCGACTTTTACTATCTTTCCATATCCTATTCTGCTGGATTCCCTGAGCAGAGGGATTTGATGGAAACTACCAACTTAGACTCTCTCTCCAAATAATATCTGGCTGTGGGCCTCTGCATCTGTTCCCTTTGTCTACCAGAAGAAGTCTTTCTGTTGATAACTAGATATGGAACTGATCTATGAGTATAGCAGAGTATCATTAGGAATCATTTTGTTGATTTTTTTTTTAGATGAGTAGTGTTTGATTTTACCCTAGGTCTCTTGGTTATCTCTGGTTATTGGTTACCCTAGTAGAAGTGGGTATAGGCTCCTTCTTGTAGAGTAGGCCTTATTGGTTGACTACTTCCACAGGTTCTGTGCTACCGTTGCCCTAGCATATTTTTAGGCAGGGCAGATTGTAGGTCAAAGATGTTGAGGCTGGTTTGGTGCCCACACTTCTCTTTCAGTAGTCTGCAGAGTACCTTCCCACACCAAAGAGACCAGAATGTAGGGATCAAGGCTACATGTAGCACCAATCTGACTTTTCCATGTTTAATGAGTCCTTGGCCATGTGGTTCTGCTGTCAGTTTGTGGAGAGCAACCCTTTGTCTTTATAATGGCCTAAGTTATTTGGGGATTTCCATTTGACCTGCTTGGCTAACAACTCAATTGAATAGAACCCAGTTCTACCACTTGACACCTCATCTGACTATAAAGGATGGGCAGTTAAGACACTGTAGTCAGACTTTCTTTGGACCTCCAGCTCCCAAATAATGACATGGAGACTTCTTCTTAAGTATGAAAGCTTGGCCTTAGCTTAGTCTTGATCCCAATTAGCTCTTATAACTTATATTACCCCATATATGTTAATCTATACTCTGCCAAGTGTTGCGGGAGCTCCTTCTGCTCCTTCAGCCAATAGCCGCTGAGATACCAGCCCATTGGGGCGTGGTCTCTCTTTTTAAAAATGCGGCCACTTCCCTCTGCTCGCTCTCTGGCTTCCGGCTCCGCTTCTGACGACTAGGCTCCCTTCCTGATTGCGCAGAGGGCTGTTGTCTGGGACGGTGATCTATAAGTTTTTTCCCCTTTAAATAAATAACCATTCTATTAATCATAATTCCAAACTGGTATGGGATTGTTTGTGATTTATGCCATCAGTCAAGTGTCTTGCTACCTCTTCTCCATACCGTATGTCCGACTTGTTCTGCATCTGACTGGCTAATCCTGCCTCTCTTCTTCCCAGAGCTTCTATGTCTTCCTGGAAGTCCCACCTATCCTGTCCTGCCTAGCTATTTGCCATTCAGTTCTTTATTAAACCAATCAGAAGATGCCTTTCACACCTTTTGATCAAATGTTCAGTAACAAGACTCCATGTCCCCCATTACTGGGAGTCCTCATTTGTATCACCTTCTTATGTTTCAGGAAGTTTCCATTGCATGATGTTTCCACACCATACCACAAGTGTTCTCCAGTTCTAGATATATTTCCATGCACTATCTTCCTCTCCCCATACTCCCACTTGCCTCCAGTCTGCGTGTAAAATCTATTCTATGCCTTCCTCCCAGGGAAATCCATACATTCCCCCTAGGCTCCTATGCTTTACCTAATCTCTCTGGGTTTATGGATTTTTAGCTAGGTTATTATTACTTAATGGATAATATCCACTTATAAATGGATATATACCATATTTGTCTTTATTTTTATTTTTAAAAAATTATTTTATTTGATTTTTGTGGGCATTTATGTCTGTGGAGGTCAAGTGAGGGCAGTGGATTCTCTAGAGCTGGAGATATAGGTGGCTGTGAACCAACCTATGTTGGTGGTGGGTTCTCAACTCAGATTTGGTTCAGAACTCTGTAAGAGTATCAAGTACTCTTAATTATGGATAGTAAGCTATCTTTCCAGGCCTGATTTTAATATCTTATCAGACTCTATCCTGAGTGTTTGGTGATGAGATTAATGTTGATATCAGCAGACTGATGAACTTGTCTCCCTGATGTGTGTGTATTTTGTTTAGTCTATGAAGGGTCTGCATGGAATGAGGAGACTGGTCCTCAACCCAGGAAAGTGTTTGCCTAATGGATTTCCATGTAAGACACCAGCTTTCTCCTTGTCTGTGGGCTCAAACTGAAGCGTTAAGTGTCTCCTGAGTCTTGGGCCTGCAGCCTTCTTCAGTGAAGCCCATATATCCTCACCAAAGGACTTCCCCCTCCAACTCATCCTGCAGACCTGGTGACCCACTAGTTTTCACAACTGCAGTATCCCCTTCTGTATAGTAAACCTTTTTTTGTTATATAAACGTGCTGTTATTTGTCTTTTTCTGGAGAACCCACATACAGTAGGCATTAAGATCTCCACATGATTTAGGGTAGAGGAAAATGTTATCTCCTTGATACTGGTGAGGATACTGATTTTCTCTGTGTGTTAATACATAGTCCCCCTCCTTGATAATATGAGAAGATGCCAGGGCTTCAACTACACACTGAATAGCTATCACAAGGCTTTCCTTAGCTTCAAGGTGTTCTTGGCCTAGGAGCTGGGCAGGTGGTTTTTTTTGTTTGTTTGTTTGTTTGTGGGGTTTTTTTTTTTTTTTTTTTTGTCAAAGTCCCCAACCGGTGACAAGCATTGGTTGGTTAATGCTCAGGTCCCCTTCAGGGAACTGGGGCTCATCCTACACCCCTCCCGCATCTCTGCCATGATTGAGTCTCACTTTCTTGCAGTGGGGCCTTGTCATTCAAAGCTTCTTTTTCTATATTCGTCTTACTTCCTGGCAACTGAAAGACACATCTGATTTAAATTATTGTCTCAGGATGCTTGCTTTTGAGGAGACCCCCACTTAAGACAAATGCCACCTGGGGAGATGACATAGGTCATTAAGAATGGTTACTTATGAACACTGGAGCCTGCCTACTTCCCTTATTATCCACAGGGGGTCCCACTGAGCTGACCATTTGCTGTAGCGCAGCAAAGGGCTCCCACTGTCAGATCCTGTCCTTCCTGAGCACTCGTGCTCCCTTTTTGTATAAATGGCAACACATGCGAGTAAAGCAGGATTCTCACTGTGGACAATGACTCAACCCCCAACCTCGCCAGGAACCAACTACCGGATTCCGACTGTTTAAAGGCCAAGTATGTCGTGGAAACCCCATTAAGTTGCATGAGTCAAGAGCTAGATCCAGCTTAACAGCCACAAAGCATTGTTTAGGAAGTGAATATCAGATTCCCTTTAATTAAGGAAAATGTTTTGTGAACTTCAGCTTCTCTTATGACCTCAAAAATGAAAGAAAATTGTAACCATATATTTTAGCTTCGGTAAATTACATGTTATTATGAATGCATTTTAGGATACAATTAGTTTCCTTTCTGTTCAAAGGTGGCCTTGACTTGAGTGGGCATAAAACTGAGAATAGTAATTCTCACAGTTAGCTTTACCAAGGGTTTACTTAGTGTTAGGCACTGTGTGAACTGTTTTATGGTATTTTATTGTCAATCTTGATGATATTTTGTAAGTTATTTTTTAAACCTGTATAGTAAAAACAGAGACACTGTTATTTGATGTGTGTGACCCAGACTGGTCTCAAACTTTGATTCCTTTGCCTCACCCTCCCAAGTACTGAGATAATGGATATGCACATCATTGAGCCCTCTCTCTCTCTTTCTCTCTCTCTCTCTCTCTCTCTCTCTCTCACACACACACACACACACACACACACACACATATACACACACACTACTTTTAGCTCAGTGGCATTTTTATCTCATCAAGTTTCCTTGGGCTGTTTTTTTGCTCCTGACTTCATACTAGATCCTAAGGTCAGCAGAGCAGTGGCTAAGCCTGGGTCCCCAAATTACTATGTCAAGGAAAGGAAATAATCAAACCTGGACCCTGTTGGAGACAGCCACACACACGAAAGATGCCTGTTTATATTTGAGACATTCTTTGCACAGGGGATTGTGACTACATCCATTCTAGCACAGTTCAGTTAAGACATTTTAGGATTGGCATCATTCTCCAGTTAAAAGAAGGTCTGTGTCTGTTGCTAGAACTGGAACATAGGCTGTTTCCTTAGCATAGACTCTGGCTTTTCTTTGCATACAGTCATTCACATGATTGCCACTTGGGTGTGATGCTCCTCCATATTGCCTTGTTCTTGAAATCTTTTTTCCTTAAAGTCCTGTGTCAATGATACTTCCTCTAAGAAGTCTTCCACAACCCCTGCCTTCAACTTGCCCCAAATAATTATTTCATATTTCCTTTTAATTGTTAAAGACATGGTATGATCTTTGGTCTTAATTTAGGGTTGTTCGAATGTATGCTTCTTCCTTCCCTCTTGTGGGGTCAGCTTTAGGAAGTTATCTTAGACAAATCCATTTCATAAAAATCTGGCACCTACAGGTATATCTCCCCCAGGAGTTGGTTGTATATTGTGTTAACTTTTCCTGGGTAACGTCAGCAAGCATCCATTCATGCCAGTTCTCACCAATGAGAGAGCGAAGGGATGACTCCACTTGCCTAGACTGATGAACCAGTGAGCTTATTGTCATCACCACTGTGCTCACGTGTTGGATCATGGTGAGGCATTTCTTAGAGGAGCATGGGTGACCCCAAACAACCGCATGACTGAAAACCATCACCCTACCATGGAGACCTCCTTCAGTCAAATTTCCATCTCCTGTGTACTCGTGAAACTGCCAAAGCCATGTACACCAGGGCACAGTTACCTACAGCTCAGAGAGGCAGAGAAGAAGAGGGCCTGGAATTTCAGGTGGGATCTAATGATCTTCCCTCTTCTTTGTATCAGAGAACACCAATGTGCTGGAGCCCCGTGAGGGCCACCTGCGGGTAATCACTGGTGCTCTGATTAATACAGCAATAGCTTCATTGTGCCCAGAGTAAATGGTTTATAGCATATTATCATGTCTTAAGACTAGAATTAGATATACTCAAAATACCCTTAATAGTCAGGAGCTCAGCCCAGGGGTGCACAGTTGAGTTTAGGAGACATGTGCTTGAAAAATACTCTGTTTAAAGGCCAGATGATGTCCTGGCAAAAAGAGGCTCCAGTGTGGAAGCTAATGAGGCCAGTTGCTCGCTGAGGCACACCAGCTCACCAAGCAGGCCACTTTGTGTAGAAGCTTCTGCTTCTTGTTGAACGGATGAAAAAGGAATCACCAAATCGAGCACTGAGAGTGGCATGGTTTCACAATGTTTATGACTTGATTAAAGAGTTGAACTGTCCCTTTTCACACTTTTGGGGAAAAGAATCATTTCCTGTGCAATTCATTTAGGGAGGAAATTGGAAAGAGACTGCTGGGTTTGTCTTGGGACTCTTGTAAAGAGCAATGCATTACTGAGAACAATTGGATGACGCTTGGGGAACAGTCGGTTAGAACTTGTGCTGATACACAAAGGGGAAAGAAAAGAGCTAAATTCAAACCTTATGTTCTGTGTTCCACTGAAGGCAAGAGAGAAATGCAGAATGAATGCTGTGTGTGTGTGTACCTCTGTGTGTGCGTGCGTGTGTGTGTGTGTGTGTGTGTGTGTATGTGTGTGTGTGTGTGTGTGTGTGTGTGTGTGTGAGAGAGAGAGAGAGAGAGAGAGAGAGAGAGAGAGAGAGAGAGAGAGAGAGAGAGAGAGAGAGAGAGACTTTTCTTTAGGGAGGCAAAGGCAGGTGGATCTCTGTAAGTTCGAGGCCAGCCTGGTCTACAGTTTCAGGACAGACTCCAAAGCTACAAAAAAAACCCCTTCTCAAAAAACAAACAAATATAAACAAAACAAAACAAACAAAAAAACCCCAAAACAAAAAAAACAATAAAAAATTATGGGCTAATTTAAATTTTAAGAGGTAGTTAGTAATAAGCCTGAGCTAATAGGTCATGTAGTTTATAATGGATATAAGCCTCTGGTTGTTTATTTTCAACTGAATTGCTATGGGACTGGGTGGGACATAAACTTCTGCCTAAATGACATTCATACTTACATTTAATTCAGGAACTTTTTTATTTTACTTTTTTACTCTTCATTAAAGTACATAATTTATTATGTCAGGAAGCCACTTAGATTTGCTGACAGGAACATGGAGTATATACATCAAAAGTGTTGTTTTCTCCAATACCAACATTACTTAGGCATGGATTCCTTGAGGCTATTGACTTTCTCTGACACCTTAGAAATCATAGATATTTAGCCTGGGATTTTGCCTTCTAACCTGAGAAAATGAATAAGCTACTAAAATTTACAAGTGAAAGTCCAAGAATAAGAATATAAAAATATACATTCCAGAAATATGAGTGTAGAAATAAAGAAATATAAAGTTGTAAGCCTAGGAGAATGAGAGCAGACTGTTAGCAGCTTTCTTAATAGCTTAAGGATTAACTATTAACAGTGGGTTACTCTGCTTTACAACCCATAGCTCTATTTACAAGGCCAAAGTATCTCTCTGCAAACTGAGAGCTAGCCTATGGATATGAGCTGAGTCGACTTTTAGGACATAGAAATATGACCTCTGGCTTATGCATTGTCCCTGCTATGTGAAACTGGCAGCATTATAGCGGAGAGCACAGGGCTTCAGTAAACACTGCCTGGAAGTGCCAAGGAAGACAATAGATTAAGTACAAACACTAGTTTAACTGAAAAACTCTGTTAATGGAGATTGTAAAGTAAGGAAGTCTGTATCTGAGCTTTACCTTGAGATTGTAAGAATTCCTTTGTTCAGACCTAATGCTTGGTGTCCCTACTTTAAAAAGGTGAGTTGAGAAACCAGCCTTTGCCACAGACTTACAAAATAAATCTCTAGCTGTGTCTCAGCTAGTTGATGAGCTTTTTGTGCCTCATGGAGATTTTTTATTTTATTTTTTATTTTTTTCCTGGATTCTGGTTTCTGGAATAAAGTTTGCGTCTGGTTTATTAGATTTGGTAATCTGTCCCTATCTTTGTTGATTGAGACGTGGGGCTGTGTCCCACCACCCGGCTAGCTTTATCCAAAATAGTTACATGGGAAACTGTATTCTTTTAAACACGGTCTGGCCCATTAGTTTTAGCCTCTTATTGGCTAACTTTTTACATCTTGTTTTAACCCATATTTAGTAATCTGTGTAGCACCACGAGGTGGTCGCTTACCAGGAGAGATCTTAACCTGTGTCCATCTCAGAGAGGAGAAGCATGGTGACTCACTATGGTGACTGCTTGAAGCGTCTCCCCAACTCTGCTTCCTTTCTCCCACGATTCTGTTCTGTCTACTCCGCCTACCGAATTTTCTGTCCTCTTAAAGGGCCAAGGCAGTTTCTTTATTAATCAATGAAAGTAACACATAGACACTCCTCCATCATATCTTTGTGTGACTTTTCTGGACCCAACAACAAGAAGGAGGTAGTTTAGATTTCTGCGGGTCAAGAGGTGGGAAACACATTTTAGGATATTCTGATGTAGCAAGAAATATCACCAACCAGCTTGGAACTTTCCTCACTTCAAACTGAATGGAAAATTGTTTAAACCAGCAGGCCACATTATGTTCTTCTGTTTTCCTCCTCGGATTTCTCAAAGATAGTTAGTGACTGTTTTCTTTTGAAACAGCCTTTCTTACTAACTCTTCCCTACCTTCCAAGTTCTTTTCCAAGATCACAAGAGATTGATATTAGAAACAAAATTCAAGTTCTTGGATCATTTGGTATCTGCCCAGTTAACAGTTGTGCTAGTGTCCCTGGGGTAAAACACTGGAACTGAGACTGTGTGCAGAGAGTAAGCAAAGGGGGCCCTGATACCAAGGGGCTCTTTAGAGATCATCTTCTCAAGTCTCTTGGGGACAGTTTATCATTTTTTCTGGGAAGCTAGGGAAAGATGGTAAAGGTACTAGAACTGGGTCAGAGAAAACACATGATTTCATAAATCTGGGGTCTAACACTGTTTTAGTTAGTCCTCTATTGCTATGTTGAAACACCATGACCAGAGCAACTTATTAAAGGAAATGTTTAATTGGGCACTTGCTTACTGTTTCAGAGGTTTAGTTCATAAACTGCATGGTTACGAGCAGGCCAGCAGGCCAGCATGGTGTTGAAGCAGTAGCCAAGAGTTTTAAATCTTGAGCCAGGCAGGTGGAGAGAGGGAGCAGGGGCAGAGATACTGAGAGCCTGGGCCTGGTATGGGCTTTCAAAACCTCTAAGTCTCAGTACTCAGGAGGCAGAGGCAGGTAGAGCGCTATGAGTTTGAGGCCAGCATACAGAGAAAGTTCCAGGACAGCCAGAACTGTTACACAGAGAAACTCTGTCTTGTTTTTAAAAGTATGGATTTTTAAAATATTTCTGATTTGAATGAACAATGCATGATTTTGTTATTTACACAATCCTGTTGCTCATTCAAAGATCATAATCTTCCTTTTAAAAATTTTATATATAGATGAGTCCCTTTCCCACATTTTAAAAACTGGATCTAGAGGAGAGGTTTTATTCTTTCAGGTTTTAGATTTATTCTTGTTTTTTGTTTGTTCTTTTTTGATAAATGTCTATACTAATCATGTCTCATCCTGTAGTATCTAACTGTATCTCTTTTCTTCAGGCTAATGTGAGTCTCTTTAATTTTGAGTGTATGACGTGCTTATTTCATCAGAAGGGATGGGTTACTGGCTTATTAGGCGTCCCTTGCTTTCTGCTGTGAAGCATGAAGACCAGGCTTCTAGTTCCTTCCAAGTGCTCCTTCTCCCTGGGTTAGGCAAGAGGGGAGAAAAACCGGGGCTAGCAGAGCCCCTGGAAAGGGAAGGGCCTTTTCCTAACTGTGTCTCTGCAATGGCCTGGCACAGTGGAGCAGCTCCCAATTTGTTCCACCAAAGGGTTTCAACTTTCCTGTTTCATCACCAGTAATGGTTATTTATCACTGACAAACATAAAACTAGCAGGTCCCAAATAATTTTAGAAGGAACAGCACGAGTGACATTTGGCTTGCGCCAAGGGAAAAGGACATATTCACGTGGGAGAAGGTGGAGGAAGAACAGTGGAGCATTCTCCTTGAGGAGAACATGGCTCTTCATCGCTAAGAGGTTCTCCAAATAGAGCCGTGCAACAAGCAAACAGAGAAAAGTTGCCCCGTGTCTCTTGTGACATTTAGTTTAGAAATGTCCAAATAGTTTCAGTTTCAAAACATAAAATGACATTGAATTCATCTACATTTAATTGCAGACTCTTACTATCTCAAAGCAAATTTGGAGCATTTCTATACCTGGAACAGTTAAGGGAAAAGACTGGAATTAGAAGACACACTGATTGCTCTATTTTCTGTTGTGACACCAGAAAGCTGGGTGACTAACACAGAAACATGGTTTCTTCCTCTCACTCACAGTTTGAAGGCTTGGAGAGCAGGGTGCTAGAATCACCTGGATTCTGCTGAGAACCACTTGCTGCTTCAGCATGACAAACCAGCAGGACAGAGTTCACCTTAAAGGTCCCAGGCTACGGAGACAGAGAAGGTGTCTGGCAGACTTTGCAGCTGTTCACAGGCACAAATCTATCCCTCCTCCCCCCCCCCCCCCCCCCCCGACATTCAGTTCACTCCCACCGGACAAAGCCCAATCTTAACAGAAACCAACCCAATTTCTTGAGAGAAGACATTAGCCCAGTTCCTCCAAACACAATCACTTCCCACCAAATCCCTTCTCTTAAATATGTCCCTTCCTCTCGGTACCCGTATGTGATGATCAAATCTTTCAGTTTTGTCCCTTTGTTGGGAAACCACATCCCAACTCTGCTCAACTACTCAACCTGCTGAACACATAGAAAGCACACAGAAAGACTCATTTAAAATTGAAAACGTTGCCGCCGGCAAGTGTAGGGAGCGGAGGAAGCTCTGAATGCATGAAGACCTGAGAGAATATATACTGTCGCTGTGGACGCAGCCATGAAGAGGACCCAGGCCTGGGGCCCATGGAATATTGGCAAAGTTTTTCTCCATATGGGTCAGGTTTGCACTTGGCAAAGCCTTCTTCTGACCCCAGTACTAGTGTTTAGGAACAATTGATCAGTGTGTGCCCAAACTAGCAATCACAGCTTCCTCTGCCTGGATGTTTACAGCCTGAGATTGCTCCTCTACAGGGACCTCTGACCAAGACTAGCTAACCCCTCCCCTGTGCTGTGCCTTAGATACAGGCTGCGGTTCCAGCTTAGAGCAGTAGTAGGCGTGGCTCCACTAGAGTCTCTGCAACCCACCTGACCTTAGCTTTTCTAATTTCTTTTAGAGAGGGTTTCTCTGTAGCTTTGGAGCCTTTCCTGAAACCCACTCTGCAGACCAGGCTGGCCTCAATCTCACAGAGATCCGTCTGTCTCTGCCTTTCAAATGCTGGGATTAAAGGCGTGTACCACTACTACCTGGTCTAACCCTAGCTTTTCTTTATGTGTGTCTGTGTGTCTGTCCTTTCTTCATTCTCTTGCAGTCCCCAGTCGGGATGTTCCAGCATGAAGCCTCATGGGTGGTGTCAGATAAGTTAATATTGTCTTGAGTTTGGCTGAAGGAGAAATGTAATAGGAAAACCTAACAGAATAATTCTGACTTTGAAAGTTGACTCTTAAGGGAAAATGAAGTAAACTCAGTCTTAGTTTAATTACTAAGTCATCTGTACAAAGGTGTTGGTGACTACACTTCTTAGCTTGATAATGAATGTACTTAGTTGGATCCAGAATCCTGGCTTTGAGAAACGTGAACTTCTCCCCACCCTCCGCTTTCCTTTTCCAAAAAGATGGGCAGAATAAAGATTGGTCTTCTGGCAAACTAGTTGGAAATAATGGTGTTTTATTAGTATGTTTTCAAAGTAAAGATGTTGAAGTAAGAGGTTGACATGAGCCTCTTTTAGAATTCTTTTGACATTTGTAAGGCAAACTGAGTGGTCTTGGAGTTTGCTTGCAGAATACTTTGGCAAGAGGCTGCATGTAGGTATTGTTTTCTGACTTTCATCACTTTTGAAACTGGGAGGCCCTCCTCATCTCTCTGTCAAGCTGTGGCTCTGCTCCTAACTTCTGTAGTCTAACTGGATTTACCTGATGTGTAGACTCATGACTGTCATGAGGAGAAACGGTAGGAGCCAAGTTCTGTGGAATGTTTACCCTTGCCAAGTTCTATGGAATGTTTACACTGTTTCAAGCATTTTAAGCATTTTAAGCCTGATAATAACTACTAGGACCACATATAGGGAAAGAAGTCCAGGCTCGAGGATATTACATAATCAGACTGGTCAGTTGCAGGCCAATGAGTTTGAATGGACATGTATCCATGCAGCAGACCCAAGAGGCAGCGATCTTAACTGCTGAACTATCCCAGAGCTTTGAGTTGTGTGGTAGATATAATTTTTAATGGCACCATGCTCCACTGCATTTAAGCACAGTGACTGTGTGGACTTTTGCCAGCTCCAGGACCGGCCTTAATGAGCAGATAATAGCAGTTGTAATGAGCACAACACAAGGCTTAGCAAGGCTGGAGTTTTCTTACTTTGCAATTATAAGGCTTATTTGAAAATTATGGCCAAAACTGCTTGCTAGCAACTGTTCTGTGATGCAGGAAAAAACTTCCCTTCCATCTTGTTTATAGCATTAATTAACTTAGGAAGCCCCTTGAGGATGTAGAATAGGGGATAATATTCAGCCCACTCTCTTTCCCCAAAATGAGTAAGTTAAAATGCGGTTTTAACATGGCCCCACATGTATATCCAAGGTGAAATTTCTTATTTGTACTGTTTCAAACATCATGATTATCTTTATTGTTGATGTCAATGCATCTACTGAATGTTCTACTTGAATGTTGACTTTATAGGCATCAGAATGGTGTAATGTACAGCACCTACTATGTGCTCAATAAATATTTAGTAAATGAACTTGGCATAAATGGGAGAGATTATTGAGCCACTTCCCAAAGATTTGCCATGTGCTCAGTGCAGATGCCGAAGACCACAGTGAACCATTGTGTTGTGAGTAGGTCTTCCCAGAATCATTAAACAAATTCACGCTCACGCAGCCAGTGAGTGGGAGAAATAGTTGCAGGGCCAGGGTAGTCTACAATGCTATCCCACTCAGTGCCATCACTGTGCGGACCGTCTTCCTTTCTCTTGCTGTTCTTCTGGGAAAGGAGTACAGCGAGGAAAGAGAGCAAGCCAGCAGCCGGAGCACCAGATGGAAGCAATGCTACTCTGAAGTCTCACTCCTGCCGGGATCCACCTCAATCAATCCCAGCAGCAGTGTGCACCATTCCTCTTGAGCATAATTGCAGGGCTATTTCTGACAAATGTTTCTCCTGAAGGAGATTCATAAGGGTGGCTCTTTGGGAAGCTATCTGCATGTAGGACATTTTCAGAATGGGAAGTCCCAGGGCTACAGACAGCAAGCTGTGGTCCTAAAAACTGCAGAATAAAAAGGAGACTGTGCTGTTTGAGGACACTTTCAAACTCCCCCTAGAATTTATTTCATAGATTTTTTTCACAGCCCCTTCATTCCAGTCACCCTCACAGATGACTGTGAATTAATGAATTAATGAATCCTTTGGGCTCATGCGTTTCCAAGGTCTGATCAGGAAGGGCAGCCTCGTTGCTCTCTCCCACCTCATTAGAAAGAACACATAGGTAACAGGTGGATACTGTAACCCAGTCGTCATGGGTTCTCATCCTGTAAGAGCCTCCTGTTTCTCCACACTCAAACACACTGTGTCCTCCGCAGTTCTCCTCATCCTGATGCCTTCCACCAAAGCTGAGAGGGATGCAGAAGGTGGGCACAGGTCTTTCTTCTCAGGTATTTACTTTCTAGAGTCCTAGACACAAATCACTCCACTACTAGACGTTTTCTGGGTTTCTCCTTTAAAAGGCATATTTCTTCAACCAACCCAAAACGAAAAAGGGCTGTATTAAAAAACAAAGGTAATGATAGCAGGAATTGGAGGCGGGAGCCTGGGCTAGGAAGGGGAGAATAAAACACTCTCTGTCTGCCCGCGTTGCCATCTAACATCATGAGTGGAGAATGGCAAACGCCCAGCTGGGACCTTGCAGCTGACAGAGTTGCGTAGTTAGTTTCACAGCTGTTACACATTTGATGCTATCATTTTCCTTCCTTGAAAATTATAGCTGGGTGCTTTCCATTGGCTCCGTACAAGGCCTGAACACCTGTTGCCACCATCAGGACCTGCTGCATAGCACAGGGTCTGGTCCTTTAGGTGTCTGCATTTGGAGATCCCCGAAGTAGAGCTTGAATGAGGACTCTGATACATGGTGGTTCTGGCTGTGGTTAGTGTTAAAAAAAACAGATTAGGGGGCACAAGGTCTCAGTATGACCTATTGCCTGATCCCACAGAGGTTCTTAGACACAGGGAAAATCCTGTTCTAAGTTCCAGGCTAGCGGGGAGTCTCATGTCATTTTTGGCCCTGAAATTTCCACAGTCTTTCTGGGGTGAGGTCAGTATCATCTTCTTAGGGGTGGGAGAAAGATGACTTGAAATACCTTGAGAGTGACCTCTGCTACAATTTTCTACCATACCGTGGATATCTCCTGATTCCTTCTTGCTTCTGTTGCTGTATTTGGAGTTCATTTTCAAGCTTCTTTAAGCAAAGGACACAGTCAACAAGACAAACAGCAGCCTACAGAATGGGAAAAGATCTTCACCAATGCCACATTGGACAGAGGACTGATATGCAAAATATACAGAGAACTCAAGAAATTTGTTATCAGAAGAACAAATAATTTAATTAAAAAATGGGGTACAGACTTAAAAAGAGAACTCTCAACAGAGGAATCTAAAATGGCTGAAAGACACTTAAGGAAATGATCAATATCCTTAGTCATCAGAAAAATGCAAATCAAAACAACTCTGAGATTCCATCTTATACCTGTAAGAATGGCCAAGATCAAAAACACTGATGACAACTTATGGTGGAGAGGATGTGGGGTAAAGGGAACACTCCTGCATTGCTAGTGGGAGTGTAAGCTGGTACAGCCCCCTTGAAAACCAGAAAATTAGAAAACAATCTACCTCAAGACCCAGCAATACCACTTTTGAATTCTCAATCATACCAGAAGGACATGTGCTCATCCATGTTCGTAGCAGCATTATTTGTCATAACCATAAATGGGAAGCAACCTAAATGCACCTCGACCAAAGATTGGATAAAGAAGATGTGGTACATTTGCACAATGAAGTACTACACAGAAGAAAAAAAACAATGACATCTTGAAAATTGCAGGCAAATGGATGGATCTAGAAAGCATCATATTGAGTCAGGTAACCCAGGCCCTGAAAGACAAATATCATATGTACTCACTCAGAAGTGGCTTCTAGACATAAAGCAAAGAAAAACCAGTCTATAATTCACAACCCCAGAAAACCTAGAACTCTGTAGGACTGGGCCTGAGCCATCTACTTCCAGGGGAGCAGGCCCAAGACAGCAACCTCTGTGGGACCAGGCCTGATTCAGTGACCTCTGAGGAGCAGTCTCAAGTCCATGACCTCTGTAGGAGCAGGCCCAAATGACTTTCGGGATTGGGATTGCAGAGTGACCTTCAGCAGAGCCTAGCAATCTCTGGGAATGCTGAATGACCTCTAGGGTGACTGGGACTGTGGCTCTGACTCCACCATGAGAAGCAATCATCTGAGCCTTGGATCTACTGGCACCTGGAAGAGTGATCGCCAGAGACATGGTGCCAACTATACTAACTAAAGGAGATCATTGTTAGACAAGATAAGAACACATCCAATACCATAAAGAGCAACACGGCACCAACAAAAACTAATGGCTCTAAAACAGCAAGACTTGAACACCCCAATCCAGAGGAAACAGAAGAAAAAGACCTAAAAAGAGGAAATGAAAACTTCTCTCAAAGAAATGGAGGAAAGGACAAACAAAAAATGGGAAGACATCAACAGATCCCTTAAAGAAAACCAAGAGAAGGCAAGCAAACAGGAGAAAGAAATGATTCAAGACTTAGTTCAGCTTTTAAAAATAAACTTCACTCACTCACTCACTCACTCACTCACTCACTCACTCACTCACTCATTCATTCATTCACTCATTCATTCATTCATTCTGCATGCATGTCCCACTGTGCTGCCCTGACTGCTCTCACTGCCATGAGTTCAAGTGGTCCTCCTTGCTTGGATTCCCAGAGAGGGAGGACTTGAGTCAGAATCTGCCCTGCCTGGCACACATGGCCTTACTTTAAGTCATAGGTTCTCCTTCATCGCTTTCTACTACCGCCTTTGGAACTTTGCAGCAACACACATTCACATTTTCAAGAAAACTGAAGACTGCTGGAGCTGACCCGTTTCTATCACAGTCCACCTGCTTGTTCTTTCACTGGCCTAACAGAGCTCATGGAGCGGCTACGGTGAACTGGGCTGAGTGTGGGGGCAGGTGAGCCGAATGCCAAAGCCTGTACGCACCTATGACCTCCTGTGGACCTGGCTCCACAGTGTCAACACGCTAGTCCCTGGCAGGTGCCTAGCATGGTCCTTCTAGAGTGCTCTGCTGCTAAGTACTCCATGTTCTTTTGCCGTTTGCCTCACCTCATCCCTTTACTCCAGATGCTGTATGAGTCCAGGCAACTTTCCCATCTTCTCTCCAGGGGGAATAGATCCTATGCATGTGAGAATGGTTTTGTTTTGAAGGCAGAGATCATGACATAAAGTTATTTAATATTTTTGAAGTGAGAGAGTTAAACCATCACAGTCATTTTAAGTATGCTTATGCCCACTGAAGGGAATGGACTAATTGGCCCAGGTCAGGTGCTCAGAGACAAGGTCTTGCCATATTAAATTAAATTAAAGTTAACAAAGATTTCTTGTTAGAAAATCATTGCATACTTATAATATTAGCAGTTGTGTCCAGAGAGGTTTGTATTATATGTTATCTTTTTTTTTTTTTTAAGTTTGGGAGAGGGACGTAACTTTCCACTGGTACATGTTTGGGCACACACACACACACACACACACAAATGACCATACAGATACATAGGCACACAGAGACACACATACATACAAATGAATACATAGGCACACACAGACACACATAGAATTACACAACCAGAGACACAGACACACATACAAAAATACAGACGCGGATATACACATAGTGAAACATACATACATATATGCATGCACTCACAAATTGCAGAAACAGTTATATACACAGACATACATAGACACATAGTCACAGTCAAACAGACATACACAGAGAATCACACATACAGACACATACATATACATGCGTACACAAACATATGTATAGAAACACACACATATGTACACATAGACAAAAATCAACTGTTGAAGACTTACTTTTCATGACAGTGAATAACTTGGTTTCCGTACAGCTTATCCTAAAAGTCGTCAGTTGTTGGAGCCTTAGAGCGCATGTCCCTTTCCTTGGCTAATTAGCAGACCTCTCCTGTGTTGATTGTTTCGGAGGGGTGGTGGTATACTGAGCAGGGTTTCTAGTGAAAGAAATATGATCATGACATATTGTATCTTTTGCCTTTAGGGAGCTTCTTCTTTAAAAGTGCTGCTAAACATGTATGTGTTTAACCTTTGTGGAAAGTAATTTTGGAGTCCACTGAATGTGGAGACGGTAAATATTTGGAGTCACTAATCTAGTCACATATCAGGAAAACGTACCAGAAAGTAACAAGAAAATGGGCCCTCAACTAATAGTTGAGAGTTAGCAGTCGGAATAAACAGGAGTGGTTTTTCGTTTTGTGTTCTTTAAACAAGGTTGACTCATGCTGAACAGAGCTCTGAAATGGAATTACCTGCACACTGTCTAGGAAAGGGATCTTATTTGTGTCCCTGGAGTTTGAGAGGGTTTGCAAGCCAAGCTATTTTATGAAGTTTTAATACCATTAGCTTAGTGTTATTTTTCACAGTGAACTGTAAGGGCTGATAAATTTGATTTATATTATCCCTGTTAAGTCCAAATGACTAAGTGGGTACAGAATAACCTTTAATAATTCAATATAAAAGGAGTTTTAACTTTATTGATTTATTTTTATGCAGTGAAAGCAGAAAGATGTGGAAGCTCACCCTGATTATGCTTGATCTGGGCAGTTATCTCCATTCCTGTTGTTTATTCTTTGTCTCCTCCTCCCGTAAGATGCATGTTTATATACATAGTGCTCAGAGCTTCGAATTGGGCTATTCTAATAGATGGGCAGTGGTGCTCACCACTGTTTTAATTTCAAATTCCTTACTAGTTATCATTGGATATTTTGTTTTTAAATTTATCTTTGATCTCTGTAGTAGATTCTGCTACAAAAAGAAGCTTTTTTTCCCCCTTAATGAGGAATGAAAGCTCCACTTTGGTATTGGTGTAGGATAAGTGAATATAGAATATAGATAGAAACAATACTGATTTAGGAAAATGGTAGGAACTATGACCTTTCTAGCCATGGGTCTGGGGTAGGTTTATAGTACTAGGCACGAATTCCCTTCTATTTGCAGGTCTTACTTCCAATTAGATACCTGCTGATTACCCCAAAGGCATAAGTGTCACTATTTAGTCTTTGGGAAAAGCTTGCCAGACTGGTCATTGTTGTGGTTTGCAGGCTTATCAGCTGTTCAAAGTGCAGAGGGTAAGGAACCAAGGATTGCCCAGCTCCACTTCATCCACATCAGCAGCACAGTTTCTGCACCTCAGGCTGACGGAATATTGTAAAAGGAGTGGAAAGAATACAACAGCCAGAGGCCTAGGATGACTGCTCTGAGACAGTGCTTTCCAGATGCGACAGGGATGCTGCACCAAGGAAATCTCAGCAATACGCTTGCATTAACAAGACCTGCGTCATGCCAATACCAGTCCTTATGCCAACAAAGGATGGGGGAGTTTTCACAGTCTCTATTCCTAAATGAGGAAATACGGGCAGTCATGGCTGCTGAGTGGAGAAGAATAACTTTTCTCCAGAGATGAGGTCTCTGTTAGGTTATGCAGTCTCACGGGGTGCGCCTTAAACACACGTATGTTTGAGCAATACTTAACGGACTCAGGAGGTGGTGTATGAGAGGTCATTAATTTAAAAGTGAGCTAAGGGAAAATTTGGAGGTAGGAGAGAGCAGGAGAAAAATGATTTAAGTGCAGTGTGTTTGTGCATGAAATTCTCAAAAAAAGAAACAACACCAAAGAAATGGAAACGGAATGTGTCAAACAATTCCTTTGATGAAGTTATGCTGCCCTTTCCATATGAGTTTTGCATGCACCTTTGAAAGTTTTGTGGTTGATTCCTTTCTCACAGATGGCTGCAAAATTAAAGGCCATGCCATATACTTCAGCACACTCTACTGGGCCTCCATTCTGTGTTAAAGCCTCCCCCTCCCCACTTCTCTCTGGAAAAGCTATGACTTCCTAGGAAACAGCAACGTGATGGGGCATGACTTCTGAGTCAAGGCTTTTGGGGACATAGAAATCTTTCCAGTTCCTCACGAAGCAGCATCCACTTTCTTCCAGCTGCAGCGTGCATCCTAAGGCCTTCAGCGGCCACACAAGCATCCTGATGGATGGCCTTGAGGCTGCCATTTTGTGAGGGAGTACAGGCTAGCCTGTAGACTGTAGAAGCTCTGAGACTATGTACTGGGAAAGAACGAGATGCTAGTCTCAGTAGTTCTTGTGCCCCAAAATTTTAGCTCCAGCTCTCTCTAACCACAGCCTCAACAATAACAAGTCAAAATATTCCAGCCAAGGCCTTTTCCAGTTCTGTGGTATCTGATATCATGAGAGATAATTTTCTCTAAGCTACTTGGTTTTAGTCATTTATTGCACAGCAATGGAAAACTAGAATAAATGCATTCTTAGATTTTTAGCCCTTGAAGTAATTATTATAAGCATTTTAAAATCAAATTTTATTTGTTTCTGTAATGATCCTTTTTTTTTCCAGGTCATATGTCAGGCATCTCATCTACTCATACTCGGTTCTTCCAAACAGCTTGTCATTTGCCAACTTTGAGTTTTAATCTCTGGGTAAAAAAGAAAAACTAACAACTAAAACTCTTTAGAATGCTGATATGCCTTTTTAACAGCCACCAGCTGAATTTTGCAGTTTGGGTGTTGGGGAAATAGTTGAATATTTTTTTTTTAATTTTTACTTTTTTAGTTTGGTAAAACTGCGTGGGAGAATTGAAAAATGGAGATGCCGAATCCAGTGGTAAGAAGGTACAAGTGTCAGAAAATTAGTCATAATGGAGGTGACAGTGGGCATGTGCAGCCTTGCGAACAGCTGGAAGAGTCTCAAATAAGTCTTCATTTTCTGTGTGAAATTCTGTTCAGCTGTGAAGGAAAGCAACGAAGTTAAAACACATATGCAATGTTACGGACATGACACTAAAGATCCTATCTCAGAGGTAAATTATACTCAGGGATTTTTCTAATTATCCTTTCACTGTGGACTCAGGAGATCTATTAGTCTACTCTGTTTTAATTAGCCCCAGTAGGGGGTGAAAGTTTGGTGAAGATTTTATCAAATAAATGCTCTCCTGGATTCCTGAACGGAGAACTTGCTTGAGATAATGGTGCAATAATGAGAGGAACTGATGTACAAAGGGAGCGGACAGATTTCAACCTTGAGGTGTCAAATAGCAAGGAGCATCTAGTTCCTGCTGTGGGGAAAGGAAAAGATTAGCTCTTAGGGCTTAGTGTGAAAATCCTGCATTTTAATTGCCTTCCTGCCTGGTCTCCTAATGACATCTCTACTTAGTACGCCCCATCTTTCCACATTTTACTCCTTGTTCCCCCTTCTATTTAGTGTGTCGATTTGGCTTGCTAATATTTTTCAGAAACACATTACATATTAAAGAAGTTATGGAAACTTTTGTGAATAGAGAGCTATTTTGCATATTAATTTTGTTAACAAGACATCTTAATGTTTTAATGATTTTAACAAAATATATTGGACTTTCCAGACAGACTCTTATGTCATGTGTAAGTAATCAGAAATTTGTTTCACATCTTTCAACATTTATGCTCTTATTTTTCACTTTTAAAAAAATGACTTAAAAATGTGTAGTGTGTGTGTGTGTGTGTGTGTGTGTGTGTGTGCATGCGGGAGCATGCATATGTGTGCATGCGCATGGGTGTTCCTGTGTATGTTTGCAAGCGCCACATATGGGAGGAGGCCAGAGAGCTGCTAGACCGTCCGGAGCTGTGGTTGAGGGCGTTGTGAGCCACCTGACATGAGAACTAGACCCTGATCTGCTGGAAAAGCTACGTGGTCTTTAACGCCAAGCCGTGTCCCCGCTCCTATTTTCAGTCTAATATCTAGTTGTGCTGACTAGCAATTAAGGATGATATTTAATGCCAACGACAATCAAAGCACCGTTAGCTTTCTCTTCATTTCAATTTCTAATCTTTTTCCATCAAGCATGACATCATTTCTTTATTTGAAATTGACATTTTATATTAATCATCTTAAGGAAATAACCAATTATTTATTTTGATTTTTTTTTAGATTTATTAGAATTGGAAGTGGTAATCAGTAAATTTTAAACATCCCATTGAAATATTTATAATTGCCATCTTTAAATTATTATGTATTAAGAAATAAAGTAAAGTAGTTGACAATTGATTTAATACACTAGTTATTTTGCTTCACATTTTAACATTTTGAATTTAGAAGTCTTTAGACTTATGGACTAAAGACTAGGTCGCTGTACGTATATCATCTGATTGGTGAGGCTGCCTGGGCAGGACCCTGCTATGGAAGACCACTGCAGCTATGCACCTTAGAATGTATCACAAGTCAAGAAGCAAGAAAAGTGTGCCCTTAAGTCGCTGTAGAAACTGATTCGGAGGGAGAGAACAAAAACAACTACAACAACAACAACAACAAAATAAAGACAAAACATCTTAATGATGACAGAAGATGGAATTAAAAAATAAAGAGAAAAGGAAAAAAGAATAAGAAAATATGTATTGCTATTTATTCTTTCATGTCACCGGGTGCTGGTGACACAGCTAACAATTAAGAGCCACATAATTTGTCCTGAGATAGTTGCTTATCTACTCCACTTATGTATCAGATTTACCAGGACATAAATTCTTTTTCTCTACCTCTGAGATTTGGTTAGAAGAGATTTCTACTCCAAACCTTGAAAAATACATGAATTATACAAATTGGTCTTAATATTTCTCTTTAGGTTGTGTATTGAGGCTGACTCCCAGAGATAGGGAGAAAAAAATTATGATTTTGCCGAAGATGATTTATCTAAGCTTTTGGTAATGATGTTGTAGAGAGTCTGAGACCCAAAGACTCTCTACTGTTTAAGTATTCTACAAAAATTTTATTAATAATTTTACATTTTGATTATGAGGCTAAAATCATTGAATAGATTGAAGCATTAGTGAAGATTATTGAGGTATTACTGAATCAGTTTAATGTTTAACAATATAAATCCCAAGTAGGCAATAATTTTGCTGAAACTGTTTCTAGGGATATGTTTGAAAATCTTAGTCTGTGTAGTGATGGAATCTGTTCATTTTGTCAAACACGCACGATGCTAATGCCCAGGTGTAAAATTAATTGTTTGAAAATGCTAAGCCTATTAAGTAAGGTTTATTCTCTTCAAATGATAATGGAATTCTAAAAATGATGCAAGATTGGCTGGCAAGCGAGATGTATAAAGGGACATTTCTTCCATGAGTAGAAATTAATTGCCTTACCAGGAAGAAAGTTACATAATTTTCTAAGAAAAAAATTCTATGTAATTTTGAAAGCAGGCTTCCACAAGCTAGAAGGATATTAGGATGAAAGTCTAGGAAGCTGATTTTAAAACTCAAAGATGGAATTAATGGAGAGATCTTACGAAAATCAGGAATAAAATTTTATTTAACATGGTTTTTATATTAAAGTTTGCCGAGTGGAATAATTTAACGACATGAAGTAAAATCAATGCCCCTTTAAACCAGGACTGCATGTAGGTGAGGGGTGAATAGGGCTGTGGTGTGCTCAGGATGACCATTTGACAGTTTCTGCATGCCTTCTGTAAGCAGATGGAGTAAGGAAGTCTTTCTAGTATATGACTAGTTGTCAATCCGTTCTTTAAAAACCAAATTACAGAAACAAAATACTTGACTGTAGAAACCATTCAGCAGCTGGAACCTGGTGAGAGTTAGAGTTTGCTGTGAGGTCTGAGGTCCTACACTAGGCTCCAGCAGACTAGCCCAAATCCAAATGGACTTGTGCTTAAGTGATTTGGAATTAAGCCGAGCTGTGGAACAGGTTGGTTTTCTTGAAACCCAGGCAGTTCCAGGCAGCCTGAGTTGGCTATGGGGACATTCTCTCTGTTGAATCCTCTAAGCAGAGTAGCTTTGAAATGACCTGCAACTTTTAGTTCTGTTCTTTAAGTTCTACTTTCTCTAGTCTCTTTCTCTGAAACTAATGTCCTTTGCTACACCCATAGAAATACTTTCTTATCTATTATATATGGGGTGGGGGGTGTCCTGGCTCTAGAAGTGAATATAGAAATCAACTAGTCTGTTATGCTAAGTTTGTTGTAGTTTTGTCTTTTGATGTCAGTATAACAGAATAAGGAACCATGCTGTTTGTTGTTAGTGAACTTGGATTTGAGTTCAGCCAGCTGTCTGACTGTCGGGATTGTAAGAATGAAGACCATGGTGGTGGTGTGTGCATTATTGGGGTTGAAACGTGGAGTCTAATGATGCAAAAATCAATGAAGCTGAAAGGGTTCCCTGTGCAGTGAGGAGCTCCAAGATCTTAAGATTCTGTGAAACAGTCAGAGGCTGACCATGGGTTGAATTCCAGCATTGTCCACAGCTGTGCTTCCAGGACCCTGGCTTATTGGAGCAGCCATTCTGAAAGTGATAAGGCTTGAGATTGTTGATCTCAACACTATGTTCTTACAACAATTTTGGCATCATTTCAGACACTGCACACTGAGCACACTGAAAATATGGGTTTCTGGACATGACGGCTTCCAAGCTTTACTTGTATTAAAAAGATGTTTCAGAGAGACAGACATATAGGTGCAGGAGTCAACAAAGATGAAAGAGACATGGGAAGTAGTATAGAGAGATGGAACAGTACCACAGAGACCACGGAAGTAGTATAGAGAGATGGAACAGTACCACAGAGACCACGGAAGTAGTATAGAGAGATGGAGCCATACCACGGAGACCACGGAGTGAAGGAGACCAACCTTTCTCTTTTCCATGGTGTTTGTGTTCCAGGTTCTAGACAGTTAACAGGCATACTCAGAAGAAGAAGGCTCTTTGCATATCAGAGAAGGCTGTTGGGAAGGAAGCCAATGATGAACCCATGAGTAGCCCAACTATTCTACGAAACATGCCAGGTTTTGATCAGAGGCTTGGAAGAGAATAAAGAGAAGTGAGAACATAGCACCCCGACCTACAGTGGGTGCATTTGCAAGTGACTTCCTTATTTGAGGAAGGGATGCGATACAGATCGAAGCTGCTATGATGTTTCCAGGAAAAAACGCCCCCCCCCCCTCCTTCTCCCAGATTAGACTGGCTCTCCACTCCGGCTGTCTTTTCCTTTGCAGCTTCTAGGAATAGCTCTTTCACCGTTATCTCATTCTCTACATTGCTTCTTCCATCAATAGCATACTGCAAGTTGTAAAGCTGAAGTGAGAAGAGGATCCTTCATATTTCTCCCCTGCTCTATTGTTAAGTAGCTGTGGTTATGCCTCCTCCCTATAAAATGAAGATGTTTATGATACTGCCTGATATAACTATTATGAAGATTGAAGGAAGTACTGTATGCATAGATCAATGCTTGGGACATATAAGCAGCACACATAAATATGATAAATAAACCTTAAGAAATATAATGAGATGTATAGTTTCTGGAAGTACAAACATTTTTCTTTCTTGTTAGGCCATGTATTCTAGCACCTTCAAGAATGCCTAATGTTTGCCAGAAAAATTTAGGGGTTGACTTGTGGTAGCCAGCCCTTTCTTTTGGTCTCAGTATGAGAAGTTAAGATGGATCCAAATGGATGTGAACACACTTTTAGCAGAGTTTACAAGCACAAGTGTCACCCCGATGCGGGGATCCTTGAGTAGGAGGGTATAAGCAAAAGTTTCTGTGGAGCTGATGCTCTGCGAGCTTGAGTAGCTGTGTCCTCTTCAAAGCTGATGTCTGCATGGTCAGGGGACCAGACTTCCCACAAACATGCAAGTCTTATCAAATGAGAATCTGCTTAATAAGTACAAATGCATTCTTAATATTCATTGCAATTCTTTATGTAAGTGATGCCTATAGGATCAAAATGGAGCTGTTTCTTTTAATTAAAAATTAATTTATTTCAAGAACCACCCTTTAAATCTCTCCTTGTATCTTTTTTTCTTCGAATTTTTAAAAGCTTTTCAAAGTTTTTCCTGAGCCTATTTCTAATCATAAAACACTGCGATATATTTTTTTTACCTAAATTTATGAAAATTAATGACTCAGTCAACTCTTGTGTTACAGCTTATATTCATCCAAAGAGTCCTTCTAGTACTAATTAAGCATCCTAAATAAATTGACTTTTGAGGCACCTTTCAATTTTTGTAATTGAGTTCAAAAATGATAATCTTTAACTCAACAAAATCTACCATAGAGAGCCTAATTTCAATTCCGGGACTATAGTGTCAGCTTAAATGTCAGGTAAATAAATGAAATAACTTGTCCACAGGAAGCCGTGTGCAGTATTTCTCATTAACCTCTTAAAATTGTTAATAGTTTTACACTGTGGCATGCATAGGTCAGGTTTTCCATTTGTAGTTTGGGACTCTCTTCAAAATTTTTTTTTGGTATGCTCAGTAGAAAACCATATGCCTTCATGATTCTTGAGGAAGAGGGCTGCTTTGTCAGTTACCCAGAGTCACAACATCACTTCTGTGTTCTTGGAGTTGTGAAATATTTCTAACCGCACCAGGTCTAATGAGAAACATTGTCACCTTCAGTGTCGAAATTCCTGGCACTTCATTCTTGAGCACCTATGTAGAGCAACTCTATCGTGCACACTCAGCAGGGCTGAGGTCCTCAAACTGAGTGCCCCTCTAGTCTCTGGCCATTGTGGTATTAGTGAATGTGTCCTTAGGAAAGGAAATCTGACCGAGATATTTACCTAAAGCAAAGAGAAATATGAAATGGACCTGCTTAAATAAAGCAGCGATGCCTGATTTTGAGTTACATAATATGAATTGTATGCAGCTTTTCTTTCCTCTTCCAACCTAGCTAATTAAGTGTTCTTGCTTGAAGTCATTATTAGAACTTACATTTATCTTCTGCAGTTTCTCAGTTCTATTCATTAAACTCTAAAGGAGACATATTTATCTTAGCTTCATCCTCAAGTGGAAGTATTTTTTTATTTTATCACTAATTTAAGGGAGAGAAATAGGACCGAGGAATAAAGGCCAAATGAGCATTATTCTTTGTACTTTAAAATGCAAACATCATTTATCTTTTCTATACACACTTGTGTGTGTTTTGTATTATGTGTAGCATATATGTTTGTGCTGTATGCACATACATGTGCTGGTGTATATACCCAGACACAAATATGGGGCTGCCAGAACAGGTCTTCATGTATCTTTCTCCATCACTCTCTACCTTATTAATTATTGCCTTGAGACCAGGTCTGTCACTGAACCAGAAACTTGCTGTTTTGGCTAGGCTGCCTGGCCAGCAAACTCTGGAGATCTATCTATCTCTGTCCCACAGTGCTGTGGGGAAAGGCAGTCATATATGGTATTTAACATGGGTGCTGAGGATTCAAATTCAGGTCCTCATGCTTGCACAACGAGTTCTCTTATTTATGAAGTTATCTTCCAAACACGTATCTATTTTTATAAAATAAATATGCAAGGGACAAGACAGGATTACCCACTGATCACCTTTCAGTAAGTCTCTGTCATTTAAAGAAATATAAATGTTAGCTACTTACCTGGTTATGAAGCTGTCTCTTCAGGAGCATAGACTGGTCAGTATGTTAGCTCAATTTCCCAAGTTAGATACTGAAGAGAGGTGTGCAATCCAAGTGATGCTTTCCACTGAGATCCAATAGAAATTCAAACTAACAAGGCGGAGCTGGGACAGAAGTAGGAAAAGCCCGCTGGTGGCCTCACCTTGGTCGTTCAGTAGAATGCAGGGCATCCAAGAAATCTCAGAGAAATGCAAAACCACAGCAAGGTAAATAGTGATTCCCAAGTGCTTGGTGTCTGCCTGGAGATGGCCTTCCTCCTCTAATGCTGCACCCAGGCCTTTCTACTGGATGCACCCTAAATTTGATGCTGAAGGTGCACACACACACACACACACACACACAAACACATACACAAATGGTTCAGTAAAAGATATGAGGGGATGCAGTAGAGCGCTGATCTTGTCTGTCTCAGGATAATACAACCTGATGTTGATGTGTGACACCGGACAAACTCTCTTGCCAGTTCATGAAACAGTAGACAGTTTCCACTGGAACATACATATATATTCTGGTGTGGCCTTATGTGGCTCTGATTTTCTTAGCTATTAATGCAGGCCTCTATGTGGGACTGGGGAGTCTCTTTTCCTGTCTCTCCACTATGAAGCAAATAAGGTCTGAGGCCAACCCTGTTTACAAACTTCTGCTATGTAGAGTGAATTCCCTCTTTCCTTTCCATCAAGACAAGGCAGGAAAAGGAATTAACTCCTTGGGAAGGAATCCCCTCAGATCCAGCGACTTTATCATCCAACCTCCAAGCATGAGGACCTTGCAGAGGCTGTGGCTTAAAAGAACTACAGAACATTACAGTCCAGACTTGTGGACATGACTAGCTTCCCCCTGAGGTTGGACTCCTGTCCTCTTACCCCAACTGCACCTTCATAACCTGAGCTCCCAGGTTCTTATTGGCATTTTCCACCCTCTCCCATTGGCAAAGGGATAGCACAGTTCATAGAAGAGTCTGAACTTGTTCAGAGAAGTTCATTCCTGGTCATTGGTATCTTTGAGGTGTTCAAGGCTCATGTGTGAACCAACTTTTTCTTTTTACATTTTTTATTGATATTTATTGAGCTCTACATTTTTCTTTGTTCCCCTCCCTGACCTTTCCCTCCCCACTTCAATCCTCCCCCAAGGTTCCCATTTTCCCAATTTACTCAGGAGATCTTGTCTTTTTCTACTTTCTACTTCCCATGTAGATTAGATCTATGTAAGTCTCTCTTAGTGTCCACATTGTTGTCTAATTTCTCTGGGATTGTGGTTTGTAGTCTGGTTTTCTTTGCTTTATGTTTAAAAACCACCTATGAGTGAGTACATGTGATAATTGTCTTTCTGTGTCTGGGTTACCTCACTCAAAATAATGTTTTCTAGCTCCATTTTCCTGCAAAATTCAAGCTGTTATTTTTTTTCTGCTGTGTAGTACTCCATAGTGTAAATGTACCACATTTTCCTTATCCATTCTTTGGTCAAGGGGCATTTAGGTTGTTTCCAGGTTCTGGCTATGACAAACAAAGCTGCTATGAACATAACTGAGCACATGTCCTTGTGTCACGATTGAGCATCCTTTGGAAGTACACCCAAAACTGGTATTATTGGGTCTTGAGGAAGGTTGTTTCCTAATTTTCTAAGAAATAGCCACACTGACATCTAAAGGGGCTGTACCAGCTTGCATTCTCACCAGCAATACAGAAGTGTTCCCTTTTCCCCACATCCTCTCCAGCATAAGTTGTCATCAGTGTTTTTGATTTTGGTCATTCTTACAGGTGTAAGATAGAATCTCAGAGTTGTTTTGATTTGCAGTTCTCAGATGACTAGGATGTTGAACATTTCCTTAAGTGTCTTTCAGCAATTTTAGATTCCTCTGTTGAGAGTTCTCTGTACTCCTTTTTTTTTAATTGGGTTATGTGATCTTTTGGTGTCCAGTTTCTTGAGTTCTTTGTATATTTTGGAGACAAGACCTCTATCTGATGTGGGGTTAGTGAAGATCTTTTCCCATTCTGTAGGCTGTTGTTTTGTCTTGTTGACTGTGTCCTTTGCTTTACAGAAGCTTTTCAGTTTCAGGAGGTCCCATTTATTAATTGTTTCTCTCAGTTTCTGTGCTGCTGGGGTTATATTTCAATGCAATGCCCATCAAAGTCTCAGCAAAATTCTTCAAAGACCTCAAAAAAAGTACTCAACTTCATATGGAAAAGTAAAAAACCCAGGATAGCCAAAACAATCCTGTACAATAAAAGCACTTCTGGAGGTATCACAATCCCGGACTTCAAACTCTACTATAGAGCTATAGTACTGAAAACATCCTGGTATTGACATAAGAACAGACAGGAGAACCAATGGAACCAAATAGAAGACCTGGATATTAATCCACAGATCTTCGAACGCATCATCGTTGATAAAGAAGCAAAATATATTAAGTGGAAAAAAGAAGGCATATTTAACAAGTGGTGCTGGCATAACTAGATATCAACATGTAGAAGAATGAAAATAGACCCATATCTATAACCATGCACAAAGCTCAAGTCCAAATAGATCAAAGACCTCAATATAAAGTCAGCCACACTGAACCTTATAGAAGAGAAAGTGAGAAGTACATTTGAACACATTGGCACAGGGAACCTCTTCCTAAATAGAATCCCAGCAGCACAGACACTGAGTAAACCAACTTTTAAATATCTTAACTACTGCTTCTGCCTAAGATGACACTTGATCTCATTTGAGAGAAAGCATCTTTTCTGACTTATCAGAACAAAGGCAATAGCATGTCACAATATTATGAGATTCCTAAGCACAAAATAGCACAGTGGCGGGACTTTCTACTTCATACCCTGTCAACGGATTCTGAGGATGAAATTGCTTTATAGGATCATCAATAGGATCAAACTGTCCCTAAGCTGCTAGGTCTATGATGTTCTTGCACAACTTTGGGGTGCCCTGCAATAACTAAAGGCCTTTCTCTAGCACAAGGATGCCCAGTTTTGGCAAGTAAAGAAGAAATTAGCAAGCGTTTCGTTCGACTAATTCTATACTTGGTATTACAACAGCTGTCATTGTAGAAATAGCAGGCAGAGTTTACTCCTTGACATTTGATGACTCAGGTCAACGTGTGTTTTTCTCTGACTTGTCTTTTAAGCTGTAAAGAATTGCCTGTCCCAATGGATGGAGATAGAGACAGAGACCCACATTGGAGCACCGGACTGAGCTTCCAAGGTCCAAATGAGGAACAGAAGGACGTAGACCATGAGCAAGGAAGTCAGGACCACGAGGGATGCACCCACCCACTGAGATGGTGGAGCTGATCTAATGGGAGCTCAACAAGGCCAACTGACTGGGACTGAAAAAGTATGGGATAAAACCAGACTCTCTGAACATGGCAGACAATGAGGGCTACTGAGAAGCCAAGGACAATGGCACTGGGTTTTGACCCTACTGCATGTACTGGCTTTGTGGGAGCCTAGCCTGTTTGGATGCTCACCTTCCTAGGCCTGGATGGAGGGGGGAGGACCTTGGACTTCCCACAGGGCAGAGAACCCTGACTGCTCTTCGGACTGTAGAGAGAGGGAGAAGGGAGTGGAGGGAGGGGGAGGGAAATGGGAGGCAGGGAGGAGGCAGAAATTTTTTAATAATAAAAAATAAATTAATTAATTAAAAAAGAATTGCCTATCCATGTGATAGGCAATAAGTCTTTAAATTGATTTCCTGTTCCTGTTTTGTTTCAGCTACTAAAACTTAAAAAATTATGATTAGCTTTTGAAAGTTTTGTACAGGTATATAATGAATTATAGTCATTTCCAAGCTCGATTCCTCTCCCCCATTCCACTTCCCCTTCACACTCACATTCTTCTCCTTCCCAACAAACCCCCGTCAGACTCTTGATTTTACCCTTGACCCACTTTGTCTAATCATGTTTCTTGCATGAGCGTGAGAGAACACAGATCAGAACATAGGCAACTTAAAGGTGAATACACCACTGAAAAAAATGACCCACTTCCAAAAGTCATTAACTGTCAATGTCTCCTCAAAGATAAATGAAGCCTCATATACCCTTTCCCCTTCCACCATAAAATACTAACAAATCTTCCTTCTGCAGGTGACCAGAGCTGCAGTGAGTTCATGAGTGCCAGGTTGTGTTCAGAGGACATCTCTTTATAGCACATCTTGCCATCCTTCAACTCTTCCATTCTTTCCACCCACTCTTGCACGATGTTCCATAAGCCCTGGAGTAGATGTAGATGACTCTTTTGAAGGCAAACACTATACCCTTCCTTATTCCCAGCACTTCAGCCAGACAAGATATGAGTGTTTATTCAACATTAAGCTTCCCTGTGGAAGGCTGAAACAACGCTAATCCATGGATGTAAATACAAGTGTTGAGAAGAGAGTTTGACCACACACACTTTTCACAAAACAGTGACTACTAGGAATTTTTTAAATGGCTTCTCAGTGGTATGTTTTTTCTTCCAGTGGTATGTTTTAGACAAAACTGAATACTAGCCTGCTTTGGTATATTGACTGATGTATCTGGAATTGTGTGTGTGTGTGTGTGTGTGTGTGTGTTTTATTTCCAAGGTGGGGTTTCTCTGTGTAACAGTCGTGGTTGTGGTTGTCCTGGGACTCACTTTACAGACCAGACTGGCCTCAAACTCACAGAGCTCCACCTGCCTCTGCCTCCCAAATGCTGGGATTGAATTTTGTGTTTCTCTGTTCTCTGCCATAGTGTGCGGAATATTCTTTGCTCATACTGCAGACTGTCCTCTTGTCTCTTAAGAGTCCATCTCTTCCATTGGTAATCAGGCCATGCCAGATCACATCCCCTTTCTAGATAGGGAGTCTGTTTCTTTAGACACCAACCATCTCTTATCGAAGATTATCTTAATTTAATTTTATGTCCCTTTCAAGAAAAAGTATATATGTAAGGTGCAAAGCTCTACTTTAAATAATTACAATTCACTGAACAATTTCTCAAAATATAGTGGTATTTGATAGTCAGTGTTTACACCAATAAGCAGAGAGGACCAGGGTCATTGGCAAAGTTCCAGAAAGTATAGATAGATGCTGCCATAGGGCTTTCTTTAGCTTAAGGAAAAAATCAAGTTGATTGTGCATGTATGTGTGTTGGGGGACAGGTGGTAATATGTATGTATATGGGAGTCCAAAGACAACTTGTGGCAGTCAGTTTTCACCTTCCAACATCTGGGTTCCAGGGACTGAACTCAGGTCACCAAGCTCAGTGTTGCATGCCTTTACCCCCTGAGCTATCTTGCTTATCCAGGATTTTTCACTCTCCTAGATACATATTGGGTTTGCTATATTCTCAACTATTTCTGACATTCAAATGATCTGATGATCTTTCTTTTAGTGTTTTCTTTGTTAAAACTAACTTCCCTGGAGAACTTGTGTTCCTTCATGGTCTTCCAGCCCATGAATTAATCTGAGTGAATGTAATGGAGGAGAAGGATTCTGTACGAAGGTGTTGAGCCTCTGCCTGCAGCTGTTTCCTCTCCCACATACAACTGTTTTCCAGGAGTGCGCTTATGACCAGTTCTGTTGATTATGATGAAACATAACATTTGTTGGAGAAAAAAAAAGAACATTTAGAAAGTGTCCATATCCTGTATGCCACTCAAAGGTATTGGAAGTCATAGTTGAAACTCCTGCTGCTTGTGCACTGGGGATGCTCACCTCCCAGGCCATGTCCTTGTCTTCTCTTTGTCTGCCCAGGAGGACTAAACCTGCTCTAGCTCTTTTATACCTCTGAGAAACTCCCAGTAAGACAAAGACAGTTGGGGCAGTGCAGAGCTCTCAGGCAGGACAGTGCCGCCTCTGAACCCAATGTCTCAAATAGAGGTTGGAAAAGAACATGTTCAGTATTTCCTCAAAGGGCCTTTGAGGGATTCAGACATCAAAGCAAGGGTTGCCTGAGAGAGAAAGCTCTTAGGTGACTGCCGTCTTGCCTTTAGTTTTTATTCATAGATTCCCATCTCACATAACCCTAAAGTGTTTCTTGGTTTCTTAGATGACACACCTCTATCTATCTATCTATCTATCTATCTATCTATCTATCTATCTATCTATCTATCATCTATCTATCAATCTATCTATCTATCTATCTATCTATCTATCTATCTATCTATCTATCTATCTATCATCTGTCTGTCTGTCTGTCTGTCTGTCTGTCTGTCTGTCTATCTATCTCCTATCTATCTGTTGTAGGCAAAGAGTCACTTTGTTCTGTCCCAGCCACCCAGTTGGCTTACACCTGAAATAACCACACAGAAATTGTATTAATTAAATTACTGCTTTGTCCATTATCTCTAGCCTCTTATTGGCTAATCTCACATCTTGATTTAACCCATTTCTATTAATCTGTATTACCACATGGCAGTGGCCTACCGGGAAAGAGTTGGCATGTCTGTCTCTGGAATCTCCATGGTGTCTGTCTCTGACTCTGTTTCCTTCCTCCCAAAATTTAGTTAAATCAAGATGTGAGCATTAGGCAATAAGAGGCTATATATATATATATATATATATATATATATATATATATATATAATGGGCCAGGTAGTGATTTAATTAATACAGTTTCTGTGCGGTTATTTCGGGTGTAAGCTAGCTGGGCAGCTATGGCAGAACAAAGGGACCCCTCTCCTACAACATCTATTATCTATTATTGTTTGAAAATTTCATGTGTGTATTGATCAATTTTATTACTGAATTCTTCTCCTTCAATTCCTCTTCTTTACCCCATCCTGCCACAATTTTCTCTCAATTTCATGTGCTCCTTTAAAAAAATCCACTGAGTTTGCTTAGTGTTTTATATGCATAGGTTTATGTCCATTTATTAGTACATGGATAGCCTCTCAGGGGCCACATCTCCAAAGAAAAATGATTCTTCTTTTTATAAAGCAAAAATGGGACTGAGGGTATGGCTCAGAAGGGAGTACTTGCCTAGCATGAGGGAGGATGTAGGCTCCATCTTTAGTGCCACAAAATAAATAAACAAGCAAACAAATAAACAAATAAATACTAGTTTGGGGGGAGTTTGTTTACCATTCACACAGGTAAATGAAGTCATTATTTGTTAACACATACTAAGCTGATGCACTTGACACTGTAGAAAGGGATGTATGTGCATTATTTAATTTTATGTTCAGAATGACACAAAGCTGGTTCTTATATTTGATGCTAAAGAACAGAGAGAAGTAAACCCCATTAAGAATTTGCGAGCTAAACACCTCATAAGTGGTAAGTGAAAGAAGCAAGCTTCTGAGCCTGCTCTAGCTTTCTTTGGTGGTGCTGCTTTTATGTGTAGAGGGACTTAGAACATGCAAACTCCAACAAGCATATAGTGTATTAGACCAAATCATGGACTCTTGAAGTCTATATTGGAAGGTGTGCCAGAGCCCTGTTATGCTATTTCTCTACTGGTTTCAAAGTTGCTGATAAGATGAATTTGACATTTTAAAAACCTGACATCCAATGCACGCCACCCACCCATATGATTTGGTAGACTTTTTTTTCTTTTTTACCATTTTAGATCCATTTTCTCCTTCTTTGTTCCTGCTCAGTTTCTGAAATGCCTGTGCTTTTTCTGGGTATCCAAGAGGGCTATCATTTGCAAGCATATCTCTTTTAAGAGAGGCTTCCTGACTCAACTTTAGCTGTGAAACTTTGCAGCTCTTTTAAGAGGCCCTGCCACCAAACACTTAAATGATGTCTATGAATTGCTGACAGCATGCTTCTTGATGGTGTCAGGGACCTTGAAACTCCATAGAGTTGTGGCAATAAACATGGCTCCAGTCAGTACCACTGCCATGAATCTTGTCTTTCAGAAAGCTAAGGAATGGGTTGGGTCCAGCTGTCAAAGCCATGGCTTTAATCCTAGCCATATCATTTAGCAAATTAAAGACTCATGTGATCAGAAAAAGAGAGATATACAGTAAAGATAGAGTCAGATGAAGAAAACCACTAAATGGTTTATAGTGTATTTAAAAATATATGCAGGCTTGTGAAAAAAAAGAAAGAGGGTAAAGTCCTTAAAATAAAAAAAGAAAGAGAGTAGTTGGGTATGGTGGTACACACCTTTAATCCCAGCTCTTGGGGAGGCAGATGTAGGTTTATCTCTATGTGTTAAAGGTGTGGTGGCACACATCTTTAATCCCAACACTTGGGAGGCAGAGGCTGGTGGATCTCTGTGAGTTCAAGGACAGCCTGGTCTATAGTGTGAGTTCCAGGACAAGCAAAAATACACAAAGAATCCTTGTCTCAAAAAGCCAAAAATTAAAAATTAAAATTAAATAGAGTTTAAAATAAAGCCATGTAAAGATGAAAAATATGCAGAGTCTGGATACTGTATGTTATTGTGTTGTCTTTAAATTGTTTGGTGGCTGAGGAAGGAGCAAAAGCTGCTAAAAGATATTTGGATATTTGAGTATAAATGCTGCTGGATTAATCATATATATATACTTTGAAAATTCCTTGACTTCAAAATTTAAGTAAAAAGTTATGTTACTTTAGGGAAAAGGTTTTGCTTTAGTTTCCACAGGAAATTAGAGGATGTGGATTCATTCTGGGCTAATAAAAATCAGGTTTGATCAAGGAGGACCCCCCTGAAGAATCTCCAATAGGAGCAGATGGTTCAGATGATCTAACATTTCCGAAGACCTCTGTTGGAGTTCCCTCTGAGTTCTGTATCCAGAACAATTTCAAGACTGCTGGCTGAGATGATCAAGCCTCATAGAATTTTTCAGCCAGGACTTGATCATAATCTTAAATTTTCTTTAGGTTCCCATAAGATTATCAGCACCTCCAATCAGCAGGAAGTACCTGGAAAGACTATGCCCACATTCTCCAAAAATTGGATTATGGATATTTATCTTTGTTTAGAGTGCTGATTATAAGATGTTTTGAATAATGGTCTGGACAAAAAGCCAAACAAAGGATATTATATTCAGAGTTCTTTGTTTATTTTTTAAAGGGGGAAGTGCTATGGGACAATGGTCTTTTATCCCGTCACTTGTATTATTTTTAATAAAACACTGATTGGCCAGCATCCAGGCAGGAAGTAGAGGCAGGACTATGAGAACAGGAGAATTCTGGGAAGAAGAAAGCTCAGTCTGCAGTCGTCACCCAGGTGCAGAGGAAGCAAGATGAGAATGCCTCGTTGATGAAAGGTACCAAGCCATGTGGCTAACACAGACAAGAATTATGGGTTAAGATGTAAGAATTAATTAGTAAGAAGCCTGAGCTAGTAGGCCAATCAGTTTATAATTAATGTAGACCTCTGTGTAATTTTTGAGGGGGACCGAACAACTGCAGGACCTGGTGGGACAGATACCTCTGTCAACACCTAGGACCACTCTGGCCTATGGAGAAGCTGTCCAGTCTTGGACCCTAGTGTACAGACCAGGGGAGACAGTGCAGTCTGGGGTTGCTGGGTGGGTTTTAAGGAGTGTTAGTGGACAGTAGGTGGCATCTTAGCTGGGATCCCTAGAACTGGTCTGTCCTCTGATAAAGCAGAAGTCTTCTTCTGAAGTTGTAGACCAGCAAATGGAGTCCAGGGCTGGGTACATGTTCAGTCTGGGTCATTGGGCAGGCTTAAAGGGGCTTTGAGGGCAGTGGGCACTGTCTTCTCTGGGGTCTCTAGGACCACTCTGGCCTCTGGTAAAGTTGTCACGTCTGTGGGCCCTTCTTTGGAGTCTGAAGGAGGGGTGGATAGAATATTCCAAAGCAATAAAGTTATTTCTATAAAAAGGGTCATAGAAATAGCAAGCAGTGTATTTTTCCTCCAAGGAGAATGAATTGCTGTTTGACAATTTTGATTGATATAATATGAATAAGTAGCATTTAAAAATATTTATATTTTAGGAGTCTTCTTCTTCTTTTTTTTTTTTTTTGGTTTTTCGAGACAGGGTTTCTCTGTAGCTTTGGAGCCTGTCCTGGAACTAGCTCTTGTAGATCAGGCTGGTCTCGAACTCACAGAGATCCACCTGCCTCTGCCTCCCGAGTGCTGGGATTAAAGGCGTGCGCCACCGCTGCCCGGCTAGGAGTCTTCTTTTTTAAAAGCATGACAAATAAAGGGATTTGAAGTAGCATGTTGGGGATCTGACTTTCAGAAGTCAGTGTATGTGATGGTAACATGGTGTGTTTGCTTCCTGTTCTTATGACATTATTCATTCAGACACTTTAACATGAATGTAGTCTTTCCATCTGGAGGTGGGATTTTTATGATCTTTTACATTCTTGCACTTTAACATATGTGTAATCTTTCCATTGTGCGGTGGGAAGGAAATAATTGAAAGAAATCAGATGCCTGAATGTCTAGTATACTGAGCAACAAACGAGTCCCACAGCTAACCTGCTTTTTAAATAACCCCGTGGAGCTAAGTGAGTCTCTAATTAGCAGTTACGTATGCTTTTGATGTCTTTGATTTCTCTTTTAGAGACACAGTTATGGCTCATTAATAATGTGCCTGTACATGGAAATATTTTACACAGTTATCTGTGCAGTGTGATGGGTTGGGCAAAGGGATAAGTTGGCTTAAGGTTCGATGCTGCACATTCCATCTCCAGCTGTGAGTCGAGCACTAATCTCACACTTTATTACAGAAGAGAGAACGGAAGCAATAGGGCTCACAATAGGTGCCTAAAGAGTGCATTGCGGGCCACAGATCTCCATGAATGGATGCCTGCCCTGACACTGCAGGCAGCAGGGGAATTAAGGAGATAAAGTGCCTTGGGGGGCTTTGATCTCTTCTGGGGGAAAGAGGATGTGCAAGTCCAAAGCTTTGTATTATCATACCTTTTCCTCGAGCCTCTGAATTCTTCACATTATGTTGGCTTGTCAGTTACCCACCAGTGCCTTGTTCATGCTACTGTGATTTTAGTTCTCATTTTAAAAGTTTATGCTTCTAATTGAGAGACATTGATGCTTCCAGATTCATCCTGACAGATTAATACACAGCGAGAGGGACCTGCTGTCAATGGGCACGTTGAAATGTATGTTTAAAATTGTCTTTTGATGGCAAGGATGCTAAATTATGCACTTGACTAGAATGTTCTTTGCTTCTCTGTGAGCTATGTGATTGAAAACTGTGGCGATTTGATATCTTTTACTATGTTTGTTTGGTAGGTGAAATTGTTAATAAATTATACTTCTGTGAAATTCATTTTCTGTTGCTGTTAGGAGAAAATCAAATAAATGTAAGACTTAGTAGCTTTGAAATTTTGCTGCTAAAAATGTCAGCTTTTAAAATCAGATTCAAGTTTGAAAGAATTCTCTTCCATTGCTACTGTAGCAGGACAGAACTTTATTAAACTTTAATGTGGGGGCTGGTGTGGCGCCGTCAATCATGCAGGTCAAGGAATGCACACTGAGGAACTGAATCATGGGGTAGCATCTCTGGGGGTGCATTTTGCGGGAAAGCGCTGGGGGAGCCTGCAAGAAGCATGGACCCATCAAACACTGTGTACCAGGAAGCAGAAGTCAGGGTTGTTGGCCAATTACTCTCCCAGTGGGAGATCTGAGAGGTGCATCATCACACCATAGTGCATGTGTGGTTCTTCCTTTCCGCTCCACCTGCAGGCCGCCAAGTCGAAAGGGCAAGAGACATTGGTGGTGACAGAAAGCTATGCACTCGAACTGTGAGCTCTAATGGAGACAGCTCTCCAGGAGACAGACTTCAGTAAATCAGTTCAACTTTGTTCTAGGGTATAAGGAATGTATAGGACTGGGAGCCTGGAGACAGCTCTAATTTTCATTAAGTGGCTCACTCCTATCATAAGGCTCCTAGCATAAGCTTCAGTCATCATATGTATGGCAGGGAAGCCTTCTAGGAGGGGTCTATGGCAGGGTTCAAGCTAAAAATAAGCCAGGCATCTGGTTTAGAGACAGCTTTTAGATAAGGCCAGTCCTCCAGGCCCAGAGATGTTCTCCTGATAAGGTAGGTAGAGGCAGAAAGTTGTGTTGGAGGGAGAGAACCTGCTCTTTCGTTTCCAGCCCCAACAAATCAATGTGCTAATAGTGCTAATGCTGCCTTTTGAGTGTGAAACGTCTCTCTCAAGCACGCACGTTTGAACACTTCATTCAGCTGGTGCTGCTTTACTGGGTCACCTTTGGGAACTGGGGCCTAGCTGAAAGAGATGTGACAGTAGGGAACAGGGTTTGAGGCTGATGGTCTGGCCCCACCTTCTGTCCTCCTTCTGCTGAGATGTAAGTCACTCACTCCCAGCCGCATGAAGACCCTGCTGCCATGCCTTCCTGTCACTGCTGACTGGATCCCTTCACACAGTGACAGAGAGAACGCCTTGGTTTGTTTTGTCGGGTATTTGGTAACAGTGATAGGAAAGAAAATAGATACAAGAATTCTCTGTAATAATTGTTTTGAAGACTCTGATAAATGCCGCGTGTAGATAATGTGATTCTTACAGGGATTTTACACAGAACTTATCATTGTCGTTCAGCTGGTTGAAGACATACAGTCGTAGAGAGGGCTGAGGACACTTTCAGTGGTATTTGTCTTCAGACAGCAGGGTGACTATTGTCACTTTTCATCATGAATAGGAAGAAATGGCCTTTGGTTCACTTTTGCATCAGTTGATTTGCAGCGCTCGTCCCAGCCCTTGGTGCTCAGAACCCACTCAAGTTATTTAGATCTTCTAAAGTTCCTCAGTAGGAAATGTTTCTGTGTGGAGTTTCGAGGATCTCTTCCTCTTTTCTAGGTGGAATTCAGTACATGTGGAGAGCGCTGAGTGGGCCCAGGGCTTCTTATTTTGCCCAGCTCTGCAGTGAATCTGTGCTATGCAGAACTGCAACACGAAGGCTCCCTAGGGCTTTTCTGGTTTCTCATCGAGATGTTCCTTACAAGAAGGACAGGAAAGATGGGAGACTGTGAGAACGGGGCCTGTGTATGGTTAAAGTGACTCTGGGACTTCCCATTTGAGGGGCTGCAACATTTTAACTGTTTTATAAAGATGATCAAACGACAAAGAGGAAACTAACTGCTCATGGTTTATGGAATTTTAGCTACAAAACTCAACTGTATTTATGCTGCACTTGATCTTTGGAGGTCTCTGAAGCACGTGTGATCACAATTTAAAACCAGGAAATATTATCTATTATATAATAAGAGTCCATTGCCTGCAGTAGGGGTGAAGGCTATTAAGTAGACTTCATAATTCCTAAATTTTATCTCTCACAGAGGCATCAGCCATCACCTCTGTCTCCAAGCCAATGAATGCCTCAGAGTAAAGCAGAGCTTTGAGCTAAAATTATATAAAGAACTGAAATGCCCCATTACCGTCTATGGATTAAACGCTTGCAAATGGACAAGTGTCTGCAGAGGTGTGTGCTATTTGAATTCTGGGCATATTGTGCAATCAGATATAGTGATTTCAACAGGGATGTCCTCTGATTAGAGAATTATGATTTGATATTCCCGTTGATGGGTGACTACCTACCTATTGTGTTTTAATTATGATTTTTAAAACAGTGATCATACATTCATATGTGTCCTATAATAAAAGGAAAATGTATTCAACATGGTTTTACAAGTAAGATAATACTCAGATTATTTACTTTATTATAGAAAACTATAGATTGGGTGTATTTGTACCACTAGCACTGAGAGTATTTTCTTAAGCAGTGGTTTCTGGCATAATTGCTGGGGCCACTGTAGTTTGAGGAAAAGAAACAGTCGTGCTGAAGAATGACAGAAAGCAATACATTTCATATAATTTCCCCCAGGAAATAGACTAGTAACAAAATACTTAAAAACTTCCTTGAGACTTTTCTTTGGCCCATGTTTGACTCTGCTCTGAAAGGAGACTCATTTCTTTTCTTTGTAACTGCTTTGTGCTGTTCTTTTGTGCTCGTCTCTCATCCGTCTGTTTGAGACTGTGTTGGGGACACGACCTCAGCTATTTTTGTCTCCTCTGGGAGATCTTCCAAGTGCTGAGTACTAAATTTTCCTTCCCTGCCCTACTGGCAGTTTTTGCACCCTTTGAACAGGCTACTTATTTCAAGAGTGAAGACGGAGAAAGGGGGTGAGGAAGAGAAAGAACATCAGACAACATAATTATAGTCCAAAAAGTGGGCACACAGTATGTTTTCCCGCTCTCTCAGCTTCTTTTCTGAGAAGGCGTGAAGCCCAAATGAGGCTGAGGCTGTGTTTCTTGGGCAACATGCAGTATTCTCTGAAGTGGTCTCCCTATTTCTGCTCTTGTCTCTAACCATCTCTTTTCTAAACAACAGCCAGAGCCCTCTTTCAAAGCATCAATTTGCCCATCACTCTGTCTCCCACCCCCCTGATTGTTCCGGGTGCTGCAGCGGCTTCTTACTTCATTCAGAGTAAAATGTGTGCTCCATCATGTAGTCCCATCTGCCCTTTCAGCTCAGACAAGGTCCCTCCCTCTGCCAGCGAGTCTCCTGTCCCTCCATCCTAACCCAGGCTACTTTAACATTCTCCAAAGACTTCTCTAACTTCCCACTTGTTTTGTCTTTCACCTTGGCTTCTGTTTCTCTCTACCATGGTGGACTTTATTCCGCTGCTTCGTGGGGGTGTCATTTCCATTTTACTACTTTACAAAGACCACCCTCTCAGGCTTTCCCATGTCAATAAGACACTTTCCCCAGCAACTGTGTTTCTCCAAGTCAATTCATTTTCCTGTAGGTAGGTCTCCTATGTAGTATATAAACCATGTACTTATTTGCTTTTGGCTTTCTTCTGCTCATGTAGTAGCTCAGCGCTTGCAGGTTCCTTCCGGTTGTGTTCACTGCTGTATAACCAGCACTAAAAAGCATGGTTAGTACACAGTGGGCACCTCCAATGAGTGGTCACGAGAATGAAGCAGGATACTAAGGCTTGATTTTGGCCTTAGTACTTTGGCCTTTTTTGCGTAGGCTGGAAGAAGTTAGGATTGGGCTGAGGGAGGCGCTGAAGGCAGCATGCAGATGACACAGCCTAGTGATGCCTAGAAGGAAGACTCGGAGTGGGTCTTTTAGGTCTCTACTGTGCTTAAGTGGAAGGAACAGACCTTCACACTTTTGGCTCTGGTGTATGCTTCCTCTGCCATGGGACGTGTGTTCTTAGACTGCAATGCCACGTGATAGAAAGGAGGTCTCTGTATGCTCAGATTCTGCTGTTATTTCTGCAGCCTGGCCTTTAGAACCTGGCCTCCAGGAACATGAAGTAGAAAAATTTTAAAAAGAAGGTGGGGTGGGCAATATAGAGCCTGAGACGACCAGTGTGGGGCGGGACTCCCGAGTCATCAGGAGCCCCACAGAGGAGATGGAGATGTGTGGGAAGTGATATTGTCAAGCTTAAAATCTCCTCCCGTCACCAGAGGGCGTGCCTCCACTTGCTAATCACTGGAGGGTGAAATACCAGCTCCTGCCTCAGGGTAGGAGATTCCACAAGAATTTCCTTATAGACTTTTGAGTGCTTGCTCTAGTATTCTGCAAGTCAAGACTCTGATTCATTTTCCTCAGCAGCATCCATTCAGGAAACAACCATGCTAGAAGTCCTCAAGACAAAAAGCAGGAACTGGACAGACAAGGACAGGGTGATCACAGGACAGCTGGTTTGGATAGTGCCAGTCAGTCCTCTTGTCTGACTTCAGAGAATCTGGAGGTGGGGGAGGGCTTCAGTTTCCTTTTCTCAAATTGGCCCCTGCCAGGTTTCAAGTCACTTGGTCTCCTTTCTGGGCTGCAGTCCCATTACTTTCATTCTTATTGGTAGTGCCTAAGTGTTCATCAGTGCCTTTCCCGGGCTTATCCCTGGCTTCCCTTTCCCTAGGCTCCCCTGCACTGTTTAACCTGTTTCAAACTGTGCCAATGAGATTTGGAACCAAACCTGAATAATATCTTTAAATATTGCCTAAAAACTTAGGGCTCTGAGACTCTAAATTTGAATGTAGCGAGGTCATAAAGAATTTCATCCAGACCTTCCTTCCTTTGCATGCTCCTCTGCCCCCCGGCTCATACATGAGCAAAGAGTGACTCCATTAACAGAGAGAGAGAGAGAGAGAGAGAGAGAGAGAGAGAGAGAGAGAGAGAGAGAGAGAGAGAGAGAGAGAGAGAGAGAGAGAGAGAGAGAGAGAGAGAGAGAGAGAGAGAGAGAGAGAGAGAGAGAGAGAGAGAGAGAGAGAGAGAGAGAGAGAGAGAGAACAGCTATCTTTGTTTAGCATTTACCCCTTTTAAGTGACATAAGCCCAGAGGCAACAGGCCCGTGGAGCTGCTCCAGTTGCGCAGCTGCTTCTCAGCGCCAGGGGAGCTGCCTTACGCAGTGGATGCACCGAGAAAGGAGGTCAAGCCGTTCATCTGCTGCCTGGGATTGGCCGCAGACAAGTTGCCGAAGAGAGCCCCCTGGTCCCCAGTGCCGCAGGCGGCTGAGGAATGGTAGAAAGGCAAGCATGCCGTGGTCCCCGAGGAGTTTGAGGGAAGCTGTAGCAAAAGAGAGATTAGATATCACTTCGGAATTTTGGTCCCTTTTATAATCTTAAATCATAAAATAAATGTGTGTTGATTATGAAAAAAAAAAAAAAAACCTTTAAAAAAACAATTCCAAAGCCACAGAGAAACCCTGTCTCGAAAAACCAAAAAAAAAAAAAAAAAAAAAAAAAAAAGAACGTTCTAAAAAAACAATGCCTAGCCGGGCGATGGTGGCTCACGCCTTTAATCCCAGCACTCGGGAGGCAGAGGCAGGCAGATCTCTGTGAGTTCGAGACCAGCCTGGTCTACAAGAGCTAGCTCCAGGACAGGCTCTAAAGCTGCAGAGAAACCCTGTCTCGAAAAACCAAAATAAACAAACAAACAAACAGATAGATAGATAGATAGATAGATAGATAGATAGATAAAACAATTCCTGTATTTTCTCAGCCCCCTCCCCCTTTTTTTGTAGAGTTCAATTCAAATCCTTTGCAAATATCTCACTCAATTTTCTTTCTGGAAGTGTGTGTGTGTGTGTGCATGTGTGTGTATGTGTGTGTGTGTGTGAGTGTATGGGGTAAGTGTGTGTGTGTATGTGTGTATGACAGAGAGAGAGAAAGAGATTGAGAGAGAGGCTACATTTATGGTATTTTATTGCAAAGAACGAAGGTACTATTACCTGTGTGCTTATAATGTACATAAATAATTCATATAAATATAAATTTTATTTAAAATTTCAATATCAATCAGCTTTGAAACAGTTTTGGGAATTTCTGGTGAGCCAGGTGAAGCTGGTGCTTTCCTGCCGCTGCCTGTGTAGTTTGTCTCTATGAAGCAGATGTGCCCAGATGTCAACTTTCCCATGGTAAGCCATTTTCAGAGTGTCTGGAAAATGTGATTTTAAAAGTTAAGAAAAAAACAAAACAAAAAAGCCTCCAATTCGAACACCTTCAGAAGGCACGTTTGGTTGTGCTGGACATGTTATATGTATTTTGTATCAGAAGATTTTTTGTTGTTGTTGTTGCTCTTGTTGTTACTAATATTACCTTAGTTACTAAAGTAGAGTTGAGGAAGATACCTGGCCAGTTATCCTCATCAGCGTAGACCATGAAACCTAATATGGACAAGTTCAACAGAATGGCCATATATGGGTTGCCTATGCATGCTTCAGCATTGCCAGGGCATAATTTTCGAAATTTCAGGTTGAAATAATACACTTAAAATATATTTGCTTGATGCTCATGTTGAACTGGCTTGTGGAAGCACCTTTGATGCCTCCTTATCATGGTGCCTGTGAACTCCTGATGGAAGCCATCTGGTCATCATAGGAGCTGGAATTAGTTACATAAAGTTCTCTTAGGCGATTTGACACTTGATAGCAATTACACTTCATGTTCGTAACACTGCACACCCCACTCCACTGGATGTCCTCTGTGTCTTTCTTAGGACCTCACAGCACTGGGAGATCTCACTCTCATTGGTTTACTCCTTCTGGCAACCAAGAAATGTCTGCTTTTATTAGAATTGGCAGGGCCAAGGTTATTTTACTAGAGAGGGTTTAGACAGATTCACAGTGCATGTATACAAACACTGAGAGTGTTTGCCTCTAAAATATTTTCTTAATAAACTTTTAGAATTGAAAATAATTGCAAAATGCTATAAAATAGTGAAAACAGCTCACCGAAGAAAACACATCAGTGAGTGGAGAATAATTATATTCTCCTTTAATCAATTATCTATGATCTGTACAGATGCCTATTTTTATAATGACAGCCACTCTAGGGCCTGCCATTCTGGTTTTCTATTTTAACACCAAGTAGTAATTAGGAAAGCAGAAGACAGTCTTTCCTAGGCGCCACTCTATTCTAGGAGCCTGCCTGTTTGAATACTAATGTAACAATACAATTTCCCCTAATAATTGCTCCCCTATTGGTCTTTTTGAACAGTCAATCTCTGAGAATATTCTTTCACTGCTTTAAGACCTGCTTTCGGTGTCCTTCATCTTCTGTAGGATAGTGTTAAGAGCTTTTCCTGTGACATTCAAACCCTTTTAATGATTTGGATCCTATTTCACGCCCCCACCTTTCCTTAGAGTGCAACTTGTCTTGGGCCTATCTTTGTGTCTGAATTCTATGCAAGCTTTCAGGAACAATTTAAAACCATACCACATACCTGGGAAGAGCCTAAGAGTGGAGAGGCTGCTTTAAATGTACCTCTGAAGGAGAAAATGCTGGGACAAGGATTTCAACTGAAGGTACAATCCTGGATCCCCAAAGACTGAAATGTGGCTACTCCCCCAAGTGCTATCAACTCAGGAAGTAGACTCATTCTTCTTCATTACAAAAAGGATCATCAAAGTTGTGGTACTCTTTTCCCCACATTGCTACAGAGGCACAGCTCACCCACATTGCTCTAGAGGCATGCTAACCAACTGCCCCACATTGATACAGAGGTATACTAAGTAGCCACCCTAACTTAAAGACAGTGACACCATCTTGGTGAACCAGGCAAGTAGGTTTACAACCAGAAGAATGCTGTGGGATAATGCTCTTGTACACTGTAAAGATTTGTCACTCGTATTGGTTTAATAAAATGCCGATTGGCCAGTAGCCAAGCAGGAAGTATAGGCAGGGCAACCAGACTAGGATAATTCTGGGAATAGGAAAGGCAGAGAGTTAATCACCAGCCAGACACAGAGGGAGTAAGATGAGAATGCCTTACTGAGAAAAGGTACCAAGACACATGGTTAAACATAGACAAGAATTATGGGGTGGCAGGGAGAGGAGCAGAGAAAAATGTAGAACTCAATAAAAATCAATAAAAAAGAACTGTGGGGTGAATTTAAGTTGTAAGCTAGTTAATAATAAGCCTGAGCTAATAGGCCAAACAGTTAATAATTAGTATAAGTCTTTGTGTGTTTCTTTGGGACTGAATGGCTGTGGGACCAGGTGGGACAGAAACTTCCGTCTCTAGAAGAGGAACATAGCTTGAATTAGTAGAATGCTTCTTCTTGTACAAACCACTGCAGCCAGCTATTTGCTGTTTCCTTCCTGGTTATCGATTCCCCTTGGAACATCATTATCAATCTACAAGTTAGTGAAATTAAAGTAGTTGTAGACTATAATCCAAATACATACTTGGTTCTAACAAATCTCAATATATTCGAAGTAAAACTTCTAGCTCACCACACAATTAACTTATACATCTCAGAAATAGCCTCAAATGAGGAACGCTGTGTAAGTTGTTTCTGAGAGAAGTCAATCTGAAAAACACTGGGAGGGCAGTGCCCAGGGGTGGGCAGGAGCAGTGATTGAGTGTGGGTGGGCAGGAAGCTATTTGGTATTTTCCAGCTGGCAAATTCAAGTTTTGGATCGCTGTTAGATACTGGCCCCAAACCTGTCAGATGGCCAGTGTGTGAACCTGTCTGACTCCTCGAATCTGTATCTAAGTTTGTTTCCTCATCTCTGGAGGACTTTTGTTACAAGTATGGATCATAGCCTCAACAGGCAAACCTTTTTCCTTATCATTGTGGAGCTGTATGAGGTGTCAGTCTTTGTTCAGACAGTGTCACTAAACTACAGGAAATGTGAAAAATGCCAACATCTCCTGAAGCTGTTTACATACACATCAGTCTCTGGAACACTAGATGAACCATATGGAGTCCCAGCTAACTGAAGACCGTCTGATTTGGCACCAAATCCCAGGGCATAGCCTGCTTCCTGCCCTTTGTCTGTAGACACACTGCCTGAACATATGGTTGGCCCACCTCTGGACACCCCCACATAATGTGTGTTGTGCCCCATTCAGACTCATTGGATAGTAACTCGATATGACCTTAGCTGATTGGATAATGTATGCATATATGCCAGTGAACATACACATTAAACTAGCTCTGTACCTTGACACCGGTCTCTGGAGTCTGCACTTATAGAGGTCAGGTACTTTAGGTAACTTGTTGAATGGTAAAATGTATTCTCACACATCTATCTGTGTAAGCTGTGGGTAATAGCTGAACTTGGATTGTTATAGGCATAGAGGAAGTCCCCATATGTAACATACTCAGCCCAGAGCTTAGCCCTGAGGTGTATCAGTCTAGAATGCTGTTCAGAGTTACTGTGGTTGTTAATGTATCATATATGAAGCTCCTGGCTACATCAGAACTGCAGTTGGAATTCCCAGTACACCCCAAAATGGGCACCATGCACTCCTCTTAAAAAATACAACTGAATATTACATTGTCATTTCCCCCAAAAAGGCAGCCTTGAATAATGGGAAAGTAGGCTTAAAAAGATGTAAAATAAATGTTGTTTATTCAGACATACCTGGAGAAAAATCAGGTACAAATGAAATCCTATGTGTTTTTGTGAATTTCACTGAAGAGGTGGAAAGTACCAGCTCTGCAGATAGGCCTCCAAATGGCAACATACCTCTAGATGTTTTATTGTACTAAACTTCTCTATGTATGATGGTGGTTAAACAAGGAGGAAACGGGCAGAACTAGATTGTTTTAAAGGTAATTATAGGTTCTAATTATGGTGTTTTCCTTGGAGGAAGAAGGAATAAAAAGAATAAATTTACTGTTTCCAATTAAAAGGTGTGCCCGTTCTTGAATGAGCACTTCGCACTTTTTCTGACACTGATTGGAGATCTGAGTGGGAAAGTGTGAGAATGGAGAGCCTGTGGAACAGCCAAACAGCACATTCTTTTACTAAGAAATATAGAAAAGGAGTTTGGATATATGGCTCACAGTTAAGAGCACATACTAGTCTTCCAGAGGAGGCCAAGTTCAATTCTAAGCACCCACATTGGGTGACTCACCACCAACTATAGTTCTAGATCCCAGGGATCTAAAATCTTTGGCCTCTGTGGACATGCACACTCATTTTCACACACCCCCACACAGACAGAAAACTGCATAATTAGAAATAAAACAAATCTTAAAAAAGTTAAAAGAAATTTAAAAATTGGTATCTTCATGAATGATAGTATTTGCATATTCACAAGCACTAGATGTTTTTATTGATCTACAAATAATATATCCTGATTACTCCAACAACTCTCTACTTCCCTCTCAGCCTATCAGTTCCACCCCAATTCAACATCTCAATCAGGTCCTTTCCCAGATTCATGAGTTTTGGTTTTAGTTGGGACCTATTTAGTTTAACCAGGACCATCTGTGTAATGATTGGATTGGAACTATTTACTGGAGTCCAACAGGGTCACCAATGTGTACACACAAAAAGGGCAGTAACTCCTAATTGTCCTGAATCTATCAGAGACAAGTAGTTCAGCAGTGAGAGTTAGTGACCGCTGGATCCCTCTCCATACCTGTCACACTGTTGACACAACATACTTGCACAGACCCAAAGCAGGCATCCACAGAGACACTTGCTTGCCTTGTCTGTGCCATGTACAGAAGAACACCTTTCCCTCAACTTTCTGACTCTTCCATAAATTCTGTCCATGCATCTTAGGTGTATCCAAGCCTTAGAACAGATGCCATGAATTTGTTTGACTTGGGCTAGATTTTTATCTGTCAATTAGTCTCAGTAGCTTGTGCATCTCTAGGTCTCTGAATTCATTACCATTCACAGAAAAGATAGCCTTCTCTTATTGAAAGTAGCATTTGTCTGTGATTATAAACACAAATGTTTAGAAGGCACTTTGACTCTATAGAAATTTATCTAAACAAGAGTATTCTGTTACTTATTAGAGCCTGCTAACTCTTACTTCATGTGTGTTTGACAAGGTTTGTAGTATCAGAAATGGATTCCCTCCCATGCAAGAGTATTCAAACTCAATGACACCATACCAATAGATTCACTACTGCATAGTGGCCAATACTTGCCTGGTGGGTTTTTATTGTTGCTGCCATGTGCCCTTACTCAAGAGTGATTTCACTAGCCCTGATTTGCCTTTTTAATTACCTTTTTTTTTTTTTTTTGGTTTTTCAAGACAGGGTTTCTCTGCAGCTTTTTTAGAGCCTGTCCTGGACCTAGCTCTTGTAGACCAGGCTGGCCTCGAACTCACAGAGATCTGCCTGCCTCTGCCTCCCGAGTGCTGGGATTAAAGGCATGCGCCACCACCGCCCGGCTTTTAATTACCTTTCCTATTAATAATTTGTGTGATAATTTCTTAAAGTCAATAGGAGACAATTCACTGTCATCATAGTTGATGTGCAATGAGAAATTCCTCCACACTCAGGGCTTATGCTCTGTTTACAATTACTCTTGAATGTAATGGTGGATTGGATATTTATGTTGACATTATTAATATAACTTAAATATCTGCCATAGATATTATGGTGGCTTGACTGATCTTATCTGTAGTTTCATGCATATGGCGGAGCATCAGCTGTTAGTTGTTCTAGGATGAACTTAACTTTTGCTTTCTGTCTTTTATATCTACTTATCAGATAGCCTGGACATAGTATTATAGGGGAGGAAAACATACAAGAAAGAGAATACAAGCAAATATTTAAGTTCATCTACTCTACCAGATCAACTTTATCAAGCCATATATTCATTATTTAATATTGCTTATTTTATGTTTGTTTGGACACATACTAGGCATTTAATAATATGATTGAATGTAAGTAGGCATTTGGCCAATTTGTCATGAAAGGCTCTTGGCATTAGAGGAATTTGAAGTTTGTGGGGAGTCTTAGGAGAATTATGAGCAAGAGGTCAATATCTTCATTCAGATTTTTAAAAGATTACCCCAACATTATTAAAGGAATGCTTGGTCAAAAACCTAGCTGGGAGAAACAAGTTAGGTGACGACTTCAAATCCCAGGTGAAAATGATCAGGGTCTGGATTAAGGAGAGGAGCACAAAGAAAGAATAGCATGAAGAGATGATGGCCACCGGCATGACGTCCAATGTTTGTGTTGCTCTGATCTAGATTTCTCACATTATAATGCAATGATGAGAAGAATCCCAAACACGCTCCTCCATATTTATAGACACTGACGTGTTAACAGTCCTCACCTGTAGTCCTAGAACAGTGTGTGTCAGAACACACTAGAGACAGCCTTTCCCGTCTTCTAACAAGATGGATCTGTTCTCTGAAGTCACAGCAGAATCTGGGCTTCTAGAGCAACGATCTCCTTGTTATTAAATAAGAAATTGATGAGAAGATTAACTCAAGACCTTCCCAGGATGTAATTTTACCCACGTTCAGAAAAGACAGGAAAGGTGAGGTGAAGGGAACATGTAATTGCAAGTTGTCTTTGCAGTAAGATGTCAGTGCGTGGCAAGATTACCTTGTCCACCTCTGCAGTATTCATCTTCGTTGGCCATGAAGAATCAATCTGAGAGACAATCCCCTCACACCAGCTCATCAAGTCTAGTAGGGAACACTGACTTTATGACCTCTGTGGCTCAACCTTCATTTGGTGGTAAAGAAGGACCTCACCTCATTAAAGATAAATAGCCACAAAACATATATATAACAATGCTGAAAGACAAAAGGATAAAAAATAGAAAGAGATGAGAAATTGTCTTAGAGCACCCTTAGAAACTATAGTGAAACAATCACTTTTATTCCCCAAAGTATTGAATGGAAGCTATAAAAGAAAATGCGCTCGGAAAAAATGTCGCTGAAAAGGGTGTTCATTGGCATACACTTCTCCCTCTCATTATTTTTAAGCGATGATTATTTGATCAATTTCATTTTATACTGTCTTCATCTGGGACTTTGCTATGGATTTCGATTAGAGAGTTCACAGCTGCACACGTACTGAGTTTCTGAGTTTGTCAGTCTGAGGTAGGAGTCAGGCCCTGTCATTTCTAACTTTTTCCCAAGGAAGGGTATAGTGAAACTCTTGGTCTTGGAACCACCCCTGAAGAACCTAAACTAGTTTTTTTAAAAATTTTCTTCATTATTTGATACTTTATATAATTATTTCTTTGACTCTGTTCTCCTATCTTCAAGCCTTGGTGTTATCCTTTTGCACCAGCTAGTACCCACCTTGTATTCCAAAACCTGCTATAGATAGACGGAGAAAAGAGTTCCAGCATGGAAACTGTTCTCAAGTCCTAGCTAGCTTTAGTTTTCTGAGCCCCAGGAAGACCTTCAGTTGAAAGAGATCAAGTTTTCTCTTCATTTTTGCAGAAGCTGAGGAATTGCCCCAGTTAGGTGCATTTGGGTAGTTGCCTTGTTTTTAGATAGTTTCTTGGTTAGTAGGATAACCTGCTGCTGTTATTCTACTTAACATATGTGGTATAAACAGACTCTGGAGAGTTATCATTATGCTCCTATATTATTGTATCCCTCAACTTTCGTCAGAGAAGCTTCTTTTTGCAATAGATAGTGATTGACACAGAAACCCACAACCAGTCAAAGTGCAGAGACTAAGAGATTGTAAATTGATCAGTCCAAATTGGACATCTGTATCACAACCCCTTCTCCCAAATCTCCTCAAATTATTGAGGAAAAGAGAGTGGAAAGATTGTAATGGGCAGAGGTGGTAGATGGCTACAAAGAAACAGCATACATACCAAGTGGTTGCACATATGAGGTCATAGTAGTTGTGGTATCATGCAGAACATCCATGCAGGCATCTACCAAACAAAATAATATACCACTTTTGGATGTTCAATCATACCACAAGGACATGTGTTCAACTATGTTCATAGAAGCAATGTTTGTCATAGTTAGAACCTGGGAAAAACCTAAATGCCTCTCAGCTGAAGAATGGATGATGTAGGAAGGTCTTCTGTCTATCTGTTGTTTTCATTGGTTAATTAATCAAGAAAACTGCTTGGCCTGATAGGCCAGAACATAGGTAGGTGGGGAAGACCGAACAGAATGCTGGGAGAAAGAAAGCAGAGTCAGGCAGACACCATGAACCTCCAGCCCAAGATGGATGTGGGTTAGAATCTTCCCAGTAAGCCATGACCCCGTGGTAATACACAGATTACTAGATATGGGTTAAGCAAGATGGGAGAGTTAACCAGTAAGAGGCTAGAACTAATGGGCCAGGCAGTGTTTAAATGAATACAATTTGTGTATTGTTATTTCGGGTGTAAAGCTAGCCGTTTGGGAGTCTGGCGGGACGAAAAGCAGACCTGCTCACCTCATCACTACAAATGGATAAAGAAGATGTGGTACATTTACACAATGGAGTACTACACAGTGGAAAAAATAATGACATCTTGAAAATTGCAGGCAAATGGATAGATCTAGAAAACATCATATCGTGTGAGATAACCTAGACACAGAAAGACAAATATCATATGTACTCACTCATAAGTGGCTTTTAGACATAAACAAAAAAATTAAAACAGCTTACAATTCACAACCCCAGAGAACCTAGACAACAAAGAGGACACTGAGAGACATACATAGATCTAATCTACATGGGAAGTAGGAAAAGACAGGGTCTCCTGAGTAAATTTGGAGCATGAGGACCATGGGAAGGGGTAGAAGGGGAGGCGAGAGAAAGGGAAGGGAGTGGAGAAAAATATATAGCTCAATAAAAACAACAAAACATTTTTTAAAAATTGTAAAATTAAGTCTATAACTTAGGCTTGTTCTTAACTAGCTTTCATAACTCAAATGAGCACATTGATATTAATTCATGTTCTATCATGTGGCATTACCTCTCTTCCATCTTACACCTCTTGTTTTCTCTCTGTCTCCTGGCTTCTCTTTTTTTTTTTTTTTGGTTTTTCGAGACAGGGTTTCCCTGTAGTTTCTAGAGCCTGTCCTGGAACTAGTTCTTGTAGACCAGGCTGGCCTCGAACTCAGAGATCCGCCTGCCTCTGCCTCCCGAGTGCTGGGATTAAAGGCGTGCGCCACCACCGCCCGGCTGGCTTCTCTTATTTGCCCAGATTCTTCCTCCTCTTCCTTTTTCTCCCTGGAAATCCCACCTATCCTTTCTGCCTAGCTATTGGCCATTCAGCTTTTTATTATACCAATCACAGCCATCTTCACATAGTGAAAAAATATTCTACAACCATGCATTGTATGAAATTTTTAGAGAACTAATAAGAAAAATAATAACATCTGTGCATGTAATAACATGATAGTGTCCAGATGGAATGACAGATGTTTAGCTTTAAGCAGTGATGATGCTGGTATATGAATGCAAGTGGCAACATTTGCATTTCCAGACTCTGATAAATGGAAATTTACAGAAAGTGGAATCACTGCACCTTCTCTGCTTCTTTTATTAATACATTCAAATATTTTAATATGTTATTTATGTATCAGTTAATTTACACTCTGTCTCTCTTTTGTTCAGAATGTTTACTATGTAGCATGAGAAATACAGCTCGGTTTCGGGGGAGAAAAGGATTACAAACAATTACAGGCAGCTGACAGAGGATTATAGAGGAAGGATAAGGCAGCTAATGTTAGCCCCAAGGATGCAAGAGGAGGGAAGAAATATAGGGAGGGAGAAGGCACAGCAGCAATGGATGAAAGGGTAGCAATCTGCTCCTTTAAAGTGAGCTGAAGCTGGTTGACTCAACTGGATCCTCTTTTTCACTGTCTCTACACCTGGGGGATAAATGATAAGCTGATAAGCATAGCAGAACTGGCTCTGGTAGAAGAGGAGAATTGGTGGACTAAAGGCGAGCGAGCAAATGAAAACATGAACAGCAAGGGGACTCAGCAGCAAGAGAATTAGTGATCATTTCAGTGAGCGTCTGTCTGTTCAGGTATGTGTGGGTGCCCACCCACCCTACCCTGACTTTTTTCTTTCGTCTTTCCATGTGACACTCCTATGTGAGCTTCAGGGAGACCAGGAGTATTCTTAGATCCAGACCTTTTGGGTTCCATTGTGATGATACATCTCCATACCCCTACAGTCTCTCTCCCCTTCATGTGCTGATAGTATTTGCTGATAGGCCACCTATGGCTCTCACAAGAAGCCATGCCCTTTCTCCTTCTGTAGTGGTTTGAATGAACTTGCCCTCCCCTCCACACACAAAGCAACCCCTTGTATGTTTGAATTCTTCTTATATGTTTGAATACTTTGTTCCCACTTGGAAATATTTGGAAACGGTTAGGAGGTGTAGCGTTGTGGAAGGATTGTGCATCACTGGGGTGAGCTTTGGGATTTCAGAAGACTTGAACTATTCCCAATGTGTTTTCTCTCCATTCCTGCTTGGGAAGCAGGATGCTCTCAGGGACTGTTCTCGACCCTGTACTCTTGCTCATCTAACATTTACCTTTGAAAATCATAAGTCCAGTTAAATGAATTCTTTTATAAATGGCCTTGGTCATGATATTTTGCAGCAGCAACAGAAAACAAGCAAAGACACGTTCCTTCCTCTTGGAATCTGAGGCAGCCTGACTTTGGACACACTTTAACTAGTGCCCCTCTCCTATCCAGAGTGTTTGTGACACCTATATGTCATATAGCACAGGTCACATGTTCACTAAGCGTTCTTCCTCCTGAAGCAGAGTTCCATCATTTCCCTTAGGAACCTTTAAGAGCAGAATCCTCCTTTGTCTGGTGGGGCTTAGAATCTTATTGGAATCCCTGCTGTGGTTCACATGATTAAACCCTTTGGCTGAAAAAGACAACCTTCTCCCGTTTCTTTCTTCCTTTAAATCTAATCCTCATGAGGTTTCATATGGAATAATTTCTGGGAATTTGAACTAGAAGTCATGACCATTATATTCTGGTAAAACATAAACAAAACAAAACTCTTTGTCCTTTGTAGGATTTGTAGACCTTGAACTTGAAAATGATGGGCTGATTTATCTGACAGAAGTTTCCAGGCAGCCTACCTTCTAGATTATTTCATATGTATTGGTACCTTTCTAGTAAGTCTATAGAGAAAATTTGGAACTAAAACTCAGATAAGAAAGATTTGAAAAGTTTTAAATTTGCACAGAAAATGAATATATTTAAAGTTGGACACAAGGAAAGGCTAGTTGTTCAAAGTAGGGACCATAAGATCAGAAACACTGATGCCAGCTTATGTTGGAGAGGATGTGGGGTAAAGGGAACACTCCTCCATTGATAGTGGGAGTGAAAGCTGGTACAGCCATTTTGGAAATCAATATGGTGATTTCTCAGAAAATTAGCAAACAACTTACCTCAAGACCAAGCAATACGACTTTTCGGTATATCCCAAAGGAAGCTCAACCATACCACAAGGATATGTTCTCAACTATGTTTATAGCAGCATTATTTGTAATACTCAGAACCTGGAAACAACCTAACTGCTCCTCAACCAAGGAATGGGTAAAAAAGATGTGGTACATTTACACAATGAATTACTACACAGTGGGGAAAAATGACATTTTAAAATTTGTAGGCAAATGGATGGATGTGGAAAATGTCATATTGTGTGAAGTAACCCAGGCCAAGAAAGATAAATACAATATGTACTCACCTATAAGTGGCTTTTAGACATAAACCATAGAAAAATCAGCCTATAATTCACAATCCCAGAGAACCTAGACAACAATAAGGGCCCTAAGAGAAAGGTACATGAATCTAATTTACATGGGAAGTAGAAAAAGACAAGATCTTCTGAGTAAATTGGAAGCATGGGGATCATGGAAAAGTGTAGGAGGGGAGGAGGAAGAAGGGAGAGGAGCAGAAAAAAGTATATAGCTCAATAAAAACAATTTTAAAAAGTAGGGGCCATTAAAATGAAGCCAAGCATTTTGCTTTGGAGTAATAGGTAAGATGTTTTGAATACATCTCAGAAATTGACCAGTTCCCACTCCTGGCTGACTAAAAATATAAATATTCTTGAAAGGTTTCATTTTGAAGAGAGGATTTCAGGGCACCCCTTTTGCACAAGGAAGTCTTCCTCTACACTTAACCCTCCAGGTTGCTACATTCATACTCCAAGATAGCCTTCTGGTTAATGCTGAATGCCACAGGAAGCCTAATGATGGTTTTCTGTGGGCTTAGTGGCTACACATGAATCTACTGATATTTTAATTATTGTCTGTGACCCCATAACTCCACAGTCAGCACCCCACTGGCCACTCAAACCACAGCCTGATGCAGCTTCTGGTTTAGTGTCCCTGACTCTGCTGCAGCCATAATGTGTAGACTTTAATTAAGTCTCTATTGTTCTATTTATCAATAAGACCCTGGATTTAAAGGTTGGGGTGAAAATCTGCTAGCTCAGAGAGGTTGAGTAACAACTATCTGACCTTTCTTTTTGACCAGAGACACCATAAGAGACACATCCCTTTCCTTTTTCCCGATCCAAAAGGAAACTCAAACTCCACTCCCCACTTTCTCCTTCTTGTGTCTTCCCTATCCAAATTGCTGGCTTCTCTATGGTTAATTCTGGTCAGCTGGTCACCAGCTCTACCTCCCTGATTCAAGGTAAATTTTATTTAGCTGCTATTTATTTAACAGTCATAGCATCATAATGCAATCAAAATATCCCACAACAAACCACCATTTGTGAAATGTTCATTTTACAGGCAGGCAGAAGGCAAGCATTGTGGCATTATGGAGGTTTCCACTCATATTGTTAAGGAAATCCTGGAGGCCAGGAAAGGTTGAACATGACCAGTTTTCCCATGACAGTGCCTAAGAAGACGTCTGAAGTTTTGAGGGTGAGGATACAATGGAGAGCCCAAGAAGCTAGAGGTACCAAGAATAGGTGGAGGTTTTACAGGGCAAAGTCATAGGCATTGAACAAAGCCATCACAAGAGATAGGCAGATTGGACTGAAAATGGCGAGGGTATTAGAAGGATTCCACTCGAGACCTCTGGGGTTCATGTCACATCATCATGTGTCTCCCATGCCAGACGCACACCTGCACAGTTCACAGTTTCCCTGGAAGGCTTGGGACTCGCTTTGGTCCTGCATTTCTTTGTTTTCATCTCATTTCTCACTTTCAGAATGGAAATTGATGCTTCCTGAGACTTATGATCAAAGTCTGTTGTTTTCTTTTTTCTTTTATAGAGCCTGGTAATTTATCTTGAGTCTCAGAGATTTTGAGTTTGACTTAATAGCTCAGGGGTTATTGGAGATTGAATAAAAAGGGTGTTTTGCATTATGATGCAGCTGTAGGCCAAGGGCAAAAGGTAGCAGTTTGTTACAGTTGCTATTTTTGGAAACATTAGAAACTTTAGGGGGTGGGGTCCACCTAGAGGAAGTGGGTTCCAGGGATATGTCCCTTGTCCCTTCCTTTCACACTTTCTATTTCCTGTATAACATGAAGTGAACATCTTTGCCCAACTCTACGATCCTACCATGATTCTGTCCCTCACTATGGGCCGAAAACAACAGAATCAGGAGACCATAGATTGAAACCTGTGGTCCATGTCCAAATCCAGTATTTCCTTCTTTAACTTATTTTTCAGGTATTTTGTCACATGGATGTAAGAACTCACCTGAATGGGCTAACCTAATACATATTATTATAGTAGATGATTATAGTTAAATAGTGGTCTTGAATATACACGGGCGAATGGATTTCAGGTATTGATGCATGACTATTTGCTAGGTAATGTTAGTTATTTTGTTCAGGGACTGGACTCATCACATTTATATAACAAATTAATCTCCCAATAGTGTGTAGACTTTATAGTCTGGAATTTTTATTCTCTCAATGTCCATTAACTAGTCATTCATGTGTTTTCTATTAGTCTCTCTTGTCCTCTTAGAATTGAGAACTATGGAGGGAAATAGATTCTAAAGAATATGTTAAATGTCCTGATGAGGGACGTGCACAATGCACTGGACTTAGGAAGATAAGTGACAAACGTCTAAGGATAGTCGGAAGAATCTCTTAGAAGAATGACCACACATGTAAGACAATCAAGCCAAAGCCAAACAAAAAAGGAGGCGATGGGAAGTGGGGCCCTGGCAGAGTCACAGTGTGGAGCATGTGACAGCATGGGAATGCAGGAAAGTTATGGGGTAACTGAAATGGCAATCACAAAGCGAGATATGAAGAAACCATGGTCCTTCATGTCACAGGAATGGCACCTGGAAATGCTAAGGCAACAGTCCATTTCAAAGTCATTGTGTACTGGGAGGAGCAAGAAAAGACAAGGCAGGAGATTATGGAAGCAATCCGCGCAAGGAAATTGATAGCTTGGAGTAGGGTTATGGCTGCGTGGATGCGGCCACACCAGCTAAAGAGACACATAAGACGTGGAATTGCTGGTTTGGAGATGAACTGGACAAGTGTGTGGCTATGAGGACTGAGAATCAGCACTTAAGGATAACTCTGAAAGAGAACCTTTCATGGCATACACAAAAATACTACTCTCACTTCAAAGAGGAAAAAACTTGTCTGGAGCCGAGTATGTATGACCACGCCACAGGAACAGAGAAGAAGGTTACCCTTAATTATATATTCCAATTAACAGTTTGATGACATTTCTACAGGTGTGGAACGTCAAGGCACTTTGCAAATACCTTGGTGGAAACCTTAAATGGACGGCCATAGCAAAGTGATGAAAACCAGAGCAGGCCGTAGATGCTGTCTGATGACCCTCTTAGTCCTATGCTTGGTGGAAGTTTGGTTTTCATGAGTACATTCCAAAAGGTTTTATTTCTTAGTTAGAGATTTTATACCAGACAAAGAGGTGAGCAAGGAATGGCATTTTAGGGGGGAAAAGATAATCTGAGATAACTGTAATTAGGCTGTAGACATGCGACATTCCAACCTGTCTGCAATCACTTTGATGAGTTAATGAGTCTTCTAGAAAGTTGAGTGTGAGGTGCGGCTTCTCTCTTATCTTCTGTTCACAGGATTCAGATTCATGGTACTACCATCCCGTATCCACTAAAATCCTGAGTGTCTGTGGGACTGCCTGAGGGTGTGTCTCCTTGTTCTGAACGGGAATGCTTTGTTCCATGGGGTTGTCTTGGACAGTAAATGAGATTCAGGAAATATGATGAAGATACTAGTGACGAGTAACAGGCAGTGGTTTTACAGGAAGTAGTTATTGCTCTCAGAGACAGAATTTTCCAGTCTGTATTTGTGTTCTAGATTTAGCCCCCAATTGTGGAGAAAATGGCATAAAACCACAAATAACTCCAATCCTGGTTAGGCAGTTAATTTTGGTGAGTATTTAGTAGAAAGGAAGGGTTTACCTTTAGTAAGGTATCAGGAAAAGCTACATAGAAAGCAATGCTGGAAGCAATCGAAGACAATGTCTGGTTATCGGAACTTGATGCTGCCTTCTCAGCCCTGCTGGGAATTTCTGCTCTATGGATGAATAAACAGACACATATACACACAGACACATACACACACATACACACATACACACACAGAGACACACACACACACACACACACACACACACACACACACACACACACACACACACACACACACCTTTTATTGGACCTTCCAAAAGTTTTAAAAATAGTGTAAATTCACATGAGTGCCTTTTGTTTACCCAGCAGAAACATTGTGTTGTGGAAAAGTGAAGAATTGCTGGGGATTTCTACATCAATGGCCCATGAGAGGACCAAGATTTTCTTTGATTCTTCCCAAGGGCTTTGCCTTAGTTAGGGTTTCTATTGTTGCAACACAACACCATGGCCAAAAAAGCAAGCTGGGAAGGAAAGGGATAATATCGCTTACACTTCAGCATTGCTGTTCATCACTGAAGGAAGTCAAGATAGGAACTCAAACAGGGCAGGATCCTGGCGGCAGGAGCTGATTTACAGGCCCTGGAGGGGAGTTACTTACTGGATTATTTTCCATGAATCGCTCAGCCTGCTTTCTTATAGAACCCAGGACCACCAGCCCAGGGATGGCACCACCCACAGTGAGCTGGGCCCTCCTACTTATCACAAGTGAGACAATGACTTATAATTGGATCTCATGGAGGCATTTCCTCAGCTGAGTCTCCTTCTTTTGATGGCTCTAGCTTGTGTCATGTTGACACACAAAATCAGCAAATACAGGCTCTATGTATGAAAAATCACTTACCAATTTTCAGAAATCTTTGCACAGGAATTTGAAATATTGTGACTCCTAAAAATGTCCATTGTGTGCTAACAGGAACTTTTTATTTATTAGAAAAATTTCAATCTGCTTCAATCAGTTTCCAAAGAGCCACCTAAAATGTCTATGCCGGGTTTGTCAATACTCATGGTTGAGACATGTACCTGCTTAAAGTTGTACATTTATATTTAGTGAGCACCAATAATGCAGTCATCAAAAAGACAGCAGCTGTCTACAGATATGCCCAGTCAATCAGCAGTGTTTCTATCCAGGAAGCACAGAGAGAGGCCCTTCAGGTTTCCAGACTGGATGGCTCACCAGATATGATGACTAATCTTGACTCCATCTGGAATCAACTAAAACCCAGCTGGGAACACTAAGGAGGCACTGTTAGATCATTTGAGATGTGCAGACCCCACCCTAAATCTGGGCCACATCTTCTGGTGGCAGCTGATAGAAGAAGACACAGAAGATGGAAACTTGTTGTTTGCCGACCCTCACCCTCATTGGCAAGTTCATCTATTCCATCCTGATGCTGAGGTATTACTTGGTTGATATTAGAGCCTCCTTCATTAGGATTCCAATGTGGACTGAAGACCAGCTGAGACATCCAGCCTTGTGAAGTGAGCCATTGTTGGACTAGCTGGACTAAAGTCTATAGGTTACTTTACTAAGTCATGTGCATGTTGTGTGTGTGTGTGTGTGTGTGTGTGTGTGTGTGTTCATTATATCAGTTCTATTCCTCTAGAGAACCCTGACCAATATATCAGATATGGCCATGGTAGTAATGGTGAATTCAGGGGTAGGCAGAGAGCAGATATTGATAGCAGGTTGTGTGCAACACTAAATGCTCTCCCCACCCAGCTCCCTTTATTTCAATAAAACTCCCACATAAGCTCTGCCTGCATGGAATGTCTGTCCCCCACCCACCATGGGTTCTCACCACTGCATGGCCCTTGGGCCTGCCAAGGTCCCTCTCTTGTCATTTTCAGCAAACACCCCTCTATGGCCTCTGCATCAGCTCCTGCCTCCAGGTTCCAGCCCTGCCTGAGTTCCTTTTCTGACTTCTCCAATGATGAACTATGGTCTGGCAGTGTAAGTCAAATAAAGCCTTTTCTCCCTGACTTGCTTTTTGGTAATGGTGTATCATCACAGCAATCGAAACCCTAAGTAAGACACTGCCTAAGCTTGGCTGTCCTGGAACTGAATCTGTAGACCAAGCTGTCCTTGAACTCAAAGATCTTTCAATTACATATGTTTTCAATGCTTATCTTCAACTGCCTATGCTTGGCTGTTCTGGAACTTGCTCTGTAGCCCAGACTGACCTCAGACTCAGAACTCTGCCTGTCTCTGTGTTCTGAGTAGTGGTATGAAAAGTCCGGCATCACCACACCTGGCTCTAAGCTTTTCTTTAGTTTCTTGTCACAAGTTGGAAACTTAGCTAGGTGGGCTCTTGCCCTGTGGTCACCACTCCCTTTCTTTTATTTTTTAATGTTTATCTCCTTGAATATAGGACTTAGGTCTATTCTGTCTTCTGGTGCCTCTTTTCTTCTCAAATATTATCCCTTGCTCAGCTTGCGCCTTTTCATTATATATTATCATTAGAGTTAATACTAGCAACCACACAGCAGAGTATTTACTAGACTGTTTTGAGATTACCTCTGCCAATGGAATTCATCCAAAATTCTCCACTTTAGCCCCAGACAGACTTTTTGGACAAGAACAAAAAACCACATTCTTCACCAAAATATCTCAAGACCTGGCTCCAGGTCACATACTAATATTATTTTCCTCTGAAAGTTCTTGATCCAGTCACCCACAGTTCCAATCATACTTAGCATGACTCTTTTCAATGCGTCTACCAGTATGGCTCATAAAACAGCACTCAAAGTGTTCAACTATTTTTTCTAATCCAAAGTCCATGTTTCTTCAAACAAAAACATGGTCAGGCCTATTACAGCAATACCCCACGTCTGGTACTAATTTCTGTCTTAGTTAGGTTTTCTATTGTTTCTATTGTTCTGAAGGGGCACCATGACCACAGCAACTCTTATAAACGAAAATATTTTTTTAACCATTTTTTTTTATTTTAAAAAGAAAATGAAATTTATTTTTTTTTATTTTTATTTTTTTTCAAGCCTTAGAGGTATTTTATTGTTGCTTTTAACATTCACTACATCTTTCAGCAATCCTTGCATATAAATATTAAAGGTATCTTAAAGAATAATTTATATGCAAATACATGGATATTAAACATCACATGATTTAGAAACTATTACATAGTGATAAACTAAAATATTTAATTCAGGTGGTGGCTTACTGTTGCGGGAGCTCCTTCTGCTCCTTCAGCCAATAGCCGCTGAGATACCAGCCGAGTGGGGCGTGGTCTCTCTTTTTAAAAATGCGGCCACTTCCCTCCGCTCGCTCTCTGGCTTCTGGCTCCGCTTCTGACGACTAGGCTCCCTTCCTGATTGTGCAGAGGGCTGTTGTCTGGGACGGTGATCTGTAAGTTTTTCCCCTTTAAATAAATAACCATTCTATTAATCATAATTCCAAACTGGTGTGGGATTGTTTGTGATTTACGCCATCAATTTACAGTTTCAGGGGGTTAGTTCATTATTATGGTCTGGGAGTATGGCAGCATGCAGGCAGCAGACATAATGCCTGGAGTCCAACATTCCCATCTTTCATTATAAAAATGGTGGGCAATTAAAGGGAATAGCAAGTAGGACAGGGACGGGGGTGCCAGGTTCTCAAGAATGCTTCCTGGTTATCTGGGATGTCAACTACCTTTTGGGGGCCTGAGAAGGCTGGGACACTAGGCACATCCTGGAGTAGCTGGCTATTTCACTTCACTGTCCAGGCTATGTGGAACTGGTTAGAGCCTCTTGGACCTGGCCAGATGTGGGCAGAGCAGAGGACGAGGTTAAGTTTAGAGAAAAATTTTTCCTTAGGATCTGGTCATTGAGGAAGGGGGGGGGCATCAAGACTAAGGTAAGGGGGGAGGGTTAGTCTGTTTAGGTTCTGGTAATTGGAGCAGGGTACATCTGACCTGTTTGAGGTGAATCCAAGTTGATTTCCTAGAACTTACAAGGATTGAATTTGTGAGAACACAAGTTTTAGACCTATTAGCATTCCCACTGTTTATAGTCTGTATTGAAATTTACATTGTAGAAACAGCAGTACACTCATGCCAGAAATGACTGTGACAGATGTTTTTTTTGCACAGTGGGAAGTATCTTTGCCATTATATTCCAAAGTATGTAATCTGCTTTTTGATTTTGATTTTACAGGTTACTATAGTTAAGAGATTGCATGAATCTCAGGAGAGACTTAAAACTTTAGACTTTTAATTAACTTTGGGGCTGTATTTTTGAAGTTGGGCTGGATGCATTTTTGCATTATGATATGGCTACAAGCCTTTGGCAGCCAGGAAGTGGAATGTGGTTTGAAAAAAGGAGGTTTGGCTTTGTTGGAGTAGGTGTGGTCTTTTTGGAGAAAATGTGTCACTGTTGATGTGATCTTTGAGGTTTTGTATATGCTCAAACCATGTCCAGTGAGACAGACCACTTCCCATTGCCTGTAGGTCAAGATGTAAGAACCCTCAGGTCCTTCTCCAGCACCATGTCTGCTGCCTGCATGCTGCCATGCTCCAGACCATGATGATAATGAGCTCACCCCTAAAACTGTAAGCCACCACCTGAATTAAATGTTTTCCTTTATAAGAGTTGCCATGGTCATGGTATCTCTTCACAGCAATAGAAACCCTAAGACAGTCTCCAAATTCTTCCTCTTTGTTGCAATCCTAGCAAAGAGGGGGTGATGATCCAAGAGCACAGAGGGCACCTGCAGAGTGGAACCCAGGATGACAGCATAGACTTTGATGGGAATTCATCAGGGCATACTTATATACATATTTCATACTTGAGTATCTAAACTTATCAGATTGTATGCTCTGGATATGTACATATTCCTATACAAACATTCTTCAGTAAAATTTTGTATCTCCCAGATGCTCACTAATCTTCCAAACGAGCAGACTCTGTGGACATTGATGACTCCAGGTGAGTTGAATATTGCATTGCTGTCCCTAGATCTTAAGATGCACCTGTGGGAGGTTCAGATGGAGATTTAGGGGGCCTCTTAGTTTGTGAACTCTGAAAAATATTGTCAGCTCTTAAAAGTACCTCAGAACTGAGGTTCCATCATTAATGATGCTATATGTATAATGCTTCTATGTCTGTGAAAATTTTATGAGATTATAAAGCACAGCACACTGCTCAGCCTTTTATCCATATTTTTGCAAGAAAAAATAAGTCTCACAAAAAGTATAAATATTTTTAAGAATAACTACGATGTGTTATTTCTAAGAAGTGTTTTACAAAAGAGAATTCAGGAACAGAGTTCTGTAAAATATTCTAATTCCACAGTATCAAAGGATGATGATAGATGAAGTACCTAAACTAGAAGTCATCCATAGGCACACATACACCACACATAATTTATATACTTGCACATACACAAACACACAACATATGTACACACATAGGCACACACACATATATACACTCATATACATGCATACATGCATTCATACATACCCCTACATACACACTCAGACACAGACACTCATACACAATAAATATTCCTACACACAATCACACACAGACAAATTACACATACATTCACACTGACATATATACATGAACACATACACAAATGCGCTTACACCCATGAACATGCACATATATACACATTACTAAATACAGACAGATGCACTAATGCTGTCCCTTTTGTAAAGTTCCCGTTTGGTGCTCCTTTTATTTTTGGTTTTCTTTCAGCAGATCTCAGAGACTCAGCCTCTCTGTTTATCTTTGTTTAAAAGGTGCTCTCATTCTGAGGTTGGAATTTTGCACGAGACATAGTCATCCCTGTGCATTCCCATCTCCCTCTGACTTCTGGAGGTAGCAGCACTTTCTTTGAGATAACCATTGAGAGGTGGCTGTGATCCCTAACCACCAGATCCCAAAAGTCATAGGGAAGGGGCTAACCAGAGAATATTCTATCAGCAAAACTTATAAAGGATGTAGTTGGACAGCTTTAGTGGCAACAATCAGGTTATAGAATTCCCATGAGTTTTTCTTAGAGTACAAATTCACCTGATCACACAATGTCTGCAAAACAGAAATGGCGAAGGTGAACTCTTGAATCTGGAACTGAAGATGAATCTACACACACCTATGTAGTCTATCTGCTCTGTCTTCACTTCCTTACATAGCACAACTCCTACACCACAAACTTACTGTAAAGTTGCATTTCTAAATTTTCTTAAATAGTTCATATGACTACAATGAATTGTACTCACTAGACAAAGCCAAAGACCCAGTGCCAATAAACTTATTCTTGAGTTGGCATGTTAGGAGTCCCTTGGGGAGCAGCTTTCTTGGTTTAAACCCACAGACTCACCAATCATTCCTTAATTGCCCCAGCTTCCTTAGGCTTCCATACTTTGAATGCCTTTTAAGCTCGGTTGCAGGAATCTTTGAAAGGGCTGTGGGTTCATCACAAGGCTCTACCTAGCTTCTGAAATGAGAATACCAAGTACTTTTGGCTGACCGTTCTGTTTTGTTCATCAGTGTATCTTCTGCACTAGACCATAACACATGTAATGAATATGACTTCATGTCTAAAATATGCTAGCAGGGAGAAGGATGTTTCTGTCATTCATTTCCCAAAAGTTAAGAGGAGTCAGACCCTGGCCATTGTTCTTTGCTCCCTCCCAGTGATAACCTCCCCCCAGACTTCCATCATTTTATGTGTTCAAATATTTCCTCATGTTACTTTTACATTTGGAAATAATTATATGTGTAAATTATTACATATTAGTGGAGAGAATCTTTCCTTTATTTTTTCTTTTCTTTTTAGGAAGTGAGGCAGCAATCTGTGTTGCCACTTCCTGTTTCTGCTGCTGCAAGGTTAGGGGTTGGGTCAGTGAGATACTTTATGTGAAGACTTTGATTGACTATACATCTAATGATGTTTTCTTTGTTAATATTACAGTTTGTAAAAACATTATTTCTTCAGTGAAAGTGCTTTGTTTTATTTTCTGTTTTGTTTCATAATACTTTTCAAAGAGCTGATCTCAATTTATTATGTTTGTAAAGACTGTTTATTGAGTTTGAACGTGAAAAAGTGAGGTAGAATAAAATAAAAAGAAAAATTCAGGGTCTGTGCCATCTATAAGATCAAATACTGTTCTGTGAATTTATTTCAGTTACACATACATACATATGCACACATGTATACATGCACACACAATATATACATTATATGTGTGCCAGCTGCCAAATTATTTAAAAATTGTTTTATTTGTAGTTTTTGTGGTTGTTTGGATATTAAATACCCCCAAAGGCTCATGTATCAAAGAATTCATTTGCATTCAATACTGCTACAGGACAATGATGGATACTTTAGGGCCTGCTGGAAAGAAGCTTGGTCAGTCAGGATGTGCTCTTCAAGGATGTTGGAACCAAACAGGCTCCTTCCTCTTGCACTCCCTTGCTTGCTGGTCTCTAGGAAGTGAATTTCTCCTTTGTGGCTGTTTCTGCCCTGTGTGATGCTCTGAACATAGGCAAACCTACCACGCAACTCTGATACCTGAACCTTAACTGGAAGCTCTGATATTGTGAGCCCAAACATATCATTTCTTTTCTCTTAAATTATATGCGTGTTGGGGCTAGACAGGTGACTCATTGGTTAAGAGAGCTCATTGCTCTTCTAAAGGTTCTGGGCTCAATTCCCAGCTCCCACATGGCAACTAGCAACCATCTATAACTTCAATTCCATGGAATCTGATTTCCTTTTTCCATCCTCTGTAGACATTGCATGCTGTGCTACACAGATATACATGCAAGCAAAATCCCCGTACACATAAAAACAAATAAGTCAACCTTTAATATTTGTTTCTCTGTGTGTACCTGTCTGTGTACATACATGTCTTTGGACATATACCATTGTGCAGGTGTAGAAGTTGGAGGACAGCTTCAGGGGGACCATCCTTTTTGCCACCTTGTTGGATGTAGGAATGAACTCAGTAGTCAGAAATGCCTACAGTAGAGCCTACCTCATCAGCCATCGCGTAGACCCAACTCTTCCATTAAGTTGTTCATCTTCCTGTGACAGAAAGCTAACAAAATGATCAGATAACCAGAGTGGTACTGTTTTATACCTGTCTGTTGCTGTTGAAAACAACTCATTAAAACACATGTGAGGTTGTCTGCCCAGGACGGAGAATGTGTGCCTTTGTAGTTTCAATATTCCCGCAACACTAATGTCTGAAATGCCATTGTTTCTAATGTTGTGGAGAAGAATGAAAGGAAACAGAATTGTTGACTTCATTAAATGCCAACCTCTAGACTTCTCATAAGTCTTCTCTCTCTCTGTCTTTCTCTCTAACTGATGGAAGGATGTTAGAATTTGGTATAATTTAAATAATCCTCAATTCTGATTTGCATGCCAAGCCCTGGATAGTCAGGTGCTAAGACCAGAACCTTTCTAAGATTGTAAACTATATAACTGAAATGTTCATTTGTCATTATTTTTTCTATAGAAGTTAGATGATTTAAAACTTACATATAAAAAAGGTCTAATGCTATCAATCTGCTTTATGGTTGGCTTTGTTATTTGATGTACTAATATAGGAACTTAATTTACATTGTAACACTATGTAGTTAACCAAAAGCCCAGTCCTTCTTTTGTATACCCATAGCGATGACACACCTGTGGGTACAAAGTGTGGTTGTCACCTCCACAGGTTTTTCTTTTTCTTTTTTTTTTTTTTTTTGGTTTTTCGAGACAGGGTTTCTCTGTGGCTTTGGAGCCTGTCCTGGAACTAGCTCTTGTAGACCAGGCTGGTCTCGAACTCACAGAGATCCGCCTGCCTCTGCCTCCCGAGTGCTGGGATTAAAGGCATGTGCCACCATCGCCCGGCACCTCCACAGGTTTTTCATGGACTATAATGAAGTAGATACTTTGTATATGGCTACTTGTGCAGGGAGATGCATGTTCAAAAGATTTGTGTTGGATGTGGAATATTAATCTTATATATTTCTATTTTTTTTGTCTCTCAGGCATTTAGTAAATTGTAGAAAAAGACTGATATTTTCCTGTAAGGTTATGGAGCTTTTCATGCATAAATGTGAACTATGTTGTGGGGAATTCTTTAAATCCAACATTTTCATCTGGGATTCTATTTAATTTACTCCTTAAATCTATTTACATGTGGCTCTAGAGAATATATCCCTCAAACCTATTGCTAATATAGTAGCAAGATACTTTGGGTCCTGGTAGACTCTTTGGAATGTGTGCATATGAAATCAGAAGCTTTTATTCATATTCTTTCTGGCAAGCATTGGACTACAATCCTAAATGGCTTTTGTACCTTTAAAAATTACATTAATTTATGTGCGCATGTATAGGCGCTTGCGTGTGCATTTGGGTGTGAGTAGAGGTCAGAACACAACTTTCTGGAGTCTGCCATCATCTCCTACCTTGTGGGTCCCGAGGACTTAAGTCAGGAGTCAAATCCAGGTGCTCAGGCCTGCTGGAAAATGCCTTTGCCCACTGAGCCACCTTCCTGGTTTTAACCACTTTTAAATATTGTTTGTTGTTTGTTTTTGCTCTGATGTTGATGCAAGAGTTTCTGTGAATGACTTGCTGCTTGGGAGTTAACTGTTTTGTAGTAAAAACACAGCCAGGACACTAAATTATGATCGAACTTTCTGAGTGGGTGGCAATGGTAAATTTATTTGATGTGTATTCAACATTCTCTCGTTATCATCAAAGTACTCCATTTGTTTTTCTGCGAAGAGAAAAATGGTTTGTTTTTAATTGCTAGGCCGCATTCTGTGTCATAAAGAAGAAATTCTTGATTCTATGTTGTAATCTTTATATTGCATTTTCAAGATTTCGGTTTGAGAGAAAAACAAATAGAAAGTAGCAACAACAAAAATCCTGAACGACAGGGTCTTACAAAACAAAACTCAGCTCCACGTGGTAATGTCGGCTCTGTTGCTCCTTTTTGGACCAAGAAAAATGAATGAAGCTTGTGGGAGGAAGGATCAAGGAAGACCATCACAACTGCTCAGCCAAAAACTCCTTTGAGAAAGGTCTGGAAACCTGAAATTCAATGTCTCCAGGTGATCCAAAGGCTACTAGAGCTTGAAAAATCTGTCCTAGGATGTTGACAAGGATACTCTTGTTAATGACCTGTTAATGACAAGGATACTCCGTTAATGAGTGATAGCTTGTCATTCACCCTCTTGGAGCTAGTTTCTGAATGCCTACAGTGTGAATGCCTACAGTGTTAACTGTGGGGCCAGCCGTGAACAGGTCGGTGTGCTTGCTCACCTCTTCCCACTTTTCCCCAGGCACGGTTTCCATGATCATGATCAGGAAGACACACAAGGGAATGGAAACAGCTGTTTTACATGCTGAAGTTGAACAGGTTTTCAACAGGAAGTGCAGGCATGCATATGTGCAACGCCTATTGGAAATCACCCACGATTTAGTCTCTTCCTTAATAAACCTCCGTATTTGTGTGATTACCTAAAGAATCATGGGAATCAAAGTCTTTAGGTGTTATGTTTCTTGAAAGCCTATTCTGTCTCTTTTCTTTTTTGCAAACATGGGTACATTTGTGTGGGGGGGGGATAGTAGATTTTAAATTAATGTTATCTACAAAAAGAAAACCAAACTGAGCTGTCACTTTTGTGTTTATCATTTCTATAATTAGAGAAACAATAGGGTTAACAGATCAAGTTGCTGATCACCAAGTCCCTAACTTGTTTTGTAATGACACTTTGACATCCCCTCCTCACAGAAAAGATGCTATCTTGGTACCTTGACTGGTTACTGTGAGAAACAAAGATCCCCACTTCATAAAAAGAGAACTCTCATCTCATTATAAGCCTAAATAGTGGGAAGGGCTGTCTGCCCAATTGCTTTCAAAAAGCAAATGCAATGACCTGGAGATCTGCCTTCAGCCAGATCTAGGCCACTGGTGTTTCTTGCCTGCATGTGACCTTGACTTCTACTGAGTAACACCACGAAGCAGACCTACATTTTTTTCTTTTGTCTTACTTCATTTTGTTTTGGCCCATTTTCACAAGCTGTCTCCAGCTAATAGGCTAGCAAATCTTACTTTCTCTAAGTCTAAGCAAATGGAAGTGTTGGAAAATTGAACCTTCCTTTGCCTCAGCTGTTCTCACAAAGTGACCCCTGGGAATGGATGGGTCTCTTCTGAGGCTAGGGTAATTACCACACAGGCTTTACTTTTGCTCCCGGAGTTTCCAGAAGAATAAACTTGGAGAGTGACAGTCTGGGTAATAATGGGCACTTCTTTGTCTCTTCGCCTGCCTTCCCTTTCTTAATACTTCCTTCTTGCTATAATAGGGACTCAACTCCCTTGAAGTAATTTGTCCTTCAGATCTTGTCTCCTGGGGACAGTTAAGCCAGGAAATGAAGTGCTTTTAATTTTGGGCTATGTAACCATCAGCAGTTTGTGACTTGAATCCAGAATTTGGCATATTGAGAAAAAAATCAGTTCTGGTCATTCACATGAGTGTGAAGTATTGAAAGAAGAATCCCTGTTAAATAATTGATCATCATGTGAGTTTTTATTACTTTAGAATTAAACAGGGGGAACATGATTTTTGTTGGGTCCAGGGGGGTTCGTGTAAAGATGGGGACTGATCACCAAAGTTGAGTAAACCAGAAACAAACTTTTTTCCAGAAACCAGAATAAAACTCCATGGGGCACATAAAGCTTATCAGCTAGCTGAGACGCAGCCAGAGATGGATTTTAAGGCTGTGGCAAAAAAACGGTTTCTGAACCCACCTTTTTTTATAGTTGGGGCACCGAGCACTAGGTCTGAACAAAGGAATTCTTACAATCTCAAGGTAAAACTCAGATAGAGATTTCCTTACTTTACAGTCTCCTTTAAAAGAGTTTTTTAGTTAAACTAGTGTTTGTACTTAATCTATTGTCTTGCTTGGTACTTCCAGGTGCTGTTTACTGAAGCCCTGTGCTCTCCCCTTTGATGCTGCCAGTTTTTCATAGCAGGGATAATGCATAACCCAGAGCTCATATATCTATTTTCTAAAAGTTGACTCAGCTAATATTTGTAGGCTAGCTCTCAGTTTGAAAAGAGATGCTTTGGCCTTGTAAATAGAGCTATGGGTTGTGAAGTGAAATAACCCACTGTTAATAGTTAATCCTCAAGTTGCTGAGAAAGTTGCTAACAGTCTATTCTCATTCTCCTAGGCTTACAACTTTATATTTCTTTATTTCTACATTCTTATTTTTGGAATCTACATTTTTTAATTCTTATTCTCAGACCCTTCAATGTTATTATTTTAAACCCACAACACTGAGTATCTATGAAACACACAGAGTTATTCTAGGCAATATGGCGGATTAAAAAAGAACATTTGATTTAGGAGTCTATGTCATCTCCAGGAAAGCAGGATTTTTTCTTTGTGAATGTAAACCCTTTGGATTATAGGATTTCTTCATTATTATTACTTTGTATGTGTGTGTGTGTAGTTGTTCTTAGAGGCTAGAAAGAGGGTGTCGGGTTCCCTGGTCTTGGGGTTACAGGCAGTTGTGAGCTGCCTAATTGAGTGCTGGGAACTCCAGTCCTTCAGAAGAACATGTTTACTGCACAGTCTTTGTAGCCTCAGGAGTATTGGATTTCTTGGCAGGGGCAGGCATGATAGAATAATAGCCTGATGTTGGTTGTGGAATGTGATAGGAGAGGAGCCAGTTGCTTAGAAGAAATAAAAAGACAGTAATGGTGTAAAATTGCACTCAAACTGTGTTTAGATGTCAGTTAGTGAGGAGCATCGGTTCAAAGTGCTTGCTTTGTTCAGTTCTCATCACCATGTTGGACAGTTTAAAACCACCTGTAATTTCAGCTTCAGGGGATCCAATACCCTCATCTGGCCCCTGTGGGTGTGCACACATGCATGCACACACACACACACACACACACACACACACACACACACACACAGATAGACACAGACTTTGGGAAATAAGTCTAAAATAAAGGTAATTATTAAAAATTTAAAATACTCTTTTGTTTTCCTATGTAGTCAAGATAGGAAAGTACGTGCCTATGGAGTGCGTGCAATGTTTGACTCCTCAGGGCTGTACTGATAATGCTGCTGGCATACTCTCCTGGCACTGATGCTGACTCTGCTCACAGCACAGCTATGGAATTGGCCTTGGCTCAGAACTTCAGCAACTGCAATCTTCTCTATAGAACACTGGTGATGTATAGTAGAATAAGCAGGAAATCTATCACAGGCGTCTTTGTTTTGCTAAATTTATTCTCTCTGCGAGGACCAAGGTGGCTCTGAGTTGCTAATGGTAGGCAACACACTTGATCTTGTATGCTGGCTGAGAGCAGATTTGCTCAGCAGTGCCCGGAATCATCTCCTTGATGGAGGAGAGTTATCTGTCTATGTTTCTTTCATTGGTTAATTAATAAAGAAAACTGCCTTGGCCCTTTAAGAACAGAAAATTAGGTAGGTGGAGTAGACAGAACAGAATTGTGGGAACAAGGAAGTAGAGTTGGAGAGATGCTTCAGGCAGTCACGATAGTGAGTCTCCATGCTGCTCCTCTCCGAGATGGACGCAGGTTAAGATCTCTCCTGGTAAGCCACACCTCATGGTGCTACCCAGATTACTAAATATGGGTTAAAGAAAGATGTGAGAATTAGCCAATAAGAGGCTACAGATAATGGGCCAGGCAGTCTTTAAAAGAATACAGTTTCCGTGTAATTATTTTGGGTAAAGCTAGCCGGTTGCTGGGAACTGGGCGGCGGGAACGCGGCCCCGCCGTTCCTTCTACATCTCCTTGACTGATTTTGCTAATTGAAGAGTTTATCTGTTTCTCTAGATGCACTGAGCCAAACAACAAATGACTTGTCTGTAAACTACTTAAAAGAAATGTTTCTAGTTCAAGTAGAATGGCGGAGTGACAGTTTTTCACCTCTTCTTTTCCCCCTTTATCCTGTGCTGGTTTCTTGGGTACCACCGACTTGACTAAAGTCATTAGTCCCCCATGGAAAGGCAGACTGAATAACTGACATTGTAACACACTCAAGATCATGATCATTTGTGTGTTTCTTTTACAACTATTTATTTTCTCTCTCTGTCTCTGTCTCTCTGTCACTCTGTCTCTCTGTCTCTCTCTCTCTCTCTCTCTCTCTCTCTCTCTGTGTGTGTGTGTGTGCATGTGTTTGTTTTCTCTGTGTGTGTACCTGAACATGTATGCATAACACATGTGTGGAAATCAGAGGACAACTTGGGGAGTCCATTCTCCCCTTCTACCAAGTAGGGCCTAAGGATCAAAGCCAAGACTGTATGTATCATTAGCAGGTCAAGCTCCTTTACCTGGTGAGCTGCCTTCTAAGCCCTGAGACTCAGGGCATTTTGAAACTAAGGCTATCAATATCAAGTTCAGCTCTTTGACTTGGGTGTGGAGCAAGTCCGGTGTCTTTCTCTCTGAAGTTGTCACAGCTTCTTCTGAAATGCCTTAAGAGAGTCACACTTTCTCCCTCCTCTCCCAAACCCGATGTCTGTAGAGACTCATGTTATGGAATTCAAACCTACGTGCATCTAGGACCTAAAAATTTTACTTTAATATACTTTCTAAGAATTAAAGAGCCATTTGAAAATAAAGATTTTAGACGCTGCCTCCTCAGATAAGAGTAGATCTTATTTTTAAAGCATTCTAGAGAATTAGATTTGTATTTTAAAATTAGATTATTATTTCATGGGTGCTGTGCTCCCAAACTGTATCCTACCTCACCTTACTCTGCAGTCTATGCAGAGTGAGAAAAAGAAGAGGAGAGATAAAGCATCGGTACCCATGCTAGCATGGAGAAGGGGAAGTGCAGAGGGCTTTGTGAGTGTGGGCACTGGAAGTGATATAGAGCCTGACAAACATCAGACTCCATCACCAGACTCTAAGAGTTTCCCCAAGCTTGAAATATGCCAAATAACAGTGTACCAATCCTAAAGTAGAGCTAGGTAGAAGAAAGCTTATATAAGTGATTGACAGGTATAACTGGGCTGGCCAAGATTCTGCTGTCGGAAAGTTAAATGGTATGCCAGCATTAAAGGAGTGAAGCCAGAAGCAGTACAGATCGAAAGCCCTGTGTGTTATGTATAGATTTCCTTATGTTTAATATCTGTGGTAGACCTTGAGCCATACAGCCCTCCTTAGCCCTCCTTTAGGATCCCATCCTCACCCCAAGTTGTTAGTGCTGCTACCAGAAGGCTGTCCCCAACTGCCAACCTCTGGGAGAATGAGCTGGAAGAGCTAACCCATCCATGTTCATGCCTCGATTAAAGAGAATTCCACCTCCAGAGTGAAGAATACATGTTTAGATTGGTAACAAATGCTTCATTTTAAAAGGTTGTAAGCTTATCGACTGCATTTTAATATTTTATTTTTTTCTTTATTATTTTTCATCCATGTTGTCAGTTTTGTGGGGGATGAGGTATTTTGTCCTCCTGCGGGTATTTTCCTGTCTCTGGCAGTCACCATCTTGCAGAAGGTAGTGCTACTCCCATCATGAGTCAAATATTGCTAATTTATTTTGAGGTTTTGAGATTTTCCTCCATTGGCCCACGATGTCCTCCTTATTACAGCCCCATTCTGCCTTTGTCACTAGAACTCCTAACTATTCCTGGTGTGTGCTGGGCAAGGGTGGGGCCACTTGTCCCTTCGTCTGTTTCTTCACTCTTTTGAATCTTTGCACTTCCAAATAAAATTTAGAGCAAGAGGGTTGAGGTCCATTAAAACCCTGTTGGTATTTTGCAGGGATTAATTTCAATCCTGAAATATAGCTGAAGGAATTGATGACTTTACAGCATGGTCTTCCTTTTTATTGATGTCGTCTGTCTCCCCAGTTATCACGGTCTTTTGTAAAGTCTTCTAATCGGCTCTATAATTTTCTCCTTAAAGATCATACACATTTGTTAGATTTATTCTTAATCTACTTATACTTTATGCTACTATAAATTCTTCCATTTATGAACATATCCTTTTAGTTTATTACTGGTGATTAGAGATATAAGTAACTATTGATTTCCTGTTTTATTTGCCTGGTCATGTTTACCATAATTCTTATAACTGTAGATCCCCTTGGAACTTGTTTTGATAGATGTGATATTATCTGTGAATACAGCCACATTTCCCTTGCAATCCCTGTGCCATTTTATCCTTCTTACATTTATTTTCACATTATCTATTTCACATTTATCTGCCAGAGACAGAATTCCATCACAGCATTCACATTGAGGATGTCCCTACTTTTATGTGCTTCGAACACTTCTTAAGTACACATTATAAAGATGCTTTGTATATATTTATACATAGGAAAATTCCCCATTTATTAATCAGTAAGAGAACCAGTGTAGATTTTTATTGGAGATTTTTTTATAGATTCTCATTGATTAAAACAATAAATTATATGAGTAGATTTATCTGATGTAAAAATTTAGCTTAGTTTCTATTCACATCTGTGGTTTGAGGCCAGTCTTCAGAAAGTCCTTGAACAGTCACCAAAATTTGATTCAGAAGAAAGACCACTGGCAGCTCGGTATCAGGACCAGTGAGTGCAGTGAATTATGAAGATGAATTTCAATTCATCTTTTTGTGCAGTTGCATGTAGCCATCACCACACCCTCTACCTCTTCTGCTGTGCATCAAACTAATGACGAGGGCTCACTTTCCTGTAGGCAGGAAGAGAATTCATCCACACAACACAAGTACAGCCTATTTGTGGAGATTCACACTTCAATAGCAACTTAGACACAGGGAGACCCCAGCCAATCTCCTGTTTTGACTCTCCCAGGAAGGTTTGGCCCAGCTTGAAAAGCCAACTTTTCCTCCTCCCAGTGTGCCTGCTCAGCCTTCTCCTACTCTGATGCTGTGTATTACTTGAATAAATTCTGGGTATAGATCTGCCTATACCCAGGGTTTAGCCCCCAAACAATGAATTAATAAGAAAATTGGTATGGTAATTTTATTTTCGTTGTCTGGCTGGTTGGAGTATCAAGCTCACAATACTGCTTTCATTCAACATTTTCTTCAGGAAAACACTTGAGCACCAGGAGGGTTACATGGCTTGAGAACTCATCCAAAACCTGGGAAGGAGTGTTTAATGGGCTCTGGTAAGACTGTGGGGGGAAGTTATTATTTCCAGTTGAGACATTTAAATACTGAGACATCTCTTTATGGTAAACCTCATCATAGCAGAACAATGATTCATAGTCTCATTTTTAAAGCCACATCTAGAGGTAAAAAATGTGAAATGATTATATTACAACACATATTCCCTGCCTGATCCAACGTGTGTGGTGGCCCCCAAAACCTCTCATCACAATTCAGCAGCCTAGCAAAAATGAAAAGCATATTACATTTCAGAATAGAAACCCACACCCTTAGAGTTAGATTTCAAGAGCTATAAATGCAGTGCAGCCTGTGGAGTTATAGGAGGATGTATTTGAACATTCTGTCATGAGAAACATTAGCTCAGTATCAAAGCTGAACTCACGGAGCCTAAGTTGTGAGCAGAAGGCTCCAGTTACAAATGATGGATGCTCATCAGTGCGTGCACTGTGAACACCAATACTGAGTGGGGCATTTTATGATGTGCAGTGTTTTGTCATGTGTAAGCATCTTTTCTCGCAAGATAATAGTCTATTAAGTAAAATTAGCTATGCAGTGTGGTCTAATTGTTGTCTCCATAAAAGTCAATGGAGCTCAGTCTGATGGTACACCCACAAATGTAAACAACAGTGAAGTTATTTGAGGGAAACACAGCAGAAATGCTTCCTGATGCTGACATCAGAAGGGACCTGGTGCTGCTTCATGGGCCATGCATACTGTAACAGGCCTGTAGATGGAGAGTCCGCCTGTAGAGAAGTAGTACTACTGTCTAACACTAAGTCACCATTTAAAGGGATTATCTAGAAAACAAGCAGAAATTATTTTTATTATAGTTGGTATAGAAAACTTTTTCTAACTAGTGGCTGTGTAATTGCTGTGCCTAATGTTGGGCCAAGAAGAAGCTAAGGGCAGAAGCTCTATTTAGCTGGTATTTTCAGTCTATCAGCTGCATCTTGGAGCAGAGATGCTCACCTTGTCGTAAAGAAGAAGTGTGGCCATGCAGTAACTAAAAGGGTTTGGGTAAGAAATGGTCTCTAAAGGCAAACTCCACTTCCTTCCTCTACCAAGACTCCACTGGCCACAGCCTCAGCAACTTCAATGGTCTTTTCAAATCTTGAAGTCCTTAATGTATTCAACCTTCTATTAGTTCAGAGTACTGAAAAGTTTTGTTTAAAAAAGCCGAGGAATCTAGAAGAATTCTCGAAGACTTCTGATAAGTTTCTGTTCATACAGGAGCTACCAGAATGAGAACATGCCTATCTAAACCACTTAAATAAATCCATAACAAGCAATGATGTTGGAGTAATAATTACAACTTCCCCAAAGAAACTACTGGGCCTGGGTAGATTCACTGCTAAACTCAACAAATTAAAAAGTACTGTATTAATTTTATTGCTGTATGTATGACCACACCCACAGGATAGGAAAAGACATTTGATTTACCCTTTATCAAGATATATACAGATAAACAGCATATGTTTAATTTTTTGAAACCATACACTAACATTCACTATTAGGTATAAATTGCTACGAAAATGTGTACAGTAGTGGTTGATTCCCAACCAGTCTTTCTAAGACCTGTGAATTTCAGTTGAGCCTGTAAAGATGACCAGAAGGATTTCCATAGATAGAAACATTGAGTGTTCAGAAGAAAGTATCTCTTTTGCTGAGGACAGGGCCCTGGCTGGTGACTTCTGAAAGCTGTGTGCACCCACCATGGCCTGGGTTTTCCTCTGGGAATAGAAAAGCTGGCAGAGAGGAGCTCCCAAGACCTCTCCCTGACTCTAGCCAACCACCACTTCACCTCTGGTATATTCTTATGAATTCATAGTTCACTGCTGCATTTTATAAGGTACAGAGACAGATGGAAATAGACTATGTTCTTTTTAATATTTTTTTTAACTTGAACTGATAATAAGGAACAATGTATGAAGTCTCCTACCTACAGGTCTAGGAACATATTCTGTGAATGGCTTTTACATTTTTAAAGCAGGATTGGATTGATTCAGACCTTTTATTTGTGAAAATTTTCAATGAAACGGCAGCATAATTTTTTCCTATTTTTGCTCTAAAGGATGGATAAAATTTTCAGTTTTTTTTTCCTCCCCACACCCACTTAACGGCAGTCTTCAATTGTAAAAGAGAATAGAATGGCTTTGGGGAATCTGAAACCATAAAATTAAATGTAACCACTTCGTTCTTTTTTATTTATAAGCCATTTGTGTTAAAATGTTGGAAATAAAATTAAATTACTCTAAATTTAAAGGCATCCTTTCTGCATTTTACACAATGAACAAACTCTTGTAACAAATAAATGCTTGCCACATACATGGTCTGAAGAAAGAGAGCTCTCTGCCCTTGCTCCCCATTCCCACTGCTGTTTTCTTGGCATCACAAGCTACAGAACACATTGCTGATAGCAAGCAGGTCACTTATTGGTGTTCAGTGATCAGAACACAATTACCAAGATAAAACTATAAACTAATATGCTTTCTAATTTAAAAGAATTTACTTAATGAAGATCCAACTGGGTAGATCTTATTTTTTTAAATTTGATCCTATTATGTTTTTGTGTGTGTGTGTGTGTGTGGGGGGGTGTTTTGCCTGCATGTATGTCTGTGCACCACATGCATGCAGTGCTCATGGAAGCCAGAAGAGGGCATCTGATCCTCTGGAATCAGAGCTACAGATGCTGGTAAGCTGCCCTGTGTGTGCTGGGAATCAAACTTGTGATCTCTAAAAGAGTAGTCAGGGTTCTTAACTGCTGAGCCATCTCTCCAGCCCCTTGAGTAGCTTTTCAAAAACTAAGAAACTCTCCCATATTCTAGTTTGGCTTCAGAATTCTTTAGAAACAGATTATTATAGTATACATACTGAACATGTCTGTTTTATTTAAATAAAATATACCTGACCTTTTCATTGTTGTTTTTGAAAAATTTACAAAGTATTGCTAGAATGTCACTTTCTTGATGCATTTGCACGCAAGATATTGTGTATTCTGTTGAAGAGTTCCAGAAAGATGCAACAATATTTTGCATGTGTGCACTGTGATATAGGATGTAGACTTTTGTTTACTAATTATGTAAGGCATATTATTAGCCCATTTTTCTGTTTGTGATGACATGATACTAGACCTAGTAAGTTTTAAAGCAAAAATGTTGGTTGAGTTCACAGTTTTAAAGGTTCAAGGGCATAGTGCTGTTATCTGTTCTGCTCTAGTAAAGGCTGCATGGTGGCATCATGGAGGAAAACATCAAGGTAAATGTCTTCAAGGTAGATGACATCATGAGGAAGCCAAAATGATGATGGAAATATGATGGTTGGTTGCATGCTGAACAGTGTCATGATGGATGGCATCACAGTAAATGTACCCTCTTAGTGAAGCGATCTTGGTGAAGGCATCATGGTATGTGACATCAGGGGAAGTCACCATAGTGAACAGCACAATACTGAACATATTCTGATGGGTTATATCATGATGAAGGTGTCATGGTAGAGGCAGCATGACATATGGTATGATGAAGGCGTCATGACAGATTACACCCTGGTAAAGTCATCATGGCAATGGCATCTTGGTGGATTGCATAACCATTATGGTAGATGGCATCATTGGTGGATAATGTCACAGTGAAGGTATCATGATAGAGGACCGTGGTGACATTGTTGGGTAAAATCATCTTGGTTGATTATATCATCATAAAGGCAACACAGTGGGTGACCCCATGGATGACATCAAGATGAAAGTATAGTTCTGGGTATTTCAGGGTGAATGGTATCACTGTGGAGGGCATTGTGGTGGGATCAGGGCATGAGGGAGAGTCATATCAAAATACAGGGAGAGAAAATAAACGAAGAGGGAAAGATGACCTCCTCCACTTACACACTACCCTGAAACCACAATTTTGAAACACAAAGCAGATCACATCCAAATGCTAGCACTTGGCTACAGTACTCAACAAATTCGAGTTTTATTACCAAGGGTCACTGAGACACAATATGGCAAAACTCATCAGCCTTCTAATCCAGGTGTCACCTGCCAAACAAAGCCTAAAGTGCACAAGTGCAAACCATCCAAATAACAAAAATAGACAATCAAAACAACCATGCAACTAGGATGGTGTGTGCATTCTAAGTGCACTGAATGGAGTGTATAGGGTGATTTAAGATGCATGCGAAAGGGAAATATAGGTGTTTTAAAGAGTTGGAGCTCACTGTTCTAAAAAATATTTGAATAATGACAGGGATTTATTAATTTGGGAATATGGGGTTGAAAGTTACATATAATGAAAGACATATGCAAAGCCATCAGTAAAAGGCAGCATAGTACATATGCTTTCAGAATACATAGTACATATGCTTACATATATGGCTTTCAGAAGACAATTATGCACACTTTAACTAACGTGGCATGAAAAGGGGGCAATAACACATGGCAATTTTTGGAAGGGAGATGGGGGCCAGAGCCTATGGACAGTGTTGTTGGCCTGATTTTGACCCTCTTTGTATTGCCCTGAAATATTTTTTTAATATTCCCCATCACCACTACCATTACACACATATGCATATACATGAAAGCACACACACACACACACACACACACACACACACACCCCTACATGCACACACACTGGGGAAAACAAAAAGATAGAAAGAAAGAGAAACAAAGAGGTAAAGCGAGAGATGACAGTGAAGAGAGAACCTCTGTTAAATGTGTCTTGGGCTTGACAATACATTTCAGGGACATTTAATTATAAGACCATTGTCAGGAGTTTTAGTTTCCGAGAACAATGGAGAATTTGGGTTGTTTGTTCTGAATCAGCAGAGTGTCACATTTACATCTGCATTTCATAATGGGAATGCTCAATAATTCAGACAGAAAGTAATTGATTGCCAATTGGCACCGTCGAGGATATCATTCTAAGGGAGATACAGATGACAAGTTGGAGGAGGAAAGACCATTAATGAAAATGAGAAGAAAGGCTGAACCAAAGGTTTGTTCAGAAGGGCAGAGTATTAGCTCGCGGTGATGGGCAGCCGAGGCTGGAGGAGAAGCAGGTGTTGGAGACTGCTCCCGAGTTTCTGAATCTGTAGCTTTTCCTGGGACAAACCTCTGAGCAAAAATAGACCATTTGCGTGGAACTCATGTTTGATGAGATAACCTATGCCTGAGATGACTTTGAAGCATTCACACAAGAGTGATAAAAATCTGACTCACCTGTTAGCATTGCTGTTCAGGGTAGAGATGGGGCTGTGTTGTCGGTGCTAGAGAGCTGGGAACTTTCCGGTTATTGCCTCAGATAGGTTGTTTCTACTGTCAGTTTGGATAGAGACTTGTGGAGGGCTGTCACATCCTTTGTAGGACATGTAGCCATTCTTAGGTGTTAGAAACATCCTTCTCAGTTGTGATTACCAGAAGCGCCTCTGGATTCTGACATGTCATCCTGGTGAAAGGGTGTTAGTGGTAGAACTAGGGTGAAATAGCACCTGGGGCTGATTATTGAGATTTATTATCCTATTTGGTAAGTAGAAGAAATGGAAGAAAATTCAGAAAAGAGGTGGCCAGAGGATGAAAGAATATGTTGGGTTCTGGCATAACACACTGCTGTGTAATAGTCCATTTTGGATGGAATTCTGTCCTCTAAATTCCTGTGTTGAAATCTGACCCCCAACTTCTAAGAATACTACTGAGAAACTGATCTTCCATCACCTTGACTTTGGCCTTATGAAAGAATAAATTGCTTAACTTGGTATTGGTGCACTGTTATTTCTAACTCATTACATGTGAGAAACTGTCACTCTGAGAAACTCAGAGTCTAGAAGTATGAGGAACACAGTCCCCAGGTTGGAGCTATGGTCAAGGTTTCAGTGCAGAGCTGAGCGGATATTGGAGAAAACCTGATGGACTTTTCATGGGCAGCAGATAGGCAAAGGGGGTTGAATTTCAGAGAGAAGCCCTTAGTTATTAGTGTTAAAGAACACTGGTAGATTATGGGTCATGAAAGACGGCCCCAGAGGCCCCACTGGATTTGGCACAAAGAGGGTAACAACTAAGTTGAATTTAGTGTGGCATTTGGGGGGGGAGGGTATATGGCATGATATAGGAAGACCAAACTAAAACCAGGACTGAGCTGTCAAATCAGACTCACACAGACCAGACTTCATTCTGGTCTGGGGACTGCTTCTTCCTTTCTTCTTTTCTTTCTTTCTTTCTTTCTTTCTTTCTTTCTTTCTTTCTTTCTTTCTTTCTTTCTTTCTTTCTTCTTTCTTCACTGGCCATGTGCTCTCCAGTTCACAGTTGTAGATGAGGCCTTTAAGTGGAGGAAATTTTCACCTCACACAGCAGAGAATGGCGCTGCTGAAAAATTTTAGTATGGTGATGGCGACACAAGCTACCTGGTATGCCAGGGCAGCCATTTTCTACAGGTGTGTAGATTTAAGAATTATTTACTCTAAGTCTTTTCTAATAGGGGTCTTCTGCTAAGGATGTTCTCATAAAGACCATTAGGAAACACTTTTAGTCAGTTTCTCCAGAAGTGCCATCAGTGGCAATTTAGACCAGCTCATGTACCCTTTTTCCCTCCTTGGGAGGAAAGAGGATTAGACTTGTTTGAACACAGAGACAAAAAGATCTTCTCTGAGCCAGAGGCTGTGAACGGGAAGTTTGCACTAACTGTGGGCCTCTGGGAAAGCGGTGATCTGACTAAATCACATTGTACCCTTCTTGTCCCATGGGCCTTAAAGATACACTGGCACTGAGTAGAAGCTTTACAAATATCTGCCAAAGGTGTTAAGGCACAAATGGACGAATGTATGCATTCATGGGTCGATAACAGTAAATGAATGCATTGTGCAAAGGTGATTGAAGCTCGGTGTTAGCATTTTTCACAAGAGTTACTAGAGACACCAGGAGGGATGTTAGCTATCCTGACACTCAGCCCTGAAGATCACGCAGTGGACAGAGTAAACACATTGTGTTTATGAGTCACAGAAGAAGTCAGGTGACAAGGAGAGGGTGGAAGATGAGGAAAGGTGCTGACATACATGCTGGCATTCAGAAGGGAGACAAGAAATCTCAGAGGTGGCACAAAGCTGGTTCTTATTCCTCAATCATAGGTAGTGCGCTGGAGAAGGGACTCCCAGGTGAAGGAAGCACTGGGACTTTCATCTTAGAGTCCTACTATGGGAAGGCTGCCCATATAAATTTTAGAGACATTCTGTTTTTTTTTTTTTTTCCTGAGTTCCTAGTCCTGAGATTTTAAAAACCAAATCAGGAGAAAAAAACATGACCACCAAAAGAAATGAGTTTGTATTTTGATTATATCCTTTTACTCAAAGCAAATGGTACCTCTTGAATAAAACTAGGTATGTTTCCTAGGATGGATGAGATAGAACTTTTGTGGTGCTTCGCCTAGCTCAAATTTCAAAATCCTTCCCAAGACCCATCATATCCCAGCACCAAGTTTTCTTACATATGTGATAGAAGCACTGCCCTTCTGTCTGAGTTGCTGAGTGTTAGAAGATGATGTCATCTTTCCATACCTCTGCCCTCTTAAGTACAACTTAGAACGGGGTCAGTCACACTGGATTGACGAAATGTGAAGGAGGAATTTAATGTAATCACGAACAGGAAGTAGTCAGCCAGGAGACGGCGTCAAGTTGAAACTCTCCAGTTGTCCACAGCATCCGAAGTTCTCTTATTCCCTTTATTTTGGGGGCCAGCAGTAGGGATAGAGCTGAAGGATCCTGTATAACTAAGTAGTTTACCCTAAAATTTATTTTGTTTGGGGGGCCAGCAGTAGGGATAGAGCTGAAGTATCCTGTGTAAATAAGTAGTTTACCCTAAAATTTGTTGTTGAGGAGTCATCGAAGGATTGAGAGAAACTGCTCCCAGTGCAGACATGTGTGCTAGGCACACTGCTCTCTCCTCTGAGGGCTTTAATGGATGCTGTTCTCCACCATGCCAGTTCCAGCCAAAGTACTTACTGTCCCGTGCTACAAGCCACAAAGAATGTACTTATTTAATAGGAAGCAGTAATGGCTTCTTTCTGTGGTCTTAATGAAAGAACACTTTTTTTTTTGAGATGTAAGTATTCTCATTTTCTCTCCATGGCAGTTCGAGGGGTGGTAGTTGATATTTGACATTTGGGGACTCTGAAAAGGAGAAACAGCTGTAGGTCAATGCACCATGGCTTCGCAGGCTCCATCGTTTCTGAGCCTTTAGGAGGATAATGAGCTTTCACTGACTTCATGTTGCCAAAGAGAACATCATGTAGTAATTTTCTCCTACTGTTACCTAAGATACATTTGGATTATAGAATAATTGGTTTCTACTTTTAGCAAAAAAAAAATCAGATTATAGCTAATTTCATTAAAGTAAGTGGTAGTTTCAGACAATCCTCTCTCTTTACAGCTAATGCAGTACCAGGAGGTTCTAAATTTAATTCAAGTCCCCGAAGGGCACATGGTACCCACATTGCTAATGGCTGTGGTTGCTCCTCAGCTATGAGTTTTACCTATGTTAAGTACTGTAAGAGCATACTCTTCCATTTATGACTCCATATGAGTGACACCTTTTCTCGACAGAGCCTTGGGATGCCATGGATGCAGGAAACTTCAAAGAAATGAAGTGGTAATTACAGAAAGCTGTAATGGGGCCTTCACATGTTGTCTGAGGTCCCTGTTCTCCTTGAACCGAAGCCAAACAGGTTTTAGTCTCATCCCTTTTCTGTAGTAGTTTCCCTGCAAATCTCCAAAGTCTGACATACTCAAAAGGGCAGTACTTAGTTCTTGATTCTTATAGTCAATCTGATTGACAATTTCCTTGAAATTTGCTGTCTTTGGGTGTCTGAGTCTTCTGGCTACCAACTTTTCCTTATTTTCTATTCATTCTCCCTCTTGCTGGGCCTCTTTGGTACCTTCCTCCATGCCCTCATGTTCCTAATGCTGTATTACCTTGTTGTCTGAGGTTTTTGCCCTGCCTGGTTCCTGCAGTCATTAAGTCCTAAAGACTCACACAGAGGACTACATTAATTATAAACTGATTGACCTAGTAGCTTAGACCTCTTATTAACTCTTACAACTTATATTAGCCCATTATTCTTGTTTATGTTAGCCACGTGACTGGGTATCTTATTCAGTGAGGCAGTCACATCTTGCTTCTTCTGTGGCTGGGTCACGCTTGCTGACTGCTTCCTCTTCCCAGAATTCTCCTGTTCTCATTGCCCTGCATCTACTTCCTGCCAGGTCACCCTGCCTATACTTTCTACCTGGCTACTGGCCCAACAGCATTTATTTAAAATATAATTGACAGGATACAGACCATTGTCCCACAGCACTTCCCCCACCTTTTTTTTGAAAAAAAGTCTGAATCTAATATCCTTTGTTTAGCTTTTCTCCTGACCATTATCCATAGCAACTTTCAACCAACATTCTAAACAAAGGAAAATATCCACAGTCCTTTTTTTGGGGGGTGGGGGGGAGAGAATGTGGGCGTAATTTTCCAGACTACTTCCTGCTGGTTGGGTGCACTGATAATATTATGGAAACCTAAAGAAAATTTAGAATTATGATAAAGTTGTGACTGGAGTATCCTATGAGACTTGATCATCTCAGGCAGCAGTCTTGAATCTGTTCTGGATGTAGAACTCAGACATCTGGGCCATCTGTTCCTACCAGAGATTTCTCAGGTGGTCTTCCTTGATCAAACCTGATTTTTCTTAACTCAGAATGAATCCATAGCCTCTCATTTTCTGTGGAAACAAAAGCAAAACCTCTTCTTCAAAGTAACATATCTTTTGACTTCAATTTTGAAATCAAGGCATTTACAAAATATTTATGTTTTATTAATCCAGCAGCATTTATATTTAAATGTCTTTTAGCAGCTGTTGTTCCTTCCTCAGCTCTCAAGAAATTCAAAGACAACACAATAATATACAGTATTCAGACTCTCTGAGTATTTTCCATCTTTATGTGGCATTACTTTAAATTTATTTATTTTATTTTATTTGGCTTTCTGAGACAGGGTTTCTCTTATATCTTTGGCTGTCCTGGAACTCCCTCTGTAGGTAGACCAGGCTGTCCTTGAACTCACACAGGTCTGCCTGCCTCTTTCTCCCAAGTGTTGGGATTAAAGCTGTGTGCCACCACACCCAACTACTCTCTTTATTTTAAGGACTTTAACCTTTAGTCTGAATATATTTTTAATACACTGTAAACCATTTAGAGGTTTTCTTCATCTTTGACTCTTTACTGTGTATCTCTCTTTTTCTAACCACATGAGTCTTTAATTTGCTAAGCGATATGGCTAGGGTTAAAGCTGTGGCTTGGTGGCTGGATCCAGCCCATTTCTTAGCTTTCTGAGATTCCAGCCTCATGGCGGAGGTACCAGCTGTAGCCCTGTTTATTGCCACAACTCTATGGTGTTTCAAGGTCCCTGTCAGCAAGCAAGCTGCAGCAGTGTGCTCATAAACCATATTCAAATGCTCTTTAGCTGGACCTCCAGCCTGAAAAAGTCAGAGTTTGTGCTGGCAGGATGGCCCAGAAAGCCAGCATTTTAAAATGGCATGGGTTTTTTCCTGCTATAGCCCCAAACCAAAAAGCATGCAGTCAGCTTTTCATAAACACCATTTAAGTGTTTTGTGGCAGGACCTCTTAAAAGCACTGCAAGGTTTTATAGCTAAAGCTGAGTCAGGAAGCCTCTCTTAAATTAGACACATTTGCCTCTAGCAAACAGAGCCCACCTGAGAAAATGCTGTTATCAATAAGATATGCTTAACTCTATTTTTTTTTGTCTAGAATTATTTCCCAAACTCTCTCAGGTTTTATGTGGATGAAGTTGTCTCTTTGTGGTCACCATTTGCTGACTGAGTTTTCTCTCCTGCCTGGTTTGCACAGTCATTAAATTCCAAAGAAACAGAGGTCTACATTAGTTATAAACTGATTGGCCTAGTATCTCAGACTTCTTATTAACTCTTATAACTTATATTAGCCCATTATTCTTGTTTATGCTTGAAAATCCTTTGACTTCAAAATTGAAGTCAAAAGATATGTTACTTTAAAGAAGAGGTTTTGCTTTTGTTTCCACAGAAAATGAGACATTTGATTATGAAAGCTGCTAGATTAAATCAACTAGTATATTTTAAAAATATATTGACTTCAAATTTTAGTTAAAAGTTATGTTACTTTGGGACACAGGTTTTGTTTTTATTTCTATAGGAAATGAGAAGCTCTGGATTAATTTTGAGTTAAGAAAAATCAGGTTTTATTGAGGAAGACCCCTTGAAAAATCTCTAGTGGGAATGGATGACCCAGATGATCCAACATTTGGAGCAGTTCTGTTGCAATTTCCTCTCAGTTTTGCATTCAGAACAAACTTCAAGGCTGTTGGCTGAGATGATCCATCATCACAGAATATTCCAGTTAGTGCTTGATCATCAACCTAAATTTTCTCAGGGTCCTCCAAAGATTATCAGTGTCCCCAATCAACAGGAAGTAGTTTAGAGAACTGTGCCCAATTATCCTAAATAAATTATGAATGTTTGTCATTGTTTAGGGAGGTTGATTACAAGTTGCTATGGATAATGGTCAGGAAAAAAAACTGAACAAAGAAGACTAGATCCAGTGATATTTTTCTAAAAAGAAAATGGGGAAATATTGAAAAGATAGGGTAAAAGGGTAGGTTATTCAACCTACTTTAATCCAAAAAACAGCTATTAATCCTACATATTTTACATTGATATGGATTCTGGTTTTTTATACATATTTATGTTAATTTTGATATACTTTTAGAGTATTATATTTATGTAGGTAATTTAAAAATGTAGTAAATAATTAAGAAATACAGATTAATAGTCATCTATAATAGCAAACTTATAGTCTTGTTAGTTAGGTTTTCAAAGTCACACAGAGATATGTTTCAGATATGGTCAGACAATCTATAGCACTTCAAAGATCTATAGAATATGGAATTTAACATGTTTTAAGAACTTGGATTTTTTTTTGACAGTGAGACTCATCTGCTCCAGAAGCATCAATTTCTTCTAAAAGAATGATGCACATCAAAGAAATTCCATATGGAGTTTTTTTAATGTCAAAATCTAGCCATGCAAGCAGAGAAACTGCCCTTGCCTTAATTGCTGACAGATACTGTCCAAACTGGACCAGCAGGACATACAAAAAAGGCAACTGCTAAACTTTGCCAAGAAAAGGTAGGACAATTCTTCAAACTTCCCTGCTTCACAGGAAAGTATGTCAGATATGCTAGGCATGTAGGCCAGAGTTGGATACCCCAACACTACAGAGAAATTTTAAGTGACTGTTGAGGCAGCCTGATATCCCTGTCATTAGGTAACATTTCACACTTCTAGGACTTTTGATGGAGTTGAAGACTAAGTAGTTATAGTTTTCCTTAGTTATAACAGAAAGTAAATTAGATACAAAACTTTAGACTCGCCCAGATAAGATAATTAAGTATTTTCTCTAATTTTGACAAATGTAAATGGACTGGATATTATAACTGTAATTCTCACTTGATAACTGATTTTATTATATTAAAGTTAAAACCTTCCTTTTTAATTAGACAAAAAGGGGAAATGCTGTGGAATAATCCTCTTGTACACTGTAAAGTTTTATCACTTGGATTTGTTTAATAAAATGCTGATTGGCGAGTAGCCAGGCAGGAAGTATAGGCTGGACGACTACACTATGGATGATGGGAGTTAGTAGCTAGACACAGAGAGAGCAGGGGATGAACACGCCATGCCAACACAATGCAGAGCATAAATAAGGAAAATAGGTCCACTTAAAATGTAAGAGCCTGTTAGTAATAAGCCTGAGCTATCAGCTGAGCATTTCAGCCCAAGTTGGTTATTTGGGACCAGGTGGTTGGGACAGGAAGCCTCCATTTATAGTTACGCTTCAAAAAGCTAATGAGAATTTATCACCTCCTTCTCTACCACAGATATTCTTCCCCCCATTACCTTTACCCTCCACAGCTTCCTAACTGTTCTCTGCTTCTATATTTGCTCACATTTAGTCAACATTCTACTTTTTGACCAGGATGATCGTGTTCATGTTAGTACATGGTATTCACTGACTGAAACAAGGAGTTCTCATATGTCCAGGGCAGAATCCAAAGTTAAGTGACAGATATTGTTGTATATGACTTAGTCCTTTCCTTTATTGCCACCTCTCCCTTATCTTTACCATTCTGTTTTCTTCACCATTTCACTTTTTTTTATTAAAACAGCTGTCAGTCCTTATAGGCAATAAAGGAAAAGACTCATAGAAAATATACCTGTCACATAAATGTAAGAATAGTGAGGATATATTTTTTAACAGTTAGCAACAGCTATATACATAGATATCTAAAAATATGAGTCCTGGTTGGCAGCCAGCAGATGAGCAAAGGTCAGAAAAAAATTAAATATTGATAGAGAAGGGATTCAACATGAGATCAACAGCCTAATTAGGTAAGTATAAGATTTCCTCCTTAGTTAGACAAGAAGGACTTGTGTGGGCCCATTGTTGACTTAATCCACCACATGTCCAGAAATCTAACCTCTCAATAAAAAGTACCTTATTCTTTGTACATAATAAACATCTACAAGGTTCCTTGAAGCAATTTCTTCAGTACCCTCTTACTTCAATAGCCTTAAGCTTTCCTGTTTTGTTCTTAATAAATTTGGTTGTGTTTTCTCATTCCTCCTCTGTATTCACTTCCTTTCTATGTCAAATTTATACATTTTCATGTATACATATGTACACATGTATGCAAATCTCCTTCATGCTAAAGTTCTTTGAAATGACATTTACATTTTTTTTCTCTCTCTCTTCCTGTGTTATCATATGACAATGTTGTTGAAACTGGTTTTCTCTATCTATTATATGGGTACCGAGGAATTAATTTATGTTGTCAGGCTTGATGGCAGGTACTTTCCCTCTTGAGTCACCTCATTGTCCCCCAAAATGTGGTACAGATAATATTACTGAAAAAACACATGCCTCACACTGTTCATTGGCAAAAACACTGTGGCTGTTCCCTCATCTAATGGCCCAACAGGCAAGAGTGACCTATAAGCCATTTATTTGTTGAATAGTCCCAGAGCTTTAGAAAATATAAATTTATTAACTACTTCAAAATTTGAAACGTTTTGATCAAACATCAAATTTCTGGCTGTTTATAGAGCTAAATGTTTGGCCAAGCTACTTTTCAACTTTCATAGGTCACCTAGGATGGTGGCTGCCTGCTTTGTCCCACTCCTGCCTTCTCCAGCTTGTCATCATTTCCTACCCCCTTTCTTTACTTTGTTCGTGTGAATGAGCCACTTCTCATTTAGCTACTTACCAAGGCCACACTTGTGATGAAAATCATTTTATTCAGCAAACTGATTAATGGTTTGTCCAATAAATTTGTCCCCTAACTCAGGATGGATGATTTAGACTGATACACTCATATTATCTGACCCATGTTCTTGACAACCTTTTCAGTTGAATGTTCTATTGATTATTCTGCTTTTGACGTTTTAATGAATTACATAAAAATATTGGGAAAATATATTGGCAATAAGAGTTGATTGATATATCAAGCCCTGTCTTGAAAAAAAACAAGAAATGCCCAAAATGAACCTAGTGGATGGGCAGATTATATTTTTTTCTGATATGACACAATTTTTTATAGACATGACATGAAGAGATATGGAACTAGAATAACCAGGATCTGATACAAAATATTCATTACCTGTATGACATTATGAATTCTGTCAACCTATTGTAGTGGGAGTCATCTACATTCCTTAGGGGACAAGTCCTGAGAATAGCATGAACAAGCTCTCCTTGTAGCAAGGCCCTGGAGACCCTGACCCATATTGCAAAACCTGTAGACAGTTCCTGTATAATTCTGGGCATGACCCCAGGAGCATATGTGCTACTTGCTCTCCTTGCTTTTCTAGGGTTAGTCATATAGCTGGCTGCCTCTACTTTAACTTTTTCAGAGATATGCATAAAATAGCTATTACAAAAGGCATTCCCCCACCTTGATGAGTCTCCTCTGGGTGAGCCAGAGGGGATGTTCTTAAAAATAAATAGTGGATCTGATTTAGCCCCTGAAGCCTTTGATATTTGAAGTGTGACCATGAATTCGGGCTTCTTAAGAATAGGATGTTACCTTTCCAGTGCATCCTTTGACTAGCCTGAAAGAATCACAGGAGTTCATGATAATACAAATTTGCATAACTGTTCTGGAGACAATGATTATCGCCACAAGTCTAGGAGAAATGCTAATAAACAGATGACATCAGGAGTTAATGGGAAAAGTCTAGAAACGGGAAAAGAAGCAGAATCATAGAAACCCACAATGTTCTCATTTCTAATAACTGTGCTAATACTGTAGGAAGTTGAGAGGAAGGGGACATGAGACCAAGAGATGAGCAGGGCTAACTATTAAGAGCAAGTTTCCAAGTTATACTGCCTAAAGGACAAATGGGAAAATCTGGAAGAGATAGAGTAGTCCAGAGTAGAGAATCTGTTGCTCCAGCTTCGGCTGGTGAGTTGATTGTGAGAACTTAGACCATCTCAGAAGGAAACGTTAACTGCTAGAGTGAAAATCGTTCTTCACTTCATATGACGCTGTAACTGCAGTTGCTGCCCACTGGGCCCACTGTTGTACTGTAGTTGTGCCGAGTTAGAAACCTTCCTCTGTTGCTTGCAACACTGCCTTCCATGGAGAATCAACAAAGTCTCATATCACTTGAGGCAGGACCAAACATCCACTCCCCTCTCCCGCCCCTGTACTCTAGGCTGAACAAAGTATCCCTCCATAGGGAATGGGTTCCAAAGAGTTAGTTCATGATAAATACTTGTTCCACTGCTATACAAAATGCCATACAACTGCACAAGCCATTCAACTGTTATCCATGTTCAGAGGGCCTAGTTTCTTCTTATGCAGGTTCCCAAGCTATAAATTCAGAGTCAATGAGCTCCCATTAGCTCAGGTCAGCTATTACTGTGGGTTTCCTCATCATGGTCTTGGTCCCTTTGCTCCTAATATCACTCCTCCCTCTCTATAACTGGACTCCAGAGGAGCTTAGCCGTGGATCTCTGCATCTGCTTCCATCCGTTACTGGATGAAGGTTCTATGATGACAATTAAGGTAGTCATCAATCTGATTACAGGGTAAGGACATTTTAGGCACCCTCTCCACAATTGCTCTGATTCTTAGCTGTTTGTTCTTGTGGAATCCTGAGAATTTCCCTAGTGCCTGGTTTATCCCTAACCCCATAATGGCTCCTTCTTTCAACAACTGCTCTTAATTGCTGAGCCATCTCACCAGCGCCTCCTGATGGTGATTTTCAGGAAATTCATTATGAAGCGGTATTTCCATGGCTTCCAGTCCATGTTCAGGTCATTGCTACCTTTGGTAACAATGTGCATAAATTTGAACTTTTACACTTCCAAAAATAGAGGGTAAACAAATAGATGGGCCCTTCCTGCATATAAGTCTGGCCTGTCCTATAACTGTGCAGCTGCCCTGAAAATGTTGCTAAAAGAACTTTCTGTCATTGCAGTGAAGAGTAGGGTGACATTAGTTCACACTATTGCTTTGTTATTAGTAAGAGAATTTAAAAATAATCTAAAATCAGATCTCTCTCTGTCTCTGTCTCTGTCTGTCTCTCTCTCTTTTGCTCTCTCTCTCTTTTGCTCTCTCTCTCTCTCTCTCTCTCTCTCTCTCTCTCTCTCTCTCTCTCTCTGTGTGTGTGTGTGTGTGTGCCAGCTTCTACTAAGTACTTCATAGATGCTAAACTCTTCAAAGACACTGTGCTGGGTTGCATGCCAAGTTTAAGGTGTGGATGTAGAGCCAAGGGGAGAGAATGGCAGAAGCCTGAATTAATCAGTCTATAAGGTAGTGTGGCAAAACTTCAAAGTGGGAAGTGTTTGGAGGGCACAGACGTCATCCATGAGTAAGCTGTGTTGTTCAGAACCCTTCTATGACATGCTGGGCTGCTTTTGGTTGCTGAAGTCAATCCTGGGGAGTTCTAGGCTGTTAGCTGCACTGATTTGGGTTGTCTAGTTGAGTGTTCTCTTTTACTTTTCTAATTATCTTTAAGCCTTTATTTCTTGATGTCCTTAATGACATCCTTTAATTCTAGGTGATATTTTTCCACTCACCCATCAGCAAACATGCATCTATCTTAAATGAAGGCATAAGGTCATTTAGTTCTCCTTCATCTCTGCATCTCTGTATGCTTTCCATTGTTGTTTTATAGACTTGTGTTTCAAGTAGTAATGGCTTTAAAACCACATTTCTGCTTCATCACTCTCTCCATTCATTTGTGATCAGCTGCTCTTAATCCTCAAGAGGCAAATCTCTCTCCAGAGGTCTATCTCCCAATTCCACTAACTAAGGCGACTGGGACATTGAATTATATCCTGCTACTCCTCTGATATGAGCAAAGGGTAACTTCAGCATGGATCATATGTGTATTTAATCCTTAGTAATTGATTGTTCATCTTAAGTGGTAGAACTATATTTTATTTTAGTTATTAAGTCTGTTTAATGTTATCACTCTCTAAGTGTATGTGTTACCTGCCATCTTGTATGGAGCGTGGTAGTTGTTTGAAGTATCTGTTAATACCTACTGACAAGGTCCTTCTCAGATACTTGCAGCCCTGTGTTTTGTATTTCATTAGTGAAATAGAAATAAAATCACAATTGAAAGCCAAATATATTTCTGTCTTTTGTCCTACTTCAGGAGATGCTGGTCTTGGAACATAACACTAACTATATTTCTTGGTATTCCCTTTGAAAACCAGACATTTTTATTAAAAAACATGCTAGGTAAATTAGAGTAGAAGTCTAAAGCCCCGATGAAAGCAGCTTAAACAGAGGAGTGGGGAGAAGAGGTTCAAGTGCATTTTAAATATTACTTCCTCTTAGAAGTAACCAAATGTTAATACTTGATTCTGAAAGAAAATGCATGTCAGTTTGGGGATTTTGTAGCATGTGCTTCCAAAGCTGCTACTTCAGATAGTTTTGTTGCCTCAGTGACCTGATAAAATCCCTCCACTTAAATTCTAATAAACTTGTAATCATTTAATAGAGTGTGCATTCTCTGCTGCATTTCCATTTTCCTTGTTCAACTTATGCATTTTCTCATTTAGTAGAATTTATAAAAGCTGTTGTTGGCTGTGCAGTGATTTGAACCTAATGATTAGTGAGCTAATTGCAATGTTAGGAATCTTTAGGTAAATCTAAAATCATTAAGTGTGCGTGATGAACTTCAGTCAATAAATCTCTTCTAAAATAAAATAATTAAATCAATATTCTTACCCTAAAGCAAGGAAGAATGGATTAGACTACACTAACACAGACACATACTAATACATACTCTCTCACACATGTACAACTCTACAAAATAAGAAACAATGATATAGTTCCTATCAATTGGAAGCTATGACAATGTCACAGCCCTGTACATATTAAACTTTTCTGTCACAAACCAACAAAATATACCATGATTACAATGTCTAGGAAATTAATTACTCCTCCATGCTTGGGGCCAGGAAGACTGTATCTGAGCTTTCTTTCCAAATTGGCCTGGTGATAGATCATGTCAAACTGGCAAGGACAAGACCACCATCACTATTGCTAGTATAGCCCTTACCTCCCATAATCAAAGTTGGCTAAGATCCACTCATCTGAGCTAAATGCTTAGAGCAGAAAATTAACAGCCACACTTACATGCAAGATCATATTTCTGACAAACGTTAAAACACACAGATCTAAATTGTGGAGATTAATCCATGAACTTTGTTTTTAATTTAAATTTCTAGTTTTTGAGAATTTTATATGAGTACTGTATTTACATGATTTATTCCTTCCTTCTCTTCCCCCGTGATTCCTCCTGTGCCTCCCCAGTTCCCATCAAGTTCACAACCTCTTCTTTTTATATTATTACTGTTGCTCATACACTCGTATGTAGAAGGCTGACTGCTAAGATTGAGCTTACCCATGTAGGGTGGGGGACAATTGATTCTCCCTTTCTCAGCAGCCATTGGTTGCCTTTAGTTCTTCATCTAGGGCCTTGTGAAAACTCCCCCATGCCCATTGGCATGCTGCCTAGTGCTACCGTCATGCACATTTTGTTTAGGCATCCATATTGTTGAGATTTCATGGGTGCAGCTTCTTTGTCGTGTCTAGAAGCCACCTTTTCTCAGTGGTCGTACTGGTCCTCTGGAAAAAATTAAGAAGTGTGTATGATTAATTTGGCTTCAGTTGTTGCTTAAAAGTAAAATAGCTCTAAGGATGAAGGTAAGTGTTCAACCAATAGAAACTAGGATTTCTATGATGATCACTGAATATGTTTTCTTTTTCTGCATAACATTTTGCTCTTGGATATGTTTACATCAGTGAACTCAAAGTATGGGCTCACCACCTGTCAGGTGTCTGTGAGCCAAGGTTATTTTCATATTTTTAGATTTTTTTTGTCTTTTCCATGCTCGTCCATTTAAATGCACGACATGCTGGTGATAACAGTTAAAAGGAAACTGGGAGAGAATACAGGTGTCTTTTATCAGTGCACACATTAAGGAAATTTGTAGAAATCTAAAGTTATAGCTTTTTTCTATTTTTAAATTAAAATGTCACCCATATTACCACACAGCATTTGGTTTTTGTTTTAGAAGTTGTTACCTAACAAAATGATCACTTTTGATTTCTAATTAAAGTAAGAGTGCTTTGAGGTCTTTGGTGATCTTGGGGAGACTTTTTTATTTCTCTGAAAGCAAAACAGTTACAGAGCCCCTTGTATACACTGCTGCTTTTTGAGATTAAGAGTCTATAATTCATTTGCAAAGAACATTTTCCTTAAGTAGGTTTTATCCTCATATATTAAGTAGCCATAATTTTATTAAAAATCCCTTAACAATCCATATCAAAACAGACAAAGAAAACGTGTCAAAAACTTGATTCCCTGGGAGACTTAAGCTTTGAGATATGGAGACTGGAGAAAGGCCCTTTCATGTGACCGCTGACCTTGGGGTTCTCTCTGTGCCTTGTCTTAGAGTAGAAGTGGGTACCTTCACTGGGGACTCCTACATCCACTGCCTTCTGCAGAGATCTGGTACAATAAGCTTGCTTGATCCTAGGCAGGAACCTCTGAGACCATGAACTAAATAACCTCTTTGTAATTAGCTGCTTCAAGTATTTCCTTGTCTGGACACAAAGTCAACCAACAGTCTACTTCCATGTAATAGTTACTTCTCTTTTTCATCACCTGCTTCAAATATTTCATCATCTCGATGGGAAGTCAACAGTCTACTCCCATGTGTTAGTTACCTCTCTGTTGCTGTAATAAAATATCCTGACAAAGACATCTTTGGGGAGCAATGGTTTGCTTTGGCTTATTGCTCCAGAGGAATATGGACCATCATGATAGGTGGGGGAAGGAAGCAGATCAGTCCATACTGTTTCATCCCCACACAGGAAGCAGAGAGCCAGAGTGGGAAGTGTGGTCAGGCAATAAATCCTCAGAGTCTGCCCCTAGTGATGTACCTTCTGTAACGAGGCTCTACCTCCTAAAGTTTCCACAACCTCTCAAACACATGAGCCCATGGAAGACATTTCCTATTCAAACCGTAGCAATTTGTCCTTAACAAACTGCGTACAGCAGTTTTTTCATAATACTGAATGTTGCAAAAGTCATTTTTTATTCATTCACCTATCAGAGCTTCGAATCTATATTATAAAGGAAGATTTGTGATAATAACCAGGAACAAGACAAGAATTGAAATAGATGCAAATCTCTACAGCCTTTGAAAGATTAAAAATATCAAACAGTTGATTATAAAAATACTTACTTAAGTGAGTGGAGCATGAAAAGTATGAGGTGCAGGAAGAGTGAATAGGGCCCCATGGAAGTAACATGTCAAGGATGAAACAGCATGAGTCAGAAGGAAGAGAAATGCCTAATTAGGTAAAGAAAGAAGAACAAGAATGAAGCTAAGAAGATGGACCAGATGTTTGAAGTCACGCATGCACATAAGCATTCTGCACTCAGGTTAGTAATCATACACATTAGAAACAGTCTAATGGCATTTTAGTATTTAGTGTCAAGTCATGGGAGATAACATGTAATGCATTATTGCAATGTTTATAATTTTTAATACAATGTAAACTCTGTACAAACTGTGTTTTTGAAATTGGCCACTTGCATGTAACTTGAGGAGAATATTTTAAATTGTTTTGGGTTCATTCTCTCTTTCAGTCTTTCTGCACACATGCACACACACACACACACTACATAGACATTACATGAACATATAATTTTAGTGAGTATCTGATTTAGTGAGTGACCCTGTCACATCAGAGGTGTTTTTCCACAATGTTTATCGTATTTAATTTACATGCATTTCATGTTTGCCTTTATCAATGTACAATTCTGTGAATTTTGACAAATATGTGGATATAAAACATCTTGTCATCTCAAACATTTCCCTCACACCATATTCAACCCACTTTTACTTCCAAATCCTAACAACCACTAATCTGTTCTCTGCCCCTGTAGTTTTGCCTTTACCAGAATGCTATTTCAATGGAATCATCTAGCATGAAGCCTTAGCAGCGTGACTGTTTTCGTTAGTATAATGCATCTGAGATTCAGCCATGCTACTGGAGGTGATGGCTTTTCTTTTGATTAATGGCTTGTATTCTCATGAGTTGATGCATCTTGATTTATTCCACTGCTTTTATATTGAAGGGCACTTGTGTTATTTACAGATTTTGGTAATTATAAAAACTAGTGCTATCCTATTAAATGTGGGTTTTGTGTGAACGCAACTTTTCATTTCTCTAAAGCAAACACTTAGGAGTGGGCTTGTTGAAGCTTAAAATAATTGTATGTTGATCTTTGTAAGAAATTGTCACATCATGTTCCAAAGTAGATGTAAATTCATACTTCTTGGAGTTGGGGATATAATTCACTCAGCAATGTGCTTAGCACAAAAGTATGAGGATATGAATTCCCTCTCCAGCACTCACTTGAAGGTACTGGGCATAGTGGTGTGTGTCTATTATTCCAGCATTGGGAAGGCCCAGGCATGTGCACCCTGGAGACCAGCTGGCTAGCCAGTCTAGCTGAACCAATGACCTCTAGCTTCAGTAAGAGAACCTGTCTTAAAATATACGGTGGATAATGTCTAAGGATGACATCTGACATTGAACACACACGGACACACACACACACACACACACACACACACACATAATGATGAGGCGAACAGGCCTGCTTTTCGTCCCACCCGGCTCCCGCATGGCTAGCTTTACACACGAAATAACAACACACAAATTGTATCCATTTAAACACTGCTTGGCCCATTAGCTCTAGCCTCTTACTGGCTAACTCTCATATCTTGCTTAACCCATTTCTATTAATGTGTGAAGCACCACGAGGTGGTGGCTTACTGGGAAAGATCTTAACCTGTGTCCATCTCGGAGAGGAGAGCTATGGTGTCTGCCTCACTTCCCTTCTTCCCTGCATTCTGTTCTGTCTACTCTACCCACCTATGGTCTGACCTATCAGGCCAAGCAGTATTCTTTATTAATTAACCAATGAAACAACAGATAGATAGAAGACCAACCTACATCTCTCTCTCTCTCTCTCTCTCACACACACACACACATACACCAAAAGAAAAAAAATATATTTCCACAGATGTATATGAAGATTACAGGTGCTTTGTTTCCTTTCCAAATTTCCTGTTAGTTTTCTTCCATTTTTAAAAAAAGAAGCATAGTGGTATATTGTGGATTCGCTCAGGATTTATTTCCTTAATGAATAGTAATGTGGAATACTATTTCGTATCACTTGGATTACATATGTCTTTAAGGAAATCTTGCTGAGTATGTTTTACCCATTTTATTAAGACTATAATATATATGTATTTACATGTACATTTAAGCACACATGCATCATACATATATATGTGTCTGTGCATGTGTGTGTACGTGTGTGTGTGTGTACACTTATCTAGCCATTTTTAAGTAAAACTGAGAAATATTCACAGCTTCTCAGAGGAATTCAGACTTAGTACAGATTCATTCATATTTATAAATCTTAGGCAGGACTGGGAGTGATTAAATGAGAAAGAATAAGAACAAATGGGAAAGGCCACTATGTTAAAAGAAACAGAACACTTTATGATTAGCTCCATACGTTCCTTGTATATTTCTATCAGACTATTTGGAATCTTATACTTTCAAAGATCTATATATCATGGTTCCTGTGATTTTAATGCTATTGTTTCTAAGGCAATATGAGACTTGGGAGAGAAATCAGTTGTAGGGAAATTTGTAAATATATTCCTGGAAACACAGTAATTTGACAAACGTATAAAAATGAGAATTATAATAGCAAACAGTAATTCACATGTTTATTTCTTTGTTATATGAATTCCATAATAAAGTCCCCCCCTCATTCTTTCTGAATGACTGGTTTGCATTACTTACAATAACTTCTCACTTCATAGAGGACTTGTCAGCAAGGGAAGGGGGACTTGTTCAAAGTCATACAAGTATAAATAATGTCACTGTGTTTAAACCTAGGTCATCTGTTTACAGAGAGGACATTATAGGTACTAGGCTTAAAAATAGGATTAGCAATATAATTTTCAGTGCCTGTATAATGAACTGTCACATGAAGGTAAAGGCATAAGAAGTGAATTACAATCAGCAAATATCCATTATTTACAATTAGTAGGATTATTTATTTAGGGGTAGACTCACAAATTACAATCCTCTCCTCAAACGGGGAATCCAGCAGCTGGAAGAGAGAGGGAGTGCGTGCATTTATAGTATAAAAGGTCACGCCCAAGTGGATGGGTAACTTGAAGGCTACTGGCTGAAGGATTTCCTACGCATACCTGCACATTATTTAATTGGTGGCAAACCAAGTTTGCCTAGCATAGGTGATCTCTCATGTAGATTATGGGTATACTAAATATTTTCTTATTAACTAATGTCATGGAATTCTAGCTAGCACTATAAGATTGTTGAGTGGTGTCTGTTTCAGAGTCCTTTTCCTGAATGAGCCACTTCTCAGAGAAAGGGTAGTGCTCAAGGAACGGGTGACATGGCACTAAGGTTCATCTTTCTAGGGGAAATAGCGAGCTGTGTTATAGGCTCAAGTTGTAGAAAAACTGGAACTTCTAGATAACATAAAGTAAGTATTTAGTTATTGTCATCAATAAGGACACTGTTTTTTTAGAAATATTGATTATTTAACTATTTTTAAGATCAATAAAATCCATTAGGATGAGCAACCAAATGTCTCAAAACTGTTTCCAGAGCAGTGTATTTAGACCTGGACTTAAGAAATGACAGAATATTCCTGTTTAGTGCATAGCATGAAGAAAGGCTTCTGTTTTGATATTTAAGGCAAATAAGGAGCAAACAAGCCTCTTATATAAAGGTCCCAGGACAGAATTTGTTTTAGATACAGCTGAATATATGAACAAAACAGATGGCATAGTGATTATGTGTATGCATGTGAATGTATTCTGGCTTCATGTTCAAACACTCTTTATTTAAATCAAAATAGTTACCAAGCTTTGCAGCTGATGGTGCCAGACAGCAAGGGTGATGATTTCAGAAGAGCCTTACATGTGATTTTGATTGTTCTGTCTTGATAAACTTGTTACTATTTCAGATTGATTTTTGCTTGTAATGCGAAGCTTTGATTCCTTAGTTTGGGTCATGTGCCCACCCTGATTATGGAGATAGAGCCATGTTATTGAGGAAATATCACACAATGTAAGGAGGAAAAGAATATCATTTTTCCAATGTCAATTTGATATTGGGATAGTTTGTTATCTCAACTATTATTTAATAATCCAAGAATGTGTGTGTTCCTTGTATTGGCTAACTGTATCTACAAAACTAACTGTTCTACCAATGAAAGAATAAGTCAGGAACCAAAACAAATAGCAAATATTGTCCATAACTGTATTTGCTTTTCTTAGAATCAATTCTTTTTAAAATTAATTAATTATTTTTTAAAAAATCTTTTCTCACTTTACATACCAGTCCCAGTTCCCACTTCCTCCTCTCCTGCTCCACTCATCTTCCCCCTACCTCACCCTTATTCACTCTTCAGAGAGTGTAAAGCTTCCCATAGGAAATCAACATAACCTGCCACATCCTTTTGAGGCTGGACCAAGGCCCTCCTCACTATATCTAGTCTGAGCAAGGTATCCAAAGAAAATGGACTCCAAAAAGCCAGTTCAAGCAGTAGGGATGAATGCTGGTCCCACTGCCAGTGATCCTACATTCTGCCCCAACCATACAGCTGTCATCCACATTCAGAGGCCTAGTTTGGTCCTCTGCTGGTTCCCTCACTGTCAGTCCAGAATCAGTGAGGTCCTATTAGCTCAGGTAGAAACTAGGTAACAAGGAGAAAGGCAGCAAATGTTCCCCCCCCCCCCCAAAAAAAACATAGTTCCATTATATATTTATGTATGTCTACATATTAATGCAGGTATACAAGTCCACCACTAGAGGGCATCAGATCTGCTGTAGGTGGAGTTACAGAGTATTTTGGGCTGTCCAACATGGGTGCTGGGAACTGAACTTAGGTCCTCTGAAAGAATAGCAAAAACTCTTAACCCACTGAGCTGTCTCTCCAGCTCCTTAGCAAGTGTTCTTAATATCAGTGCCATCTCTCCAGCCATTCATACTAATTCAGCTTTCACATGAGGTGTGCTCACAAGGCTTGCTTGTATTAGTTGCTTTGCATCTTCCCAAGATCTTTTTGACTTTGAGGAGTTCCTTTCAAATTTTTAAAATATTTTATTAGTTTTTTTGAGTGTTTAATGCAATCTCTTTTGCTCATATTCACCCTGCCTCCTTACCAGCCCCATCCTCTTTCCTGCTCAAACAAATTTGTATGCTTCTATTTTTTAAACTTTAAAGACCAACTTGTGCTGCTCAAATGTAATTGACTTACCAAGGGCTACACTCCAAGAGAAAACCATCTCTTCCTCTCCCACCAGCTAACAATTGTCAATAGCCACATGCCTAGGGATTATGTGCCCCACTCCTTTCTCAATCCTGGGATTTGCTCTGGCTTGGATTTGCATAGATTTTGTACACTCTGTCTCAACCACTGTGAGCCCTCATATGAAGCTGACCTTTTGTGTCCAGAAGATAATGTTTCCTTGCTGCCATCTACCACATGTGAATCGTACACTCTTTTTACATCATTTCCTGAACTGATCCCTTAGCCTTGTGTGTGTGTGTGTGTGTGTGTGTAGACTGCAGCAAATGGTAGACTTTAACTAAATGCGTGAGTTGGGAAATCTCTGAGAAAGGCAGACAACCATCTAAGGGTGAAAATATCAAACTGAAGGGTGCTCCAGATTCAGGATTTGTGAAGTCAACTTATAACATAGTCAGTCAGGCGTGGCCTTTTTAGTTTCCTTTTTAGCTGATGACTTTGACTCTGGTGTTCCCTTTGACTCTGGTGTTATCTTCCCAACTAGAAGCTAGCAGAAGTAGCTTTAAGCAGAACTTAGGAGTGAGACATTATACAGCTGTGGGTCAGGGTTAAGCTCGATGCTAGGCTTTCAGGTACAGAGCTCACATGATGATGGTTTGAGGTTATATATCTTCTGGGAACAAGCAGGAGCAAAATATCCCATCAGCAATCTCTAATGTATGGGAGAATAGCTGCTTTGAGCACACATCCATGAGACATATTGACTTAATTTGCAGGTTACGTTCAATAAAAATTTGCTTTAAAAGAGAATACCACCTAGTTTCTGAATACTGTTCATTAATACATTCCTTTGCTTTCAAGTTGTCCTTTGTTATTGAATATGAAGTGTCTTCCTTGTAGGCTAAGGTTTTAAATGCTTGCTTCCCAGTTGGTGACACTGTCCTGGGAGGCTAGGAAACCTCCCAGGTGGAGCCTTGACTTCGTCAAGGTTGGGCGTGGAAGGTGAGATTGTTGGCCCTAAATTCCATTTCCTGGTCTTCTGCGACATGAGGAGCCTCGGCTGCTTGTTCCTGAAACTTTGAACTCTGCAAGTTTCCCTTTCCATGATAAACTTCTCTCATTCTTGAACAGAGGGCCAAACCAAAGTCCTCTTATTTTTGTTTTTCTGCCAGATATTCTGTCTCAGTGAAGTTAAGGCAATAAACAGTCTTCATGTTTTATGTGAAGTTCTGGGGATAGTGTGAAGGCTTATGTGTTCATTTCAAAACATTCTTATATTATTCCTACTATATCTGGATCCAGGAATTTAAGATCTGCATAATTAGGAAAGCGTGGAGTGTTTCTGTACAACACCTATGCAATATTGTAGAAAGTCACAGAGACACAAACTGTTCATATGCATACATGTAGCTCAATTTAGAGAATTCTTTAAAAACAGGATATTCACCAGTGGTTTTTGTATGATAGTATGACACTTATTAAAGTGTTTAAAAAATTTAATTTCAAGAAAACTACTGATATATAATTCACTTGTTTTAGAACAAATCAAACACAAATCTCTTATGTTTTACTGCTTTGAGGTAAATATAATTTCCTAAAAAATATAAAACACCACTGGATAAAAATTAAATGCACAGTAACTACTCGTATAAATTATAAGATCTATTTCAAATATGTGAAAATAGATATCACTCCAAATCAAGATGATATATTCTCTGCTTAATGATATTAATTGAAACACATGAACCATGTTTCTTGAACATGGATATTCTTAAGGAAATACTTGGTGATGCAAAGGATAAATGCATAGGGTGATGCACAATTCCTACTCTAGAGGAAATGAGTGTCTTATATGAAGAGAAAGGTATGTCTGCAAACTACGCTGCAGCTAGGACCCCATGAGGCCAGGAAAGATGTCAATGTGTGGTCTGAGCTGTGATCACGTCTCAGAACATCTAAAACAGGGGATTCCTAAATGACTCGTTCCAGTCCTGACTTCTCAGGGCGTTCCATTTCCATAGTTTTCATGCTTTCCCCCATCCCCTAGATTTTCACCGGACAGTCTTTCAAAGGCGGCATCACCTAGAAGCAGCTTACCTTGCTATCGTGCTTTTAGTCTGCAGAAAGCAGTTATGATTTCCCAGCTGCTGGAAACCTGTATGTTGCCTTCGGGCACTTTCTTAAGCTGCATGTTTGGACATTTAACCATCATGAACCATGTTAGGTCTTTGTAGTATGGAAGGCTTATGCATCATTTCATTCTGGGACTCCCTAGTGGTTCCTGCAAGTTAATAATTCGAGTAATAGCAACTGACCAGGTACATTCTCAATATAAAACAGGTTCTAAGGGTGGAGCCATAAACAATATGAAGTCCCTTAAACTTGGAGCACACAGTTTAACCGAGAGAAATCATAAACTTTAGAAGAAATAATTACATTTCAGAACAGGAGGACATACCCTCCTGAGTGCATGTATGCACACATTAACTTCAGGTATGATCCATATTATGGGGAGAACACATTACATGCTCAGAAGACTCATCTCCTCGCTGAAATGATGTGAGAGACAGGAGCTGAAGATAGCACACGAATCAGGTTTCACTGTGGGAATTCATTTCGGCTCATAGTTTTGGGGTACGGGCTTTAGGGTGTGGCTTCTTTGTGTGGACTCGGAGGGGTCTCTGTTGCCCTCTTGGGAGGCTGGAGCAGAAGCAAGCTGGTGAGGCTGTTCACATCTCCCCAGGCCAGAGCAGCGGGATGCAACGACTGGACCCATGGTGGCTTCCACCTTGTCCTGTAGTTTGGGAGTCTGTATTTTCCTTTGAATTCCCATAGTACAAACTTGTGTAGATTCATGCAAATAAGGTTGGATTCCAGGGAGGCAATTCTACATGTAAGCAAGAGCGAGAGCATGAACCTCAAATTCACTTCTCACTCTCCATTCTGCCCAGTCTGCTGGTAAGCCTATGGGAAGAATGACTGATTATAATAGCTTATCATTATTTTCTACTTTATCCATTTTATAGTTCCACCTCTGCTGAAATTATGCATGCATTTAAGCACAGTGACCCTCTTTTCCAAGAAACCTTTTAGTTTGTTTATCGTGGGTTTATTTTGCGATTCTTCACTCTATTAAGTTCCCTCATTTAGTCATGGGCTCCCTTAAATCTCTGAATAGCTTGGTTTTGTCACAGCATTTTGCGATGAAAACTTGTATAGGGCACAGAAGGGGATGCAATAAGTAACAAGGCTGCAGGAAAGTCTCATCGTGCTCCTGCATGCTTCTGACACTGATTTTTCCACATCACCCTTACGCAGGTCTGAAGAAGGTGCTTGGTGGGGGATGGGCAAGATGCAGTGCAGCTTGGACTCGGAGTGCTTGTGAAATCCTATGATACCCCTCTGCTTCCTTACCTGTGTGCTGTGTTCATAGACTCAGCGGCGCCTTGCATATGCTCTGCAAATTCCTACAGCATCATGATGTGATTGTCACTTCCCGCAGCATGGGGCTAGACACATTTCCTGGACCAAGGGCTTCCGGTGTGCCAGACTCTGGGCAACTTGAAAGTAGACAGCATGGATTCCACTCTATTCTATTTCATTGAGGATGGGTTTTCCCCAGTGTGGCTATGGTGGGAAAATAATGCAGAGCGCACAGCAGGCCTATTGCCTCCTCTGTTCCTCACAATACAGTTAAAACTATGGTTGTATGAGTACATGCTTTGTGTGCGGTCCAAGATGCTGCCTGCATAGATCAAACAGTTTGTGTGCATCACAGGGATGCAGAAAAAAATCACAGGAGGTCCTATGGCTGTTCCACCATTTTAGGTGGACATGGTGACCTTCCTAGTGCCCCAGGGTTTTGTTGACTGAGCCATTCTTACTGCTACTTAGATAACTTTTTGTGGACTAGAACTGGCCTGGTACGAGTTATGCCAAGCAGTTTAAACTTCTGCAAAGCAAAGCGTGGCAGTTGGATGAGAAATGCCATTCACAGTCTTGTGTAGTTTAATACCTCTATGTGGTAGTACTGTTTGAGAAGGTTATGGAAGCTTCTGGATTTGCAGCCTTGTTGGAGGAGGTATGGCATCATTAGGAGTGGGCTTTGAAGGTTTTTAGCCTCACCCTGTTCCTGCTCTTTCTCTGCTTCCATGTACAATCTAAAGGAGATCAGCCAGGTTCCAGCTCATGCATGCCATGCCTTTCCAGCTATCCCTTAGCTTTCTATGACTGTGTAAAATACCACAACCAAAGCCAACTTGGAGAGAAAGGGTTATTTCACATTGCAATTTCAGGGAAATCAAGTTGAGAACTCAAGGCAGGAGACGAGGTCCTGGAGGATTGCTGCCTTCTAGCTTGCTTCTCTTGACTTCTTTTTTTCAGCCTGTTTTCTTATACCATCTGAGACCATCCACCCAGGGCTGGCCCTCAACCCCTGTGGGATGGATTCACCCACATCAATCATTAATCAAGAAAATGTCTCACACGTTAATCCAGTACGTGCATTTGTCCAATTTATGCTCCTTTTCCTGAAATTACTTTAGCCTGTATCGAATTGACATAAACACTAGCCAGCACACTAGCCTCCTGGAAAGGTAAGCCAATATATTTTTTCCTTCTTAAGCTGATTTTGGTCATGGTGTTTTATCACACAACAGAAAAGTAACTAATATACAACATATGCTTAAAATGTTGAGGGAGGTAAGTTATTCTTAATTTATTTGTTTTTTTTTTTAATTAGCTAAGAATTGGAAAACATGGAGTCTGTTCAAAGAGTCATAACCATGCTCTGGAAACACTGGAAGAGAATGTGAATTCAGCAAGTTTCCATTCTGAGCTGTTGCTTTGTGTAATATCAGGTCACTTTTTTTCTTGGAATGTTTTAGAGGGAGGCAGGCAGTCACTGGGACAATCTGTCACCTCTCATTTTCAGGAGGAAACAACTCAATACCAACAATATTGCTGTTTTAGAGATGTGGGTGGAGCTTTTGGAAACCTGGGAGCTGAGACAAAGAATTGACAACTGGGAGTGTATATAATTTCCAACTGTCTGACCTCCATCACATTACTAAAGACACTTTCTGTTTCTCAATTTCTGAAAATCAATCAGAACGTCTGAACAATGGAAAACATCCCATAAAAAAGAACCTGGCATACAAAGATGTTTGCAAAATATATTTTATTGTAAAATAACATGCTAGGGCTTGATAAGTTAGCAGTTTAACAAGTAGTGCTAAAATAGCCAAATCAAGCAGTCTATTAAAACAGGTCATGGTGCCCGTTGCTTCTAGTGACGGTTGTTTATAGGCCAGCTTCTTGGAGACAGCATTTTCTCTTCAGGATGTTTCGGGTATAACTCGATGAGTGTAAGGTGGCAGTCATTCATAAACACATGGGTGGTAATAAATTCCTTAAAGCTGGTTTCTCCTCTCAGTCTAGCCTGGAGCCTCTTTGTAGACGACGTCATCTTAACAACCAACGCCTGACCTGCAGACAGGTGGCGCTGCTGTCAAGCACAAGGTGCTCTCAGGGCGCCTGCTACGGAAGCTCTCCCTCTCGCCTCTTCAGCTGGTTCAAAGACACTAGCATAAAACTGAAGAATTACAGCCAAAATGGAATTAGTCCTAAAAGGTCAAATTAAAGGCGATATATCCTGTAGCTAGTGCACCACTGCTTAAATTAAATTCATTGTCAGCGCCTTAAAGTTGAATGATTACACAGGAAAAAAAAATCCAGATTCACTTCTTCGTAGAAAGAGGAGAATTACAATGCTGGGGTTTGCAGGCACACAAAACCACTGTTGGCTATCGGTGAGCTCTCTTTCAGAAGACTGAAGTCATCCAGATGAGTTTTTTCCCCTTTGTAGCACTGCAAGTCTCTACCTAAATGCTATAGATATCTGAACTGTGAGGTTCAAATTAATGAATATTGCTTGCTTTGGAATGGGAGATGATTAATTAACATCCAGTTATTGTGTTTCTAAACCCCATGCCCTAAATATGCAGAATCAAGCCTGCATGATGTCCTTTCTCCTGCTCTATTTGCCTTGTGCCCACGGTTTGCTATTGTAGAACAGTGTTTGTTTGGTTTCATTCTGGAATGATATGCACGAGAGAGACTGTGTTTGCTGTGGGATACCCCTTCTCTGTGCTGTGAATATATGTTGCTCTCATTGGTTGATAATAAAAGCTGCTTTGACCTACACAAGGCAAAATATAGCTAGGTGGGAAAGCCAAACTGAATACAGGGAGAAAGAAGGGTGGAGTCTGGGAGCTGGAGAGATGGCTCAGTGGTTAAAAGCACTGGCTGTTCTTCCAGAGGTCCCGAGTTCAGTTCCCAGCAACCACATTATGGCTCACAACCATCTGTAATGAGATCTGGCACCCTCTTCTGGCCTGCAGGCATACAAACAGACAGAACTCTGTACACATAATAAATAAAGAAGGGTGGAGTTGAGACAGATGCCAGCCAGCTGCCCAATAAACAAGATGCCAGGAGACTGGTAAAAGCCATGCTCACATGACAATATATAGATTAATAGAAATGGGTTAAATTAAATGTAAGAGATAGTTATTAATAAGCCTGAACTATAGGCCAAACAGTTTGTAATTAATATTAAGCTTCTAAGTGATTATTTAGAAGTGGTTGAGGGACCGGGCATGAACAAGAAACCCGTGTTTACATGTGCTCCCTGTGAGTATCTGTCTCTGAGTGTCTCTTAGATGGCATCTAAGAAAACCTTGGGGCAGAAAATAATTAACCTTCTTTTCTGAATTTCTACAGCCTTTTTCAAGGGCATTCTCTGGAGTTCATAATAACCTTCACAAGTATATGTGTCCTTTGACCTAGTAATTTTACTCCAGGAGATGTATGTGGAAGAAATAAACAGAGGTAGGCTTAATGTATTTTTGTGGTGGTATTAATAATTATGAAGCAAAAAGGCAGAAATGATCTAAATACTAAAGAATGACACACATTATAGTGCATTACCACGGATTTAAACTATGCAATTTCTCTGGTCTTAGTAAAAGCCAGAGCACTCAATAATGTTATTATCCACAACAACATAAAATAGACAAAGGCAGGGTATGTCGATCCTCCAAAATACAGAAAATACCAGAATCTTTTCACAAAAAAATATTAATGGTAGTTGTTTACAACAATGATTTTGTGAGTATTTTCTTTCCTATATTTTAAAATTTTAGACATAAATAATGTAGCTTGCTTTTCGGTTGCTCTGACCAAAAGGAATTCGATACAGAAAGGTATATTTCATCTTATACTTCCAAGTCACAGTCTGTCACTGAAGGAAGTCAGAACATGTATTCAGGAAAGCAGCAACCATGGCAGAGACCACCAAGGAGTGTTACTTTTTGGGGTGCTCCTTAGTTCATACTCATTTAGTTTTTCTGTGTATCCCAGACCACCTGCCTAGGAATGGTGCTGCCCAAAATGGACTGGTTTCTCCCACATAAACCATTAGTCAAGGAAATCTCTCACAGACGTGGCTACCGGCCAACGTAATATAGGCAATTTCTTAACTGAGATGGGTGTCTCCTCTTTCAGGTTGTATCAAGCTGCCTATAAAAACTAACCAACACAAACAAATATGAATTTTATAATAATAAAAGCATTACATATTCTAAAATCCCCTTCTTGTGTTCATACTGAGTTTCCTGACAGATGACTTCAACAACTAGAATCGGAACAAACAAGATCGGAATGTTGATGAGAGGACTTGTCAAAGGCTGAGCTGCCAGAGCTCAAATCGCAGTTCAGACACTAAGCATATTAGGCTTGTCAAGTTCTCCTATGTGCCTGTCTCCAAACCAGAAAACCTGTAAGCATATTCAAGCCATGGGGGCTATTTAAGATTAAACGTGCTAGGATGCTAAGGTACTCACAACAGTGACTTGTATGTTTTAGGTCCCCTCTAAATGTTTATTGAATAGATAAAGTTGATGAGGAGGAATTATGCTCTTTTACTTTTTTTTTTAAATTTTGTTTTTTAGGCTCTAAAGGTTTGAAATCATTATTTTGTTTCTCTTCAAGTTTTGAAGTGACTGAAGACAACGTGTTCACTGTGCTTCATGGAGGGGTAGGAGATACTGCCAGTGCTGGTAAAAAAGATACTAGCATATTTTATTCTGGGCCTTTCCAGACCCAGGCAAGGGATGGTTGTTCAGGTTTTGCCAGCCAGCTCCTGTTGTGAGTGACACAGTTCACTGGGCAGTAAAGTGAGGGGTGCCTGAAAAGTGGAGGTTGCCTTTAACTCAGCTCAAACGGTCAGCATTCTCACCATCTCAGATGGTCCTAGAGATAGAGAAGCTTGTCACTCCATAGTGGTGCTCTTGACCAAATGACATTTACACATTTTAGAGATCACCATAGTCACATATGAAGTTAATATACATCTTCCCATCTATGGGAAGTAGATTCTTTTATTGTCATGAAGATGTGCATTTTCTTACCAAAACTATACATAAATTTGAGGCATCCCAGCCTGAAAAATGTTAGAGCAGCAATTCCCAGTTCAGCATAAAAGTCATCAACATACAATTATTTTAAAGTAGGAGGAGAGAGGTAGATATATTAGCCCTAATAACTTAGATACATGAGAATTTTATATTTAAAAGCTGTTAGGCATATATATTCTAGTTTCAGTGTTTGAAATGTTGTCTCATTGCTAATCTTGTAACAATTTGGCTCCTGTCTCCTCAGTCCCCTCATAGATCCTGACACAATTTTAACTGTAGGAGACTGCAGCTGGCATATCTACCTCAGCACCACAGCTAGCTCCAATATACTTTTTAAATGGTTATTTCTTTTAAAACTTACTGCAATTAACATTGTTGGCACAGGTTTCTGTCTGCCCGATCACATAGCCGTTCAGCCCCAAAGAAACACACACAGGACTACATTAATCATAAACTGATTGCTCTAGTATCTCAGACTTTTCTTATTAACTAATTCTTACACCTTAAATTAACTCATAATTCTTGTCCGTGTTAGCCACATGGCTTGCTACCTTTATCAGTGAGGCATTCTTATCTTGCTTCCTTCATGTCTACCTTTTCTGTGTTGACTGCAGACTGTTTCCAGAATTCTCCTGTTTTGTTGCCCCACCTCTACTTCCTGCCTGGTTGTCCTGCCTATACGTCCTGTCTGGCTACTGGCCAATAAGCATTTTATTAAAATACAAGAGACAAATCTTTACAAAGTATAAGACCATTGTCCCACAGCAGAACATTATGTTGGTAAATTGTCATGTGCTATTTAGGCTTGATGGAAGCAGAGCCCTGGAGTAAGAAGCCTTCCTTCACAGTCTCCAAAACTGCCTGTTCTGGGCAGGCTGGTCCCCTAAGTCTGCAACGAGAAGTAAGAAAAAGTAGCAAACAGCTAAGGATATTTAAAAGGTATCCTTGAGGACAGCTAGAAGATAAACTATTTCAAGACAAGGTTACCATTGATTATCCTATATCCCATAAAAATGTTTACAGTGGGACTGGCAGACTGGGGTGGACCCTGTACTCAGCATCCTCTCAGTTGGGAACTCAGGCTATCTCAGCTTCCCTAGACAGTTTCTTCTGGATGACTGCAAGCACCTTATTTGATGGCTATCTATCTGCTGATATTTGTTTTTTTCAGTTGGAAGCCTCAACTAGGGGCACATTCTGCTCTGCCCAGAGCTCTCCATTGAGAACTCCAGCAGATGGTTTAAAATTAAGCTTCAGTAGTCAGTCTCTGCTGGAAGGTTGTAAGTCCCCCGACTGATAATGTCATCTTATATTTACTCTCTCAGTTGGACTACTCCAGAGGTCTCTTATGTATACTTTGAGGACCGGTTTTGGTCATGCTTTCTTATGTATCTGCTGCTCCTCTCTGTTTTTGATTTTTAGTCTTTTTATATTTACTTGGTATATTCTTAATAAACTCACTTGTTCAATCAGAATGCATCGTTCAACCTTCATACAGTCAATGGAAACTTTCATGTAACTAAAAAAAAACAACTAAATATTTTTCTCATATATATGATATAAATATTTTTGTATATGGATATGGATGTTTTGCCTGCATGTATGTCTGTGCACCACTGTGTGCCTGGTACCTGAGGATGCCAGGAGACACAACAGATCCCCCGGAACTGGAGTTGAAGATCCTTGTGAGCCACATTGTTGGTGCTAAGAATGGGACTTGAACCCTTTGTGGAGCAATCAGCGCTCTTAGCCATTGAGTCATCTCTCTAGACACTTTTTATATTTCAAACCTGGCTTCAGTTTTGTCTATTTTTAAAAACTCCTAGGCATATACATTCTAGTTTTAAAATTTGGAATGTTGCCTCATTGCTAAACTTCAGTAGTTGTCTAAAGACTAAGGAATGACACACACTGTAATGCATTATCATGGTTTTAAAGTATATGATCTCACTAGTCTTAATAATAGCAAGAGCTGTTGTCTATGTTCTTTATAATCAGTATTTATAGCCAGTATAATGAAGAATTGAATGTTTACTTGTTTGCTTATTTCTGAGTTTTCCCTAGAAAAATGGGTCATTCCTGAACACAGGCATTCTCTACAGTCTGTATGTCTGGCAGTCAGTCCAGATTTTGGGAAGAATGGTTGTTCATTTAATATTTGAGGAAAACAACTGGACATGTATTGAGATCTTAGTGTGTTTTGGTTTATTCTAATGCATTGGAGACATTAGCTCAAGTTATCTTCAAAATAGCTATAGAAAGTAAAATCTATTTCAATCTTTAGAGACTATAGAACCAGAGAGGAAAAGCAGCCACTGATGTCCATACAACCAGTAAGTGACAAGTTGTGGCTCCTGACTTATCCACTTGATTGCAAAGCTGTTTCTGCCTCTCACGACAGCCTCTGCTATGGTCAGAATCTCTGTGGACAGAATAGTTCAGCATTCTGTTTTGCCAGCACTCATTGTCCTTTTTAATGGACTAGAGTATTATTCCTTTTATTGGCCCAGAGTTTCCTGACATGATTAACTATCCAGTATTTAAGCATCTGTCCCTCGTGGGGATCTTTCTCAGTTTAGTTTCCGTTACTCTTCTCATTATTATAACACATTTTCTGACAGGAACAAGGAAGGCTTAGTTACTTTGGTGTTGCCATGATAAAATGCCCGACAGAAGTAACCCAGGGAAGATAGGGTTAACTTGGCTCATGGTTTCAGATGAACCGAGTCCATCATGGTGAGGAAAGCACGCAGTATGAGTATTATGCTATCCTAGTAGCCAGGAAACAGAGAGATCACATCCCATCTCCAAATAGAAAGCAGGAAGAAGGAACAGGAAATGGTTCCAGGCTATAAAACATCAAAGCCCATGCCCTTGCTCCCTCCAGGAGCTGGGAGACACTATTATGAAATTTCACCAATGCCAGCCAGTCTTACACTAAGCTAGTACTGTCTTATCTTCTTGTCCTGTATAGCACATAGATGCTAAGTTTCCAATTACCTAAGAGTTGAAACGGCCCATGCTGTGTGTGTGAGTGATTTTCTCCTTCCTTTTGAATTTTCTCCAGAGCTTCTGAGCACTGGTTAAGGTCTAGATCATGTAACAAGTTCCTGCTGCTTTCTTCATGAATCCTGGCTTTGTTTAAATCCCAGAATTCAGAACATTGCAAAGCTAAGACTGACGACCAGGGTTTGTTCCTTCAGTTGTGTTTGTCCATGGTATCTGTTCTCTTCATCAGCTCCAGCTCATTAACATCCTGACTATAACATCCTGACTATGTCTTACAATGACCTTTATTTTCATTATTATTTTATAGTCAATGCCAAACTAGAGACTGCTATTTGTTTCCCATATGTGTGCATGGGGTGGTGTGGGTAGGGGTGCCCATGTGTGTGGGCATATGTGTGTGTATGCATGTGGAGGGTAGGGGTGACAGTGTGTGTGTGTGTGTGTGTGTGTGTGTGTGTAGGGTAAAGGTACCCATGTGTGTGGACACGTGTGTGCATGCATGTGGAGGGTAGAGGTGCTTGTGTGTGGGCATGTGTGCGTGTGTGTGTGTGTTTATGCATGTAGAGGGTGGGGTGCCCATGTGTGTAGACTTGTGTGTTTGTTGTGTGTTGTGTGAATGTAGAGGCCCAAGGTCAATGTTGAGAATCATCTGTGATATTTCTTCCATCTTATTCATTGAGACATTGCTTGTTGATCAAACCCATAGCTATCCTATGTGGTAAGTCCCAGAAGTCAGTTTGCTCTGGGATTCCCCTATTTCTGCCTTCAGGGGCTAGATATGCAAGCAGGCCTTCATATCCACAGGACATATATGTGGGTTCTGAGCACAAGCTACAGCCCCCACACTTGCTTGGCAGAAGTGTCACCTACTAGCCATTGCCCCAGCCTGAACACTTCTGATAAAAGAACTGTAACAAGTCATCGAGTAAGACACCCAGACATACTTTTGCAAATAGCTAATATGGCAGGGAGGCAGCCAACCCCACAGTCTGTGAGGTAAGTGATAGACTGACTTTGATTTTAATCTTCTCACCCTTCAGGAGGACTAAGCAAATTCCACTTCAGACTCTCCGCTGTTCCTTGTGCTGAGGAGGGAATGTTCAGGGATGTTGGATGAGGTGTCACACTGGATGGTGAGTGGAGCTGTGATGGTGCAGAGAGTCCCTCCGCCTGCCACTCTGCTGTGGTCTCCACTCAACACCTGAGCTGGCTCAGTTGCCTTGTCATTGCACAAACTGCCCCTTCCCAGCCCCCACGCACCAGGGTGCTCCTCCTTCCATGAAATCTTCCCTGGTCCTATCCGCTACAACTTCTCTCCATTTAATCTAGTAGGATACTTGATTGCTCTCTGATCAAACGTGCTGCTTGTAATAATATTTTTGTAGTATAGCAGTTAAAAATGGACTTCAAATGTTAGGATTTTTATGTTAGCTTTCCTTTGTATTTTTAAACTTAAGAAACAGTTTCTCCTTTTTCTTTTCACCAACTTCTTGAACCCTAAAATATAGGGTTCTGGCACATGAACACTTCTGAAATACAAGCTTCCTTCCTTTACATGCTGTGGCTTAAGTTTTTTTATGTGTGTGGTGCGTGATTGTGTATATAAATATGTTTTACGTGTTGGGGGTAACATATGTTTGGGAACATGTTGAGTGTTCAAGGGCGTGCAGATGTCAGGAATCATTCTCAACAGCTTTCCCACCTTCTTCACTGAGGCAGAGTCCCTGAATCAAACCCCAAGCTCACTGATAGGCCTAGTCTAGTTACAGTTTGCTGTGGGAATTTCCTCTCTCTGCCTTCCGGGGCTGGAATTCCAGATGGAATGATGCATTCATTTGCCAATTACGTGTGTTCTAGAGATCCAAACTTTGATCCTCATGTTTGTGCAAGAAATTCTTTACCTGTCTAGCTGCTTCTCCAAATCAACAGTTGGCTGAAGTTTATTCTTCAGGTATATGAATCTGCTCAGAGAAAAAATATTCTGGTTTATTATAGCTATACAGGGCTTTGATGTGTGTAGTAGATTTTCAAATCATGCTTAGGGAATGAATAAACATTGAGATATTCTGAGTGGGTCAGACAAAATATGCTTCATTAGAAGAGAAATGATATACTTGCTTTCTGTAGACATGGAAGGCTTAAAGGTTGAAACATTTGAAGGTGTGTGGATTGACATTCCTACAAAATGTTTTAGATTGGCAGTGCTATGAACTGTTAAGATCTCTGACTGACCTCTTACTGTGGTCTGTGCCCTTACTCTCAGAACACAGCTCTCAGCCACTCTGGGCTAAACCCCACTGGCATCTGTTCTATAAAAGAAAATAGTGTGCTTATTCCTAAATAAATGAGAAACTGTGGGCAGATATTTACCCCCCTCCCACAAGAGTTTTTTTTTCTTCCATATCTGACTTGGGGCTCCTTCCTTGAAGTGGGAAGAGACATCTTCACAGTGAATGTTTTGCATTTATATTGGCTGCTGCTGACATGCATCTTAATTCACAAGGATGCGATGCTGTGGTTATGAAGCTGACATCTGAAGAAATGATATGAAGCCTTTTCTGCTGCCCTGAGAATGGAAATTATTTCACAGAGGAGACAGTTGTGGACAGGTTTTGCTTGTCAGATTCAGGCATAAATGTACCCACAGGTGCGTTAGTATATTTCCCGTTGGTTTTTCTCTAAGTTTTAAATGATGTAGCTCTTTCCAGTGGTGTCCTAATGTTCACAGAAGGTGGGATGGCAGGAAAAAGCCCAGGTTTATTCTATCCTAAATTTAGAAATAATGGCAGAAAGAAACCTCCGGACCTGAAGCAGCAGTAGTAGATGTGAGCTGTCATCCACAGCTGGAGGAAGGTCCGCATCTCGGTTCCATTTCTGTCTTTCCCTCCTTCTCATCACTGCCCGCTTCCCTCTGTCTTCTACTTCCTCCCTTTGCTCTTCAGGATCCTTTTGTTTTCCTTCTTAACTTTTTCTATCTTTTGAATGTCTTCCTGTTTTTCTTCCTCTCTCCTCTTATCTTCTGTATTTCCCTTGTTTCTCGTCCTCCTGTTTCTTGTGTTTCTTTTGATTTAATAATCTGCCCTTAGTAGGAAAGAAGCCATTTATCATCCCATATTATTTCAGTGAATAAGCATAGTGTCTAGATATTTTTACTCCTGAGTTTCAGCTTCTGGTTGAGACCATTTGACAACTCTCGTTGCCCCAGCCTTCTTTTTTCTTCCCTGCTCATTATGGACCCATTGGAATGACGAAGGTGATTCCCATTTTCCAAAGTGTAAACATCACATCGAACTTCACTGTTTCATTCTTCACTTTGTATCACAGCTTTATGAGTCATAAATAAAGCTCCACAAGCCGAGTTAAAACCCAGGAAATAAACTGGTAGTAGTCCAACATGGGGTTTGCATGTCCTAAGGAGGGAAATATTTATTGACATAATGCACTTTTCAAAGTGTGATTTCATTTTTGTTTATGGGCATAATTGTATTTCCCCAAACTGATTTGTCAACATTGATTTTCCATACTTACCTTAGTTAATATAGAATCACTGGACATTTCATGGAGAAGGGCAGTATGGGATCATCTTAGAGAAATTGACATTTTACTTAGAAGCTATCTGCCTAAAGAGAATGGACGGCCAGAAGCAGCAACAGCAGCATTTTGGTTATATATTGCTAGTGAATGTAGTCAGGCTGTTTATTATCAGCGAAGGCTGTCAGGACACGGCTAGGTTGCGGGTTGATAAGTTGTGCTGACTGCAAATGACAATAGGATGAATGTGGGCATGAGCTCCACTGCCACCGTGATTTAAGTGCAAACGCCAGCCCCTGCTTCCTAGGTAGTTTACTTCTCTCCGTGTCTCCCGTTCTCCAAAAGTAAGAATATGCAAAATAATAAAACAAAGCCTTTCCTAAGAAAAAAGAATTAAGAAAGTGACATTTTGCGTATGTGATCGATTTCAGTTGCGTTTGTGCCATTATTAAAAATGGTTCTGAAGGCAGTACTTGTAACTAGACTTTTCTCCTTGCCCCCAGGGCTTCTTTGCTGTTCAGGGAATCTGTTTCTTAACTGAAGATCAAAATGAGTATTTTTATTGTTTGTTTTCTGTTCTTTGTTTTTGAGACAGGGTCTCATTACATGGCCCTGGTTGTTCTGAATCATTTTATAGGCCCTAAATTCCCAGAAAGCCATTCGCCTCTGTCTCCTGAGTGCTGGGATTCCACACATGTGCTACCATTCTCCATTGCATTTCTAGTCACTGGGAAAAATACAGGGTATCCTGGAGAGCAGGTCACGGAGACAAAGATCTTTGCTGTCCCAAGTGATAGGAAATGATCTTAGGCAATCTGTTCACCACCCACTCGAACAGACAGCCAGTCTTGTAGCCAGCCATCTGTCCATCCATCCATCTGTCTGTCCGTCCATCCATCCATCCATCCATCCACCCATCCATCCATCCACCTGTCTGTCCATCCATCTGTTGAACCATCTACCCATTTGTCTATCTGTCCATCCATCTATCCAGTTTATTGTTTTTGGCTGAGATCTACTTGCCAAACCTCGGGTTCACCAGAGAGATCCCCTCAAGGTAAAAGGCACATTTGTTAGGATCATCAGAATTTTCTGTTGCTTTTTTTTAAAGTCTACTGAGGATGCAGAGGTTGTTGCTGGAGGAAACAGCCAACATCATAACCGATGAGAGGGCTGTGTTTATGTTGGTGAAGATAGGTGGCATATCCTCCTTTCCTCCAGAAGGGACATTTTATGGACTGACTTGTTCAGAAGGAGGACATACCTTGATGGTGCAAGGCATAGAGTTACAAACCAGTTTTAAAATGACAGAAGTCTAAAGGGAATAAACTTAGACATTTCCCACATGTAACAATCACATTTATCACAATTGCTTTGTTTGTTAAAGTAATCCAAGGTCATGATATAAAGAATGCTGGAGAAAGGCCTGCTGCAGAACTGTAGAATTGTGTACAGTTTTCAGCTGGGGCTTCATAGTTTATTAATGTGCAGTTCCTTCCTGTCTTCTGTCTTCTGTTACATCCTCTATCTTCCTCCTTTACTTTGAGGACACAAGCATACTTCATCACAGAGAGAACCCAAGATCAGAATCTTCTGTGATAAAAGCACCCATTGTTTGGCAGACAGAATTGATTTCTTTGTATACCTGGGAATCTTGGGGTAAGTGTTACTCTTCTTTTATGCAGTGAAGTTAGAAGAGATGTGTGACTTTATCCACTGCTTAAGAGTAAATAGAAGAGAAAATTATTAAAGATTAATAATGACTGCCTGTGTTAGAGCTAAAGAAAAAATTTTATTACTTCTTTTCATTTACAAGACCATAACACACATTTTATTTTCCCTTCCTTTTCTGCTACCAAACCCTCCCATATGCACCGATCCTTGCTCTCCTCCAAGGCCTTGTTTTATTAATTGTTGTTACATGCATATATATGTATATATGTATGTATATATATATATATGTATATGTGCATCTATATCCAAATATATTCCTAAGCAGAACCTGCCTAGTCTGTATTATGTTACTCATGTATATGTTTTCAAGATGACCCTTTGATATTGGATAACGATTTGGCATGTTCTTCCCCAGGGAAAACCGTTTAACCTGCTCTCAGCATCCCTTAGTTGCCTATAGCTCATCGTGTGAATTGAGGCATCCTGGGTTACCTGACAACTTTCCCCTGTAGCACGTCTGGTGTTGTCCTTACTCTCCTTGAGCAGAAGAAAGTTTTACAGCTAGAGAGCATTCACTTTCACACCCTGGGTTGTTGTTAAGGCCTGGAGCTTTCTGATGAAATAAAAAGGTGTGCAAGTGACAGAGAGGACCAATGACTGAATGCAGCCAACTGCCTCAGAAGGAACCTTCTCTGAATGATGAATTCAGCCCAGAAGCTGGTTAAGGGGACTTCCATGAGAGCAAAGTGGAGGGCAGGGATGGGGAAGGTTAGGAGTTGTAAATGGTGTTTCCTTTTAAGTTGCCACCAGAATTGAATTTAAAATCTTAGGAGTGCAAACCCAGTTTTTCAGGCAATGACCCTGAGTGGGAAGGAACTGAGGAAAAGAGAAGGGTGAAAGAGACCTGAAAGCTAAGAATTATGACACCATTCATATCACTGGTAGGTGGGATATCTCACAGAGGAAGGGCTGTCTGCCACTGTGAAATACTGGGACACAATGTGGCCAGGGCTTTGTGTGTCAGAGAAAGCAGCCCTTCTGTTGATTTCTTTTAAAGTGGATGGAGACTCTACAAGAGTACATTTAGTTTGAATTTCTATGTGTAATATATAACCTAACTACAAATTTAATGAGCATTAGACAGGCAGTTCATTGAAGGTTGTTAGTTGTTGTCTGGAAAATCTATCTCCTGTCAACTGGACCCACCCTAGAGTCACCTGAGAGGAAAGCTTCCGTTGAACAATTGCCGAGTCAAACTGGCTCGATTGCCTTGGTTCAGTAGGACAGCCCACTTTACACAGCACCATTTGTAGGCAGGGATTGTCTTGAGCTGTAGAAGGAAGCTAGCTGAGTATAAGCTGCAAGCTAGCTGTGAACAACAGCCCCCGGGGTTCCCGATATACTTGTTTGGCTTTGAAGTGAGTTCCAAGAAGGAGCACTGTGTGGAACAGCAGCCAGGCCTTCCTTCAAGTTCCTGTCCTGACTTCTTTGAATGATGAACTGTGGCCTGAAAATTTAAGCCAAATAAATATTTTCCTTTCGTAGGTCATTTCCAGTTATAGTGTTTGTCACAGCAACTAGAACGATCCTATTTCCAGATTCATCAGAAATAGTTTTATCAGTATGAATCTTGATTTCATCTGCTCAGAGAATGCTCCATGTTCTGTCTGCAGTTGGTCTATGCTGGACATGAATGAGCAGCCAAGAAAAGTTAATGATGGTCATGCACCCATAAGATTCTGTAAGAAGAACCTACAGCTACAAACTCTGACAACTAATTCATCCTTCCCTTATCCCATGGAGTTCCTAAACACTCCCCAAGGCTCCAGTGCTTGTTCACGGGACCTAGAACCTGGGGATGTTGGAGTTCTGTGACTGTGCATCCCAAGCTCGCAAACTCAAATGGTTTCTTTCCCCCTGTTTCCTAAAGCTTTTTTCTTTCTTTCTTTCTTTCTTTCTTTCTTTCTTTCTTTCTTTCTTTCTTTCTTTCTTTCTTTCTTTCTTTCTTTCTCCCTCCCTCCCTCCCTCCCTCCCTCCCTCCCTCCCTTTCTTTTTCTGTATTCCTCTTATACAGTACATCCAGACTTCCTTTCTTTTTCTATAATTTTCTCTCAAACAGTACATGCAGAGCACAGCTTCCTCTCTCCTTCTAGCCCTCCCCACCTCTCCTCTCTTCCAGATCCACAGCTCCTCTGTTTTCCTTCAGATAAGGGCAGGCTTCCCAGTGATATTGGCTGAATACTACGTAACAAGACTCAATAAGTCTAGGTAGAAACCCTCCTATCAAGACTGGACAAGGCAACCAGTAGGAAGAAAATGGTTCCATAAGCAGGCAGAAGAGTTAGACAGCCCCATTCCCACTGTCAGGGGTCATGCGGCAGCCTACCATCTGTCAGCTCTTCTAAAGCTTTTTAAAAGTGAACATGGTCTTGCTCTGAAATTTCAGAGTTTCAGTCTCTGTTTCGGAGCAGTGATATGAGGATGAACCAAAACAAAAGACGAGGTTTTTCAAACTTTTCAGGAAAGTGGAGCTCAGTGGGACCCACAGCCCTGGTCATCCCAGTCTGTCCTTCCTGAATGAACTGAACAACTACAGGAAGGCAGCTGGAGGCAGACAGAATCTGGGGGCTCCATAGAATAGGCTGTGTCAGAGGAGCATGGAGTTTTGCCTTTCTTTGCCTGTGGCCTGTTTTTTTTTTGTTGTTTTTTTTCTTTTTTCTGGAAGGTTGTGTACAAACTTTCTATCCCCCCCTCAGACAGGGTACTAGTGAAGACAAAAGAGACAATTCCATCCAAGCTTGAACCAGTGAGCTCATTAGAGCTTCTTGAAGGACAGCAGATGACTCATAGACCCTGGTCACTGACAGGCTCACCTGAGCATGAGTGAGGACACCTAGCAGCTGCATCCTGATAGACACGACAACAGAGAGAGAGAGAGAGAGAGAGAGAGAGAGAGAGAGAGAGAGAGAGAGAGAGAGAGAGAGAGAGAGAGAGAGAGAAGAGTCAGGAAAATGTCATGTAGTCATCCAAGAAGCAGGACGTGAGGTAACAAGCTATGAGCCTTGAGCCTTATGGTAAAATGTAAGCTAATAGAAATGGGTTAATTTATAGTTAGAGTTGGCCAGTAATAGTCTAAGTCATTGGCCAGACAATTGTGACTGACATTAAGCCTCAGAGTGCTTATTAGGGAATAGGCAGGCAGAGAGAAGCCAGTCCAGGGGACCAGCAGGACAGAGAGCCTTCTGTCTACTCTGGGATGTTTGGATGCATATGCAAATAAAGAAGAAACAGTCTCCAAGATGAAAGATCTGGGTAACAGAGAGAAAGGACAGATTGAGACTGGGGGAATAGCGATGAGGAAAGACAGGTCCATGTCTGTTCTTGGAATAAGAAGAACCTCTTCATTGCCTACATTGCCTACCAGGGAAAAGACCCAGACAATGCTCCCCTCTCTTTAATCTGCAATGCCAGGATCTAGAAGGATCTATTGCAATTGCTAAAGAAATTGAATAAATCAATTATTACACATAAGAAATAAGTGGAATGAAGATAACCCCAAAACATTCAGTTCATAAAATTAAGAGTAGGTCTCTGGGTAATTGCTGGGGGAAACAAGAAATCGAAAGATTTCTGTGTGCTGCTTTGGAAGCAGTGCAAATTGATAATACAAAGTTACATTCAGAGACAATGAGATAATTTCATTTGTTAATGATTTTTAAAAAAGAAACATGTCAATTTGCTGTCTATTTCTGTAATAAAGACCATGACCAAAAGTACAGGGGAGCAAAGGGTTTATTTGGGTTACATATAGTGAGATACAGTCCATTCAGGGGAAGAAAGGCAAGAATTCAAGACAGGAACCTGGCAGAATTTTGTTTAAGGTACAAGATATGGTTCTAGTTTCATTTTTTTCGTGTATGGTGAACAATGTTTGTTGGTGATGCTGTCCTGTCTTCAGAGTTCATTTTGGCCTCTTTGTCAAAAGTTAAGTGAATGTGAGAACATAGGCTTATGAATATCCATCCTACCAACAGAAATCTATAGGTGTAATTGTATAGATGCAATCCTCATCAAAACCCCAATGAAATTCTTTGCAGAAATTAATACTAATATATTAAAATTTATATGGCAATCTAAAAGACCTAGGATAGCCAAAAGCATTGTCAACAATGAAAACACTGCAGATATAACCATCCTTGATTTCAAATTATACTACAGATCCATAGTCACAGTATGTTGCTGGTACAAAAACAGATATGCTGATCAGTGGAATTCAAAAGAAAACCTAGATCATTACAATTTTCTTTAAGATAAACTAGTCCATAGTATAGAATAGAAATGCTGCCACTTTATTTAGAAGACAGAACAATACTAACAGCAAAACTTGATAATGAAACTATAGTCTAAAGAATGAAATATGTAGTACTTACAGACATAAAGTCAAATTTTAAACTGAGTAGGAAATGAGTAAAGAGAATTCCATGATTTATACAAAATTATAAAAGTGTAGCTAAAAACTGATAACATAGGAAAACAATGGTTCTCAATGTAGTCATGTAGCAGATAGTATTTAATATATATTTATATCAAATCTGTTTCTATTAAACACATTTGCAATACCCAGTAGCAATTTTATTATAATTTTAAAAATTACTGAAGAAACCAAATGCAATGAATATCTATTTATAAAAAAATGAGAGACTGGAAAGATGGCTCAATGGTTAAGAGTGCTTCTTGTTCCTGCCGAGTTCAGCGCCCAGTATCCAAGTCTGGTGGCACACTACTGCCAGTAATCCCAGGTTCAGGGGATCAGATGCTCTTTTCTGGTGTCCTTGGGCACATGGAAGCACACACACTCACACACACACACACACACACACACACACACACACACACAAGCTCTCACGTGCACATATGCACACACACACATATATACACACAAATAAATGCATTGTTGAAAGTAACAAATACCTTAAATATTGAAATGCAAACATATATTAACATTGCTACATTCAGGATGGTGGAAGAAGACCCATAACAGCTGTTTATTCCACATTAACTTCAAGATGTAAGAGAAGGAAGAGAGTCAGGTTTCTAGAGTATGCCATAAGAAGGAAAGGGTTTTGTTAACATTTTAGAGATGTGATGATTTAATGTCATTTCTTCTGCTAAAATGTGATTGCATGTCCAGAAAGAACTGAATCCAGCAGCAGCAGCAGAAAGAGAGAGGGAAGGAAGGGGGAGCGCGAGAGAGAGAGAGAGCGAGAGTGGCTGGAGTTGAGAGGAGAGAGAGGAGAGGAGAGGAGCGAGAGAGAGAGAGAAGAGAGAGAGAGAGTAGAGAGAGAGAGAGAGAGGAGAGAGAGAGAGAGAGAGAGAGAGAGAGAGAGAGAGAGAGAGAGAGAGAGAGAGAGATATTTTGCTGTGGGAACTCCTTCAGCCAATGGCCTTTGAGATGCTGTACCACTTTGGGCATAGTCTTGGGTACCATAAAAACAGATGTAGAAATGTGCTCTCTCTCTCTCTCTCTCTGTGTGTGTGTGTGTGTGTGTGTGCTCGCATGTTGGGTGGGGAGGGAGCCATCTCATAGGTCCCAAGCCTTCTTACAAGAGTCCCATACTCAGTGACCTAAAATTCCACGTGTTTTGGCATCTCAGAACTCGCTTACATTTATTGTAGCTATGTTCAAAGTCATAGCATCCAGACAGCTTCTGCTCATGGCTAGGTCACAAAAAAATAGCCATGGACAGCCAGTCTTTCCCATGTAGTCTGGGTTGATTGAATAAGTCATCTTTCCTGGCTAAGATAATCTCTAATTTTCAAGGTTCTATTTCCCACAGCAGAATAGAACTCCTGCTTCTATACTGCGGAGTTATCCAGAGTTGTTATCATATTTTAATTACTTGATATACAGAATTACTACCCTATTTTTGGACTGCCTGTTATTTGTATCTACTCAATGCTTAGGAAGCACCAACAGTCCATTGCACTGTTGACAATGCATAAGAAATTGGTCTCTGCCTTGTGGAATTTATTTTAGAGCAATTCAAGAGGGTTAAATCAGTGTCAGGCTCTCAACTTTGAACGCACAGCTGTGGAGAGGAGATAAGCTTTGAAGATGCAGCAGGAAGGGTGCTCATGGAGGGAGTGAAAGTGGGAAAGACCGCAGGTAATCAAGAGAGGGATGGATTATACCCACGTGCGAAGGGAAAGGTAGGAGGAAAAAGCCAACACGAGGTGAAGGGGAGGTCAGCTCAGCTCAACTTTACCCTTTGAATTTTCAGAGGTCCTAGGGATTTAGTCGCCAATTGGATTGCATATCTGCCAGGCATACCGCTTGAAGTTTATCTGGCTTTCCATCACATATGCGCTTTGCGCTGATGGTACTGAGTAGTTTCCCATAAGGCTGTTGAGTTTCTCCTAGCCCCTGTGGGCATGCTGTGGATAAGATTGAAACCCTTGTGATTTTCCAGTTCACACGTGATCACAGGCTGAAAGAGTAACACTCAACATATAGAAAGTCAAGGCTTTGTTCCCATGGCACCTTTACCTGTATTTTTATTAATCGCTCTCTAAACCATACTCATCCGATAGAGCGCGAAAAATTAGGCTTCCCAGAGACGTTCATATTTGATCCCCTTCTGGAGAGATATAGTGCTTTATAGTGTGCAGGAATACATTTCTGATGGAATGAGGGTGCTAATCAGGTACAACCAGAGAATATCCAGGTGGCCTCAAGAGAGTCAAATGGATCTTCCAAAGAGGATTCTAAGCATCATTTCTGCTTTTACAATGGAAGATAGCAGGCTCAGAAATGCATGGGGCCTCAGGAAAAGATGTTTTCCCATGAAGTCTACCAAAGGAAGAAATGCACTGGGACTGCACCCAAGTTTGCATCTGTAGAAATGCAGCAGAACTTTAATTCATATTGTGTTGAACCAGTGAAGCCTGGAGACAACTTATGGTGGCTACAGAAAGATTATTCACTCCCTTAACTTAGGAACACAGGAAGCAATGAATGAGCGTGTTTGTTAGACTAGGAGTTGGTGGAAAGCAACCAGGTAATTTCCCCAGTCTCTTGAAAACAAGGTGACCTTTGACCTTGATAGTCAGCCTTTCTAAAAAATGCATGCATTTAAAATGTGTCTCCTCGTGCCACCTTTACTCATCCCACATGTAAACGTTTACACCTCTGAGGAAACACAGTGCCTCTCAGCATTTGACTTCCCCAGTATTATTCCCTTCCTCTCCAACAATCACTATTCTCTCTCCTGTTTCTATAGGTTTGACTATGTAAATGTCTCGTGTACGTTGCTTGCCTCACTCTGGATAATGTCTCCAAAGTCTATTCATGTAGAAGTTATGTGTTACTGTTCCATTCTTTTTTTATTGCCAATAATGTTTTTATGCTGTGGGTATAACACATTTTATTTCTGCGATTTTTGTAAAGATGTATGTTATCATTACACTCGCAGTGAACTTATAAGAGCTCCGTTTTACACCTTGATGCATTGCCATTTGATATTTTTAAAGATTCTGCAACAGTTTACATTCTGGCCAGCAGCATATAAAAATAGAGGTTTCCATTCTTCCCACATAGTTGCAGGTGTTTATTACCTGCGTTTCACATCTGTCCTAGCGAGAGTGAAGTGCCATCCCATTATTGTTTTGATTTTCACTTAACTGATGGATAACAACATTGATTATTTTTTTTCTGGGTCTGATAAAGTCATTTATCTTCTTTGGAGACATATCTCTTTACACTCTTGAGCCTTTTTAAAACACGCTTAATTTTTATAAATTGTTTGATTGTTATATTATGGTGGAAAACTTTTTATTGCTTCTGGATAAGTTCTAATTGTATATTTCATTCTCAAGCATTTCCTTGAATGTCTTTTATCCTTGGCTGCTGTCGCAGGTGCTGTGGACTGCAAGCCTGAAGCAGCTGCTGCCTATTTTTCATAGTTCCTGAGATGGGAAGCCCAGGATCAAGGTCCTGGGGGATGCTTTTTCTGGAGGTTATCCTTTCTGTGGACTGACGTGACTCTGTCTGTGGTCATTTTTTATTAGGGCACCAAACCTGTTCAGATCTAATTGCTTTCCCAAAGCCTAATCTCCATCACATTGGATTAAGGATCTAAACACAGAACTTTATTTCTTTTTGTTATTTATTTTTATGTCATGATTTTTATGTTTTTGAAATTAAGATATCATTAAATATATTATGGCACACAGTTTGTAGCCTTCTTCCACCAGATGTGAAATTATGATCAAGTAATTCATGTTATAGGATCTTAAAGTATTTTTTTGAATATCTCTGCCATTCAAAGCTTGCCATTTCACATTTTTATTTTATGAGTTTTTGGAAGTTATTTTTTAACTCTTCCTTGCTTTTGAAAGTATATGCTTCTCTCATACAATCCATTGTGACTACAGTTTCCCCTCCCTCTACTCCTTCCAGCACCTCTACCTCTCCTCTCCCCATGAGCCTCTTCTTCATCTTCCTTCAGAAAACATTATGACTCCAAGAGACAACAACCAAATATAACGAAACAAGATGCAGTAAGATGAGGCGAAATCCCCCCATATCTAGTCTGGACAAGGCAACCCAACAGGAGGAAGAGAGTTTCAAGAGCAGGGGAAAGAATCAAAGACACACTCACTCGCACAGGTAAGAGTTCCCCCTAAGACACCAAGTCACAGCATGTACTCAGAGGACCTGGTACAGACCCCTGCACCCCTGTGCTTGTCACATTAATCTCTGTGAGCCCATATACACCCTGCTTAGTTGATTCAGTAGGCCATGTTCTCCTGGTGTCTTCCATTCTCTCTGACTTGTACAATCTTTCTTCCTCATCTTTTATAGGGTTCCCTGTTCTCTGACACAGAGGAATCCAATGGGGACCTCCAATTTAGACTCTGAATAATGTCTGGTCATGGGTCTCTGCATCTGCTCCTGTTTTCTGTCAAAGGAAGCCTCTATGATGGAGACTGGACAAGGCACTGATTTATGAGTATAGCAGAATATCATTATGAATTCTCTCTCTTTCCACCTATCATCTATTTATCTGTCTGTCTGTCTGTCTGTCTGTCTGTCTGTCTGCTTACCTACCTATCTACCTATCTATCTACCTACCTATCTATCTACCTACCTATCTACCTACCTATCGGTCTGAAAGGTCACGTTTTGTTCTATCCTAGGGTTCTGGCCTATAGATTCTCTGGTTCATGGTTGACTGAGCAGTATCAGGGATGGGCTCCCTCTCATGGAGTGTGTAAAACCAGGCATTTGTTGACTATTACTTACAAGTTTTATATTACTATTTCCCCAGCACATCTTTCAGGCAGTACTGATTGTAAGTCAAAAGTCTTGTGTCTGGGTTGGGGTCTATGTCTCTTTAGGTAACTTGCAGAATACCTTCCCACAACAAAGAGACTAGAATGTTGTGATGAAAGCTCCATCTAGCCACCAGCTTGTTGGGGTTGAAGGCTCCATCTAGGCACCAGCTTGACCTCAAAACATTCAATGAGTTATGGATGTTATCCTCAGCAATGGGTCCAACTGCCAGATATCAGAGAGAAACCCTTGCTCTAGCATCAAACTGGGTGAGATTAGGGATTTCCACAGGACTCTCTCTTGGCCAATCATTTAACCTAATGCAACTTAATCCCACCAATGGAAGTCTTGCCTGGCTATAAGATATTCCAGTTCAGACTTTGTATCCCCCATTAGTAAGGTTCTTCACTAGGACCACCCTCATAGATTTCAGGAAGTTTCCATTGTGCTAGATTTCCACACTGCTCTCCCATTCCTCCCATTGCTAATCATCTCTCCTGGCATTTTTCCCTCACTTAATCCCCTGGCTCCCATTCCCACCTGCCCTCCCCAATTCACCTGCAAAATATTCTGTTTTTCCTTCCCCAGGAGATTTGTATGTTCTCCCAGAATACCCCTCCTTACTTAACCTTTCTGTGTCTATAAATTGTAGCTTGACTATAATTTACTTAACAGCTAACATCCACTTATATTTGAGTACATATCATATTTGTCTTTCTGGGTTTGGCTTACCTCACTCAGAATAATTTTTCTAATTCCATTTATTTGCCTACACTTTGTACTACATTTCTTTATTCAGCCACAGTGAACATAGTTGAGAAAATGTCCTTGTGGTAGGATGAAGTGTTCTTTGGGGATATATCCAAGAGTAGCATAACTAGCTCTTAAGGTAGACTGATTCCAATATTTTTTGAGGAAATGCTATATTGATTTCCAATAGTGGTTGTATAAGTTTATATTCCTGTCACCAAAAGAGGTATGTTCCCATTGCTCTCCATCCTTGCCACCATGAAGTGTCACTTGTGTTATTGATCTTAGCCATTCTAATAGGTATCTAGTTTGTGTGTGTGTGTGTGTGTGTGTGTGTGTGTGTGTGTGTGTGTGTGTGTATGCCCTCTATTGGATGTGGGGTTAGTAAAAATCTTTTCCCATTCTGTAGGCTGCTTTGTCCAATTGATGGTGTCCTTTGTCTTACAGAAGCTTTTCAGTTTCATAAGGTCTCATTTATTAGTTGCTGATCTTAGTGTTTATGCTGTGTTCTTTTCAGAAAGTCTTTTCCTGTGCCAATGAGTTCAAGACTATTCCCTACGTTCTCTTTTATTAGGGTCAGTGTATTGTTTTTTGTTTAGGTCTTTGATCCCCTTGACCTTGAGTTTTGTACAGGGACATAAGTATGGATCTATTTGCATTCTTCTACATATAGATATCCAGTTTGATCAGCACCATTTGTTGAAAATAATATCTTTTTTCCCCAATGTGTATTTCTGGCTTCATTATATTAAAAAATCAGGTATTTGGAAGCACAAACATCACATTTTCAATTGGTTCAAGTTTATTTGACTTTCATAAGGGCACCCACTGAAACTCAAACAATTTTAGATTATTTTTATTTTTGAGAATTTCATAAATGTTTTGATCAAATCCGATCTCCCATTCCCTGCCCTGTAATTTCTCCCACGTCCTTCCCACTAATTTTCTTCTCCAACTTCATGTACTCCTTAAAACAACTTTTTAAAACTCATTGAATCTTTCTCTTCAAAGAATTATTAAGAACATTGTCATTTTATTTGATTTTTCCTCCCTCTTTACCTACCGACATTATGTTCTTTTTCTCTCTTTCAAAAAATACCTTAAAAATGAAAACTAAAACAAAGAAATCATTAAAACAAAGAAAAAAGTCAAACAAAACAAATGAAAAAAAAAAGTTCCCAGAAAACCCAGGGAGTTCCTTTTTGTGTTGATCAACTATTCTTGGACACGGGGCCTAGCCTCAAGTATCCTTGATACGCCTGGTGACACTACATTTAAAAAATTGATTTCCCCTTGCCAGTAGGTATCAATTACACATAGCTTCTTCCTTAGGAATGGGGTCATGTATCTACTTCCTTCTCTATTTTTGGAACCCTCTGTGGCTTGAGCCTGTGCAGGGCTCACATTGTCTCTCTGAGTTTATAAGTGAATCAGTTCTGTTGTGTATAGAAAACAATTTCTTTGGAGTCACCCATCACTTCTGGCTTTTCAATCTTTCTGTCTCCTCTTTCGTATATATCCGTGAGCTTTGAGGGGAGAGGTTTAGTAAAGACATCCCGTTTAGGACTGTTCCTTTGCTAGTTACTTAACCTCTGTGGTCATTTGTATTGCAGTCTACAAAATGAAAGCTTCATATTGAACATACACTTACAAGAGAGAACGTTCAATATCTGTCTTTTAGGGTCTTAATTACTTCACTCTGGATGACTGTAGCTCCATCCAATTACCTTCAAATTTCATAGTTTCATTTTTATTAACAACTGAATAGTATTCCATTGTGTAAATGTACCTCATTTGCACTATCCACTCACTGGTATTTGGGCAACAGTGCTGTTTCGAATTTCTGACTTTTATACATAGAACCGCAATGAACATGGCTTAACAAGTATCTCTGTGTAAGCTGTAGAATCCTTCATTCTGGCAAAGCAGTAACCTACAAAATGGGGAGAGATTTACCGATTATGCCTTCAATATAGGATTATTGTGTAGAATATATAAAGAACTAAATAGCCTGAATATCAAAAAGAAAAAAAACAAACAAACTTAAAATGGGGTACAGATCAAAATGGAGAGTTCTCAAAAGATGCAAAAGAAATGCCAAAAAACACTTAAGGAAATATTCACTGTCTTTAGCCATTAGGGAAGAACAATTAAAACAGCTTTGAGATTTTTTTTTTATCTTACCCCAGGCGCAGTGACCATGGTCAGTAAAATAACCTTCAGCAATGCTAGTAAAAATGTGGGAAAATGTGAACAATTCATCATTGTTAGCTGGAGTGCAAGATGGCACAGCCACCGTGGAAACCAGTGTGGTGTGGTTGTGGCACAGCCACCGTGGAAACGTGTGCTGGTTCACCATAGCCTGGCAATAGTTCTACATCAAGATCCATATTCTTGGTGTGAGTCTTTTAAGATAATTTTTGTATGTATTTATTACTTGGTATGGGGTACACCAAAAGTAGAACATAAAATTCTTCATAGTGTAGACTTCAGTTTCAGTGGTGATTAATATCTCATCTTTCATTCCTAATTTACCTGTTTGGGGTTTCACTCGTCTTGTGAGTCTCCTTAAAAACTGAAAAAAAACAAAATTTCTGCTTCTTTGAAATTTGATTTTCCATTTCACAATCCTCCCTCCAGAACCTCCTTCTGCCCTCATCTGAAGTTGATAACATCTTTTTCTTATTGTTTTACACACACACACACACACACACACACACACACACACACACAGTACGTTGAATGTGTATGCACAAATATATAAATACAATGTGTTGAGTAGTTTTTGTTTTTTATGTGTATATGGTTTCAGGGCAATTTTATTGATCTTTCAAGGTGCCATCTTTTGGCTTTATTGATTTTCTGTCTCTGTTGATTTATTTCTGCTCTAATCTTCATCATCCCTTTCCTTCTGCTCCTTATCCCTACTTTCTTCTGCTGAGATAGGAATCTCTTGTTTAGGTTGCTTTAACCTGGACCTCCTGGGCCATTTTTTTCCTGGAGAGAACTTGAAGCCATATATATATATACATGTATGTATATGCTCTTTATTTACAGGTAGCTATATGTAAACTCTGCATAAGCTTTATATGTCTTTATATGTCAATTGCACATGTATTTGAGTTCTTTATAAATGTGTATACACATATGTATTTACAAGTGTGTCTCACCCTCTGAGGGACTTTGCAGTTTCATGTCCCTTGAGAATCATCTATATTTATGGACATTGAGGGAGCTCCGTGGATGTCTGAGTAATAATTTGTTCATAGTATGTCCATTTTTGCTTGGTTCTTCTCAGCCTTGGAAGAGGGATGGTAAGACTGCGAGAGTTTCACCCTTTTCTTCCCTCTCTGAAACCCTCCCTTGCTGTCTGCCACTCACTTTCTCTCAATGTCATAGCCTCCTTTTCTTTACTTATTTTTATTGCATACATACAGGCACAAATACATAACTACAACCTGCTGATTCCCTCTTGTGTTGCTCATATGTGCCTGATTTCAGGACTGACCACTTGGTATTGAGTAACTAGCTGGGGAGCTCATCCCTGGGGAAGACTAATTTGCTCTCTCTGCATTCCTTATTTGCCAATAGTTCTTTGCTAGGGCTGGGCCTCATGAGCTTCTCCCATTTACCTTAGCTTGTCTATTGGTGTTTTTCTTATTTACGCAGCCATATTGTTGCAGTATTATGGGTGTGGAATAGCTTTCCTGTTGTTTCTCAGAGATACAAACTCACACTTGCCCTGCTCCTCTGGCTCTTAAGATCTTTTGTCCCTCTACTTCAGTGTTCCCTAACATAGGCATTGGAGTTGTATTTCGTTGTGAGTTGTTTTCTTTGTTATGGCTAATTTGGCTTTCTGTAATGATCTCTGTCTAATGAGTAAAGAAGTCTCTTGGATGAAAGGTGAGAGCTACGCTGTGGGTATAAGGATAAATATTTAGAACACAGTGAGGAATGACGCCTCTGAAATGGTGATTGTAGGTTCTCCCCAGGTGTTATTTCCCTCCCATTGATTGGGCCCTAGGTCCAATTTGAGAGCAATAGGTTGCAGCCAAGTGGTGAGTACCACTGTTGCACCTGTAGAATTATCTTGCAGGACTGGTCATTGTGGTTCATAGGTGTCACAACTAGGTGGACTTCTGATTGCCTGCCACCCTTGGCAGCTTGCAAAACATCATTTTAGTACTATGAAAGTCATTCAAGAAGGAGGCTTTCCGGCTAGACCCAGATTGACTCTCATGAATTCTATGTCCATGGTGCATGTTATCATCAGCAAAATGGATCTACCTTCAATGGCTAGAAGGAACCAAATCCAACTGCAAAGGATTATATTGTTTTCAGAGTCTCTTGCTTTTCCAGGACCAACATTTCAAATGAATATTTCTCATACCTGTAGCTGGGTTTCTTTGTTAGTCGGTTGATGGCCCCAGAGAAAGCATAATGTTGGTCCCTGTGACATCACTTCATTTAAGAAATATCAGTAGTTTTTTAAAAAATAATGTAATTCCTTAAGGCTTTTTCAAACATCCATTTTGCTAGTAATCCTTTAATGTGTTTCTTTTTAATACATTTTATATTTTTATGTACTTTATTGATGAGATGTGGTGATATTTTTACTTAAGCATTGTGTACTTTTTTATACATGCTTAAAATGCCTTTTTAAAAAGTCTCCATGCAGACTTCTTCAAAAGCAGCTTTCTTGCCTGCTTCCTCCTTGTTTGGGAGTTATACTTTCCTTTTGCTGTGTAAATTTCATTGGTATTTGGTTGAAAAGTAGACAATTTATGAAATTCATTGCAGGGATTCTAGACACCAATGCCCTGCCTTGTTTTTTTAGTTTTTGTTATTTGTTTAATTACTTAGCTGAATTAATTAATTTTCTTCTTGGGCCCTGCCTGCAGCAGAGGTCCAGGAAAGGACCTCCAACAGATCCAGAGGGAAGGCATGCAACAGATGGGCATGACTTAACTGTTATGGACTGTGACTAAGTTCACCAAAATTTAGTTGATTTTCATGAATGAATGTGTCTCCATTCGAGGCATTCCTCAGAGTAGTTGGAAGAGAGGCAAGTTGGAATTTTAAAAATATTTGTTTGTTTTAAGACAACCTTTTTAATGCTCAGATTGCTTTGAACTCACTGTGACATCGCTTCTGAAACTGTTGTTGGTGACATAACTGAACATGGGAGACACATAACATTTGACAGGAGTAAAATTAAGGAACAAAAATTAATTTAAGATCCAAGCTCTCATGAATCTAACGTGTGTCTGGTAGCCCCTGTTGTATCACATAACTTCAGCGCAGCCTTGGTGATGAACATACAACAAGCACACTGTGCCTTGAGGATGCCGTGAAGCCACACAATGTGAGTGAATGTCGGTAAACTCTGCTTAGATTGGGTATCAGCATTGTATGTTACGAAGTGCAGTATTTGTGCTGTGCACACAAACTTTCCCTTTTTTAAAAAATTGATTTTATTGAGCTGTACATTTTTCTCTGATCCCCTCCCCTTTAACCCTCTCCCATGGTCCCCATGCTCCCAATTTACTCTGGAGATCTTGTCTTTTTCTACTTCCCATGTAGATTAGATCTATGTATGTCTCTTTTAGGATCTTCATTGTTGTCTAGGTTCTCTGGGATTGTGATTTGTGGGCTGGTTTTTTTTCTTTATGTCTAAAAGCCACTTACAAGTGAGTACATATGATACAAAATTTTACTTCTCAGTAAAATGGTTTAATTATTCTGAAAAGGCCTTTAATACTTCCCCCCTCATTTGTCATTGTGTATCAAATTGGTATATCCGACGATTGTATTGTGTTAGAGCGTTTGATTTTATTTATTAATTATTTATTCATTTATGTGTGTGCTGTGGGTGGTTTACACACATGTTTATATATGGTCCTTTGTGTTCCTATGTTTACAAGTAGAAACCAGAGAAGATTAAATGTTTTATCATTTCCCATTCCCACTTTTAATTTATCTATTTTTGAGGAAATGTCCCCCGCTGCAATTAAAACTGATGATTTCAGTCAAACTAGAGGCAAGGAAGCTCTGAAATTCACCCCTTCCTGTCCTCGGGTGCTGTGTTTTCAGGCTTACCTGGCCATGCCAATGATGTTTTTATGCAAGTGCAAGGAATTTGAACTTTGATCCTCTTGATTTCATAGCAAGGATTCTCATTTACTGAGCTCTCTTCCCACCCAGAAATTCTGATACTAAAGTTGCTGTTTGATGGTTAACCTGAATCTCTTTAAAGTCAGAAATGACTTTTGTGATTAGGACAGAAATCCTAACACTTTCTGAAATTGCTCTGGACATATGTATGCCATTTTGTACCATGTGTTTATGTGAGAAGTCATGTTCTCTGTATTAATGATTATAAAATATTAGTCAATTCTGAAAATGTCAAAAATAAGCTCTGTGACTATTCCACATAGTCAGATATTCAGCTAATATATGATTCTTTATGTACAAATAGCTATACCCATTTCACTGATGTAAAATATTTGCTTTAGTCATTAGTAAATGATAAAATTATATGATACCAAAAGTTCTTTTAAATGATTTCTTAATTATTTATTATTAGCAAATGTTTGATATGTATACCTATTTCACACACGCACAAACACACACTCCTAGTATCATGGAAAAGTTCCTGAATGAAAAGGGCTTGTGGTAAACATATTATAAGATGCCCTGCACTGTGTAGTTCAGCTAGTATTCAGTTCAGGCCCTTCCGCCTGTGTCTGGTGAGTGCTGGGATTATAGACATATGTTACTACAATTGGCTTCAGCAAAATTGTTTGCCTGGGTACCTCTGCTGACTTCCTCATTCTGCTGTTCGGAAAGTCCCGACTCTCTACTTTCATATTATTTCTATCCCATAATTAATTCAGAAGCATCCCATTTCCCTTTAGTAAATAAATAAGAACTAGTTCTGTGCTCCATCTCAGCATTGACTTTAATAACGGAGGATTTCTGAAATCGGCCATATGTGGGGTTGGGAATCATTCACAACAAGATAATTCATCTCCAGCAAGAGTGCACATCTGTGGAGCAGCAGAGAGTGAGCTGTCTTTAACAGATGAGGCACTGGCTTCAAAGGTGATTGATTGTGGCATCTGTTTAGATACCTTTGGAAAAGTCTGACTGCAAAGTTGGAGATACAGAAGGTCAGGTCTCCCAGAGGTATCTGTGGGCACTTAGTAGAACTGCTTTTCATCTCGTAGGAAAAATGATGATAAATGAGCTAACAAATTGAACCTTCAGATTTAAAGTAAAAAGCTTAAATGTCAGCTGAAGAAACAGGTAAAGATCAGAGCATCATTGTGATAAACAGTATATGTTTGTATTGTGAAGAAAAGCAAAAACACACCATTTGAGAATACTCTGAAGTAGAGGAAGAAAAAGAACCAGAGTAATAAAGGAATATTTTTAACCATTATTTTGTCAATTTATTGAAAGAGAGAAGGGAGAGAAGAAAGGAGTAAGGAAAAGAAGAGAGAGAGAAGAGAGGGATGAGAGGTTGAAAGGGAGAAGGAGACAGAGAGGGAGAGAAAGAGAGAGGGGGGGAGAGAGAGAGAGAGAGAGAGAGAGAGAGAGAGAGAGAGAGAGAGAGAGAGAGAGAAAGAAAGAGAGAGAGAGAGCGCACAGACACTCAGGTTGGGCTGCTGGAAGAATTTCTGGTTCATCACTCATTTTTCTGTTCTTTGTTCAGTGACCATACTGTTACGCACACATACAAGCACATATACACACAGACACATACAGCGTCTATTCATGGTTATTGAACAATGGGTATATAAGAACTACTGCTGACTGATTCTGTTGGAATTAAACCATGAAGACACAGGGTATGTTTATTATTTTAATAAAGAGAACTCAATGCAAATGTTGATGAAGAGCGCAGAGAAGTGGGTGGACAAAGAGGCATGTGTTACTTAACTATTAAGGAGGACCCTTCTACATGACTTGGGCACTGATGAGGGCTCCTCTGTGCAGGATCTTAGTGTCTGGAGGAAAGCACTGCCTTGCTTTTTCTCATGCTGGGAAGTCATATAGACTGCACAACAGAAGTAAACAGGAATGAGCTTGGGACACTGTCTCATTTCTCTCTGTTGCAGACACCAACAGAAATCAAAGAAGGCACGTCCCATGGACTCTTTGGTCCAGCATCATAACTGGAGCTTTGGAAAGGATGGGGAAAACAGAATTTGAGACTTAAATTGCACACTTTACATGCTATTCTTGTAGGCAGTGTCCTTTAAAGGACTTTCTCTCAATTCAATTCCAAATGTCATCTCATTTTTCTTCAGAGAGTTTTCAAAATTATGATTATATGACCCATTCTCTAATATTGGACATGTATTAATGAGTATGTGTAGATTATTTATGTGTTTATGTATTTAAACAATAAGTATTTTTTGTCAGTAAAGACGCAGTGGACAGGTTTTCCAAGGCCAATAGCTAAAAAGAGTTCTACAGCAGCATGGTTCTACTTTGGGAAGTATACGGCAGTTAGATAGATACACTTTATAAGACAGACACCTCAAAATTTTTATTTGTGCTGAGGGGAGGCAGCTCAACAGAAAACAGAAAACTGGCATTTCCCCAGAGATTCCAGATGCTGGAGACAAGCCATTAACAGCTCTTAGTTTACTAGTTTTGGATAACCGAGAAATGGGTATTTATTTGGATAACTGGCAAAAAGTGAAATGTGTATTTATTTTTACCCAAATATAGTTCTAGTCAAAATGGGCATATTAATTAAATGTCTAATTTAATTAGGATGCTGTATGCTTCAAAATGACAATGTTCTTGGGTAAAGATGTGGTTGTCAGCATGCAGAGGTTATGGATTCGGAGACAGGTGAAACTTGACAAGGCTTCAGCTTCTGAAAGGACAGTGACTCATCCCTTGATTTACAGATGTGAAGGCTAGCTCAGAGGAGTAATCTCAAGAGTAGGTGGCAGTGGTTAGTGGTTAGGATAGACCCTGGGATAGAACATACTTAACTGTCCTTGCATCTTGCCTTCTCCAGAGACCCTAAGCAAACACTGACTTATCTCTGTGAGAGTGTGACTCCTGATTGATGGAGGAGGGTCATCTGTCTGTGTGTTACTTTCATTGGTTAATAAAGAAACTGCCTTGGCCCTTTGATAGGACAGAAAATTAGGGAGGCAGGGTAGACAGAACAGAATGCTGGGAAGAAGGGAAGTGAGTCAGTCGCCATGATTCTTTGACCCGAGATGGATATAGGATAAGATCCTTCCTGGTAAGCCACCACCTCATGGTGCTACACAGATTACTAAATATGGGTTAAGGCAAGATGTGAGAATTGGCCAATGAGGAGCTGAAGCTGGTGGGCCAGGAAGTGTTTAATGGAATACAATTTGTGTGTTGTTATTTCGGTTGTAAAGCTAGCTGTGCAGGAGCCGGGCCGGAATGCAGCCCTCTGCTCCTTTAATACCTGATTTTACACTAGGCTGCTCCTCTGTTCCCTCAGTCTTTCTTCAACTGCTTTCTCTCTCCCTCTCTTTGTCTCTCTGTCTCTCTGTCACACACACACACACACACACACACACACACACACACACACTTTACAACATGAGGCCTTTCACCCCATCCCCACATCTCTGCAAGGTACCAATGGAGATATGTAAACATCAACACAGCCTGAAACCCTTTGATCTACAATGCTGTCCTGCCTGCAAAATGTGCTAGTGCAATGGTGGCACAAAACTTGTGACAGCAACCAACTAATATATAATTTTACCTAAGACCAACTCCACAAGGTAGAACCCATCAAGCCCTGCTTGGGTGATCAAGAGCCTGAGACTAGACAGCACAGGGACATAGGGTAAAACCAAATGCCACTGTCCTAAAAAGAAAAAGAAAAAAGAGAAAAGGAAAGAAAAAAATGTAGTCATGAAATGACTCCTACTGGCATCCTACTATACTTACATCAGTGCCTTGCTTAGCATTCTTTCTAGAAGCTTACTCTTGCAGGCATAATAATAACATAAAAACATTCATAGCCAGAGATTATGAAAAAAATGAGAAACTTGGTACAATTAGACCTTAAAGGGATGTCTTCTTCAAATCCCTCCCCTCATAATCTCAGGGCTCAGAAACCCAAGGGGAGAGGAGGCAGAAAGACTGTGAGAGCCAGAAGCAATGGAGGGTATAAAAAAATCCAAAACAAACAGCAACAAGTCCTTCTAAATTGCCATTTTTGATGCACATATGAACACACAGAGATTAAGGCAGCATGCACAGGGCCTGCACTAGTCTGTACCAGATTGGGTTCTAAAGCTGAAAGGAGAAGTGGGTACATGTCCCATCCCTAACCCAGAAGTTTTCTCTAATTGATAACCACTTGCAAAAAAGTTTAACTTTTTTTTTCCAAGGGAATCTCACTAAGAGGCAAGCTACACTAAGGGCAGGCTACACGCCCAGCAGTAGACAGTCAATAAAAGCATGAACTCAGCAGTGTTTTTGGAGGTCCCTTGTCTCACAATGTCCTGTCAGGGATTGTGGGCCCATGTCACACTGCCTGGCTCTTTATACAGATGGTGAGGATTCTCAAATCTTCACACCTTCACAGAACGTGCTTCCTGACAGCTACCTCTCAGTCTGCTTCTCTCCCTTTAGCTGGCTGCTTTAGTTCTGCATCCAGAACTCCAGCTTGGTTCTCGTAATGTTACAGCAAGATATCTAAACTCAGCAGGTTTTTTTTTTTTTTTTTTTTTTTTTTTTTTTTTTTTTTTTTTTTTTTTTTTTGCCAGTGTTTCTCTGTAGCTTGGGAGCCTGTCCTGGAACTAGCTCTTGTAGACCAGGCTGGCCTTGAACTCACAGAGATCTGCCTGCCTCTGCCTCCTGGGTGCTGAGATTAAAGGTGTGCGTCACCACCGCCTGGCTAAACTCAGCATTTTACTTTTATTGTTTATCAGCATTGTTTGTGTTTGGTTTTCTTCTTTCTTTGAATGTAGTTTCTGTCATATAGTACACCCTGATTGCAGTTTCCTCTCCCTCTGTTCCTCCCAGTTCTTCCCTACCTCTCCTCCCATCCAGATCCAAGGCCTTCAAAATGCACCATAGGCATTCAGTGCGCATGTCTTGGGTGAAAGCACACTCGGGTAAGGTTTTCTTCAGAAAGTCCTTCACGGTTCTCTTTCAGGCAACTCAGTCCACGTGAAAGCAACTACAGGATGTCTCCCCACGGACCAAGCATATCCATTCTGAGCTTGGTTGATGTTCCTCTTCACACAGTCCCCTTAATCCAGGCATTTGTCTCCTCACTCCCAATGCACTGATTCTTCAAGCCCAGAAGCTGTACACCATTATCCGTATGACATGAATGCTCAATGAAAATCGAAATCTCACACTTCACCCGTGACTCAGCTGCTCACAAATTCTCAAGTGGGGCCCTGTAATTCACAGTTTAACAAAGTATTTTTGTTGTTGCTGTTGTTGTTGATTCTGAAGTTCGTTTTGATCACCAACCCTCTAGCACCTGATATGAGTCGTAGACGTTCCTATACTCTTATTCTATTGGACCAGATAGTCATAGGTTTGGTCCCAGAAAAAACAAATAGAATAACCCAGAGAGTTCCCGGGAGGTAATGCTTTCACCTAATACATTAAAGTGTATAGAGCGCTTGCTAATGTCTCTGAGCATCTTGTGATGTTCATTCTTCATGCTGTTGCTTTCCACGTACTGCAGAACGCCTTCCAGAGCATGATATCAGCTAACTCCTGTTACCTCCTTCAAGGCAATGAGAAACTCAGACATAGGGATTGTCCTTCACTGCTCTCACAGGATTCGTTGAATGCTTAGTAGAATGTACGGTCTCAAAACTCACTTTGATTTTATCTAAAAATGCCACCATGTCTTTTGTGGAAAGATACTGCTAATCTATGCTACAACCAATTAAAACTATCATGTTGTGCTCCATGATTAGTCACTATTGCTATGCTTTCTTGTGATGTTATGGTCTGGTTTTGGTATCTGATAAAGGTGTGCCTCATCAATTGAACTGGGAAATGTTCCTTCTTCTCTTTACTGAAAAAATTTTGTTTTGGATTTTTCTAAAACTTAAATATTTTACAAAATACACTGATAGAAGACATATGACCTAGATTTATTTATAAGGAAGATTTCTAATTACTAATTTTTTACTTGCTGTCAGTCTGATCAGATTTCCTGTTCATTCCTAATCCACGCTGATTTGTATCTTTTTGAAATTGTGACCTTTTCATCTGGACTGTTTCATTTTAATGCAATGTACTTTTATAAGACATGCTTACAAATATCTATGACCCTTATGCTTTATGATGATATACCTTATGTTGTTTCTAAATTTTGAAATTAGTGTCATCATTCTTTTCTTGTTTTGTTTTCTTAAAATTCTAATAATTTTGCTTTTCAGGCAACATGTTTGATTTTGTTGGTTTTGCTTTATCCCTCTTTCTTTATGAGGCTCAAAATTCTTGTAATGATTTGAATGCAGACTAACAGAAAGGGCACAAACTATACTTAGTTAAAAGCCCGGTTCACAGAACCCTATAAATAAATATACTTTTAAAACACATATTTTTAAATTGAATAGGCCACTTGTCATATATATCTTGGGAATCTTCATTCTTGCAGAGCAGAAAGGGTATTTAAAATGTTTGCACTTCAGCTGCTTAATACAGTAATATTTACTTTATATATTTGCTCAGTGAAGGTTGAAATGTATTCCATTGTTGTCTATTTGCTGTGCTATCTCTAGGTGTTCAGTTAATATTTGGCTGTCAGAAATCTGAATGTCAGGAGACTTTCATGGTCTCTATTTGCTAACCTGTTCTACAAAACACACACATCAATATTTTCTCCCAGGCTTTTCTTATCATGATTCATGCTAATGGCATAGCAAGCAGTGGAAATCACTATTGTCCATCACAGAGCCAGCTACAAGGAGATTTCCATCTCCCTTTATAAAGGCATCTCCTTCTCTGTTTCCACCTCTATTTTTATTAATGATACTTCACTTTCTGGGTGAGGAATAAGAAGTAGACGATTCAATAGCCAGTCATCAACTGGATGAGGAAAAGTGAGGAACAGAGATGAATGGGGAATGCTTTCAGGTTTCTGTGTTGATTCTGCGATATGGTATCCCACACCAAAAGCAATACAAATATATGATGGTGGAGTGGAGGAATAATGGATCTAATTCTTATCTAAGTGAAGCTAGCAGGAGAGACACAAAATGATTCTGTCCAAGAATGAATCAAGAAAGACTCTTCTGATCTCAAAGTCCATTAAGGGATGAGCAGACTACTTGACATGTGTGGTGTGCTTCATATGTACTGTGGATGAGCAGACACCTAGACATGTGTGTACTTCATATGTGTTGTGGATGGAATGGAGGAAGAGCGAGACCAGGTCCATCAGAGCTATCTCTCTGTGTTCTTTAACTGCTACTCAACTATGACTTAGACATAAATAAATTCAGTATAAATAAGAATTTTGTTATTGCTTCATCTTTAAAATATAAACACATCTAAATATAATTAAAAATATAAAAGTATCATAAAATAGCAAAATATACTGAATATTTAAGATACATCTAAAATTGATCAATATGCTGGCTCTGCAAAATGCATTAATGCAGAAATTCTTATTTTCATAATTCATAATCTCCTGCCTGGAAATAGAATTTGAGAATCAGTATAAGTTTGCAAAAGTGATTTGAGAAATGGTCACTGAACTCCTACTGACTTTGGCAGTTTTTACCCAATCAATCCTAAGCATGACTGTGCAAATTTTAGATTGCAAATCACATATTCTTAGCAAGAAAACACAGGCTTGGAAACCTTAAGTAATAATCTTAAAAATCAAATGGTTAGCTTATCCCTGGATGGTACCCTTGTATGTCAAACCCTACATTTCTTATTTAGTTTAAACTCACCTTTCCTGCCAGTAATTTGATATATTTGGTTTATGTTTGAAAAATGATAAAACACATTAGTTCTTATATTTGCTATTTAGACTTTTTTGCTGGGGGAAAATAGATACACGCACAGCTGTAATGGTAAAATTTTTGGTGCCTAATATATACTTACCGTGATGGCTCATTTATGGTTTTCAGTTTGGCTGGATCTGGAATGAACTACAGTGGAAGTTGCTGATTACACCTGTGAGGGATTTTCTTGATTGGACTATTAGAGGTGGAAAGACCCACTCTAAATGTGGCCAACACCATCAGTATATGCCTATGTTTGTATCTTTGCCTATGTGGAGCAGCCCAGATGAATGGACATGGCGTATGGAATCTTTCCTTTTCGCTTGCTTGTTTTCAGTTCTCCTGACAAGCATATCTATTCTCTTGCTGTGGATTTCTTTCCCCAATATGAGACCCGGTTTCTTTGGACTCCCAGCATAGACAGGAGAACACCCACCCTCCAACAGCCCTCTAACCTTTCATCAGAAGGTGGGGACTGCTGGGATATCCTGCCTTATGAACTGAGCAACTCCTGGGATTCTCAGCCTCTCCCATTGATGAACTACCCAGACCATGTCTTGTAAGACAGGCTAATGTGTGTATTCATCCTGCTAGTTCTGTTTCTTTAAGGAATGCTGACTAACACACCCACTAATTTGTAAAAGAGACATAATCAGCTAGAATATGGGTAAACATTGATACAACCAGGTAGAATAGAGTTCAGCCAAGATTTTACCTCTAAATGAGCGATTCTAGTATGTTCTTTACTAGATATCAATGTATCTAAAATTTCACTCAGCATGAATGGATTGAGCAGCCAACTATTCTAAAAGTGGATTACAGTTCAAAATATCAGAGAAAGAATGACCAAGAAACTACACAAAGTGCTTCTGTCAGAATAACTACACATGTTGCTGTGTTTGCAGAGGGCAGAGCCACTGCACTGGCCCTGTGATGTGGCTGGGAAGAATGTGCCATCTCACTGGACCTGTGATGTGGCTGGGAAGGTGAAGTCACTGTAACACCCGATTTTGTGTTACCCCCTTGATACAGTTCGTGTGCCACTGTACCATATGCGAGTCAGGCAAGAGCCTGGAGATTGAAAAATCACACAAAGAGACTTGGGTCATTCGAAAGGAGATCAGCCAAATGCTGTTTATTTAACTTTGGGGAAATCCTTTTATACCTTGCTGCTGCACAAGGATTTCTGCCCAGGCAGGTGGGAAATTACCATACCAAGGATGGAGTCAACAATGCCCTACAGCTAATCACCAGGCTGGGCAGAGGGAGCACAGAAACAAACAGGATGCTTATCTAGCTGACCAGAAACTGTCCTCAAGATGAACCCCAGGAACAAGGGTAGACCGGGGCCCTACAAGTCACCCCACTGAACCTGTGGTATTTCTGGAAGGATGAGTCACCTCACTGGACCTGCAGTGTGGTTGGAAGGATGACAGATTTCCATTTTGAAAGCTGGTCAGGAGAAAAATATGCAGAGAGCTAACAAAGGCCGAAGAGATATAAGTATGAGAGGCAGATTTATGCATCAATTTGTGATTTTATTTTATTTACTTGAGAAAGAAAAGAAAAAATATTATAAAATTTTTATTTCTGTATATATGCATGTGTGTGTACATGCATATGGGTACCCAAGGAGGCCAGAGGAGAGTATGGGATCCCTTGGAACCAGAGCTACAAGCAGTTGTGAGCTGCCAAATTTGGAACTAAATCTGCATCCTCTGCAAAGGCAGTAAGTGCTCTTCACTGTTGAGACATCTTTCCAGCCTCAAAAGGAAATTTTCACGAAATTTTAGATCTGAAAGAGTTCCTAGAGTGTATTCGGAGTTCCTGTCCAATCCAGGAATTTCTGCTCCCAAATGCTCCAGAATGTTCTTCAAAGCAATCTTCTTCCTGTGGTTCTTTATATCTAACTTCTGCCACTGCCACTTAAAACAGACTGAAAGAGCAACTCGAGCTGAGCCCATACTGCTAAGATCCTGTGCTTCTCTGGGAATTCCCAATGGTGTACAGAAGTTGATCTGGGAGAAAGCAGATTCGTGGTATATAGGAGCTGACTGCTGGCTCAGCACCCTGGAAGCAGTTCGATATGAAACATTATCATTTCAGTAACTGCTTTGAAATCCAGCCTGTTCATGTCTGTGACCCTTAGTGATGCTTAAGGATATGCTAACTGATGCACAAGCAATCTGTGCAGCTGAGCCCTGTAGAGCTTGCACAAAATGAGGAAAGCCACAGACTTTCTGTAGGTAGGGTGGCTACCTAGATAGTTGATTTCTGGTGGTTAACTGCTCATAGATCCTTCTTTGTACCAGGGTAGCCTTAAGGTGACTGAGTATTAATGGTACAAGAAGGTTCATCCAGCCAGGTATCTGAAAACTACTTTACATTCATTGAGATGCCTGAAAGTATGAATTTCAGAGTTAAAGGAGTCTTTACTCTGTGCTTATTTAGATCTCTTCTTTATTACTGGCAAGAAATCTACAGTCTGGACTATTTTCTACTTTTTTACAACTACATGTTGGTTCACTTCAAAAGTGTCACTGGACAGCAGGCGATTCTGCCATACTGATCAAACTGATGGTATAGTGCTATTTCTAGACACAATGTCCCCTAATGCAAGGCCCATTTGTGCTGTGTTAAAACAACACAGAGGAAATGAAAGAGGGGCTCCATGACCTGTCTCATCAATACTTGCGCATAGCAATATTTGTTTTCAATACTTCAGAAGGGCCCTTATTTGCTACAGATGGCTCTTAAAAGAGATGAACTAACTTTCTCCAGCTATGTGGCTTATGCTCCAGCAGATAGCACCTAGGAACATGCAAGCAACATTAATTGGACCTGGTCACATAAATAGGAAATTTGGCCCTTGATGACTATAGAATTGTCAGGTCAGTCTAGAAGTTGCTTATCTCTTAACTTATTTAAAAACAAAACTAACAACAACAGCAACAAAACTTCTCAATTCCATAGGCCATTTTATTTTGTCTTTTCTATTATACATCATCAATTGGCTCTGTGTTTGCATATTTGTGCCTCTCTAGTCAGGCATCCATGAAGAAATCAGCCCCTTATAAAGGGGCTGTCTTGCCTCTCCTGACAAATGACAACAGTAATAGAAGGTCTGAAGGGGGCGTGGCTGATTGGCAGTTATGATTAACCAGACTAGCTTTAATATATAGAAGAAAAGGGAACTTACAAATCCAAGGTTCCAGCAAGGAGTGCAGGAAAACAAAGAGCAGGCGGGCTGCAGGCCCGCAAGATTTTATAAGTAAAAATTAGCCTAAGGGGAACACACCTTACAAACAAGGTGATTGGCTGGGCTTCCCCTTCAAAGGTCCCAACCAGAAGCTAAGAAACAGGCTTGAACCACACACTACATATGCCAGCCCCTCCAGAACTGAGAGATATACATTTCTGTTGTTAATAAATTACCAGGTTGAGGTACATCGTTTTATTAGTCTGGGTGGATTAAACATAATTTTATATATTTTATTTTTATATTATGTGAAAAATAAATATTGAAAATGAATGTAATTTTAAAAACAAGAAAAATACACAAAGGTGAGAGAGGAGTGTGGGGTAAGCTTCAGGAAGAGTGGAAAGATAGCCTAAACACATGAAATTACAAGGAATACATTTGAAAAATGCTTCTGGTTTGCTTAGTAGATTTACTACTTTGACTTACACTCTCTATTCCTAGTAAGTAGACTCAAGAATTTTCTCAATGACATTAGTAATTTTTTTTCCATTTATTGAAAACATTCCCTTTCTTACACAGTATATTCTGTTTCTGGTTTCCCCTTTCTCTACTTCCAGCAGTTTTTCTTCAATCCCCTCTTTTCTGGATTCACCCTCTTCCTGTCCCTCATTAGAAAACAAGCAGGCTTCTAACAGAAAAAAAAAATAAAACAAAAACTGACACATCAGAAGAATATGAAACAATCAGAAGGAAAAGAGTCCAAGAAAAGTTACCAAAAAGAGATAAGGACACAGAGAACCACTTATTCACACTCAGGAATTCTGTAAAAACACTAAACTGTTAGCCATAATATATGCCCCAAACATACTCTATTTCCTCTCCTTCAGGATTCCCTGAGCCCTGAGGGGAGAGGCTTAATAGGGACATCCTATTTATGACTGAGTGTTTCTAGATCTCTTATTTCTGGCTGTGGGTCTCTGTATTTGTTCCCAATTGCTAAGGGAGGAAGCTTCTCTGATGATGGCAAATGAAGGACCTAATCTTTGAGTATAACAGAATGTCATTAGATATCATATTATTGCTACTTTTTAAAAAAAGAACAGTATTATTTGGTTTTATACTAGGCTATCTAGTCTCAGGTTCTTGAATATCCAAGCAGTGCCTGGTATGGTTTCCCTCTTATGGAGTGGTCTTTAAATCAAATTGGTTATTGGTTGGTTGCTCCCACTAGCTTTGTACCACTATTGCACTAGCATATCTTGGAGGCAGGACACCATTGTAGATCAAAAGGTTTGTGATTGGCTTTAGCTTTCTCCTTTGGTATAATGCAGGCTACCTTCCTCTGCAGAAGGTGCTAGAATGCAGGGGTGAAGGCACTCTGTAGGCACAAGCTTGACTTCTCCATATTCAATGAGTTGTGTAGGTGTTGTCTTCAGGCATGAAGCTTGCTGTTAGTTTGTGAAGATCAACCTACAGTCTTGGCAAAAGCCTGAGTTGCTTGGGGATTCTGATGACACTCAGTTGACCAACAACTAAATTAGATGTAACACAGTCTTGGAACTAGAAGCTTAATTTGATGACAAGAGATGTCCAGTTGGGGCTCTGTCTCACTCGTTTTTTAGGTATTTTGTTTAGAATGTCTTCATATATGCATATATTTTAGGATGATTATACTATGTTATGTTTCCATACTACTCTTCAAATGGATCCTAATTTTAGCTGTCTCTACTCATAGTCCTTCCTTGATCCTTGTCAATGACCATCCTTGACTAAATCACCCCTTTAAGGGTAGGAGCATGGGAATCTTAGAAATATAAGTAAAGAATATAAAGATGCATAAAAATAATAAGACAGTAAACAGAATAATACTGGGAGGGTATTCCAGTGATTACTAAAATCACTCACATTTATTTTTCCACAGCTTTTATACCCCAAGTAAATGGGTTGGGAAGAAGGTAACAAAAGCCTTTATTAACATAGGATAACTTACACAGTCAATTGCTTTATCACTCTGAGACATCAAATCATTAACATTCTGTTGTCCAGGTAGTGGAGCTGCTCTAGGCCATATATCCTGAAGGCCGCCCTTCCCCAGGTAACCTCATAGTTACAAAAGAAGGAGCAGAAGTACATTTGCATATTCTGACCACCTGTCAGGATGGCATGGACCTACTAGAATTAGCTATTTTCATGTTAAAAGAACCAAGAGATCTCATCCTGACTTGGGACCTGCAGCTACGCTTGTTGATCATTTGAGTAACCTCCAAACTTTTTGACTGTCAGACAAGGTAGAAATGGGCCCATATTTCTCAGGCTCCAAAGATACTCCCATTCCAGTACTTCAACATTCAACTATAGCTATAAATCCTATTTCCTTTTCATAAAGAGAACTGTTTGTCCCCTTCTAGTCCCTTACTCTATACCTCCTTGCTGTGGGTCTAAGAATTGTAGCTTGGTATCATCGACTTCACAGCTAATGTCAACGTATATGTAAATACGTACTATATTTGTTTCTCAATTTGTGTTACTTCACTCAGGATGATTTTTTCCTAGTCCCACTTAACTACCTGAATGGTGCGGGAGAATTGTCTGTATTCTGTCAATCATGTTTTAAATAAACGCTGATTGGCCAGGCAGGAAGTATAGGTGGGAAAACAAGACAGGAAGTAGAAATGATGCAATGAGAACAGGAGAATTCTGGGAAGGAGGAAGTTGATTCCTTCCACTCCTGCTCAGATCACCAAAGCAGCAGGATGTGATCTGCCCCACTGAAAAAAGTACCAAGCCACATGACAAACATAGATAAAAACAATGGGTTAATATAAGCTACAAGAGTAGACAGGAAGCCTGACCTAATGGGCCAATCAGCTTTATGACTGATAGAGATCTCTGTGTTATTTCTTTGGGGCTTGCCAACTTTGGGGTACCGGGTGGGACAGAAACCCCAACAAGCCGGCCCCCTCATGTTACACCTGAAAATTTCAGTTTTTAAACTGTTGAGAAATATTTCATTGTGTAAATGTAATTTTGTAAAACCACATTACCTTTACCTATCCCTTTCTTGAGAGCATCTATCTCCCCCACCCCAATTTCTGGCTTTTATGAATACAGTGACAATGTAGGATGAAGTGTCCTTTGGTTATAAGACGAAGAGTGGTCTAGCTGTCTTCTTGAGAAACTGATTTCCGTAGTGGCTATACAAGTTTGCACTCCCACCAAAAATGGATGAGTGTTCCCCATGAGCTGTCATTTTTTTATTGATCTTAGTTATTATGACTAGTATAAGAGAAAATCCTAAAGTAGTTTTGATTTGAATTTCCCTGATGGCTAAAGATGTTGAACATTTCTTTAAGTGTTCTTAGCCTTGTGAGATTCCTTTAGAGAATTCTTTGTTTAAATCTGTATCCCATTTTAAGTTGGGTTATTTGTTTTCTTGTTATCTAGTTTTTTTAGTTCTTTATATATTTTGAATATTAGCCCTCTATTCTATGTGTAGTTGGTTAAATGCTTTTTCCAGTTCTGTAGGTTACCACTTTACCTGAATGACAGTGTCCTTTGTCATTGGGAAGCTTTTCATCTTCATGATGTCCAATTTATTGTTTTTTTTTAAATTAATTAATTTATTCTAAAATTCCCCCAATTTTTTGTTTATCTAAGTTTCTGTGCCAATGATGTTCTGTTTAGAAAGACTTTTCCTGTGACAGTAGGTTCAAGGCTATTCCCCACTTTCTCTTCCCATAGGTGCAAAAATTATTAATAAAATAGTTGCAAATCTAATCCAAAAATGCATCAGAAGTTCATTAGCCATTGTCAAGCAGGCTTAATTACAGACATGCAGGGATGCTTCAACGTACATGAAGTGATAAATGAAATCCACTCTATAAATAAACAGAAAGACAAAAACCAGATGATCATCTCATTAGATGCAGATAAGGCCTTTAACAAAATCTAACATCACTTCATGATAAAAGTCCTGGAGAGATTATGGTTACAAGGGATACACCTAAACCTAATAAGAGTCATTTACAGCAAGCCTCTTACCAACATCAACTTAAATGGAGAGAAGTTCAAAGCAATTACTAAAATCAGGAATTAAGGCAAGGTTGTCCACTTTCTTCATGCCTCTAATAGCAATATAGCACTTGAAATTTTAGTTAGAACAGTAAGACAACTGAAGGAGATCAACGGAAATCAAGTAGGAAGGGAAGAAATCAAAGCATCTTTATTTAGAGATGACATAATAGTATACATAAGCCACCCTAAAATTTCCACTGAGGAAGCCCTATAGCTGATAAACACCTTCAACATTGTAGTTGGATGTAAAATTAACTCACAAAAACCAGTAACCTTCCCATGTGACCTGAGAGAAAATAAGGGAAACAATACATTTCACAATAGTCTCAAATAATATAAAGTATCCTGGGGTAACTCTCATCAAGCAAGATGATAATATTTGGGGAGAGACATTTTGAAAAGAAATATAGAGGGAGTTGTGGGTATGGCTCAGCAGTTAAGGACATGTACTGATCTTTGGGAGGACTCAAGTTCCATTCTCAGCACCTGTATCTGGAAAGTAGGTGCCTTCCAATTGTCTATAACACCCCCTGGAGAGGACTTCACACTTTCTGCTGACCTCAATGGGCACCTTTACTCTCTGTCTATCTGTCTGTCTGTCTCTCTCTCTCTCTCTTTCTGTCATACCACACCCACCCACCCACCCACCCACACCCACACCCACAAACACACACACCCTACTTAAAATTTCATAAAAATTGCAGAATTAGTGATCAGCACAAAGCTATTTTTATTTTTATTCCTTCCTGAATCCATTCTTCAATCTCAAGAAAAATAAGGGAATACCATACATTATTATATACAATGCCATCTTGAATTTGGGGGAATGCTGTTTTTTACTGAGGTTAAATGGGTATGTCTTTCCAGCTACACCATTCATTCACTTTATCAGCAGCAGTTTGATGCACCTAACTTCGAGAAGTAAACAAGTCATACAAGTATTCAATTAATTCCATTAGATCATAGCTATTTCCTCAGTTACCTATGCATAGCTAGTATTACACCCACTAACCATCATTTTCAATGCCAGCTTTTCTGATTTCACATTTGACAGCAATTTCCTTCACGCTTTTATGTTCAATTTGAAAGGCAACTTGAAAACTTACCATTAGAGGCATCTTCTGGTTCCTATGCTTTTATACAAGATGGTTTTTACTTTATGCTGAGAAAATGATGCTGTGGTACATGGATTTGTGCTCAAAGCAGTGTGTGTTCATCTCTCCTAGGGTTGGATGCACAGGACTTCCTAAGGTAGCAGCATCCCATAAGTGACTGTTGAGAGGCTTCTTTGTAATGGCACATGGAGGTAGCAGTGCTGATGTCATAAGCACAGAAGTCATTAGGATACTTGTATGAAGTCTCTCTGTCCTTTGTTACAGGTTCTGTGAGGCAGTCCTACAGACACTCTACTCACCACCCGTGTTTTTATGATAATGCATCACTGAAACAGTTTTGTTCTTTGAAAATAAGGCAGTTGCTGGGTGGGAACTGCAGCTCAATGGTAAACCCTTTTCTTTGCAGGTTCCAATCCCCAGAAACACAGAAATAAATAAGTGGTATATAATAAAGCAGTAGATTAAGCAACCCCCCCCCCCCCCAATACTCAAACAACTTTCCAAAGATCTCAATAGAGATTTGGTAGAGATAACTAATACTATTTGGAAAAGCCATATGAAAACCTATTTTGTACCATATATGTCTGTGTAATAAATATATATATATATTTCACTATACATAAATGTATATTAATCCATATATATGCATGCATTAATATACATTTATGCATTTACATGTAGGTATGTATTCATATAAAAGGGTTTAACTGGAGTTAAAACACACAAGGAAATATTCTCCTCCATGACACCATAAGCTGCCAAATACTAAGCACAGTTTCAGGTTTGGGATACGTTCCCTGAACTTGTTAGTCAGAGGTTATAAGATTATAAGATTGTTCTTGGTTGCCCACCAGAATTTCATGGTAAGATGCTATTGCTGACACTGGTCAAGTGACTTGGAGAAATCAAGTTGGTACTGACAAAAGAAGCTTACTCTCTGATCCACAGCTTTCATAGTCCTGGAAGGTACAATGCAGGTTGCTATCCTCGCCACGATTCAGGGTCCATCTCAGAAGAAGCAAAAGATGGATTTTAAGAGACAGAGGCTGGGGATGACTGAAAGGACCAGTACACTCAGAAACTCTCATCATCTCTGGGTCCGATGCAAATCAAGACAGTCAATATTCTAGCATGGAGGGGAAAGAGAGATGGCCCAGTAATTAAGAGCACTGGTTCCTTTTCCAGAAGACCCAGGTTCAACTCTTGACACCCATCTCAGGGCTTACAGTCAATATATCTCTAGCTCCAGAGTAATTCCTTACCATCTTCTCACTTCTGCAGACAGTTTGTGCAACTGTATGCAGATGTAAAAGCAAGCAAATCACTTATACATATAAAATAAAAGCAAAGTTTTTATACACACAAACACACACAATCATGGAATAGGAGAGAGTTCATGAGTTTGCACCCCTAAGTGAAGAGTTATGGAGAGCTGATTGCTTTTGGAGTGGGGGAATCATTTTATTTTTAGGTGTAGCTCCTTGTATGTTAAACATACTTAGGTATGGCCTCGCATGCAGAAGTATATGAACAACATAAATTGAAGTATATGTTTTTAAAAATAACATTCAAATTTGAGGTAGTAAGGAGGTAGGGGTGGATCTGCAGAGATTGAGGAGTTTGAGTTGGGGATGAATATAAGCAAAAATTCATTGTATGAAATTCTCAAATAATTGATAATACTATTTAAAATATCTCAATAAAATATTCTTTGGTAATGCAGAACTGTGGAAGATAAAATTTCCTTTATATTAGAAATATACACTAGGCATATCTATTCTTGTTATTGTAATTTCTCCAAGGGGGCTCTAATTTTCTCATATTTCTCCTTTAGGTCCATTTTACAAAGTAGATTTCAAAAGATAATACATAATGTTACCACCATAGCAATTCATGCTTTCACCAGGGCAATCTGTACATGGAGAATAATTCCTGGGGGAACCAGTCCCTGCTCACATCAGACAATGGGAAGTATTTCTAGCTGTCTGTCCTTCCTGGTGCTTTTGGTAGAGAGATGACCAGAGTAAACAGGACCCACTACACAGTAGGTCCTGATTTTCATGTGGTCCTGGAAGAACTACTTGAATCATAAAGCATGTGGAGAACTGGTCTACTAACAGATGTCCACCTGCATCTACCCAGAATGATACAAAGAATTTTGAAGGTCTCCAGTGTGGTGTCCTAATCCTGTTCAGTTTTCACAGCTTAGACAAGCTTCTCCCAGTACTATTTCTAGAGGACAGACTGACCCAGCTCCAAAGCCAAAATTCTGATGACCGTCAATATTATGGTTTAGCCATGTGACTTATGAAACCAGTCTTCATATCATTGTTCTTCCTAACAGGTAAATAGCTTGCTTCTCATGAAGCTGCAGTACAACTCCAAGATTGGCACTGTCAAAATAAAACATTATTATATGTCTATAGTTTGAAGAACTCTAAAGATGATTAATTCAGGCAAGGAATGGGGGCATTGTTCCTAAGAATATAGACCTTTTCTTTTATTATAAGATGAAGGCAAACAATAAATAACCATTGTCAAAATATATTACCATATTGCTGAGATGTTATGCTTCTTGCCTTTCAACAATAAAAATTGTGCATATATTTTCTTCCATAAAATGTGTTGCTTCATGCACAAAGATGAACAATTCAATATTTCACAAAACTATTAATGGTCCATTTTCTGAGTTATGCAGATTTAGGTGCATAATACAGAGTAAAAGCTTTGTAGTTTCTTAGTTATAGAACTGGTAAATCACTTCCTATTCTATGCTTTCCAGTGTAGTTTCTTTTGAAATGATAACTTTTTCCAAGGTCCTCTATGAAAGTAAACTCGTAATTCAAAATAGATTATACAAACTAATTTGCTTGTGTTGTGTTCTCTGTATTATGATATAAATAATCTTATATTATTCTCTTATATTCTTTTAAAAGCAGAATCAACCATAATAATGATTATAATTCAAATGACTATAGATATTGAATGCAATTCCCACATGTACTATGACTACTTTTTATAAAATCAATTTCCTTTCTTGTACTAAAAATGAACTAAATAAAATTAAGAAAGTTTTACAATCAAATCATGATAATTAAAACATTATATAAGTCTTGAGGAATGATGCCAGCAGTTGCATGTCATACAGCAGAGAAACTAATGTCAAATGGACATAAATGAAAATTGTATATATTCAGTCTAATCCCCTGACCTCAAGACTCACTGGATAGCCCCAAAGAAAAACAAGATTCATCTTTCTAAACTTGCCATTGATGGCCGACTGCCAGGTATGAATGAAAACCTGTGCCAGCACATGGGCTGCTCATGGACAAGTTGGTTGAATACATTTCTCCAGTCTTCAGTCTTAAATGGTGCCTGTGAATTAGACAAACCTGATTCATATCATATATCAGTGTGCCCTGAAAGTGCAATCAGAAATCACTTCTTTCCTCTAAATTATTGTAACAATAATAATAGTATTTCTGTTGGCATGCTGTAACATAATACCCTAAAGTATTCAAGTTCAAATCCAGGATGGTAGTACAGGCTTCAGGAATCTGAAGCAATAGGGTCTCAGTTTTGTGGCCTAGGCTACATGTTCAGTATCAGCCTGGACTTTAAAGTAAGACCTGTTTTCCTTTTGAAAAAGTACTCAGTTCATTTCTTGTTTCTTCTAGTAAACTTCATATGCTTCGCAAGGTAAGGCTCATGCTTTATTGAGTACTGTGGATCTGGACCCCATTTAATTTGTGACCAGCCATACATATGTACCCAACATACGTCAACCTATGAAATGCAAGGAAAGAAATATGGGTCTTGGGAATTAAGTAATACGAACAACAGATCCAACAATCAATCAGAGAAAAATTAGAGCTGACTGTAAGATTTAGGAAACAAAAATATAAAGCTCAGTTTCAGTGGTGGTTTCTCTGGAGGCTGAGGCAGAAGGATTGTAAGTTCACGGCCAACCTGGACTACAGAGTGAGTTTAACACCAGTCTAGATAATTAAGTGTCTCAAATTATAAGAAAAGCTTTGCTGTGTATATAAGGTGATGGTACAAGCCAGGCTACCATGGCATGAGGCCCTGCTTTTAATTCCCAGATTGTGGAACAAATAAATTAATTAAGACTAAACAAATAAATAAAGCTAGAGAGTCAAGAGTGATGCTCAGAGTTTTCCAGTTCTACAAGTAACAACTACTGCAGTTTGCAGTAGTTAAAAAGATAGTCCACTTCTTCTTTACACACACACACACACACACACACACACACACACACACACACACACACACACATGCACACAGATGTACATCCCTACATACTACCACCAACCACCACCATCACCAACAAAAACAACTTCTGTTTCAGATAACAGTAATTTTATCTCTAAATTATTTAAGTAAACAAGCAAAGTCTGCTTGTTAAATTTTAAGGAGACCACTGTTTTCTAACTATGTCTAATGGTGACACTTGGTGAAGCACACCACCCTAAGTATCATCTCCCTGCTAGTAGATTTGGTAGCTCCTGGGACCTGGCTAGAGCTGTAGACTGTGGGTAAAAGCTCAGTTACACTGAATCACAATCTGCATTTATCACTTTGAGATAGAGTCTCATGTAGCCCAGGATGGTATTGAACTCTTTCTGTAGCCAAGAATGACCTTGAAATCCTGATCTTAATGCTTAACTTATTGGATGTGCTGCCATGCCTGGCTTATGCAAGTGCTGGCGATCTGGCCCAGGGCTTTGCACTAGGCAAACATCTATAACTGAGCTAAAGCACCCAGAATCTACTCCCTCTGACTAGATTTGCAATAATCCTGAGAAATATAGCCCTCCAACAGTTCTCAAAGTGTGATTTTCAGGCACTCTCCTCCTAGACTGATGCACAATGTACTTTTTACAAACACGCATTTAAGCATCACTGGTTTATTAAATCATAGAACATAATTGCAAAACACTAAACTCACAAAATCAGGCCTGGGCAGTTCTAAATGACGATTCCACATATTTACTTCTTATGCAAAGATAAGGAACACAGACTGTCTATAAGCACAGAGCCCTAATTTACAATTAGAGCATGTGGTGTTTCTAAAACACAAATCTATGATTAAAAAGTGTACCCCTTTACAAAACCTTCAGCTCACTTTGGTAGAGGTATTCTAACATTGTGCTCTATACTGTTATTGACAGCATGATTCATTCCCGGGAGATGATGTGTTCAGTTTGGTATATATTTGTGCTATAATGTTATGAAGTACAGCATCCTACCAGGTGTATAAAGATGGCCAAACAGATGATAGGAATTATTTTATGTGTACATGGGGAGTGTGCAAATAATGAATATATTCTTTTGTTTATATTTGCAAACAAAAAATGCATGGATACATGGCATGAATACAGACCAATATAGACAAGTTATTATGTTAAAGTGACTTCTATAAATGTCCTTGGATGATGGGTTGAATACAAGCTTAGCATTTTTTTACAGGCACACCATAATAGTTTATTGTGTTCTCAATTTGCAGTTCTCCAGTGACACATGAAATTGAGAACCTTCAAATGTCTGCTTGCCATCTCTCATCCTTAAAAAATAGTTTTTTCAGATATTTTTGCTCACTTTTAAATTTCTTTATTATTTTACTTTTATTATTAATTAATTAATCTATTTTAGCCCTGGTGAATCCATGAATTTTACTTATTTATTTATTTGACATCCTGACCACATTTCCCCTCCCTCTTTTCCTCCCATTCCCTTCCTCCACTTCCCCTCAGCCCTCTCTCAATCTGCTCCTCCTCTGTTTCTGATCAGAAAGGGGCAAGCCTCCCATGGGTATCAACAAAGCCTGGTATATCAAGTTTCAGTAAAACTAAGCACCTCCCTTGAACTAAATAAATTTGAGCAAGGCAATCAGAATAAGGAACAGGATCTGAAGAGTCAGTCAAAGCATCAGGGACAGCCCCTGCTCCCATTATTAGGAGTACCACAAGTAGACCAAGCTACACAACTTGCACATATTCGTAGAGGGCCTAGATCGGTTCCATGAAGGCTCCTTGTGTGGAGGCCCAAAAATGTGAGCCCATTTCCACCTTGTCTAAAAGTCAGAGACTTTGAAGATGCTCATAATTGTTGACAACAGCCAGGATTACACATCCTGACCCAGGATATGGTTACTTGATTCTTTTGACATTAAGATGGCCCGTACAGGTAGATTCCATTCACCCTGACCAAGGGTCAGAAAATTCAATGATACTTATGCTCCTTCTTTTAAAATAGGAGATTTGACCTTGGGAGTGGCTGCCTTCAGGATAATGGTCTAGGGTGGGTTCAATGCCTAGATATCAAAATGCTAATGTTTTGATGTCTCAAAGTATTGAGGGAAGTAACTGTTTTAATTGTCCTTTGTCTCATTTGTTAAAGAAGTGTTTTGCTGCATGCTCCCCATCCCCCTTGTATTAGGGTTTAAAACTGAAAAATTCAGTGCAGGTGGATTTCAGTATTCACTGGAACTCCTTTCCTATACTATCCTATGTTTTTGTTTTATTTTCATTAACATCTTTGTACTCTTTACTATTATTCTGATCCCTATGCCTCTACCCTGGTAAGTGGTCTTTTTGTCGAAGCTAGTCTCTGACATCCTTGTAGTGATATTTCATTTGTATTTTCATAAATAAAGCTTGCCTAAAGACCAGAATCCAAAACAGTCACATTAGTCAGTCATACAGATCAGACAATGGTGGCACACACCGTTTATCCCAGCAGCCGCACTAGTTAGCCATAGAGGCTAGGTGGTGGTGATGCACACCTTTAATCTCAGCACTAGAGAGGAATATAAGGTGGGATGAGACAGGAACTCTCTCTCTTTCAGTCTGAAGATTTCGTAGAGGTAATAGCTCTCAAGTGGCTTGGCTGCTTTGCTTTTCTGATCTTCATGGTGAAGCCCATTATCTGTCTCTGTTTTTTTTTTTTGTTTGTTTGTTTTAATTTGTGCTATACTCCCTGGTTGTTGATTTAGATTCTGTGAGTTCCTGATAAGCCAGGTTAGTTGTTTCTGTGGGCTTTCTTGTGATGTCCTTGACCCCCTGGCTCCTATAAGCCTTTCTCCCTTCTTCACCTTGGGCTCAGCCTAATATTTTTCTGTGGGTCTCTGCATCTGTTTCTATCAGTTACTGGATGGAGGTTCTCTGATAACAATTAGGGTAGTCACCAATCTGATCACAGTAGATGGCCAGTTCAGGTTAAGAATTCACTATTGCTAAGGAGTCTTAGCTGGGTTCATCCTTGTAGATTGGTGGGAGATTTTCTTGCAGCAGGTTTCTACATAACCCCCCAAAGCACCCCTTTAATCTAGTCATCTTTTTCAGTACTCTCCCTCCATCTCCCAAACTCAATCCTTAAGTTCCCAATTCTACCCACCCCCTGTCCACTTAGGAGAGCTCTTCTATTTCCCCTTCCCAAGGAGATCCACACATTACCCACCCCCTTTGGCCCACCTCCTTACCTAGCCTCTATGGGTCCATGGATTATGTAACATGGTCATCCTTTATTTTACAGCTACTATCCACTTATAAGGGCGTAATATACTATGTTTGTCTTTCTGGGACTGGGTTTCTCACTCAGGATGATTTTTTTCTAGTTCCGTTCATTTGCCTTTAAATATCCTGATGTCATTGTTTTAATAGCTAATTGTGCTATTGTGTAAATATGTGCCACATTTTCTGTATCTATTCTTGGGTTGTGGAGAGTCCTGGTTATTTCCAGTTCCTGGTTATTATGAATAACACAGCTATGAACATAGTTGAGCAAGTATGATATGGTTGAGCATCCTTTGGGTATATGACCAAGAGTGATACAGCTGGATCCTCTGGTAGATTGATTCCCGCTTTTCTGGGAAACTGCCATACTGATTCCCAAAGGAGCTGTATGAATTTGCACTCCCACCAGGAATGGAGGAGTGTTCCCCTTGCTCCACATCCTCTCCAGCAGAAACTGCCATTTGTGTTTTTGATCTTAGTCATTCTGACAGATGTAGGATGGAATCGCAGAGTTGTTTTGATTTGAATTTCCCTGATGGCTAAGGATATTGAACAGTTTTTAAAAGTGTTTCTCTGCCATTTGTGATTCTTCTGTTGAGAATTCTCTATTTAGGTCTGTACCCCATTTTTAAACTGGATCTCTTTTTTTTGGTATCTTTTTCTTAAGTTTTTGTATATTTTGGAGATAAGCCCTCTGCCAGATGTGGGATTGGTAGACACCTTTTCTCATTCTGTAGGCTGCCATTTTAACCTATTGTGTTCTTTGCCTTACAAAAGCTTCTCAGTTTCAATAGGTTCCATTTATTCATTGTCAATTTTAGAGTCAGTGCTACCAGTGTTCTATTCAGGAAGTTGTCTCCTGCACCAGCATGTTCAATATATATATGTTCTCTTCTGTCAGTTTTGGGGCAACTGGACGTAAGGTGATGTCTTTGATACACTTAGATTTAAGTTTTGTGCAGGATGATAGATAAAGATCTATTTACATTCTTTTATATGCCAACAAACAGTTATGCCAGCACCATTTGTTGAAGGTGCTCTTTGGTGTGTGAATTTATGTCTGGGTCTTCAATTTGATTCTATTGATCCACCTGTTTTTTTTTTTTATGCCAACACCATGCTGTTTTATTATTATAGTTCTGTGATACAGCTTAAAATCAGGGATGGTAATACCTCCAGAATCTCTTTATGTATAGAATAGTTCCAGGGATTTTTGAGGCAAAAATCTCTAGGGAGATAAGAGAGGCTAATTAATTCAGAAATGATAAATTTAAAAATCTATCTGATAAGGAAATGCTTTATTGGGTCATAAATCTTACAGAGAAGTAGAGATTTAATGGGAATCAGAAAACTAGCATGATTTAGAAATTATTCAGGGGGAATATTACCATAATTATAATTTAAAAACCTACCATTTTAGAATTTTATTTGGCAAATAATTTTTAATTATCAGATTTTACCCCCCACATTGGCATTTAAAGTATAAAGAAGAGAAAAAGATAAACTTTAAATAAAAAACCCCATCCTCACAAAAACATCAGTTCACGGTAGGAGACCTCATGGAAAGCATACTATTCTAGTCAGCTTCAATTATCAACACGGCACATCACAGTGTCATCTGAGAGAGAAGCTGCCACTGAGGAGTTCCCTAGATCAGATTGGTTTGTGATCATGTCTAAGGGACATTGTCTGGATTGCTAAAGCGAGGCAGGAAGGTCCAGCCCACTCTGAGTAGCACTATCTTTAAGGACCTGTTCTGTGCTGTACAGAAAATCCAGCTAAGCATAAGCCAATGATTGATTAAGCTAGGAAAGTACAGCATTTTTTCTGACTCAAGTGCCTGCCCTTTGTTCCCTCAAAGACAGACCACAAACTGGAAATTGTAAGACAAACAACCCTTTCCTCTCCTAAGTCTGTTTTAATTAGAGCATTTTGCTATAGCAACAGAAAGGAAACTAGATGCACACTGACTTTGAAGTTCATCCATTTAGTTCCCACAAGAAAATCACCTTCTTTGAGCCTGAGTTACTTGAATTGTAATAAAATTGAAGGTTACAGCGAAACTAACCATTTTATAGTCACATAAATGTTATTTAGTAACAAAAAATGGAATTTGATTCCTATCTTTATTCTGTATCTTCTTAAACCTTAAAAGAGTGAGAATATAGACATGAAAATTATTTCTAAGCTATGACTTAGAAAACAGATCTACAAAATACTACAAAATTGTTATGTAAAGTAATGGTCAATGTTAAAAAAAATGAGCAAAGCAAGAGTTTTTATAGTAAGAAACCTGAGAGAGAAATGGGCACACTGTTTTCCATCCAACAGTTCTATAAATCACCCCAAAATATGGATGCAAAATGAAGAAGGATGATATATTGTCGTAGCTAGCTTCAGTTGACAATTCGACACTATTGGGAAGCAGGAACTTCAGCTGAGTAATTGTCTCCACAGGATTGGCTCGTGGGTATATCTACTGAATAGTCTCTTGATTGACAAGTGATGTAAGGGGGACCCAGAGCACTATGGGTTATCCACCCCTGAGCAGGTAGACCTAAGCAAAGTAAAGGGAGCTGAGCAAGCCAGGAGAAGCAAGTCTGTAAGCAGTGTTCCTTTGTGATCCCTGCTTCAGCTTCTGCGCCCAGCTTCCTGTCATGGCTTCCTTTGACGGTGGACTGTAAAGTGCAGGTTGAAATTAACACTTAACTTCTCAAATTTATTTTGGTCATGGTGTCTATTCCAGTAATAGACCTAAGCTAGAACATATGTATTCTAGTTCATAGTTGAGACTGAGACTAATTCTCTAGGTTAAGATTCTTTTGTTTTAGCACTATTGATTGCAGACCGGGTTCTGTGATCTTATAGACTTTTTAAATTAGAGAGAAGCAAATATCTACCAGAGATGCCAATAAATAGGTGACCAAGCAAGACATTTAGTGGAGGGATTGGGGACACCAACCCAGCCTCATAACCTGCAAATTAAATAGAGGTTGAGGGACTGGTCCAGCCTGAGACCTATCTCATGCGATTGTGCCTACCCCTGACACAGCCTGGAGTACCACCACCCACAGGATGGATGACCCAGAGACCTAGGAGAGAACCAAACATGACTAGGGAAAAATATCAATATAATAATGCTGAATGATATCCTGCTATTTTGATACCTAACCCAATTGCCATCAGTTACTAATGGAAACAGATGTAGAGGCCCACAGACAATTAATTAGGTGGAGCTTGGGGAATCCTGCTGAAGAGAGGAGGATTGTACGAGCCAGAGGGGTCAAGGACTTCATGAGAAAACCCACAGAATCAACCAACCTGGGCTCACAGGGGCTCACAGAGACTGGACTGACAAGCAGGCAGCCCGCATGGGACTCATCTAGGCCCTCTGCATATATGGGACAGTTGTGTAGCTAAATCTTTTTGTGAGATTCCTAAGAGTGGGAGCAGGGGCTGTTTCTCACTCTCTTACAGGCTATTGGGACCCCATTCCTCATACTGGGTTTGCTTGCCCAGCTTTAGTACAAGGGGAGGTTCTTAGTCTTACTACAACTTGATACGCCGCATTTTGTCAATATCTATCAGAAGCCTGCCCTTTTCTAAACAGAAATGGAGGAGGAGTGGATGGGGACAGGAGGCAGAGTAAAGGTGGGGAGAGCAATTGGGAGGAAGGGAAAGAGGGGAAACTATTGTGATGTAAAAAAAAAGATAGCAAAGTTCATTCCAGAAATTAATGAACCAATGGGATGTGCATATGTGTGTGTGTGTGAACATAGCTTTCTAGTAAAATAATATCAAATAGAATAAGGACTAGCCAAAGGACACATTTTATTTTTATGAGAAGAACACAGGAACATTAATTGATTTTAAGGAAGGAGCAGAGACTCAACTTTAAAAGCTCAGGAAAATATTAAGGCTTATATATCCTGGCACCAAAACTTACCACTGACTAGGCAGTTTTAAGCAGCACAAATTTGTTATCTCGAAGTATTTGGGATTGAAGTGGATAAACTTTGAAGTGGATCTCAGTAAGATAGAAATCAAGATTCGGACAAGGTTACATCCATTCTGAAAGATCTGAAAAAAAAAATTCATTTGGCAGCCTCAGCTTTTTTGACTGGTAGGCATTCCTGGATGTGTGTCTCCATCTTCAAAATTAGCAATGACTGGCCCAGTCTTTCTCAAGATGCACCAGTCTAGCCTTGGCTTTCTAGCCCCCATTTCTACATTTAAAAGACCCTTGTGATTATGTGGAGCTCCCTGGGATGGTACAGGTTAATATCTTTATATTAAATCTCTCTTTTTGCAACTCTCATTCTAGTGTATCCTTAATTCTCTTTGATCTTGTAAAATAACATAATATTTTGTGGGGATTCAGATACTGACATTGCATATGGTGTCATTATTCTTATCACACATAAAGAAATCAAAAAAGACAAGAAAACCCAGGAAAAATATGAACTGTATTTCACTGGGTCACAAGATTGCATATAAATCCTTCTTGCTTTATTCGTTGGTATTTTTTCATGCATTATGAATGTAAAAATCTCAGTCCACTATTGGTATTTTCAAGGCAAATTCCTTGTGGTAACTGTAATGCTATATTAATTTGGGACAGGTAGGTTAAACATATCATTTGATCTTGCAGACTAATATAACTTTATTGTTTTTTATCCATGACAAATTTCAGCTGGCTATTTACATATTAGTAAAAGATAACAAAGGAATTCATGAGCAAGAAAGGAAACCCAGGAGCTTATGCAGAGACAACGCCAAGCAAGCAGGTCCAGAATGTGGCTCACTACCTGTGTGTTATGAATGCTGCCCCAACACGGAGCTGTGAACTCACTTAAAACTTTGTGATAAGTTTTATATGTATTTTTGTAAGCTGGTTACACAGTTCTCATGTGTGAACTTTGTAGATAGCACCATCACAAAATGTCAAAACTTTAGACAGATGGGCAAAGTGTGTCTTAGCATTTCCTGTAGGGTATTTTAGCAATGTGAAAATATATAATAATATCTGTTGAGGTGAACAGAATCATTCTTTTTATATGTAGGTATATTAATGGAATCATCAGTAATTATAAGTCTATTTATGATCTTAGTTGCTTCTCGGACCCTCTTGTACAATGTTTGATTCCATAAATACTTATGGATAGAATTTCATATAATTCTTATTTTATTCCTTTTAAAAAGACTGTTGCTAAAATCAGCAACATTATGAACACCTTTGTAAATTCTTATTTAATAAAGCTCCAGTCAATTTCTGAATGGTAACTTCTACAAATAAATTAAAAGGTAACAGATATCAATTTATATTCATTTTACCCTCAGGGATATAACTGATTAAAACACCGTATAATCCTAGAAAAGAAATTTATTTTCAATAAATCTGGATAATTTTAAAAACTTATTGTGGAATAATGACTTTCATACAAAAAGTTTGAATGCTTTTATTAACATATTGTACTTTACTGCAAATTGATTTTATGAACACATTTTAATCTCATTTTCCTTCATTCTTTGAGGCTAACAGGAAGAGATCCTGTTAGGAGATGAAGATGCGGGGTGGGGAAGCCACAGGCAATTAGGGGCTCTCTGTGTGGGAGGTCACTCGGGAAACGTCTCTGGGCCCTGTGGTCTGATGAGGGTGTAGATTTGACTGATTTCTACTGCTTCTCACAGCCCTCTGTCCTTACTGCTTAGCACTCAATAAAATCATACTTTGAAGATGAAAGTGTTGATTTACATTATTTATTTATGTCTGCTCTTTATTTCCAAATGTCCTTTCACAATGAAATTTCATTTTACAATGAAAATGTGAGCATAAGAAGGTCAAGAATAACTCTATAATAAAAGTCAAATTATTCACTTTCTGTGAATCTACTTTATTGGTCAAAAGGGAGGCTGAGCAGGTTAGTGTATTACACAGTCATCAAGCAGATTGTTATTATTATGGTCTCAGTCCTTATTTCTGTCTTTCCAGCTAGAAGGTGAAAAGCAGGCACACTCTGTAACAGAACTCTGAGTGCTCACTCTGCTCAAACCTGTCCCCTGCGTCAGTTCTAGGATTGGAAGGAAGCAGGAAACGTGGTGGTGGATGAAGCTGTTGCTGGAGGGAGCAGAACTGAAGGAGGCACAGGTGTTTGTGTGAGTGGATTCCATCCCATGGAGTTTTAAAAGTAAAAATCTTTTATTACCTACTGAAAAAATTTAAATAATTTTATACTTTGTTCTGAACTGGCAAGATGGCTCAGTGGTTAAGAGCACAGGCTGCTCTTCCTGGGTACCCAGGTTCAATTCCCAGCAATCACATGGCAGCTCACAACTGTCTGTAACTCCAGGTTCTGGGGATCTGACACGTCACACAAATAACAGACAGGTGAGACAACAGTGCACATAAAATAAAAATAAATCTAAAAAATAATTTGGTCTCTATAAAAGGTTAAATGTAAATTTTAAAATTCAAAACATAATATGATATATTCTGTGACTATCAGAAAACAAAAGTCAGGCAATATTTTAAAGCCATTCATATCAGCGAGTCTTTACAAATGTTCTATATAGTCGACATTACTATGTTTTAAAATTTTTATGAGAAAATGACAAAGAATATGTTGATGAATTTTGATCTGCTAAAAATTGATGATACTTTAGCTTCTCAAAACCAAGTCTATGGTTTAATCAAATATTAAGTATAGATAAGTGTGTAAAGCACTAAAATACCTACTTCAGCCTTCTGTTTGTTTTTGATACAGGACCTTGTTATGTATTTATTTGTTACACATCAGCCTCTTACTTGCTATTCTCTTGTTTCAGCTTCCCATGTTCTTGTATTATAGACATACCCTACTATGGATTAGTATTTCACTTTATTTTCTAAAAGTTTTCTTAATTTTTATTTCATACATATTCATGTTTTGCCCACCTAGATGTATGTGTATCACATGTGTGCTGTATCCACAGAAGGCAGAAGAGCATATCATATCTCCTGAAACTGGAGTTCACAACTGGAAATCACAATGTGGATGTTAGTTCTTAACTATTAGGACATCTCTCCACTCCTGATCTTCACTTTTACAAGTAGAAAGACATAGTCTAGTAAAACAAAAGACCAATAATAAATACTGCATAAGTGCTGATATCTATATCTATGTCTCTATCTGATATAACACAAAATTAAATTATGGTAAAACACACAAATATAAAATTCCCTGTCTCTGTCATAAGTTCACATGGTTGCTAAACCAATGCTTAGACTCTTACTTTCTTAAATACGTGATGTTCTCTTATAGATTTCTTCTTTATTTGCCTTCCTCCTTTCTTTGGTCACCACCATCCTATTCTGCATCTGGTTTTTCTAGACATCACATGGCAGTGAAACCATGGGCTACAGTGGTTGTTTTTCCACTTTTACTCCTAAATTCTTTAATAATACCCAGCCATGTGGCACCATGTGGCAACGTCACTGTTATTTTTAAGAAGGCACAGTGTCCTTCTATGTCCATCTATCAAAGGCACAGGGGCTCCACCTCCCCTCCCATTGGGAGCCTCTCCTTTCTGTCTTTCATTAGAACACAAACCAGCTTCTAAGGGAAAATAATAAAATATAACAAATTAAAATACAATAAGATAACACAAAAAGCTGTCATATAGGAATGGGGCAAGACTGAAACGGAAAGAAAAGAGGCCAAGAGAAGGCACAGAAATCAGAGCCTGCCTCATGGCTATCCTCAGCAATCTTGGGGAAACACTAAGTTGGAAGCCGTGATACATACAGTGAGGGCCTGGTGCACACCATGCAGGCCCTGTGCGTGCTGGCTCAGTCTCTGTGAGTTTATGTGAGCTTTGATCATGTGTGTTTTGAGAGTCTTGATGTATTGGTGTCCTCCATCCCATCTGGCTTATACCTTCTTTCTGCAGACTTTACTGTGGGTTTCTTAAGTCCTGAGGGGAGAGATTTAGTAAAGACATCCCATTTAGGGCTGAGTGTTCCACTGTCTCTCACTATCTGTATAATGTCTGTCAGTGGGTGTCCATTTTTGTTCCCATCTGCTACAGGAGGACGCTTCTTTCTTCTCTATTTTTGAAGAACTTTCCTTTGTATTATCAAATCGCTGTTATTCTTTGATATCTGGGTATTTATAAGTGCATGACATGCAGATATGTTTTCCTATTTCCTATTGCAGGGAATCATGAAGTTGGCCTGGCCTACCTGCCTTGAGATGTAGACACTGCCTCAGACAGTGAAGCGCTCAGGCTACTTTTTGTTTCTCTGCATGTTCCCTTGGAAGTCAAGGAAACAAGGCAGCTTGGCAGGACGATTATCTTAGATATTAATCTTGTGTACCCCTTAATGTTTGCAAATATCATTGTATCCTGCCAACTACAACTGTATTGATCCTGATGATTGCCACTATATTCTGTTTCTGATAAAGGTATAAAAAGTCTAATCACTCCTAATAAAAGTGTTCCAGCCTCAGTCTTGCTGTGGCCTCTCTAACTGACTGGGTTTAATTCCCCGAGGCCATATTAGCTGACCTTGGCCCAGTCAGTAATAGTGGGTACTTATATGCTGCTTCTTTTTATGTAATTAAGTTTACATATTTTTACTTTTGGTGGTACCAAATGTAATTTATGCATACACTGGAATGATAGCTATACAGTACAGGGCTTAATTATGATCAGGCTAGCTGGGAAAAATAAGCAGAACAGAACTTCACATAACAAGTTCCTGATGCAAAATGTCCAAAGCTATTGTGTAGCTATTTCTACTAAAATAAGGCACATTCTATATTTCACTACACAATGTACATTATATGATTCATTTAATTTTACACAATAAAGGCCTTAATTATTTTAGAAGTAAGTCTAATAGATTTCTTGCCTTTAGAAGTGTGTTTCAAGTATATGCTACTAAGCATTAAAGTATAAGACAAGTTTGAATAATACTACCCAGCGCTTCACATGCTTCCACACCAGTTATTCGAGGCTTTAAAAATTCTAGCACTTTCTGTTGAAGGTTACTATTTCCTACTCATTACCACTTAAGTGGATTTGTTTATATATTATTCTTAATTGCTTTGTATTTATAACTTACAACAATATAAAAACTTTTCACATTGTGAGCTGCTGAACCATTCAAATCTCCTTTCCTGTATTCCTTTCTTCACCCCCTCTGCTATTGTCTTTGATGTGCTTGTTGTGGACACAGTGGGAATAACAGATACTTTTCCGGGAGCTCGTGTTTAGTCAAAAAATATCAGTATTGTTCAGGGAAATGCATAAACAATGGAGAGAACGTCAGGAAAGAGAGGTTTTTATGAAGGAACTCAAATGGAAATTGCAGCCAAGCCCAGGGGAACTGTCTGTTCCCTCCGAAACTACCCTCAATTGCTGCTGACATTTGCAACCAGAGAAACAATGGGATGCTTTATCTCAGATAGAGTGCAGTTTTTAATTATTAGTTCTTTTTTATGTCCTCAACAATTCCCTGCATCTTTATTTGAATAACAACCTCAACTCTAGTCTTTTGGATCCAATCATCCAAACCGTGTGAAAACATTTAGCCTCAGATCAATGAGGCCATCAGCGATGGTGCTACTTCCTTCTGTGTGTGGTGCAAAAATTTCAAGTTCCTGACCAAATGCCACGGTGTTTTCCCCAGTTCCTTTATGAAGAAACTGTGGCAAAACCAAACCAATTATCCTGGTTCAACTCCAGGCTCTGGGTGCCGCTGTCTTGAGACATAACTTTCATTTTTCAATTGCTTAGGGTCCAGGTGTGGGAATGACATCACTGGATTCCGGAAAAATGGAATGAAAGTTTCCTAGTTGTACAGACAGCAAGTTAGTCTCTACAGTGAAGTTGACTCTATTTTCGTTGATCAAAATCATGAGGCATACATTTATTTTCCAGATAAAAATTCTTTAGCGTTTTTGCTGTAGTTTTATGAACCATGCACTTTTTTTTTTTTTGCAAATTTCAAGTGTAGTTAAGGACAAGAGAATTCAAAAAGCTACAAAAATAGAAGGCAATTAGGAAGTGTGTGTTTTCATTGTGCAAATGCGTTGCAGGCATTTCAGTCTCCTATTCTAGAGCGCCAACTTAGCTAAGTGTACTTTAAAGAGAATTTGATGTAATATGATTTAAGCTTTCAGGGAAGAAAAGATCTGTACACATAACAAAATATTTACCACCTGATGTTCTCAGAGGACAGTGGGAAGTGCTTCTTTCTGTTTTCTGCTCCTTACATACAAAACAGAAATCTTCTGATTAAGATTCAGTGTCTCAAGAAAGCAAAATATTCAGATTAGGATGGAAACCAGTCTACAGTATGTTACCTGAAAACAACAAAGAAGGATAGGTAATGAAATTCTACTTGATCTTTTTCAATTTGAGGTTCATTGATTCATGTTTCATCCTCAATGAGAGGAGAGAAAGTATAAAGTGCCCAGCCGTACTTTTCTGCCCGTTACAGTGACCAAAGCAACTTAAAGCCAAACCTAAACTAAACTAAATTTAACCCAATTCAAACCAACCACACCCAAATAAAACCAAACTCAAATTAGAACAAACCAAACCAAACCATACCAGAAAGCATGCCAAATTAAGTGAAACCTATAGCAGAACTGTCAAGGACTTGTAACACCAGCCATCAGCCACCAGCCTGCTGTAGACAGGCACCTTCTCTACAACCCAAGGGCCACATTCTAGCCCAGCCACAAGTCCCAAGCTTTGTCCACAGTCGTTAGAATGAAGAATGCCTGCTGTAGCTGGTCGTCAGGGGAAAGACCTCGCTCTCCCTCTTTCATTAAGAAGAGAGGACAAAAGAAGTGACTATCCTATGTCATGGAGGTTGTTTTCACACATTGTTTCTGATAGTGTTAGGGGCTTTTTTTCATAGAAATGAAGAGATGGCTCCAACTTCCGTTTGCGTTTCTTCTTTTTTGAGCTGTTTTGATAAGTTGCTCAGGTGGAGTGTCAGGAATTTGCCCAGTTAAGCCTGCTGTTCTGAGATGTCAGGGACGAGTTGATGGGAAAGTTGATAGATGTGAGTTCACCACTCTGCAAACAACAAGCCAATAGAGATACTAAGTATTTCCCAGGTTTAGGTGCCTCCCGTCAGGCTCATTCACATGGCTCTCAGCACTTCTAGTTCAAATATTGCTCAGATCTAAAATTGACAGAAGCATGACCTGAGACCTGAGAGTCACCGTATTGTTGAAGCAGAACAGCATTTCTAATAATCTGAGAGAAAACCTTGAGTTGTGTTTGGGATGTGTTTTATTGATTCCTGCACTGGGAATTTGCAGGAGTCAACAAAACTTGGGAGTCTGCTGTACTTTGAATGACTCCTCCAAGACTCGTATTGAAATAGAATCATCATCAGAAGTACTAAAGCATTGAATAGTGACCAGGTCATTTGGATTTGAGATCCATGAAGAGACTATTGCTGATCCTGAGGAACTAGGTCGGTTGTCACAGGAGTAGGGTTCAGATGTAAACCATGAAAGTGGCTTGGTTTTCTCTCTCCTAGCTGTGTTGGCGTGTCCTTCCACCAGACTGCGATGCAGCCTGATGGTCCTCACTAGATGTAGCATTAGCCTCTTGAATTTGCCATCCCTTAGGACTACAAGTCAAATATACTTTTACTGTTGAGAAATTCCCAGTCTAATGTGTTTTATTCTAGCAACAGAAAACAGCCTAAGACAGGCTCTCTCATAAGGAGATGAAGGAAGCAATGAATAAGCGCTCATGTGTATTTTCGCGCGTATTCATCATGGTGAAACTGCCGAGAACATGTCAGTCTCAAGTTTAGAGAAAGTTAAAGGGGAAACAGACACAGTGCAAGTCATGATTGAAACTCAGGAGCAGAAAGTAATTGGTTTTCCCTTGTTTCCTGACCTCTATCTGGTCGGTCAAGGCTATACTGGACTGCTGTGTGCAGACTTACTCCTAGGGCTCTGATATGACAACCCACAGCCATCATCAAAATCACCACTCTCCTGTCACCGACAGTCAGTTGTTTACTTAGGGACCTGCCGTACACAGGTGAGATCCCAGCAGGGCGACTCCATAGAAACAGCTGAACGCCCATGCAGCTCTGATGATTCTGCAACCGGCTGTCATGACCTCTCCCTGATCAGGTCTCTCCAAACCTCAGGCTCACACACTTCATTCTGGAATAAGCAGAATATTTCCTGGTTTCTGTGCATCACCTAGACTGAATGTGCCAGTCATGTTCCCAGTTCTCATGAGGTTAGAGGAGGCAATAAAATATGTTCAATGTATTCCTTCTCTGCTGGAGAGAAGTCCAGAAGAAATAACCAATGGGAAAAATTAATTTTGCCGAGATTTTAGGGCCAGGGCAGGCTCAGATGAAGTGTGAGAAAGCCTTGCCAGACTGAAGGAGGAGTAAGGGGTTGGCACTTGTGAAAAGGAGTAGACTTGGAGTTGTGGATGGGTAGTTGTAGGAAGAGAGGAAGATTGCTACAGAGAACTTTGGTAAACTGGGCTGCAGAGGACTCATGAGGGATCTGGGCCGGGATGAAGCTGGGGAGCTTAAGCAGGGGAGGAGATACGGAATTTGTTCTAAAATTCTAAGGCATGATAATCTTATCTGGATAATGTCTGCAAAGGAAATAAGAGCAAATGATCAGGTTTCTTGTGGAAATAATTAATTTTCTGACAAAGCTATCTTTAGGTGGAAAATGAGTACGTAGAAATGGGGAACTGAATGGGGGGAGAGGGTATTGTGAGGGCATCTTCTGGCATAGAAGTTTCCTTTGAGAAACAGTCCCTCCAGGAGGGAGAGAGGATGCTTGTGCCACCCAGGAAGTAAACTAACTTTGCACGTCTAGGAAAGCTACAACTTGTAAGAATCATAAGAACACTTCCTCGCTGTTACAGAACTAGACAGTGTCTGGAAGGGGAAAGGATGACCAGATGAGTGGCAGAGAGGAGATTCTTAGACTCGGGGAACTGCCTGCCCGTTGTGCAGAGGTTGCTGCTCCCATGAGTCTTCAGTCTGTGCTACTGTGAGCTTTATAGTGCCACAACTGCATTTAGTTCCTCCGTGCTCCAGTTAGTAACCCCAATCAAATTCATGGGTTCGCCAAGTTGGACTTTGGTGCAACCATTACTTTGTACTGGATTCTCTTTCTGGGATGGCTTGAGACTCCCCAAGAGAAGTCTCTGTCTCTTCATCCCAGGGAAATGCTTGGCAGTGGCAGGTGCCCACGGAGAACCTGTCCAGGTTAACGCTAGTCAGGATGGTGTACTTTATGACTTTGGTGTGTGTGTATGATGCTAAGCATGGAATGTGTGGATGAGTGTGCAGCTCCACTGAGCTGCATCCCTGCAAATCTTAGATGTTAAAAAGCTTTCTTAAGCATACCCTTATTCCGAGGTTTGTTTATTAGTTTTTCTCCTAGAAGATAGCATTGTCAGAAAACTTGCCTTTTTCATATAAAATTGATAATCTTTAATATTTAGATTTTTTTAACACTTTATATGCACAAATTAAACATCATTGGAGTTCCAGGCAAAGTTCTATGGTTTTTATAGTGTAATTTGCTATAAGATGCACTTTTGGCCTCTTACTGAGTGAACAAGCAATATCAAAGGCAGCCTTAAGAGAGGGATTCCTTCAGCACCTTGGTCTCCTTCCAGCCTCCTTGTTGCTCTCGTCTCTCAGCCACCAGACACAGCCTTCTCCGTTCCTCCCACAGAAACTCTTCTGTTCCCTCATTATCTCTTTTACAGTTTGACAGGATTTTCATGAGAGTATTTAATTGTGCTCCTTTTCCTTGACTCATGTAGAACTGTTCTGGATTTCTCTACTTGTCTGACGGAAGTGCTTGCTCCTTTGACTAACTTGTGATGACCTGTCCTCAGCTAAGATGCACATTTAATGGCAAAATGTAAAAAACTATAACAGAGATATTGTCCTAAGCAACCCGAAAGCCTTTATCATCTGTGCCTGTACTTACCTCATTGCCTGCAAGTGGTCTGATCTCCAACCAGTTGTTGACACCCTAGTTTAAGAACTCCCTCTATTTGGCTTTGTCTACAGAGCCAATTCTGATCATAACCATGATCACCACCTGGTCTCCCTACTCTGGGCTACCTGACATATTACGCAGTTGGTTTTTACTCACCCATGTCCTTTGCTGACCACATCATGTAGCACACACTTCTGTGCATTTAGAGCTGACTCTTTTCTCTGCTTCTTCTTCTCATCCAAACCCGTGTCTCCTTCAGGTGTCCCAGCGAGGCCTTTCTGAAGCTTCCTGAGACTTGTGGACCCATGCTGCTGCTGTATTTCTAACCTTCTCATAATGAGCTTCACATCCACACACATCCTTGATGTCTGAGCTCACCATTGCATCATCAAAGCCATGAGCATGGAGTGTGTGCCTGATGAAGTGTATAGGCAAAATTAGAAAAGCAGAAGATGCCCCAATGGATCATCACAGATAGATAAAAGTTTCCAGGTTGTAAGTGGATGGTGTTAGGAGTCTTCACAGGTCTAAGCCAGGGAGGCAGGCAGTACACAGGCCACTAGGACATAGTGCATGTTCTGCCTTAGAGCACCTTAACATAGGTGGACTTAACTGTATGTGGGGAAGATGGTACTTTCCATAGAGGTGCTTTCCTGATACCATGGAAACCAGTTGAGGGAAACAGGGAATAGTTAACAACCACAGGCCAACTCTCCAGCACAGTGTGGGAATTTGGTCCTAGACACCACAACCTCTCATACAGCAGCTCCAACACTTATTCCATATAACCCCCAGGACGTTCCCCAAAGTCAGATTGAGCCCTCTCCTCCTATTATGGGTTCTCCCCCTGAAGGTAAGCTTCCCTAACTTTTCTTTCTTCCCATGTTTTTTTAAGGGTTTATCTGTTTAACAGTCTTGACTGTCCTGGAACTCACTCTGTAGACCAGGCTGGCCTTGAACTCACAGAGATTCACTTGCTTCTGCCTCCAGAGTGAGTACTGAGATTAAAGGTATGTGCCACCACCACCCCGTCTTCTTCCCATTTGGATTTGTACTTGAGGTGATAATCTCTTAGATGTGCTTTTGTATCTAGGTCTTCGTTTCAGTTTCTAATCTTGAGAATAAAACTAGACAATCATGGAAACAGACAGAGGTCACCACCCCGAAGTCTGGCTGTACCCCTTCCTGCTGAGTGGCTCCAAGATAAACACAATGTTACTATAACACCATAACGATTGTACTTGTTTCCAATTTGCATAAATAAAAAGAGAATTTTCTTTTGTTCCTGCTTTATTTCATATATTCATTTCCTTCCAATTCATCTACATTTCCTTTTCCAGATTTATTGTATTGCATTGTATAAAGAATGCATAAATTCATATTTATTTCAAAGATTTTTATCATCTTTATTTTAGTGTGTAGTCATATGAATGCCTCAGTAGGTATGTGGAAATCAGTGGGAAGTTTACAGGAGTTGATCTCCCCTTCAACCATGTGGGTTTCAGGAATTCAACTCAGATATGGCAGCAGGCACTTTAATTTTGAGACATTTTACCAGCACTACCTGCCACACAATTTTTTTTATAGATTGATGAGGATATAATTCAGAGTAAGCACACACATACACACACACACACACACACACGCACACACACGCACACACACGCACACACACGCACACACACTCACACACCTCTGTGGGACCCGAACTCCTAGATCATAGGACATTTTAATGTCAATATCTATATAAATCAAGAGGATATGCTAGGTTTCTTTTTAATTTTAGTTACATTTTATTTGTATTACTTATTTATTTTTGCATGTGTACACATGGCTGCCTCCCATGGCCCATGTGGTAGTCAGAGAAAACATGAGGGAGTTGGTTCCCTCCTTCCCACCATGAGGGTTCCGAGAATAGAAAGCAGGTAGTCAGGCTTTAAGGCAATCACACAGGTCTACTGAGCCATCTTGTTGACCTATTGGTACCAGTTTATATATTTCCACCAGAAATAACTTTTAAGTCTTGAAATTTAAACGTTTAGAGATGCTTAGATATGTATTCATTTGGACTTAGACTTATAAAGTCCTAATTATAAATTAGGTTGGCACTTTTTATATGTGCATACACACCTGTGTTGAAATGTTAAGAACTTGCTGTAACACTTTATCACTTGTTTTCCAGTTGGCATAGCTATGTTTTTATTCATGTCAGGATTTCCCTGTCTGCTTAATATATGCTCTTTCCAATATGTTGATCAAAATTACCTTCTTTGACACTGCCAGGCTCTCTTTTGCTTCATTAATGTTGCCATTGCAATGATCAGTGATTCTTAATTTTCATAGAGTCAAAGTTACTGTGGGAAAATGTCCTTGTATTCTGTAAAGATTTGTCACTAGCATTAGTATAAAAAAACTCTGATTGACCAGTAGCAGGCAGGAAATAAAGTCAGATGACCAGAATAGGAGAATTCGGGGAAGAGGAAAGGCTCAGTTTGGAGTCATCACCCAGATGTAAAGGAAGCAAGATGAGAATTCCTCACTGATAAAAGATACCAAGCCATGTGGCTAACATAGACAAGAATTATGAGCTAAGATGTAAGAGATAGTTAATAAGAAGCCAACAGGCCAGCCAGTTTATAATTAATGTAGGCCTCTGGTGTTTCTTTGGGACTGAACCACTATGGGACAGAGTGGGACAGAAACCTCTGTCAACACAAAGTCATTGATTTTCTTTAATTTTGTTCAATATTTTTTTATTTCATTTAAAATATGAAGCTATTTAGCCTTTTTGTTTTCCAACTAAATTGGAATCTATACTGTTTTAATCTGTCATTATATCAAGATATGTTTGCAGTATACTTATGTTGAGGCGTGTGTGTGTGTGTGTGTGTGTGTGTGTGTGTGTGTGTGTGTGTGAAGCCATATCCTGGCTAGTTTTTATGTTAACTCAGTGAAAGCTAGAGTCACCTGCAAGGAGCTAACCTCAATTGAGAAAATGCCTCCATAAGATCCAGTTGCAGAGCATTTTCTTAATTAGTGATTGATGGGAGGACTAAGCCCATTGTGGGTGGTGCCACCCCTGGGATGGTAGTCTTGGGGTCTACAGGAAAGCATCTGAACAAGCCATAAGGTTGAAGTCAGTAAGTAGCGCCCCTCCATGGCCACTGCTTCAGTTTCTGTTGATAGGTCCCTGTCCTGTTTGAATTCCTGTCCTGACTTCTTTTGATGAAGAACATTGACTTAAAATTGTAAACCAAAAAATGCTTCCTTCCCCAACTTTCTTTCATGGTGCTTCACGACAGCAATAGAAACCCCAATTGAGACAAAGGAATACATGTGCATTTCTGTGCATGTATGTATTATTTTGATGACTAGAGAACAGTCAACCTTGAATGACTATTTTTTCCTGAATTGGGGTCTCTCCCTTGGTCTAGAGCTACCTAAGTTGACAAAGCTGGTCAGCTTATACCAACTAATTTGGTCACCTAGCCCCAATATCTTCCTGTTTCTGCCTACCCAATACTTGGTTACAAACATGTGCCTTTATGCCTGACATTTTTACATAAGCTATGAGAATCAAACTTTTGGGCTCATGGTTGTGTGACAAGCATTTTATCAAGCTATCGCCCCACCTCTTCCATTTATTCAGATTTTTAAAAAGATTTACTTATATTTGTATGTATATGTATAGGTGTTCCCCTATTTGCAGTCCCTGGAGGTCAGAAGAGGCTTTTGGCTCCCCTAGATCTGGAGTTATAGGTGGTTGTGTGATGACCAATGCTGGGAACTAAACTCAGTATTCTTTAAGAGTATGCGAAATTCTCTTACAGAAGTGATAGGAGGCAATGCTATGTGCAATTCACACACTCTACTGTGGGCATTCTCTAGGCAGGGGAGGTGAGGGCTGCCTTTCTGGATTTCCACTGACATCTAGGATGCGTCTCTTTATGCTTCCTGAACCTGTTTGTCTGATGGACTTTGAATATAAGTTAGGTTTGTTCTCACACAGAATGAATATGGTGCTGAGGTACGTGGATACAAATGTAGTTTTATTCTTTAAAAATGTGAGAAAGGACACTGAATTGGGAAGGAGATGTAATTGCATGATACATGTAAATGAAAAATATTAGCCTGTGAAATGATATCTTTGCATCTCTATATCTACTGCGACAGGAGACTTGTTTGCAGATATCATCAGTATCAAATAAATAGATGTCAGAATATAAAATGCATAATTTCACGTAAAGAAACAGAGACAACTTTAAGTAAGATTTTAAAAAGCCAGGTATGCACAGCCAATAAATAAAGTGGTATATAACATTTAAAGTTGGGAATTAAAAATTAAAACCTAAATTTCAAATATTAAGTACAATGGAAGCTGAACATATACAACAGATAGGTAGGACACTACTTTTATTGATTTACAAATGCTGACCTTTCCTACATGTCTAGGATGAAGCTGACTTGCTTATGGCACAAAATCTTTTTGACGTGTTCTTGAATGTGTTTTGCAAGTATTTTGGTGAGAATTTTTAAACTCATGTCCTTAGAGAAACTGAAACTCTCACCATCACAGTAGGATGCCTGATAAACTGATTGTGTTTCAGTGAAAAGCTTCACATCCAAGAATATTTGGGCTAGAAACTGGATTTGATGCACCTTTTTTTTCTGTTCTTTTTGAGACAGGGTTTCTATGTAGCCTTAGAGCCTGTCCTGGAACTAGCTCTGTAGACCAGGCTGGCCTCGAACTCACAGAGATCTGCCTGCCTCTGCCTCCTGAGTGCTGGGACTAAAAGCATGTGTCAACACTGCACAGCTCGATGCACTTTTTAAAAAAAAGGACATAAAGTTAGTTGAACAGAGAAATGTAGTGGATCTGGGAGGAGATAAATGGGTTGAAATGATAAAAATACATTGAATTACTTAAAAATGATTTATGTGCATGTGTGTGTGTGCCATTGCCCATTAGGGCAGGTGACCTCAAGGTTAGAAGAAGGCATGAGATCCCTTGGAGCCAGAGTTTTAGGCAGTTCGTAGTTAACCTATGTGGTTGCTAGGAACCAAATTCTCATCTTCCAAAAAGAAACAACTGACCCTAACCATTAAGAAGTCTTTCTGACCCAAAACAACACTTTAAGAGAAAAAAAGAGAAAAGACAGAATTATTGTTGTAATGAAGTCGTTTGTTTTTTGAAAAGGCAAGAACAAAATAGTTGCAGGTAACTTTTCAAAACATAAAAACTGTGTTACATATCCACCCATGTTTCAGAATTTGCAGATAGTGGAAGTGACATTCATAACCCCAGGAGACGGGCATCTAGGAAAATGATATGGGGAAATTTGTCTAGGAAATCTGGTCTCACAATATCCACCTGTATTAAAAGTGAAAATAGACTACTATTTATATCATATAGAAAGATTAGTGAAACATCTAAAGCAAACAATAAGAAGACTCCCAAATTTTCAGAGACAATGTAGGGTATTTTCAAGAACAGATTTGCTAATTATGTAGGGTATTTTCAAGAACAGATTTGCTAATAGGAGCACAAACTTTAAGGAAAATGATTAATACACTTTGTCTGTTTCAATTAAAAATTTTATTATAAAACAAAAACAAAGAAAACGATTGGTTTAAAAACTGAAATTTATATCTACAGTTATTTAATGTGGAATGAGCTCAGCACTAAGAATGTACAAGGACCAGGAATGTAGGTCTAGACTTTAGACTGCACAGCCTACATAAAGTCTTATATTTGATCCCCAGTGGCAGATAAACCAGTGTGGTGGGACACACCACAATGTCGACACTCCAGAGATGTGGCAGGCAGATAAATTAGTCAAGGTGGTCTTTGGCTACATAAGGAGTTCAGCGTCAACTTGAGGTATTTTTAAAAACTTGTCTCAAAAATAAAAAACAAAAAGTGCTTAAAAGATGACACATGGAAGTCATTAGTAAAATTGACAAAAGCTAAAGGAAGGGAAACCAAAGTGGCCATCAGCGTAAGTTTAGATTCACCCTCATAGGCAACCAGAAATATAACCTATAAAAGACAGGAAGGAAGCTATCCTCCTACAGAAATAAAGGCTTCTTAAAAGAAGAACTCTCTTGTTATATCAAAACCATAAAAGCCCATCACTTCCACCCAAAGCATTGTGTGTCTAAACAGCCCGGAGACTCCTGTCTTCCTTGTAAGTATATTTTTCCATTCTGATATGAGGCTGGCATGTGGAAATCTCCCTGCTATTCATCCTCAGCTGTAGGGACCAGCGTCTTCAGAATGTGCCCGAGAGCCCAGCCTCTGATTCCATTTGCAGAAGAGTGAGGAGGCATAAGATTTGGTGTCTAGCTCAATGGCATGTTTTGGCCTGTTCTTTTGTAGCTGTGAAGTGATTGAACATGCCAAGTGAACTTAGAATGGATGGTTTCAATTGCCAGTGTTCTTACTAAAACCTATTGTTCCTGCAAGCGTCAAGAGTCAGACCATCTCAGCATGTTGGACTTACTCTTAATGTCTTTTTGCCTTTGGCTAGGTAGCCATCTGTTTCTGTCTGAAGCAGTGCATTTAGTTTCAAGAATAGACATTTTAATGTAATCAAATGCTTTGATTATATAGGGGAAACAAAGAAAATGTCCAGAAGATGACATGGTTGCTCACAGATGATAAAGGTATTATTTATACGAACATTTCCAAAAACACAAACCTAGGTATAAACTATATTCTGGTAATGCCACTTCTGGGTGTACACTCAAAGGAGTCAGAAATCCACAGAGAAATATCAGTGCATATGTTTGTTGCAGCACTATGCAGAAGAGCTAAGCTACGGAACTGGCCCAGACAACTAGGAGCAGATGAGGAGAGAAGGTTGAAGGGAAAGGGAGAGGCAGGGAGGGGAGCAGAGAAAAATGTAGAACTCGATAAAAATCAATAACAAAAAATAAAATGGAGTGCACACACAATGAAGTTTTATATAGTCATGAGGAAGAAAAATGAAATTGAAACATTTGCTGGAAAATTAATGTGTTGTAGTTATCTCTAGGGACTAACCATTCCAATATCAATGGAGTGGAAGAGAGGAGATGTCCCCGGTAGACCAAAGCCAGGACAGCTCATGAAAGGCCTTGATGCTGGGTCCAATTTGTTCTCTCATTTTACATTCTAAAAAAAACAAGGTGTGGTGGGCAAGCAAGCAAGATTTTACAGAAGCATATGTGGCAGTCAGAAGGTTGTTAAGGGCAGTGACTCATTATTTCAGCTATTTCTCCAGGTCATTCTGTCCCAGGTAGCAGGTGAAGTCATGCTTGGCAAACAGGCAGTACAAGCCGTGAGTAAAGCAGACGCTAAAGAAATCAATATCTAATCATTGGTCTGTTCTACCCTTTTCTGCTTTAGATGTAACTAGCTATCATCATGTTCATTAATATGAGCAAACTCAGACAAATATGACATCTGTGGAATCTACATGAAAAATGTAAATATGTCCAGCAAAATGATGCAGTGTTTATAGTGTTGGTGGCCAAGCCAGATGACCAAAGTTCAGTCCCTGAATCCCTCATGCCAGAAGGAAAGAAATGAATTCCCCAGGTTGTCCTCTGTTTTTCATGCATATACAGTGTTACAATGCCCACACATATGTACATGCACACACATATATACACATAAATAATGATACATATAAGTATAGCTCTACTATATATGTACATTATAAATAATTGATCATAATGGAGACTAATTGCGGAGAAGACCACAATCATGAGTAATGAGGGGCAAGAGTGGGAAACAGGAAGATAACAAATGAAGCATGTGTGTGTATGAAATCTAAAAATTAAACGTTAGTTTGTATGTTAAAGATAAAAGACAAGAATGTTAAAGATGGAAAAAGTGTATTAAAGATACTAGACACAACTTTTGTTTCTAACTAGGCATGTCAAAGATGCCAGTTTGCTTCAGAGTTCTGGAAGAATAAACTTTTGCTAGGACTTTTGAAGACTGAATACTGCCTAGTCACCCTGAGTCCAGCTGTAAATAATGTACACATGAAACACAGGACAGGAAATGCAATTAAAACCCTAAGAGGAAAATCACAGTGTGGGATAAGATTGTGATTTCTTCAAATTGGCAGGCTTGTTTTTAAGAGTTTGTGGGCACTTTTGCTTAACTTTTCTGTATATGATTAGTACCTGGAAGTTCAAAGATAAAGTAGATTTGGGAGCAAATACTTTTTGTTATTTGCTGGAGATGCCCTAGTGTCTCAACATACCTGCTATGGTATTTTGTGGGCTCTGTGTTTTGTGCTCCAAAATATGTTTCTAGGTCCTTTGCATTCATCATTGCTTGCTTTTGACTTCCTCCATCTTCACCATTGATCTGTCAAGAAGATTAGAGATTCAAGCCTTTAATAGACAAAAGCGATTCCCTCGAGGCCACATATTCTAAGGCCCAGTGCTCCAGGGCTGCATTGGAGCGCCTTGGATATGTTTTTCTTTTTGAGGAGATAAATGAATATATGATTTAGTTATATATGATTTCCAAGAAGTGGTTGCATTTTTTTGTCTTAAATGCGATTTGTATGAACTTACCTGGTGGGAGTATTTATTAGTTTAGGTAATTCTTCTTTAGATCTGTGTGGCTCCATTTTCTATGGTCTGAACATTCCACCAGTTCCCCTTGAACTGATATGCTGAACCCCCCCCCCCCGACCCAAGTGTGATATTATTAGGAACTGAGATTTTGGGAAGCAATAGCTAGGCAGTCCAGGCTTGATCTTCATGAGAGTGCTCTTGTCAAAGAGACCTGGGAGGAACTTGACAGTCATCCTGCTATTTAGAGTGAGAAATCATCTATAGATAGTGAACTGGGCCCTCATGAGATACTAAGCAAATATATTACATCCTTATCTGGGACTTTCTGGCACCCTGAATGCTGGGAAATAAAAAACTTGTGTTATTTAATTCGCCATCGAGTGTGGTATTTTATTATAGCTCATACAAATGGTCAAGACAGGCTGATGGTCACCACCTTAGTACAGGAGAAACATCCTGGGCTATGGATTATGATTCCCACTTCTTTTCAAGGAGCTTTGGCATACTTTTGTGAATTTTGTTATTACTGTGCTTTTCTGAGTATCAAAATATGGCACGAACTCAATTCCAGCTGTTAATAAGGCATTATGGGGTTCGTCAAACATCCACTAATGACCAAGAGATTAAAATTCTGACTTTAAAATGTTAAGCCTTTTATTTTTCATTTCCAACACACATGTTTAAGCAGCAGTGGCATGTGGGAATTACTGCTGGTGCTCGGTGGGGTTTGCTTTCATTATTTTTTCTGTGTTTATAATTGCACTGAGCCCCCAATACATTTTAATAATAATTTTTAAAAGTCATTTCAAAGACACAAAAGGAGAAAGTAGCAGTGACGGGTAGTGGAATGTTATTAATTTCAGCTTCCTTACCAGTGGAATATAGTGGTTTCCAGGTTTAATCACAGCCACCCATCCCCCAAAGGAAGCACTTTCAGATATAAAAGTTCCATGATCCTAGTGTTTGACAGCCTGGTGTGGGGGAAAATAACGACGGCAATTGGAAACAAAGTTGTCATATTTTTTAAATTAAAAAAAGATGCATCTGCAAAACTCCCTCCTAGCACATTCATAAATAGTGTAAGCTTATCCTCCCCTCCCCGTGGAGTCTGTTGCTCATTTTCCCACTGAACAGGTGTGAGGGCCATGTTTTGCCAGTGGGAGCCTGGGTGATTCATTACTATCTTCTCACTTCATGCAAGAGAGCTTCCTCTCACACCCGAGGTGCTTACACTCTGACCCACTCAGAGCTCATTTAGGGACACCGAGATCAGTCGCAGAACGGCAGGAGGGAGTGTGTAAAGGCAGTGTTCCCAGTGGGGCAAGTGGCCTTCAGCATTTCTGCCATTAAAAGGGGCAGAAAGAATTTCAAAAATACAGGGGTTATATTAAATCCAGATTCAAGCTGATTCCCAGGTCCATCTCTTAATGGATGTGTTATATTGGGAATGTTACTTAACTGAGGACCAGTTTTGTTATAGAGGAAATGTAATTAATGTTCCCTTTTTTACCAGAATGGACAAAGAATCATGGTGTGTGCAGTCAGCTGTGCATATTAAGTTTTAGGTTAAAATGCCATTTAGACTAGTGGTGGTGCATCTTGCCTTTCTGTCAAATGCCAGGCATCCTGGAATGTGAATGGTCCTTTATTGTGAGGTGCTAACACATTCCAGCTCCCATGGGGAGATTGCTTCAAGACAAAAAGGATCACTTCCAGGATAGAAGCCAGGTTATGGAATAGTACATCTGGTCTACTAAAATTGAGAGAATTAACTTGTATGTAGATATAATTTACACAAAAGAAATTGCAAAAGCCATGTTCAGCTCAGTCAACTTTTCTGTATCTTTGCATCTATGTGGTCACACCACAATAGAGGTAAAATGACATCAGACCTGAGAGATACACTTTGTGCCAGTTTGCCGGCAGAATCATTGACTCCACTTATGGATAACAATTACTTTGGTTTCTATTAATTCAAATAGTTTTGTCTGTTATTGAAAAATCATACAAATATCTTACAAAACTCATTGTGTAGTATTTCCTTTTAAATCCCTTTGCTCAACATGACGTATCTGGGATCCACCTATGTGTGGAAACGTCACTGGCTCTTGACAGACATTGCAGCAATTGACTATTCTGAACTGATATTCTGGCAAAATTCACTTGTGCGTCTCCTTGTGAATTTGTTCTGTAATTTCTCTTGAGTAACCCAGGATAGGAAGTTTTGAGACATAAGAGAAAGATATATTTAATTTTATCAGTATGTTTTATTTTATTAGAATCTGCCAGACTTTGCCACAGTATGGTTCCATTCCCAACCACAGTATACGAAAGTCCCAGCATGCTGCACCCTCCCTTACACGTTGTGAGTCTTAGCTTGTGTCTATTGCTGTGTGTTGAAGGTGACATCACTTTGTAATTTAATCTGTATGTTCTGGAGTACTCGTGTTGTGTGACTTTTCCTGGACAGGTATGATGTAAACTGTTTACCCCAGAGAGGATACCTATCACAGATGAGAGACAATCAAGCCTTGCTTAGGGAACTGGTGATTTTTAGTAGGGTTACTCACAGGAACATGGGTGACTCAAAGGCAGCTGCGTCACAGAGACGCTTACCCTCATGAGTAATGATGACAGCTGAATTCCTGTAGAGCTCTGCACAACTTCAGGTGGCTGCAGGAAGCTCCTCTTCCTCTCAAGCAGTGAGGAGAGGCCTGGTAAAACCTTGTGACAAACAGAGAAACAGAGACCTTTAATGTTTTCTTTCTTTCTCTCTCTCTCTCTCTCTCTCTCTCTCTCTCTCTCTCTCTCTCTCTCTCTCTCTCTCTCTCTCTCTCTCTCTCTCTCTCTCTCTCTCTCTCTCTCTCTCTCTCTTTTGTTGTTTGTTTTGGGAGATGGGATTTCTCTGTAGCTTTTGGAGCCTGTCCTTGTCTGGCTGGCCTCGACTTCACAGAGATCTGCCTGCATCTGCCTCTCAACTACTGAGATTAAAGGCATGTGCCACTATCGTAATAAATCAATTTGGAGGAAAAAGTAAGGCAACATCCCATAGACCTATGAGCCACTGGGATGTGTACCTTTGCATGTTGCCTATTGAGAGATTAAAAAAAAACTTGATCAATTGAACATTGTGCTGCTCTTCTGTGTTGAAGATAGATTAGTGCTCTCCTTGAGAGTAATCAATTGAAAAAATGAAGCCTTTCTTTATGAACCACTATTTCCAGATGGAGACTAATTGGTTGTAGAAAACTGTGTCTTCTAAGAAGCACACTGGGCCTCCTTTAGTTTGTGTCACATGATCCCGTGATTACCTGTTCCTGATCGCACTGCCTGCTGGAGCATGGCCCTCCTGGGGGAATGCTCTATGGATTGCTTTCCTCTGTTTTGAGCCAGGGAGTGGACAATTGCCTGCATGCAGCAGACATGATGAGGCATTTCAGTGGACAACAGCTCAGAAGGGAGTGCTCTGATAGCTGCCCTCATCTTTGGCTGATCCACTGAGCTATTCCCAGACACTCAGGGTGACAACGGGTAAAAAGAAGAAAGTGCCTGGGCAGTGATTACTTGTACTATTATTGAAAGTGCCCTGCAGGAAAAAATAATACTATGAACAGAAAGAAATATATGCTCTTTAGAATGATACAGTCTAATCAAAACTCTCATTTTATAAATGAGAAATCTGGAGTTTTATTAAGACACTAGTCTTAGAAAGTGAGTTAATGGAGGAGTTAGATCTTGAATAAATCTACATATAATACAATTAAATTCAATATAGAGAGCTGGGTCACACACTATCCTTTATTATGAAGATATTACCAGGCTAATAATAATGACTCTGCATGATTTGCATTAAACCAGGATTTTCCTTATGCCGTGCATACCAAAAGTTGGAATTTGCCACCATTCTTCATTACCCCAGAAGGTAGAGTTGAAAAGTATGCAATAAAACATAATTATGCCTGAAGATTTCAAGGTTAGTCTGTGAAGGTTTGCCTCTCATTTCTGTAAAAGTATAAAACCTTGGTGCACATTTCTGTCTCAAGTAAGGGACTGTCTGCTGCAAATAAAGGAGAATTTAGCAAAACTTGGGCCTTTGTGGTATTCTATAATAAGAAGACTGGAGGCATGGATAATTTAGTGCATTGGTGACATTAAAAAGGACCCAGGGATTTTCTTCATTCCACATGAAATTTTCAGCAAACTAGATTTTACTGTCTGGTGACAGGAAGATATGCCACCTAGATTCCCCTTCAAGGAAGGTCCTGATGCCCAGCTCAGAGGATAGGGGTTTGGCAGAAATTTCTTATTTATATGAGTTGCAGATATCTGCCTTGATCCATGCCCTTGCTACAGAACTGGCAGATCAGGGCCATTTCTACCCAAAATATCACTTCCTATTGATGGCTCTGGCCAAAGGTGACCTTGGCATGTGTTTTGACCTCTCAGCTTCTCCTTTGACTGATTACTGATTCTGTCATTTTGTTTCACAGATAATGGTCCCCGATCCACAGATTATTCCCTATCCCATGCTTTGTTTCTGCTTCTGACCTTACCCTGCCATACTTTTGTTTTCTTTTAAATTGAGACGTTTGAAAACCCTGAATTTTCTGTTCTGACTCTGGATGACAGGAGAAGATAGGCTTTTTCTGTTCTGTGCCCCATGTGAAGAGCTGTAAGGGTAAGGGATCCATTCTAAAAAGCACCCAGGAGATATCCTGGTTTTATCGACTGAATCATGCCATTTATAATACGCATGTGAATGGCATTTTATTTTATTTTTTAGGTTTATTTTTGAGATTTCAATTTAATTGCAACCTTTCTCCTTTTTTTTTGACCTCCAAACTCTCCCATATATATCTTCCGGCTCTCCTTTTGGTTTCATGGCCTCTCTTTTTATGCATAGGTTTTGTATACATTTGTGTATTTGTATATTCATATATATTACTAACTATACCCTATTGAGTACTGATAATGCTATTTGTATATATGTTTCCAGGGCTAACAATTTGGTAATGAACAACCAATGGGTGTGCTCTTTACTGGTAAGGATTATTTCTACTAATTCCAGCATTTACGCAGTTGCCTGTAGTTCCTTGTGTAGAGTTGAGGCCTCATGGGTTTTTCCCATCCAGTTTGGTGTGTCCAGTGGTGTCATCTTTGTTATACCTACAGGTTAAGTTTAGTCGTTGACTTTCATCAAGGAAAGTTCTTTTTACAACAGACAGAAAGCACTACGGAAAACCATAAGCAATAAAAATGCAGAGTTGTATAGAGGCAGGTGGATCTCTGTGAGTTCGAGGCCAGCCTGGTCTACAAGAACTAGTTCCAGGACAGGCTCCAAAGCTACAGAGAAACCCTGTCTCGAAAAACCAAAAAAAAAAAAAAAAAAAAAAAAAAAAAAAAAAAAAAAAATGCAGAGTTGTGGAACTAAAGAGCTACATCTTTGGAACATGCCCATATCTAAGACTCAGGGAACATGGCGGAAAAAAGGTAGAAATTGTCGTAAGAGCAAGAAGATCTGCATGTTTGATGGGAGAACGTGTCTCTAAATAATATCAGAACTTACACCCATAATGTCGCACCAACATGACTGCCTAAATGTGAGTGACATTCTTTTGGTTGATACTAACCAATCAAGAGTTGCCGAGTTGGTCTTGCATATGGATTTTTCTTAAGAGCACTACTGTACTAAGAACAGTGGAGATAATGGGAACTTTAGAAGAGTGAAGACCATAGCAGGCAAAAGGAGGAAGGAGGATGTAGGTTGGATTTCATAGATATCAGATGACTTTCACATAAGTAATCTCAGTGACCAAACCGATGGGAGATGCCTTAAGACCAAGTGTGGGCTAGAAAGTAACAGGCATACAACCAATGCTCAGGCATTTCTACTGAACTGAGATGTAGTTTTATGATTCACTGGATTCTTTTTGGATCATAGTATTAACTATACATTCCCAATTTTTTTCTTTCACCCAATTACCACGTATGTGATGGTCAAGTATAGTAACCACATTTTAGTAAAACTATTTCAGATTTTGAGCTGACATTTTTAAACTAAGTTACAAAATTATCCACTTCACAGTCTTCAAATAAAAAATAACAATAAATAATTATACTGATTTCAAAGGAAATTTTAAGTGAGTCTAGCTACATACTAATTTTTTAATTGATTTTATTTTTAGAAAATTTGATCAGAAAAACATTATTTAAGAAAAGTGAAGCCAAGGACAATGGCGCTGGGCTTTGATGCTTCTGCATGGACGGGCTCTGTGGGAGCCTTCTCAGCTTGGTCTCTCACCTTCCTGGACCTGGGGGGAGTTGGGAGGACCTTGGTCTTAACATAGAGTAGGGAACCCTGATGGCTCCTTGGCCTGGAGAGGGAGGGAGTGGGGGTATGGGTGGAGGGGAGGGGAGGGAAGGGGGAAGAGGAGGGGAGGAGATGGAAATTTTTAAATATAAAAAAATAAACCATGAAAAAAAACCAAAAAAAGAAAAGTGTGTTCTTGAAAATAACAAGAAAAATAACTTTTATGTCTGTTGAGATGTATCTCCCTAAGACAATTAGATAAGCAAACCTGAAGAAAATGGGACGTAGCCATAGCTGGCAGCTACTATTGCTCTCCGTTTCCTAACAACTGATAACCTGTACAAGATGTGAGTATGTGGGAGTGATATAAATCAGTACCAACTCATGGGACAGCCATCCTTCATGAATTTCAAACTCTGACCACTGCTGAGTCTAAGATCCTACTGACATACTTTACAGTATTTCTTTGGGAGGGCGGGAACAGTTGCCACAGTCAAAACACAGAATGGTTCCTCACTATGGTCCCATCTGGTTTAGGTAATTGTCTTTGACCAGTAATGCTTACAGAAACTAATATGAACAATTCTTGTACATCCACAAAGTGTTTTGAAACTGCTGTCCATATCAACTTGAGTTGATAATTTTTGCCAACTTATTCTTTATTTGAATTTTCCCTAAATCCCGTCTTAAGGGAAGAAGGGAAGGGTGTGGAAACTGCTGTAAAGGCCACTTTAGCAGAAAGACAGCGTGTTTGTCATCTGGGAGAGCAGAGAACTTCATTACTCTACTTGTTTGGCAAATTGATGATCACTATGAATCTGTCAAACTGTCGGCCTCATTGACTGCTCAGACAATGGAAATGAAGGAGGCTCAGCACCCATGTGAATGCACCAACACACATGCCCACACAGTGTTAGACAGGTCAACTTCTATTTCCATATGGAAATGTTAGCTTTGATAACGGGATTGTAAAAATGACCAGGGATTTGCATGCAGTCCTACGACAAAACAACAGCAAAATGTGTTGTTTCTTATTTTGATTCTGTGTGGGTGTGGGGGATTCATTTACACAAAAATGCTGTATGCATGGCACAGACAGCCAACAATTGATGCCAACAGGGAATGGGTATTCTGATTCTCCAATGAGGTCAGCTATCAATGTATCCTTCTTTTGATCCCTCAGGGAGACTGTCAGAGAACAGCTGAGGGATCCAGCTCTCCCTCTCAGCCCTTCCTATCCTATGGCAGATGTTTCTGCAACTATGTTACTGCTGCTATAAATGGTGGTTCTCAGTGGAGTGGAAACTCTCACATACCATTTCTCTCCGTGTGTTTTATTTTCATTCATATTTAATGCAGACTCTGAGCCTCACCTCCTTTCTGTGTCGCGTTTATTTTTGAAATTCTTAAACATGAGTCAAAGCCAGCTTTAAGATTACTTAAGCATTTCTCACTTTTGAGTATTTCTAAGTAGTTTTCTTAATATAAGATAGACTAAATACTGTTGTTTTATTTAGAGGCTTTATCTGAGACAGCATTCCAAGTAAGTTGGGCTAATATGCAGTTAATGTTTGTGAATGTGTGTGCATGTGTATGTATGTATACATGTGTTTACACAAGTATGTATACTAGCACATAAGTGTGTGTGTACATGTGTGTATATGTGTGCTCACATAGAGGCCAAAGGCTGACCCCGAAAGACCTCTTCAGTTGCTTTTTACCACAGTTTTATAATTTCAAATTTTACAAAATTATCTGTGACAATTTAATAGATTTATGTATGTAGTACTTTCTAGTTGCTCCCATCCAAGAGGTAAGAACCTCCCTTGTGATGTCATCAACTTCCGTTTTCCCTACAAGTCTTTTTGCTTGTTTATTTGTTTTCGTTTTTGTTTTTCTAGAACTGGGTTTCTCTGTGTAGTCCTGACTGACCTATAACTCACTCTGTAGACCAGGCTGGCCTCAAACACACAGAGATTCACATGTCTCTTTCTCCTGAATGTCTGGATTAAAGACCTGTGCCACCACTGCTGGGCTCCTACAAGCTACCAGTTAGTCCCTTTTCCACATTCATGCCCTTTTGCTTTGTTTTGTTACTTGCTGGGTTTGAAAGTACTGTCAGGGTTTGAAGAGGTCCATTGGATCCTGATGGGCTCACCAGTGGCTACACAATTGTCATCGTCTCCAGAATCCATCAGTAGCCAATAGTTTAGGCAATGGTTCAACAGGGCTCATCCCCTCGCTAATATATGAGTGACTATTGGCAGGTCTAGTCTTGCATAGGACCATGCAGGCCACTGCAGCTGTTGTGAGCTCATGTTTAAAATGGCAATGTTAAGAAAATAATAATAAAATAGCAATGTTAAGACAGTACTTAAGACAGAATTTAAGACAATACTTTGCATCTCTTTTTTTGGTTTTTATATTATATCCACTCTCTCATCTGTGATGTTCCCTGAGCCTTAGAGAGAGTGATGTGAATGACCTATTTAGTGCTTACTTAAACATTTCTTTTTTTTCTTTTCTTTTTTTTTTTCTTTGGTTTTTCGAGAAAGAGTTCCTCCGTGTAACAGCCCTGGTTGTCCTGGTTTCCTGGTTGTCTAGTTCTTTTTTTTTTTTTTTTGGTTTTTCGAGACAGGGTTTCTCTGTAGCTTTGGAGCCTGTCCTGGAACTAGCTCTTGTAGACCAGGCTGGTCTCGAACTCACAGAGATCTGCCTGCCTCTGCCTCCTGAGTGCTGGGATTAAAGGCGTGTGCCACCACCGCCTGGCTTGTCTAGTTCTTGTAGACCAGGCTGGCCTTGAACTCACAGAGGTCCGTCTGTCTCTGCCTCCCAAGTGCTGGGATTAAAGGTGTGCACCACCTCTACCAGACTTACTTAAACATTTCTTAAGAGACTGAAAACTAACATTCCTGAGAATAAAACATGTTATTACTTAGAAATCTTCTATATTTTTAAATTGAAAGCTAGAACTCTTACAACTTGTCAAAAAATGAAAACAGGTAAAAATTCCCTTAAATATTCAAATCATACTAGCAACAAACAAAATGGCTTGCAATTTTGAAAGACAAAGACAAAAAAAGGGAAATATTTCCCCTCTCAATTTTATACAACACAATACGGTTGAATGGTATATGAAAGTACATAAGACAAGAATAAAGAATAGTGTATGTCAGGGAAGCTGTACGCAAGAACTTTCAGCAGTTTGATTGAACGAAGTCAGCACAATGACATCATACCAGCTGATTTGCTAGTGAGGACAGGGAAATGTCCATATGGTCCCACCCTTAGTGAAGAGCCACAGCTGATCAATGTCTGCTGAAACATGGAGAATCAGTCTCCTTCAGGGACAAACTCCCACACAGGCTGTCTTATCCCAAAGTAGTCAACCCTGAACACACACACACACACACACACACACACACACACACACACACACACAGATAAATGGATTCGATTCAGTAGGTTATACATGCATATATATATACATATAGAAATAGTAATTAAAGAAGATATAATAAACTTAAGAGGAGGAAACACGGGGGTTGGAACAGAAAGTGGAAGGAGCAGGAGTGATAGAGGCAGTGTTCACTCAAAAATTAAAAAAATATTAAATTAAAAGAATATTGTATCAAAATTATAAATGTGTGTGTGTGTGTGTGTGTGTGTAAAGAGATAGTTACACAATGTAAGAGGGACAAAATGTGAAAAAGAACTTATGCATAGAAATCACATAAGACCAGTTAGAATCACTCACAAAAACATATATGAAAATTAAGGGCAAATTCAGATAGGCAATATCACTTCAAACCAACCTTGCCGAAAAGAATTGAATAGTAGTAAGGATTAAGGACAAGACATGGAGTATGTTTCACAGATCATTTGCAGAATAACATAAAATGATTTAAATATCTTAGAGTGCAGTTTCTCAATCCCAAATATAGCTGCATATGTACATGTTCAAATATTTTCTTCTTGGTTATAATGAAGACAAATCTGACCTGTGTCAGAAAATATAAACTAGTGTGCTTTTCAGCACTGTGGGTAATGATAATATCTTAGAATAATTTAAATGTCCATCACAGGGATAGAGAAATGGCTTAGCAGTTAGTACTTACTCCTCATGAAGAACAATGACCTCTAACTCTATCCTCAGGGGGGATCCAACATACTGATGTGGCCTTCAAGAATACATGTACATTGTTAAACACATACCTGCACACTCATACACACACACACAGAGAGAGAGAGAAAGAGAGAGAGAGAGAGAGAGAGAGAGAGAGAGAGAGAGAGAGAGAGAGAGTTTTTTAAAATCACCTCAGTCACATGGACAATGAAAGTGTCTGCATTTCTGGTAGAGAAGATGAGAATATCTGAAGTTATTTGTACTTAAATTGTGGTTTTTGGAGTTGGCAATAAAGACGTGGAAAGAACAGCAAGGAAGAATAAAAAAATTAACAAGTTGTTCAAGCATGTTGATGATAACTGTCAATATGGATTGGTTAGCTTTTTCCATTAAAATGTGGAGACTACCAAGTTGGATTTTAAAAGTAGATTTGGTACTTATTTTTAAAATTACTTTCTAAAAGAGTTCGTTGTTATTCAACTTAGTAATAACTAAACATATTCCACTTACTGGTCTTTGGGTACCGTAGTTTTGAAGTGCTTGTCTAAGCCTCTTGAGACTTTTTGCATGGGTATTTCTTACTGACTTTTAGGGGTTGTTTATGTTTCTCACGAGCCCAAGGTGAGTTCCAGGTGCTGAAGATGAACACCTCAACTTGTTCTTTGCCTTCTACCTGCTAAAGACATTCCTGCCCCCATATTCATTGTAATGTGTTGTGTTTCATATCTTAGCTTTGCCCTTGTGGAATATGATTCACATTTTCCTGAAGCTGTTAGACCCAACACTCCACCTAGATCTATACCTAACAGCAGTGTGTGAAAGTATTCTTACACTGCTACTCACGATATCCCAAATCGAGCAATAGGTTCAACGTTATGGACATTTGTGAACTGTATCAAGATCTACCTGCTTGTTTCCCACCAAACACTGAGGATGGACCAATAAGGTCCAGCCCCAATCCCTGTCATGATCCTGTGTGTATAAGGACCTCATTGAGTGAACTACTACCATAGACAAATTTTTAATAAATTCCCATTACATAACTTTAAGCTAAATAATCTAGGCCATGGAAAATAGTATGGTTATAACTCATACACAGTTTTAAAAGGAAACAAAGCTTTTCTCTGGTATCAGAGGGTACTTGGTGCTGTCAAGCTCTTTGGTGCTTGCTAACTTCCTCATGTGTCAAAGTAGCCCCTTTCATTGGACATGCTTTGCTTCTATAAAAGATTAATATTAAATATGCATAAATGAATGCACATCAGATAAATAGGTCAGCTTTTATTGGAGTCAATACTTTTCTCTATGTCTGAAATAATTCTTTGTTTGAAGAATATTAAAGCAAACTATTAATAACCAATCTTTCTTTTGAAAGAGATATCTATAACTCTCTATATAATCCATGGACACATATGAGAGAAAACATGCAGTATTTACCTTTCTATTTTTACTTCAATCTCCTGTTCTCATCTTCTCACTCCTTTCATTGTCTTCTTGCTCCAGTTTCCTTTTTGTTTCTTGTTTTCAGGTTATATATGTGTATCTATATCTATGTTATTATTGAGTCTATGGATGAGGGAAAATGTGTAGTTATTTGTCCTTCTGAGTTTGACTGATAATAATTTCCAATTATATATATATATATATATATATATATATCCCTATGGGTGACATAATTATATTATTCATCATGATGATTAATAACTCCATTGTGAATGTATCATGTTTTATTTATTATAAAATTATTTGTTAATACACCCATGTTGGGCACCCAGGTGGATTCTCTACCTTAAAGAAAGGCTGTAGATGGATAAGGGTCATAGCGTATTTCAGATAGCTCAGAAATATTTTTCTTTTTCTTTTTTTCTTTTTTGTTTTTTTGAGAGAGGATTTCTGTTTAACAGCTCTAGCTATCCTGGACCTAGCTTTGTAGATCAAGCTGGCCTCAAACTCACAGCGATCCTCCTGCCTCTGCCTGCGGAGTGCTGGCATTAAAGGCTTGTGCCACCACCACTGTCTTATCTCAGAAATCTTGAGGAGCAAAGTGGATGGAAATGTAAATACAGCCTGTATTAAAAAAGAGGGGGGAACTGAGTGCAGAGGAAGCAGGTATTGATAAGAGGAGGGGAAAACTGAGTGCAGAGGAAGCAGGAAAGCTACTGGCTGATTGATGTCTTAAAGTCAGGCTTCCAGGCCAGGATGGAGGTGCAAAGTTGAGTTCAGTTGCAGAGAATGAGAATAGGACCAGGCACCGGTGAAAGAATTGGTGAATGGATGGGTAGCAGGTCCATGTAAGCCAACAAGATGGACAAATGGCATGATTAGAATAGATTAGAAGCAGAGATTAGTCCTGGCTAAAACCTCTAGGGTGGTAGGAAATCTCAAGCTGTCTGCACCATGACCCAAACAATGGGTTCTCAGGTGGGGCTGTTGCCCCTGCAATTTTGATTGCCCACCTTTTTATGGGGTCTGGGATAAGAAGTTACACCTGTCCATTAATCTGGGATCTGAAGAATTCTAGGGCCTGATTTCCTCGATATACTTTTACCACATGCATGTGTCCTGCCAGTCTCAATTCACCCTGCTAACATGATCAGAAGACATTTTTCTACCCCTAGGAATAATTAGTCTATGCTGTGTGGGAGCTTCTGGAAAGATGGTACCCTTCCCACATCTGTCCAGATGTAGTGCCATCACAATTCCTCAAAGTGAAGTAAAAATCAACTTGTAAAATGAAAAATATAGAAAATGGACGTTGTGCAAGATGGAATAACAGCGTGGGCCATGGTCAGAGTTTAACACAAAGCTACCACACAGCCTTCTGCCTTTTGAAAGAAAGACTTGTTGATTTCTGAGAACAGGAACTGACCCTGCTCATCTAGGCCGGCACAGTATTTCTCTGAGAAGGTTGCATAGAATCTCTCAGCAAAGCATCTCCCGTTCCTTCCCAAACTGCTGCTCTTTCTCCACTGAGCCAGGGTTGGCTTTTTCTGTGGTTTTTCTGTTCCCAGGTTCCTATTGTCATACTTTCTGTCTCCCCAGGGCTCAGGAGAGTGATCATAGTCACTGTCTCTCTAGTGCACACAGGGTGACTAGTCACTGTCTCCCCAGTGTACTCTGGGTGGCCAGAGTCACTGTGGAACTGCCTTATATGGACTTTGAAAATCTGCCTTCAGCTCCTTCCAAAAGCAGCCATGGGAACAGACAGGGCCCCAAGGTTTGCTTTGGCAGTCTTTTTTTGCTCAGTGTCTCTGTTTACACTTTCAGTTTAATTTTAGAAATCTTCAAAATGGTGATTACATTCTTTATGCTTGGCTTGACAGAAGGATAGATGAACCGGTCTATTAATACCACACTATTTACGGCCATAATAAACTATATCTTGAGTTAGGTTGTGAATCAATCCAAAGATTACATATATTGCTTCAAAGTATATTATATGTTTCAAATGAAACTATAATTTGGCAATCCTTGCTAGTAAATGTACTGAAAGCTAGTTAAGGGAAAGGAAGGTCTTGTGTATTCCAGCAACAAAGAAAGCAAATAATCTTTGTGCTTACTCTCTCATCCTGCTTGAATCATTGCGAGAGACTGAGTTCCCTGGCGCTCTAGACAAAATGGTAAACCTTTAAATAACGATGAAGGAAGTTCTGACTGACCGCACATGCTCTCCAATAAGATGGCTAGAACGCAGATGACTTTACCCTTTCTACGATACAGAGTATGGCCTAGTTTATAACGTCTTTTGTAAGAAATAACATGTTTTTACAAGACACGGGACTTACACAATAATCTAAAAGTGCACTATTCTGTTTGGGCAAGGATGGGCTATCTAAGTGAATTATGGTGTTTGGCTTTGTGTTATCTATGCCTTGCCTTCATCATTAATGTCCTGGTATAGCTGGCAGTGTTTAGTCTGACTACATTCAGTGACTTGTTGCAGGTAACTTTAATTTGAAGTTATTATTTTCTGGTCTCAGTAATAATGCTTTGAACCATTGGGACTTGTTCCCAAAAAACTTTTGCAAGAGACACCAACCACAGCTGAAGAACTGCATCTGGTCCCATGTTTATGATAGATACATCTAGGAGCTTTGTTCATAATAATGGTCCTAGTTTTTCCAGACACCAGAAAGCTAGTCCATACAAGGGTGCCACACAGTTGTCTGTTAGCTTTGGATGTCTTGGGTGGAGGGTTAAAATTGTTAAGAAGTGTCATATGTACTTTAGCCTGAGAAAGAAATTTCTAATCCCTTTATTCTAATTGGGTGAGAAAAGGGGGCTATTTGGAAAGCTTTACATAATTGGTACAGGGCCACAGTTGTCCACAGCCAAGTTTCTATAGACACAGAGAAGTGAAAAAAATATTTTAATTACCTACCTACTATAATTATTTATCTATAAACTATTAGTCTGCTTGTCATCCATCTATCTATCTATCTATCTATCTATCTATCTATCTATCTATCTATCTATCTAATACAGTGTTTCATTACAGCCCAGGGATTTTCCTCGTATTGTGTTGGCAAGGTATTCACAAAGAGAAACATATTTATCTGCCCTTAGGATAAGACCAAAGCTAGCATCATTTAAAAGTAGGTATAGTCACAGCATCAGCATGGGTCTTAAAAGTCAAAGAGATCTGGAGTACAGACCTGGGCAGAGAGTCCTCTCAGGGAGTCTTGGAACCCTTGGAAAATGCTACTTCCTTCTAAGAGCCTGATGCCTTGTCCCTTGAAGAAAGACATTTACTAGAAGCTGCTCATGATCAATGAGGAGAGTCAGGAAGACTCGAGACCTAAATTATCCTTTTTTAAAAATTTGTCTATTAGTGCACCTGGCAGATGTGATGGTGGAAGTTCTCATTACATTGGAAAGTCAGTTTGGTATTCAGAAGCCAGTACACATTCATCTTCCTACTCTTATGGTGTACACTATGAGTTCCAATTGTAGATCTAGTTGTAATTAAGCAGTATTTATTTTATTGCTCCCAGCTTTTGCTTCTCCCCACTATGTGTTCTACTTTACTTCATAATGACTTTTCTCCATAGCTACCTCTTGGAAAGGATGGACCCCTTTGATACTGTGAAGTGCATTGTAAATTATTTTACTTCTGTGTCTAATGACAATCTTAGAGAGTAGGAAGATAGATGTTGGGGGTACAGGGCAGGATCCAGCTGGTCCTTTTGAATAATAAATCTGAAAACTGACAAAGATCGGAAGAGCAGTCTCGTGAACTGATGATTATGGAAGTCAAGAGCCGTAAGTCTGATTTACTGTTGGAGATGAGAGTTTTAAAAGTAATAGAAGACAAAGAACTATAGGCAAGCAAGGAATGCTGGGAACAGAAGAAATAGTCTTCCTCTGGGTTTAGCCTCCCAACTGGGTTTTCAACATCAAGTAATCAGCTCTAAAGCATATATGTACAGATAGTACTAAATGGACTGAGCAAGTTGTGTTTATACATTTTTGAATACACACACACACACACATACACACCAATAACAATTAAAAAGAGAAGCCATGAATTCCTGTGGGAGCAAGGTAGGCACAGAAGAAGTTGGAAGGGAGAAAGAGAAGGGGTGAATGATGTAAGGCTTAATTTATAAAACTAAAATAATAAATAAGTATTTTTAAATAAATATAATAAAAAAGTGGAATGTTAAAAACAGTCGTAGCAGAATCCAAATAATGATAACTACAGTGCTCTGAGAGATGAATCACAAACATGAGGATCTCAAAGCTGGTTTATGGTGTAAATCCTAGGACTACCAATCAGTAACACTAATGAGAGAAACAGAATTGTCTGTGATTACAGAAATATTTTATTTTCTGTATTGTTTAACAATTTAAACATCGCCTTTATGTCTGTTAATATGTATCATATGGCTGCATGGATCAGGGAATCAGTTTGTTAGGTTATTTGTTTGAGCTTGCCTGTTTAAATTTTTGGTTTTGCTTCATAAGTTTTGCTTGTTTTCATGTCTTGAGAAAGGTGCTATCCAGTTCAGGCTGACCTGAGCTTAGTATGCAGCCTAGGCTAGCCTTTAACTCATAATGCCCTTGCTGCTCCTCTTTAGTGCTGGGATTACAGACTACTATGACCATGCCCAGTGTTAGGAACTGGGGTTTCATTGTTATTTAATTTTAACTCATTTAAATATAGCTATAAATGCATGTGCCTATTAGAAACTACATCAGACAAAAATGTTTTATTACTTGCCTCTTCATGAAGCTAATCTTTGGCATGGAAGGAAAATTTAGAGTCATCTTATGTGATATACACTGTTACATTTAAAATAACATATGCAAAGTATAAGAATTCAAGGAAAGAAATATCTGAAAATTAGATGGATTCCAGAGTGATGTTGAATACCTTACTTTACTTTTCAATAACCTTCCTCTTGACACAGTATTTTCAACTTAAATATTGTAGCAGTGAGTGTGTAAATATGATTATGATAACACTAAAGCCCTTCAATTGGAAGTTTTATTTATTTACCGAGAATATGTTTTTAGAAATGTTTTTAAAGACATAATTTACATATGATAGCTTTATTGTTTAATGTGCATTTCAAAAGTTGTAGAATATTTAAAGATTTATGTGACCATCATTGTAACCTAATTTTATTTTTTTTTCGTAACCTAATTTTAGAGTAGCTTAATCATCCACAAAATAAATCTTCCGCTTATTAATAAAAACTTTCTATTCCCTTACAGTCTGCCTTCTCTCTGGAGATACACCTGTTTGGAAAATTCTCAGTGTTTTGTCCTCTCTCTGAGCCTCTTTGTGGTTGATTCTCATTTCAGATGCTTCTCAGGCTTTGGAAACAGGAGAGTTCTGTGTTCTTCTGTTAGTCAGGGGAGCCTTCCTGTCTTCTCTCCTCAGATCTTATTCTTTTATAGGGAAATTGGGGCAGTGCTGCTTCTGTCCCAATGTTTCTTGGTATATATGTTCTTTAAGCTTTTACCTGCTTCATTATTCTTCCCTTTTGCGTCTTTTCTACCTGGCTTTCAGATACATGTATATGAAGGGGAGTTAGAGGACAAATGTCTGCTCTAGAAGGTAGCCACCATTCATAACTCTCCCCTTGAAAGAGGACCATCTAGCCCGTTCTTTCCCTACTAAGGTTCCCATCTAGAAGCCATACACGGTGGTCAATGTCAAGATTCGAAAAGGAGACAAACCTTCCAGGAACACATCTGAGGGAGTGTTCAGACTGTTTCCATTTTGGTGGGAAGATTCACCTGAAGTGTGAGCATCGCCTTTCTGTGATCTGCGATCCTGTGCTGAACAAAAGTAAGATAACAAAAGCAAGATGTTGGAGAAAGTAGAAGCATTCACCCATGCTTCCTGTCTATGAATGCAATTCAGTGGTTCTTCTGCCATGTGGGTCCAATATCATCCAAATCATGATGGACTATACCCTCACACTATGAACCCAAATAAAACCATCCTCCTTTCAGTTGCCTTTATAAGATATTTTATCAAAGCCCTGACAAAAAATAAATAAGTGTTCATATCAGTCCACCATGCAAATGAGTTTCCAGCATGTCAGCCTTCCTGCTTTGTCACACATATCCAGACATGTTGGAATACTAGAGCTGCATAGTAGGAAGTGAGAATCTGACTAGCCTCCTATCAGTGGTTCTGTTGGTCCCTTATCAGCTGGGGGAACATCTATCCTCACTTCCACTTTCTCCTGCTCTGTATCTTGGCCACTGTGGAATTCTGAAATTTCTTGTCTTGGAAATAATGATGCTCAGTTCTCTAGGAATATCAAATCTTATGTTCCCTATATGTGTTGAGTCAATTTTTTTTTTTTTTTTTTTTTTTTTTGGTTTTTCGAGACAGGGTTTTCTCTGTGGCTTTAGAGCCTGTCCTGGAACTAGCTCTTGTAGACCAGGCTGGTCTCGAACTCACAGAGATCCGCCTGCCTCTGCCTCCCGAGTGCTGGGATTAAAGGCGTGCGCCACCATCGCCCGGCATTATGTGTTGAGTCAATTTCTATCAATTTTATTTAAAGTAGTGTTAGACACAGTCAAATGATTATGTAGAATGTCTGTCTTGAAAAGAGCAGAATGCCCTGTCAAGAAGATAGCCAGTTGGAAATTAAGCATTCAGTTGAATGTTAAGTAAAGTGTCTGTCCCATCCAAGAGTGTTGTGTAGACCAAAAAAAAAAAAAAAAAAAAAAAAAGAATGACTAGAGGTTATAAATGATTCTGGTGATGTCAATTAAGTCATGTATGTAATTAAGGGTTCTTCCTGTGGTGCACAAGGCACATCAATTGAGGACAAAGTACGGCTCATTCATATACTGATACTATGGGAGAAGGGTTGAGGAGTTTTGGATTTTTTGTAAATCTTTTCAGGTTAGTTTTTTTAGGAAGGTATCATAAAGATCTGTAGATCAAATTTTACAGCAGGGAAAAACTTTCTGCTACTGGTGTGTGTGGATAGAGCTGTATCCATTTCTGAGATAGAGTTTCTTTAGACATGGGAACATGAAGTGATAAATTTTCACCCATATTTCCTTGTGGTTCTTTTGTTTGTTTTGTTTTGTTTTGCTTTGCTTTTGTCATTGATCCTGGTGTGTAGATGTATGTAGTTAGCATTCAAATATGAATGTCTGATGAGAATAGCAGTTCAAACATCAGGACTGCTCTAGCCTGGGTCTCTGGAAGTGGGGGTTGGGTAACCTTACTTCAGGAGAGATATGCCCATTTCTCTGTTGCAGAAACTTAACACTTCCCAAAATTATGTTTTGTTATGATCATGTTCTTCATTTTCCCCCATTTCCCCTTCCAACAATGAAAGGAATGCCAACTCACTACCAAATCCACTTTGAAGGACATATTTTTAACAAGAGGCTTAAACAAACCCAGGTTCTTGGAGTCATTAATTAATCCTTCATTTTACAAATGTGTACTGGGTGACCAGGAACAAGTGGGTGTGATAATCTGGAGTTCCACATGGAGGGAAACAGACACAGTGTAACAGACCGTAAGGTTACATGCTGCTAATCTGAGAATAAGAGGGTTCTGGAACCCTTCAGGGCATCTGGGTGGTCAGACAATGCATTGCCTATGGTTCGGTTACATACAGTCTTTAATTTTAGATTTGAATACTTGGGGAGTCATGTGGATTTTCATATTTTAAGTTCTTAATAACCCAGTGACGCTAGGTGGAATAGAGTACCATTACTCACAGAATTCATTTATACCCTCCTAGGCTCTGTAGACAAAACAAAGCTTTGGTATTTTGATAGAAAACTTCCAGAGGTAAGTGTATGATCTTTCCAAGGAGCAATCGCATTATGATATTGTATAAAGTAAGCAAGAAGATCCTGATTCAGAGGAAGCCTGGGGAAGACAGTATAGATCTGTGTCAGGGAGAGAAAAAGAATAGTGCAATAGATGTCACTTCACTTGGAAAATGAGTACAGGTAAGTGTTTGATATTTCAAGTATCAAAGAACAGATGGAATTGAATTGCTGAAATACCTCGCTGGAGAAACACACACAGGCACACACACACACACACACACACACACACACACACACACCACACAAGGCTTTCTATTTTCCACTTCTTGGCTCTTTTAGACCTTGAATTATGGACCTTGAAATGAAAGAGCCTCTTTGGTTTTTATTTTCTTTTATGCTTTTGTGTGAAATGATGTATGTGTGCTGCCAAATGGAGTTGCGCTCCAAATTTCCTAATCCATTAATCTTCAGGTGTTTTCCCACAGTTTCTATCTGAGTGACTACAGGAGAACCACTGAGCCCTCAAAAGGTTGGTAAGCTAGAGAGAAGGCAGTGGCAGTCTTGGTCAATACCGCACATCTACAGGAAGACAGGCTCACTTAGGGCAATTACTCAGGGAATTGGTTGGGGGAGTACGGACTTATTAGTTTAGCATCGAAACAGCTTTCATCTATGGATAATGGGTAGAGATGACTTCTTCAAGTTAAATCTTGTGCCCTGGTGATGCAGACCTCTGACACCAGAGCCTGCTTGAGTGCTGATTCACTGCAATTGGTAGCTTCAGGCCTGAAGCTCAATTCCTATTGTGTTATGCCTTCCTGACGAGTTCTCTCTAGGATTCAGAGGGCTGTGATAACATCCTGCCCCATTGAATTTTGCTTCATTTGCTCTTCCTTTTGAGTATGATTAAAGTTGCCTACTCTTTGGAGCACCCATTTGTGCTTGCTTCACGGGAAAAGCTTTCTGAGTTAGACTAAGTCAGCTTAGTCTGATTTTCCAAGTGAGTTTCCCCCTGTAGCTTCCCTTAGTGTAGAAGATCTTGTAGGTGGATTCCAGCTCTTGAGCAGATGCCAGTCCTCATTGACTGACAGTGGTTGACCTTTAGAAGGGCTAAGCATTGGTTAGACACTGCTTTCTGTGCATCAACTGTCTCTGTAAATTCTGAGGAGACCAGGTATCACCCTGTCCTGTAGAATAAGACACAGGGCACAGAGAGAGCAAACACAGCTAGAACTCAGAGTTTGTAGATCTGAGTTCTGCTGCTGGGCCAGTCTCCTCTGCTGCCAACCATTATGTTCTAAGCCTATCACAGAGAGTCAGGAATGTCTCCCAAAAAACCAGCCTTATTTTTCACAGACTTCACAAAAGGCTCTCATTTATCTCACTCATTGAGTATGAGAAATCAGAGTTTTGTGAAGTATGAGCCACATGAGACACACAGGAGGCTGCTGGTCAACATGTACTTCAATTGTTCAGTACACTGACAAGCTGTGGTTCGGAATGAAGTTCTCAACCTCTCTTTTCTCTCCTTGAATGATCTTGTCTCAACCCATGGCTTTGTTGGGTACCTATAATTTTCAGTTCTGATTTTTCCCAGAGTCTCACTCCTATTCTCAGGGCCACCAACATGTTTTCTTAGTTGACCTGGTGGGAAAAATATTTTATGTTTTTCAGACTATGTTCATCATCACTGGGTGAGAGCTTTGAGAGTAGCACCAGGGATTGCACATCCTTGAATCTGTAGCACGTGAGACCTTATCTTTCAAGTAGCTCTCTGGAACCAATTGTTATATGAACTGATGAGAGCACACACACTTTGCCCTCAGAGGATGAGGCAGAATGTTTTGCTCTTAGAATCCTTTTTCCAGTCTGTTTTCTTAATGTAGAAAAGGGCTTAGTATAACTATAGAAAAATTTCTCACAGTCTTATTCTTCCAAAAAGAGAATGTAAAAATATAAGCCATCCCCATAGTTGGTATTAGCTTTGATGCTCCTTGTCAACTAGCATAACATTTGGAGTCAAGCACAGTTGGATTCATATAGTAGCATTAGTTTTGGCAGATCTAAGACCACATACAAATTCTTCAGTATTTACTTAGCCTTAGTTTCCTTCTCTGTAGATATATGTTATGAATCTTCTTACTTGTGAAGAACAAGTAAGATCTGTTCTTAAAGGGTGCAGTGTTCTCTTCTGTTAGTTGTTGAGCTGACAGTAGCCACCATATTTCTCTTGCTATTATTACCTAGTTCTAAGAAATATAAGCACTGTGCCAAGATAGTGGCACTTTCATAGAGTTCACTAAGTGAACCCCCAACCTAAGTGATCAGCATCCGCTTTCATTCAAGTGACGTTTCCATTACTCCATCACTTTCTTGAGCTGAGACAAATTGTGATGATCAGTCAAAGACAACTTCCTGGTTTTGGAGTGATGAGGAGCCCTGGGGCAGTGGTAGGGACTCTGGTACAGTGGAGGGAGCCATACTTTGAGATCTATTATCTAGATGAACATTGTATCAAACGGGATAGAAAACACTCTGAATTTTCTTTGGAGAGTTAAGATTTTTAAATGTGCCAGTATTTTAGAAGCCAAATGGGGGGAGGAAGCAAAACTTCCCTATCTATGCTATGGTCTTGACAGGCTCCCTTCACTCTGCTGCAGTCCCTACCTTAGAAAACTGAATTATTTTGTTCCATTGAACAGGGAGACATGATGTTGAGTGCTGGTGATGAGTATTCTCTTCCTCTGAGTTCCAGGTGTCAGCACAGCCTCTGGTATGCACTACACACCCAGTGAGACGTATTGGAGAAAATAATAAAAAACTCATCACAAGATTGGCAGTGGTAGGATTGCAGTGACTGAGGAGCTGCCCTCACATCTTTTTCTAGAGCAATCATTTTATTATTTAAGACTAATTTACATCAACGAAGAAGAGTGAGTGACCATATCAGTACCTTGATTATCAGGGCATCAAATCCAGAAGATGCTGATCAATTTAAATCAGGTTTCCTTAGCACACCTAAGGAGGAAAGGGATGGTCAAATTAATACCTTGCCATTAATAACCACTTGATCTGAAATCATCTTTAGAAGCACCATGATTTCTTTGAGGAGGTCCTACTCCTAAAATCCAGTTCTGTATAACTAAATGCTGTCCAGGTTTTACTGTCCCAAAAGTTACCTGGGATCTTCCTAAAAACCAAAATCTGATTCCACTGATCTAGGAGGACTCACAATTCTGTGCTTTACACAGGCTCCAGATGTTGGTAATCTTGTTAAACTCATGGAACACGATTCTGAACACTGAATATTCTGCCTTTGTCCACCCATCTCAGGCTCTTTATTTGTAGTATACAACTGGGGCTGCTCTTTTGTCTCCAGACCCATCGCCATCAAGGTTGAAGACCATGAGTATTCTTTCAGAAACTAACTCCCTCGGAAGTCTGTACATCAATGGAGCTCTTTGCTCTAGAATAACGTTCGGTGGTTTCTACAATTAAGAAGGGCTTTCCTTCCTTCCCGAAGGATATTCTATGTTCATAGTTTAACCATATTTGTATAATTACTTGCCACATAGCATGTTCCTCACGGGAATAGCAGGGTTGGAAAACCATAAGGAGCCTTACAATTCCTGTCAGACCTGACACAGTCAACCAGCCCCAAAGAGGACAAAGATAGTCTCCTGATGTTTTTACATGCATCAATAATGGGTACTATACATGGAAAGAATGAGACATAAAAGGGATATTTAAGTCAGGTCTGAGTGTATGTGCATTTGTAATGCAATTTGCTTGGGATTTTTGTTTCAGTGATTCTCTGGCTATAAGCTAAGCAATCCTACCTGTCAAGCTTTTGATGGGTCTTATGACTTAAAATATGCATGCATATTAAATGTTAACAATAGAAAAAAAACCCGAGTTTTTAAGTAAAACAGCTTCTATAATGACTTTTCCAGCTTTATTTTAACACCATACTTTGTGTTATCCTTACCTTTGCTGATATACTATGTCATTTCTTTGGTTCTTTGGTCACTTGAGAATGTGTTGATGGTTTTTAGAAACTAATATTACAGTACAATGACAAGCATTGCCTAGTTCTCAACACAGTATGTGGTATAATATACTGAAATGAAAACCATTTAGCACCTACAGAGAATCAGAAAAATACCAAGAAACTGCCTGTAAAGATACTTGAAAAGGTTGTATAGGGATCTTAGTGTGCTGTGACGGCTTTCTCATTGTCTTCTCCCAGAAGGAATTTAAAAAAGATTTTGCTACTGAACTTAACTAGATAGACAATTGGACCCATTCTCATAAAGTCATCTAGACCATTGACCCCTCAAACCTCAAAGAACTTAGCTCAAGAACTACCAGTAGGAAAGTCCAGCCCAGAATAAAACCTATGAGGTGCAACTGGAAGTCTGAAGAAGCTACCCAACTCTCCCTCCCCACACTGGTGCTGACTATGGGATTGTTTAAGGACTGCTTTACCTAGGAAGCAAGAGATGAGCTAAGAAGCTCCAGAAGAAACACACTCTAAGGTAAAATGTCAGTTGTCAATAAAGGTTTATTTCCTTTGTGGCACTGCAGATCAACATTCTTTCAACTTTCTGACGAGCCAGAGGAAGTGACTGAGTCCTTGCTTGCTGCCAGTAGCGGGGAGGTGGGGTTTAGTTTCCTGAGCACACTGTCAGTTAGGAAAGTAATTCCTGATAATGTTTCTGCCAGACAGACAAGCAAAGGTTCAGTGGAGAAACTGTATGTTCTCTCCATCCCTCACCCTCTAATGTGGTTAAGCACAGCACACTGTGATTAGCAGGTATTCGAGTGTCTCTCTAGAGCAGCTTTCTGTGTATGTGTATGTATGTGTGTGTGCTTGTGTGTGTGCATGCATGTGTGTGTGTGTGTTTGTGTGTGTGTGTGCATGCATGCATGTGTGTGTTGGGGGGGGGTGTCTTAGTATTCATTCCAGGCTCTTTTGTTTCTGTGCAAGCAATAAACATGAGGACAGCCAGCTCCAGGCATTCCTATGGGTTCTCAAGCCTTTCTTTCTTTCTTTCTTTCTTTCTTTCTTTCTTTCTTTCTTTCTTTCTTTCTTTCCCTTTCTTTCTTTTTTTGAGACAGGGTTTCTTTTTGTAATAGTTCTAGCTGTCCTGGAGCTTTTGTAGACCAGACTGGCCTCAAACAACAGAGATCTGCTTGTCTCTGCCTCCTGAGTGCTGGGATTAAGGGCATGTGATGTAGAATGTCTTTCTGTATATGTGTTGCTTTTATTGGTTAATGAATAAAGCTACTTTGGCCTATGATAGGGCAGAATATAGCCAGGCTGGGAGAAATATATAGAGAAAGTAGGCAGAGTCAGAGTGATGCCATGTAGCTGTCGAAGAAGGAAGATGCCAGAATCTTACTCAGTAAGCCACAGCCCCTTGGCGATACACAAATAGAAATGGGTTAATTCAAGATGTAAGAGCTAGATAGAAATACACCTAAGTCATTAGCCGAGCAGTGTTTTAATTGATATAGTTTCTGTGTGATTATTTGGGTCTGGGCAGCCGGGAAACGAATGAGCAGGCATGTATCACCACCATCTGGCTCAGTTCTCAAACATTTGACTTAGGGGCTCCACATTTCTTGAACCCAAAGAAGATATCCACATTAATAAGGCAGGGAAATACTGAAAGGTCTTGTGTTCAAGGTTGAAGAAGGACTCTGAGGCAGATTTGTCATTTGGGTAAGAGATTTATTAAAACCATAGAGGGACAGATAGACAGCATACAGAGGCTCTGAGGAAAACTCAGCCCATGTGGCAGTGAGTGTCCCTTCTTATACACTTTAATTAGGGGGTAGGAGAAGTCAATGGGAAAGTTTCCTATTTTGACCCACAGTTGGAAGTTACTGTAGTAACCAGTGAGTAGTCTGTTTGAGAAGTCTGTTGATAAACCTGGCTCTTGGCTGCTTATTACTGAAGGCCCCTGGTGCGGGAGTCAGTAGATGTGCAGAAGGAGTGGCAGAGAATGGGTTAAGTGATTTGTGCCGTGCAGAAGATGTATGATTCTACCTGAAGCTCTAAGATGAACATCGGAAAGAAATATTTCTGCCGGCAACTAGAAAGTGTTCAGAAGTAGGTCTCTTAGATTGTGTAGTAATCCCACATGGCCAACAACTTGACTTCAGTTGTGTAAAACCTGGTGCAAAACACCCGACAAAGACTCTACACTTCTGAGCTTCAGAGTCCTGGGTTAATGCTTGCTGCTCCAATCTTTACATGTAAGCTGGCATGCAAAGGCGGTGATAGACAACACTGTAACACTGTGCCATGCCAGAGCAGAACAGAACCCAGGACAGCCTACATGCATTCCCAGGTATCCAACTCTAAGATATACGACTATCCCCAGGCCAGAACAGCAATGGTGTCCAGCTAATCGCTTTAGATGCATGAGCAACCTGCCATGGTAATATACATTTGCTGTTTTGTTTTGACATGCTGCACTTTTGCATGTCAGAAATGGGTGCCAAGGATGGCAAGAGATATCTTCAGAGACCTACTATGGTTTTGGTATGGGACTCTCTCTTAGAGTGGCATCTTAGTTAGATCTCTACTGCTGTGATAAAACACTGCTACTAAAAGCAACTCCAGGAAGAAAAGGTTTATTTGGCTTCATCATGGAGGAAGTCAAGGTGGGAACTCAAAAGCAGGGCCTGAAGACAGGAACTGAACCAGAAGATCACTGCTTATTGCCTTGCTCCTCAGTCTTGTTAGCTTTTATTTGCTAGGTAGGACTACCAGGCCAGAGGTGACATGCCCGCAGTGTACCAGGCTCTCCCACATCAATCATTACCCAAGAAAATGCCCCATAGGCTTGCCTACAGGGCAATATAATAGTTATTTTCTCAATTGAAATGGAAATAGTTATTTTCTTCTGAGATGATTCTAGCTTCCATCAAGTTGTAAAAAGAAAGGAATAAAGAAAGGAAGGAAGGAAGAAAGAAAGAAAGAAAAAAATTTAACCAGTTAAACGGCAATGAATAAAATCTCCTGTTAGAGTAGTTACAATCTTGAACCATGGGAGAAGTCTCTATGGTGGGTTTCTACAGAAAAACTTTACAAGGAAAAAGGATGTTGCTTATTTCCACAGTTGGCAACATATTTATTAGGAGAAGTCTTTTCCTTCAAAAGGAAATAGAAAAGCTTAGAACTTCATTTCTATTACATTTAGGAAGGTATGGCATCATAAGACAGAAATAATAAGTGTAATCCAAAATTTTCCTTTCCAAACTATAGCTAAACAAAAGAACCAGCGCATAGATGCTTAAAGCTCAGCCTTAAGTGAAATTCCATGGAATTAAATAAAGCATAAAATGAAAGTTTTCACTAAGGCTATCTTAGATGAAGCAGCTATTTAAAAAAAACAAAAACAAAATTAATGCAATTTTGGTTTTAGTTTGGATTTATCAAGTCAGCAAAGTTAATTCTATGTCAATAAAGAAAGAAACTCACGCTGGGCAAATCACTTTACTCTCTCTGAGTGTCTGGAGGAAATAATGTAAACATACTTAAATGGCCCTGGGAGTACTGAGAGTACATTTACTTTTATATAAAAATGTGTCATTTTGTTTCTTGCACAATAAAAGAGATCCAAAAGAAACAAACCCTTCAGGAATTCAGCATTTGGGTCTCAGTGGGTTACCAATTGAAGAATCCCTCCAAGTCCAAGCAAACTCGACTGAACACATGGTTCTCTAAATCAATACTGAGCTCAGTAAGGCTGAGGCTGGGCTTGGCTACTACTCTCTTGTAGCTTCAGGTTGTGTTCATGGAGTTTGGTGAATGGACTTTTGGTTCCTGATGGTATGGTGACATAGTAATGGCTGAGAGATGTTGCACGGTCTCTGGGTAGAAGGCCTTTTTAACTGTGAGCTCCTTCTTGCATGAAAATAATAACTATTCAAGGAAATGCAGAAAGAGAGCTGACCTTGTAAATTAAGTGGTCTGTATACAGTCAATGATCACCTCTGCAGTAGGCCCAGAGAAGGTGGAAAATCAATAAACATTCCTATACCAAATGATTCAAGATGAAATCAAAGAGGGCATTTGCTTTACAGAACGCTTCTACCCAGTGAAGCTCGTCTTAGAGCATGTTTATGAGGCAGCCTATGATTCAAAGTCTAACATATCTATCTTTGAAGGCCAAATTGTCATCTTTTTTATATACAGAAGTAGAATTGCCTTTTCAGGAAACAGGTAAACAGACCTGTCACTTATCATTGAGATAGAAAGTTGAATAGACATTGAAACAGTCTGTTGCCAGAATGACAGTTGGAGAGAGAGAGAGAGAGAGAGAGAGAGAGAGAGAGAGAGAGAGAGAGAGAGAGAGAGAGAGAGAGAGAGAGAGAGAGAGAGAGAGATTTATGTGTGCTTCATATGTGTATAGAGACATGTAAGAGATCTTAAACATGGCTGACAATCTGGACATCCATTACCTGGTTAATGGAAATGATTTATCAGTCAAATGAAATCCCTTTCTTTTGTGTGGCACTGATTCTTACAACTGCAGAGATCCTATCATCTGATGTGTTAAAATCTGAATACTTTAGGGTAATTTCCTTCCAAAGCACAGGCTATATTTGCCTCTAGTAAGGACCATGTTGTTTTGCTGACATTGCTTGTTTATTATTCGTTTATTAGGCATCTATGAAGACATTTAATATATTTTATATCTGTAGCACACCAGCTTTTGCCACTATCAACCAGCATTTCTACATCACTTTCTGTAATAATAAAGAAACACACAAACACACACACACACACACACACACACACACATATATATATATATATATATAAATTGCACTTATCTAGCAAAAACGTTTCATCATACGCAGTGTTTTATTTTATTTTAAATCATAACCACATATTAAAAACCACCAAGAGCTCAAATGGAAATACATAACAGTCAATGTGCTGGGTTGGGATTTCCTTGACCACAATACCTTCTTGTTTTCACCTGTCCATCATCCTATACTTGCTACCTCAGTGCATTGGCACATAGAAAAGAGGGCTATATAGTAGGAAGGAGATTCACATTTAATTTTAAAAATTACATTAATTTGTATCAGTGTGTATGTGTGTGAGAGCGACACACCAGTGCATACATGTGGAAGTCAGAGAGTCATTTACTTCCTATCTTATGAGTCCAGAGGTGAGACTCAGCTTGTCAGGTTTTGGGGGCTAATGCCATTATCTGGGAGAGAAATCTGGGATTGGAGAAACAAGGAACTAGAGAAGGAGCAAGACAAGAAGGGGCCAGCCACACAACCACACAGGCACACATGGAATTAGAAGGAAAGAAAAGGTATATAAAATAGAGAAAGATAGAAGCCCAGAGGCAAAAGGTAGATGGGATAATTTTAAAAAACCTGGCTAGAAACAAGCCAAGCTAAGGGCAAACATTTATAAAGAATAAGACTAAAGAATAAAACTCGTGTATGATTTATTTTAGAACTGGGTGGTAGACCCCTCAAAAGAGCAAAAAACAAAGAGTAAAAAGAGTAAAAAAAAACAACCAACTACAGAGAGATGGGGCTGTTTATTCTTCAAATCCAGGCCGAATACAGTTGGTGTGAGGTGGTGGTCAAATCATGAGCTCTGCACTCCCTCAGGCTGTTTGTCAGCTGCTGTTGGGCTCTCGTGTCTGTTATCCAGGTTAAAAGCATAAAGCATTCAAGCCTACGTAACCAGTTGTCTCCAGCAAGCCAATTCATACCAAACAAATAAGAGGATGTCTCATAAACAAGTCATTTTGCAGGAGGAAATCGCTACACCCAAGGCCTGGGAGGGCCTGGTGGGGATGAAGGAGCTCTAGAAGTTGTAGCAGAGGGCTGACGTTGATGCCATTTCCAGTCAGGAGATCAAACGAAGCACGTGTTTTCTCCCTGAACATTAAATCCATCAAGGAGAGTGGGTGACATCTCCAGTGATAGTCAGCTCATAAATTGCTGTTGTGACTCTAACACCATCTATGTAAAGGGCACCATTTAAGAATAGCGCCTTCTATTACTGACATAGGGGACAACACCCATTCATTCTTTCTCTCTACTGTGCTTTCTGAAAACAAGAGGCTATCCTTGCTGTGACATATTTTATCAGTTTTTAATTAACTCATTCACAGTCACGAAGCCACTTGAGTGCACTGCTTTGGGAATCAAGGGGTCCATGTTTCAGAGTCATTGTTGCTAGTGGGTAGATCATGACCTTGAGCCTCCGTGGGTACACATTAGTTTATTTTTTATTGATTTTTATTCAGCTCTACATTTTTCTCTGCCTCCCCCCGACTCTCCCCTCCCCTTCAACCCTCCCCCATGCTCCCAATTTACTCAGGAGATCTTGTCTTGACTTAAAATTGTTGATGTGTCAATTTGCTCTCTTATTAGTGAACCTCTACAACTTGCTGATTGCCCATCCTCCTTTTACTCTGCCACTTTGTAATAAGTCAGGTAGATATGAAGACAGTTTAAAGAGGCACCTATGTCTCCTCTCTCTCTCTCTCTCTCTCTCTCTCTCTCTCTCTCTCTCTCTCTCTCTCCCTCCAATGACCCAAACTGTATTCTTATTGTTGACGATGATTTTTGAAAGTTTTCTTATTTTCAACCCTATTATTTGTTCTCCTTTTCTCTTCCTAGTGGGCAAACAACTAAGACTTGAGGTTCTGCCAGGTTTCTGCCTTACACTAAACTGGGCAGTCAAGATCGGTGATCTATTATGGCAGGTGTCCCTCCTACTGCTGCCCCAAGTTCCCCAACCTGGGAGACATGCATCTTTGATTCTGTTACCTCCTGATTTTCAATATCCTCATATCTTCGGAAATACCTTTACTGCCATGTGAATGAGTTTTCAGGAAGTAATGGAGAAAAGTACATATATAAAATGCTACAAATCTAGCTAGAAATTACCTGTGTAATATTTGATTAAAGTAATGAAATGGAAAAGTATTTGGGGAAATGACTTGGGCAGCCATTTGTGAAAAAAAAAAAAAAAAAAAAAAAAACTGGAGTAGGATGGGCCAGCAGCCGGAAGTGAGGAACCAAAGGTCTTTTCTGTCCAGAGGAGGGAGCACAGACAGCTTAATCAGAAAGTGATATCTGGAGAGGGTGAAGCAGGCTTTGCTTCCTAACCATTATCAGAGCAAGAGAGATCAGAGGAAATTGCTGGTTTCGGCTGATTGTGTCTTATGGGAGGATAGACAACAGACTGTGCCACTGTTGAAGAGAAGCCAGGAAAAGACAGACATAAAAGTCATAAGGGATTCAAGGAAAAGTTATACTTTTATCTTGATTTTAAGACAACCAATGGAGAGATCAGATATTTTCCTTCAGGGAAGGAAGTTAGCATTCTGAGAATGGTTAGACAACCGGGACTTTGCTCAAACCTGTAGTTTAGAGCCCTGAGGTATGGGTTGCCTACAGGTGGTTTTCTGGATTAGGCCTGAACACAGACTGAATCAATGTCTTGGTGTGATCTCATGTCTTCCTGGCTGGGCACCTGTGGGTTAGCCCTGATGGTTTATTCAGATCACTGGTCATAGGCTGCTACTACTCAGATGATGAAAACTCACTTACTAGGTGCTTGGGGCCGGCTCTATAGCATAAATTAACATATTTCTGTGCACAAGCTCTGCTCCTTTATGGTTTGAGAGGATGCTTTCTGGTTTACCTTACCTCATAGCAAAGCAAGGCCAACATTTGTACACTATACGTATCTCTAAGATTTGTGAGCTCCAGATGTTTTCCAAGTCCTCACCTCTCTCCCGGGGATAGTTGATTAAGGAAAATGAATAAAAACAACATAAGCGAGAAGGTTTGCTTTGAGCTGAATAGATTATGAACCTAGCAGAGAGACAAAGAAATAGCCGAGACAGAGTACAATTGAAATGGATTAACTGGGCTGTGAATTTGTAGGAAGTAAATTGTTTTTATTGGTATACGGTTGCAGCTGGAGATTACTCAATCCTTGACCGTTTATTTATAAGACAGGAGCAAGAAGTCTAAGCGCCTTGTCTCCCGCCTTGGAAGGAAACAACAGATGGTGCTATGAACAAACCAAGCACTCCTGAAACTTGGCTTTGTTGTATAATTAGAGGAATTCCTAAGTAACAATAAGTGAACAGAGCCTCAGGGACTTATCCTTTGCAAAGCTGTGTGTCACTGTAAATGTCTTAGTTTTGTCTTTCTGGATAGATGTGGTATCTGGAAAATCAGTTCTGGTGTTTGCTATTTTTCTCCTTGCTATGTCAAAATATGTGAATAAAACTGTCTCAGGAAGAAAGGGCTTATTGGGACGCAGAGTCCCTCATGGCAGAGAGGGGAGGCACCAAAGTCAGCTGTTGCTCTGACTGCAGGAGTTTGAGGTACCTGGTCACCTATGCAGCCCCCAGGAAGCAGAGAGAGATGGGTGCCAAGGCTTGTTCCGACATTCTAGTTCTTCTTTTCAGCCTCTCTCAAGCACCAGTCCACACGATATGCCTCAGATAAGCAGGGCAGGGCTTCCTTCTTCACTTAAACTGGTCTAGTAATGTCCCCAAAGACAAGCCCAGAGATCAGCCTCTTAGCTGATTGTTAATCCTGCCATCTAGGCAAAGATTAACCATTACTTGATTCAAAACTTTTCTATAATAACGACTCACATACTCCGTCATGTTTAAATCAACAGATACAGAAAGATAAAATTTAGAATTCCATGGCCATTTGAGACTTTGAATGGTTGTGGATTGAAATACTACAGCATGTCCACTTGGTAACTTTGTGTATTCCAGGTACCTAAAATCAGCAATTCTATAAAATACTGATGATACATCCACAGATCTCTATGCTAGTTATCTGGAAAGTTTAACAACCAGCATTGGAAAAAAGATTTTTCTCTGTGTTGAAAATAATCTGAAAGAATAGGCTAGTTTTATGTTAACTTGATACAAGTTATATCAACTTAGAGGAGGGAAATTTATTTGTGAAAATACCCCCGGAAGACCAGGTTGCAGGTCCTCTACGACATTTTTTTATTAGTTATTAATAAGGAAGGTCCTACCCCATTGCAGGATGTACCATCCCTGAACTGGTGGTCCCAGGTCTATAAGAAGGCAGACTGAGCAGTGAGCTGGCCATGGGGAACAAGACAATCAACTGCTCTCCTCCATGACCTCTGCAACAGCTCCTGATTCCAGGTTCCTGCCCTTGTTTGATTTCCTTCCCTCATTGCTTTCAGTTATAAGCTATTATATGAAAGTGTCAACAAAATCTTTTCCCCACAAGGTACTTTTTGTCATAGTGTTTCATCATAGCAGTAATATCCCCAACTAAGACATATAGTTTCTCAATCCTTTGACCTTATCTCTTCTTGAAAATGTACATGTTTTAAAGAATAGTGGCTAGATTAGGTAAACTTGAATTTTACCTAAGAAGACATCCTGAAATCCTTCTTCTTTTCATCGTGGATGAAATCTTTAATCATTAACACTTCAATCTTCAAATTTTCAATGGAAAATGTCTTGAATATTGACTTCTTTGAATATACTTCTTTAATTCAGAGTGGGAGCAGGTTTATAATACTTGAATCTTATCTGAGAATGACTCCTAATGACATATTGTTATCCCCATAGATCAGTGCCTCACTGAACTCTCATTAGAGAAGCTTATTTGGCAGAATATGGAAATTAACACAGATGCACAACTGGGAAGTGGGCAGAGAGTTAGATATTTAACAGTACTCAGTTGTAAATGGGATGTCTTCACCAACCCCTTGTGCTAAGGCTCGGGGATCCATGTAGAAGAGGAGACACAAAGACTGTAAGATCCGGACACAAGAGGAATTAAGCACATATGAACTCAGAGAGAGTGTGGCAGTAGGCACAGTAACTATAGACTGTGTCCCAGCACTGATCAGAGGACGTAGGCACAAAGTCCCACACTGAGGTCTTTGATCCACCTGGAGCTAATTTTTTTTTGCACAGGGTTAATGACATTGCCCTATTTCATTCTTGTGAACACCCAGTTTCTCAGCACTCTTGAGAATGAGTTTTTTCTTGTATATATTTTGCCCAGATTTGTTGCCTGTGAACCACACAATGGCAAGATATCCATGGGATGCAATGCAATAAATGAAATTCATAGCTGTTCAATTGGGTGTAAGGCCCACTTGATAGGAGGGAAACCTATTCAGCTTTCCATAAATGGTGAGGTCATGGATAGTAGAAAAATAATCTATTAGCATGGTTTTGCTATACCAGCTCAATTCCTCACTATAGTCTAAATCTTACCCTGTTGCCCCGATGAGTGTAGCTGTCGCCCCTCATTAAAGAAGTGTCTCTTTACAGAAAAAGAGACCATCTGAGAAAAGCACAACTGGGCAGGATGCAGAGATCAACACATCGTGGGGAAGCCCAGACCCAGTGGATACAGCTACATCACAGCTCTTGCATCTTTAGTTCAGGGCACATCACAAAAAGAGGGAGATTATAAGAGTCAGAACACCAGTAGTTCTGGTGTGAACCAGTCCCTGATAGACGTGGCTGCATGAACAAGATCTGAACAGTGGAGATATCCACAGGCATGCTAACACTGAAGGGGAACAATCTCATGAAGTCACACCCTTGGACATGGAACAACAGGCACATGAGGACCGTTGAGAGGGAGAAAGTTAGAATATCCCAGACATGAGACCCCAGTTGGCTGTACAGTCCAAAGTGGTTTTGGCTGAAACTACACACACACACACACACACACACACACACACACACACACACACACACAAACAACAAAAACAGACTCAGTCACTTGCATTATATAGTTATGTGCACATATACTATACACAACAAATAATTAAATAATTAATTATAATAATTATTTATTAATAATAATTAAATTAAACAATATTTTATTAAATTTAAAAATTTTAAAAATTTATTAAAATTAATTAAATTAAACAATAATTACCAGGAAAGAAGAGACTATGAATTTGAAAGTGGGAGTCAGGGAATTATTTGGAGGGAGGAAAGGAAAGCAAATGGGGATGTGATATAATTATATTTTAATTAAAATGGATTAAAAAGGAAATTAAATCAAGAATGGGAAGCCCCCTTCTTCATTGACAGAGCCTCTGTAAGGCCCTTGCCTAAGGCTGTTTCCTTAGTAAAGCTCCTTAAGTTAGTTTAAGGACGGCACCTGTCAGGACCCTATAAAGTGTAATCACTTTGAGAAGGCATGGCAGACAGTTCAGAAACCATGGCTTGTAATCTGCTATTAGAAAATGTGTGGGCCAGAGGAGAAGGGCTGTGATTGTACCTCTGTTGAGATCTGGAACCATTTCAAGTGCTAATTACCTCAGCTGTCCTGCCCTAAGGCCCTGAGTTATTGCTGAGTCCAATTGAAGCCAGCGTAAGCAATGATGCTGCCACTTACTTAAAAGCATGAAGTCCTGTTCAGGGAGAGTAATGTGGAAAATATCCCATGTGGTTTATTCTTCATTAAGTTCATTATGAAATCACTATTTTGTTTGTGGTGTATTATTTGTTTAAGAGTAACAGCAAAAATATCTAAAATTCTCCTTAGGGCCATGACAGGTATTTGTCTGATAACATTTTTTTGTTCTTTAAGTTTTTAATGTGTGTATATGTGAGTGGGTGGGTGCACGTGTGTGTGGGGTTGTGTTTGTGGGGGCTGGAGGACTACCTGATGTGTCATCTTCAGGAACTCCAGCTACCTCCCTGGAAGCAGAGGCTCTGGCTGGCTTGGAGCACACCCAGTTAGACTAGACAGGCTCGCCAGCATCCCCAGGTATCCTCCTGACTCTGCCTCTCCAGCACAGGAATTACGAGTGCTCATCCACCCCTGGCGTTTTAACACACATTCTTCCTGGGGTAGAACACTGCTAATCACACTTGTATGACCAATGCTTTGCCAACTGAGCCCCCCCCCCCCCAAGCCCTATAAGAAGGTTGTTTTTTTTTTTTTTTTTTTTTTTTTTGGTTTTTCGAGACAGGGTTTCCCTATAGTTTCTAGAGCTTGTCCTGGAACTAGCTCTTGTAGATCAGGCTGGCCTCGAACTCAGAGATCCGTCTGCCTCTGCCTCCCGAGTGCTGGGATTAAAGGCGTGAGCCACCACCGCCCGGCTAAGAAGATTTTAAATGCAAAATTGGGTGACTTTGTGTTTCATTTTGTGTTATAGGCCAGTCGGGAAGCATACACAGGTCGTTTCAGTGAGGGCCACTGTGATGAAGTGCCTCCATGCATGGGGACATGTGTCCTTAAGAGTACATGAGGAAGGATGACCTACTTCATGTTGTGAGGCTTATTCATTTGGGAGTCTTGAAACTGAGAGAACTTGACACTGTGCTGTAGTTTCTAATTTAAATCACCCCATTTTTCATTAACTGTGTTTTGCCTCTGGATTTTTACCTTTCTTTATTCTGCATGTCTTTCTTTCTTTCTTACTCTGTGACTTGCTACGTAGCTAGGTGGCTGGCCCCTGGAGTCCTCTTCTCCTTCTTCTTTTCTTGCTCATTACCCCTTGCTCTTTTCTTGAGCCTAGATTTCTCTTCCTATATATTCTCTCTGCCCGGAAGCCCTGTCTATCTCTCTCCTGCCTTGGTATTAGCTGTTCACCTCCTTAGTAGACCAATCCGGTGTTTTATATGGAGAAAGTCACACAGCTTTACAGAGTTAAACAAATACAACATAAAAGAATGCAACACAGCTCTGCATCATTTAACAAATATTCCACAGCAAAACTGAATGTAACACATCTTAAACTAATATTCCACAACACTGTGCCTCACTGCCTTATGATTTAAAAATTGTATTTTGAAGGCTTTTCAGTAACAAGGTGAGCTTGATTTCCAAGAGAAGAGTTAGTGTCTGAGGACATGATAAAAGTGCATTGGTATTTTGGTGTAGGGCCCTAATGACACATTGGGCAAATGTAGGCCTAAGTCACCGTGAGTAATGGTCTCTCATCCTTGCAGCTCTCATTCATTGCTTTGTTGCTATCAAGATCTTGAGCTACAATCGCCTGCAATTTCGGTAGTAAATGGACAAATATTTTTCACAAAATGGACCCGAAATGAGTCCCAGGCTCTTGACCTACATGTCAGCCTTGCTATTAGCGGAAGCAAAGCGAATGAAGCATTTCATTAAATGTTTCTTTTGAAACATAAGCTATTCACTGGAAAGCAAAAATGGCGATAACCGGACTTTGTATTTGCTAAGAGAGACAGCATAGTTTGTCCCCAGGGATGGTTCATTTAAATATAGTAACACCTGAAGACTCTCATTGGGCTAAACAGATAGCGACTTTTCATTATTGCGATTTAAGCAAAAATAATAACTCTTGTAACAGTGTGCCTACTTTCCTTACTTACTGCTTATACTTCAACATCATTTCATGGTTTTTAAAATATACTCTAGTGTTTTATTCAAAAGAATATCTTCCAGTTCTTAGAGGAGTATCTGCAACAGGAATACTTGGATGAACGAATGAATGACTTCTGAAAACAACCCCGCCTCCCCCGTAACCTGCTAGATGTAGCAGGAAGTCTAGGGATAAGGGATGCAGCTTCCCTCCCCGGTGGCAGGGGCAGGGTGGCTGGTGATGAACCGCTGCCGTGATTCGCGTATAGTTCTCCGAGCACTGTTTCAGTCATTTGTGTGAATTTTAAGTCATTTTGTCACCAATGTCTTCACCTTACAAAGGAAGAAACAGACTTGAAGTGATGCAATTTTTCCAAATTCGGCCACTAGAAAGTCTGCAGTTTGAGAGGATTCCATCGCTTGAGTGTGCTTTTTCTCTTCACAGATAGTTAAATATTAAGAAAAAATGGTTTGAAATTTAAAAGGGAATGTATTCTGTCAGACTGAAATGAAAACACTGTACTTGCATGTGTTCTTTTCTTCCCTTCTCCATTCTTCCTGGTCTCACTAAACAGCATTGTTGGATGCTAATGGCACTAGATTTTATTCAGTCTCAGCCAGTCATTTGGGGCAATTAATTCGAGCTTTGCATATTCAGCCTATGTTTTAATGAATAAGCTTTGGGCAGAGCATATGTCTGTCAAGAGGTATGTTTTTCTCATCCTGGTAGCATTGTATGAACAGTATAGACTGGGCACCTGTTTTTGTTTTCCCTTCTTGTTCACTGAAGCCCCGTGATTAGTGTCACAAACCGAGTGGAAACCAGAAACACAGACACCTAAGACCATCAACAAGAGGCAAACAGGTCCTGTGACACACATAGCTGACATGTATATGCTAGTCATCATATATGCCTATGGCACAATCATCAGTACTCTGATAGAGATAGAAAAGTAACAGTTTTTCTCCAGTGGAGGAGATTGCTACATTTCTGCAGGGGCTAAAGTAGTTACTTTTTCTGAGCCTTTCTCAGAACCCCCAAGGGAGTGTTTCAGCAAGGTTAATAGGCTCAGTCCCCTAAGGGTGATCCCTGCCAGGTTCTTTTCTGCTCCAGTGCATGAAGATATTCGCCCAAGACTCTTTGGAGCAAGAGATTTATTTGGGAAGGAGGAGTCCAGGAGAGTGGCTGCCTCTGTCAGGGTGGTGGAGGACAGCCCCAACTGAACAGGCAGAGGCACTTATGTAAGGCTTTCTAGGGGTGGAGTTTTCCCAGGGAGTTTTTCTCCTCAGGAATTGATTCGTTTTCTCTGCTTAGGGATTGGTTAGTTTAGTTGGTCAGGGGCAGAGATGGCTCTGATTTCAGGGCCGAACTGTGTTTCTTTCACTGGTCCTTTTCAGCCATTTGGCTGATTCTAAGATCAGGGTATTTTTCTTTCACTGGCTCTGATTCTAAGGAGAGTGAGTTTCTTTGGCACTGGTTTCAGAGTCAGGGCACTTTTTTTGTTTTGGGTTCAGGGATCAAGTGTTTCTTTCCCTGGTTCAGGTCTCAAATCCGGTTTTTTTCACTCATTCTTTTAGGGTCAGGGTGCTAGATTTCATGATCAGGGATTGGCTGGTTTCTTTGATTGGCCTTTTTATCCTATGGTTATGATTTCACAGAAAAAAAGAGAACCAACAGAGTATATTTGTATCCCAGAATAATATGCATAATATGTATGTTTGTTTTGTTTATAGATCATGTAAAGAATTAGAGACTCTGGTTATGGAGCCTGAAAACCCCACAAGTTAGAAATGGCAAATTGGACAAGCAGGAATGCAGAAACCAGGGTAGAGCATCACCCCAGAAATATACTTGCAGGTATAACCAGAACTAATATCTATCAGAATAGTTGGGTTCTTTATGAGCCCAACAAACTTACACAAAACTCAATATTACAGGGCTTATGACTGTTACTTAGGGAAAAGATATGCTACACTTTTGACTATACTTATTGGAAAATTGACACTGAAGGGCTTAGTATCTACAATACCATTTATGGTATATGGTGGACACTGTGTTTAGAAAGTGGATATATCACAGTCCTTTGGAGATTAAAAAGTACAATGTGCATGTGTCTGCATGTGTGCACTTGTGTGCATGTGTGTATGCATGTGTGTGCATGTATGTATATGCATGTACGTGTGTGTGCATTGTGTGTGTATGCATGTGTGTGTGTGTGCATGCATGTGCACACACACTTAACTTTACTTCCATTCTCTCCATCGCCAGTTAGATGCAGGAAGGGCAGATCTCACGTGGATGTGTCTCTACCCTCCTGTTGTGAGCTTCATATACTACACATAGAGAAGGCCATCAGGATGGAATGAAGATTGCATGGCTCTGAGGATTAGGAGCTGGCTGTCTGATGTGGGAGGGTCTTCTGTTTTAATAAAGAAACTGCCTTGGCCAGCCCTTAGGTGGGTGGAGTAGACAGAACAGGAAGAAGGAAGTGAGGTAGATGGCTCAGACAATTGCCATGCCTCTCCTAAGTGAGGCAGACCACCATGCCTCTCCTCAGTGAGAGAGATGCAATGAAGCTAGCCGCCTGGTTAGACATGCTGAATCTTTCCCTGTAAGACACCACTCGTGGTGTTACATAGATTATTAGATATGGGTTAAAGCAAGAGATGTGAGAATTAGCTAATAAGAGGCTGGAACTGATGGGCCAGGCAGTGTTTAAAAGAATACAGTTTCCGTGTAATTATTTCGGGTGTAAAGCTAGCCGGCAGCGGGGTGGCAGGAACACGGCCTGCTGCTCCACACTACAGCTGTCTAAGGACTTTAGATTCAGCTCAGCACTTTCTTTTCTTTTCTTTTTTTTCTTTTTTTTTTTTTTTTGGTTTTTAGAGACAGGGTTTCTCTGTAGCTTTGGAGCCTGTCCTGAACTAGCTCTTGTAGACCAGGCTGGTCTCGAACTCACAGAGATCCGCCTGCCTCTGCCTCCCGAGTGCTGGGATTAAAGGCGTGCGCCACCGCCGCCCGGCTAGCTCAGCACTTTCTAAGCCTTTGTCTTTGTACCATTTCTTTTCCTTCCAATTCTTGGTTTAGATACACATGAAACAAGAATGGAACCATTTGACTTGCTATACTATAATGTTATAATGTACTTTAATGATTGAAACAGATATGAGTACTTAATACATTAAAATGAATGGAAACATATATTATCTATTGAAACTTATTACATATTGGTATATCAGATCAATGATATTTACTGAATTGAATAAACCCAACAAAAAACCCAACAGATTTGATCAATTTTATCCAAATGTAACTGTCACTCCTTGACACTGAAGCAATGGATTTAAAATTCCTTATTTGATGAGCAATGATTACTCAACAAATAAGTATCAGTAAGGGGTCCTTACCGATTCAGCCTTGACACAATACAGACATTCTTATGATCACCTGGCCACAGAAGGACAGACCTATGAAAATACCTAGCTTCAAAAGTGGCTGCAAGAAGTACTCATTTTCCTCACATATTTATAGAAATTCATAGTCAGAAACAACCTGGGTAAGAGAAGTGAACACACACAAATGCCTGTCCAGAACGAGAAAGAGAACAGATGGATTATTTGCTTCTACCAAAGCAGAACAAAATTAAAGTGGAAAATTGACAGAGTCAGGTGATTGGCAAAGGGTAGTGGGTTGGTTCTCCCCAGGAGTATGTAAAAATAGGAGATTATTTTATTTGTAGGCTAAATGCATTTTCAATCATCAAACACGTGTGGGCATAAGACAATGTAGTTGATGATCTGCTCAAGGTGCTTACACAGATGTGGAATCTTCACTGTGCAGCACGGTTTCCACATGCCACAATTCCATTATGACTCAGCCCATTAAGAAACACAGGCTGCTGGAACTTCTTACAAAGTTTGTTTGTGCCTTAGAGGATGTCTTTGTTATAGATAAGCTACACATGTATGGGTTTATTGAAAATATATCATATATTTCAATTGTGAAGAAAAACACACTGCTCAAGTGTAATGGCTCTGTTTCAATTTATTATGATTATTCTAAATCTGTGTTTAGAATTTCTTCCACAATTAAAGCATTTTTAATTGGATATGCTAATATAATTATTTTAAAATTGAATATTTATATAAATTTCTCTACTAACATGTCATGAGAAATATTTTGATCCAAACTTTAAATTGAAGCTTATCAACCTTTGTGTAAAGCTTAGAAAATGTGTTCCACAAATCTGTTATTATAGTGGTTGTAACTGGTAAAGACTTAATTACATTAAAATAATATTTGGTGAATCAGGAAAAAATTTCTTTATTCTTTACTTACTCTTTGTTTTATACTTTCCAAAACTATGTTAAAAATCAAGTGAAGTTATTGTTTTAACTTTATCACATTAATTTAAACTTTGTCTCTATTCATGAATGATCCAATAGAAATCAAATGGGTTCATTAGAAGCAAGTAAATGTGTGTATTATGACCTATATTACTGACTATTAACTGAAGCTATTGAAAATTTGCTGAAGACATATATGTCTTGGACAAATTCCATACAGAAAATTGTGGAGGATGTTAGAGAAAAGAAGACCTGACTTGGCTCAGGTAGAGAACATGGAATGACTAATGTGAATGAACAAGAAGGAAGGTGCTTGCCTGGGCTGGGACAAGACCTTCAAAAGAGAAACATGTGAAACAATGGACTGAGGGAGAAATGGGAAGAACTGGTTTGAGTGTGTCTCTTTGGGTCTCTGTCCTGTCTCTATCATGATCGTGAAAGTGCATCTAGATATTGCTTAGTTCCTGAGGAAGACAGATGACTCTATATGGTGATTTCCAGTGCCCATTATAGTACCTTGTCTTATAAGGCTTTCCTGTGTTACCAGACACTGTCAAAACTCAGAGTAAAGCCATATGCTCCATAGATATGACTGTGATTCTATTAGAACAAAGGCTCACACTCTTGTGCTTGCACAGAGGTAGATTGCATATTGCCTGTAGAATTATTTTTCCACACTATCCCTGCTTTGCATAATTTATAAAGTGTTATTTTACAGGACAATTTGGGTACTTAAATGACCTTATTTTCCAGGGAATGTATTATTTAAATATTGCCATTATCAAAATTACAGAATCATGGAATATTAAAGTATAAAGAGCCCTTAGAGAAAACTGTTCTCTAGAGCTACTTAAAAATAATTGATTAACACTTATTCAATGTGATAAAAGCTGCAAAACAGAATAGCTAAACAAATTTTGCTGAAATGAAAATGGAAGTGTGACTTTAGATAGCATATACTGACAGTTGAATGCGGGTATAGAGTAGCTGTGCCTCCGCACATGAGATAAGCTTTCTATTGTTGGAGAACATGATTTAAGGAAGGTTTCTATGCATGTTTAAGTTGGCCTTCAACACAATGAAGCAATGGAGTTTCTGTTTCTCCTCCTCACGTCAGCTTCATTACCACCACCACCACCACCACCACCACCACCGTTGCCACGGATATCAATCACATATGAATGAATGAAGTGAGGACTGGTGTACAGAAAGCTTATTGGAAAATGACAAGCATTTGAGGAGGGTGGAAGGTAAGACTAGGAAAGGCAATCATAAGGCAGACCTTCATTTCTCCCTTGTGTAATTCTAAAGTTGACCAGTCAACCTTGTCCAAATTAACCCAAAGGACAGTGGCTACTCTTGTTGACCAAACAGACATTTGGGTACCTCTAGGAAGAAGTCTTTGGGTAGAGCAAGTCACAGAGAGTCCCATAGCTAGTCTTAGAGGAAGGAGGCACTGTCAGATGTGAAGCATCTAATAACTTGGCCTATTTTATGTAATTAAAGAAAGGGCAGATAGATGCTTAGGGTTATCTACTGGGAGAGAGGTTCTTACGGAGTTAGTATCCTCAAGGTCACACAGAATCAGGTGGGTGTTTGCTTGTCTGTTCTCAGCACCCTCTGCCTAAAGTCTAGGATATACTACAGTTCAAGTCAACCTGAATTTGTTCTCTGATCTTGAACTAGTTTGAAAGCTTAGTTTCACGTTTACACCATTACCATAGCAATGTTATTACCTTGTGGATATAAAGTCATTGTCTTTAAGTAATGTTTCCTATGAAGGACCTGAAATAAAGTAGCATATCAGTTATCCCAAGCTGTGGTCCTATATTTTAAATTAAGTTATACAACCTGAGACATTTAGTTGTGGGCACACTTTGTTAACATATCATTCTTCTATTGAAGCCCAGTAACCCGAGAATATCAGTGCAGTTAGGGCAGCTACTCAGATGGAAGCAGAAAATCTATGCCATGATCATCTTGATTCTAAAAAGTAAGTCTGGAGGGCTGGAGAGACCGCTTAGCAGGTAACAGTATGCACTGCTTTTGCAGAGAATCTGGCTTTCAGTCCCAGAACCCGCCCTCGTTGGCTTCACCACTACAGTTCCAAAGTGATCTGATGTCTTCCTCTGGATTCTGCAGGCACCTGTACTGCCAGGTTCTCTGACAGAAAGAGCAGGGGCAGAGATGGAACCTCCGGACTCTTCCTGGGGCTGAGCATAGTGGTGAGTGCCCAACAACCCAGCCGCCCTTCACCCCCCCCCCCCACACACCACTTGTCCGCCATAAGGGGGAATATACCCACTAGTTTGGAGTTTGTCAAAGCAGGATCTTGTTTAATGGTATCAATCAGGGACTTACATAGGGTTGTGATGGGGGTGGAGAAGCTTGGGATGGGTAATATTCTGCCACGGTGCTGTGGCTGGGCAGAGGCAGGTCTAGGTCAGGTAGCCAGAGACAGTACTCCAAACTCTAGCTAGGCTCAGGAAGTTACATTAGTTACACTAGGCTTCATGCCTACTCCAGTTAGACTCAGGAAATTACACTGGGCCTCACACCTGGGGCCTCATGAGGCCCAACAATGTACTAGTGTCACATATCCACACAAAGACCCACAAACATACAAATAGCCAAAAAGTAATGAACCTTTGCAAAATAAATCTGAAACACTGTAACAAATGTAAAATATTTTATTAGCTATAAATGTCTCACAGACATAAAGTAGTCTCATAAAATAACAAAAAATTGGCAAGTGAAGGTTAAGACTTTAAACTATCTGGATATGTCTTTTGATTGTGAATAAAATCTTTAATTAAATAGCATTTTAACTTTTACATTTTCAACAAGAAGTATTTTAAGATATTCTGTGTTGATGTAACTGTCACACAATTTTATGATATAGCTCATTTTATATGTTTAAATATTACAAGAGAAAATAATAGTAGTTTAAAAGACTCATTATTCACAAGAATCAAACTATAATGAAGAACAATGTTCAAAGATAATTGCATTATTCCTATGTTTTCTACAAACTGGTAACTGAGAATTTCAGGATTTTGTGCATCATTGTACGGACTGTTTCCAGGGGCTCTCTCACCATCCCCCTGCCCTCGAGCTTAGCCCAACTTAGCATGTATTAGCATTCTCTTGACTGCATGTGGAAAAAACACAAATCAAAGTTTCTTAAGCAAAAATGGAATTCCTTATGAAGCCAAATAATTAGCAAGTCTGTAGTAGGCAGTAGCCTTGGGTGAAGAGTTCATGAAACCCTCCCGTCCCCACTCTTTCCCTTTATTTTGACTGTTTTCCAGATTTACTATTTCTTCACTAACAACACAGCAACAAGGTTCCAACCTGAACAATCTACTTTTCAAATCAAGAAAAATCCCTGCTTCTTTCTCAGGAGACCATCTCTTTTATTCTTAAATCCACTAGACTACTCACTGTGATCGGGTCTATCCTGAGCTACATGCTTGCCCCTAGAGCTGAAAGTGGAGTCAGCAGCAGCCTTGGTCACTAGATGTCTCTGTGGATGAGATTAGGAGTATAAGTAGAAATGTTCCAGAAATAAATGTGAAGAACAGAACGTTGCACCGACAAACCCAACAAATATCTACCACTGCTTCTTACTCTGTAAAGATTGCTTCTTAGAAGGGAGTGCATAACAAATTCAGAACCTGTGTCAAGTCATGTGCCATAGGCATTGGGATCTGGACTGATAATTAAGCATAGAGAATACAAGAAGCAGAAAACAAGAAAGAAACTGTCCAACAGCATCATGAAGCTTCATTCAAGAGTAAACGTTATTCACAGAAGTAGGCTTCCGAGAGTTACAAGAAGGCACTGTGGACAGTTTTGAGTGCTGAGTTTCAGTGCATTTCCAGAGATTCTGCTTGCATTAGGGCAAGGCACTTCCTTTCAAGTGCAATGTGATCTGTTAATTCTGCAAATTGTCTTTCAATGCTGCCAGAAAGATGTGAAGTATCCCATCAGTTTAGAACGTGTAGAGGGTGGCAGCTTGTCAAGGCCTTTTGTCAAGTGGCCATCATGTTTAAACATGAGTGCAGGATTCTCAGTGTTTGCTTTTGTGCTAGTTTTCATAGTGTTTGTGTTTGTTCCTGGAGGAATGGAAAATGTGTGTGTGTGTGTGTGTGTGTGTGTGAGAGAGAGAGAGAGACAGAGAGAGATTAGGTATACGTTGATGTACATATACACATATATAGAATATGTTTGTACATATATTACATATTACATGAATATAATTTCACAATCTATTTACAGATAACAAAGTTGATAGACTTCTCTTCCTAGAAGCTGTAAGGATGAGTCTGATTAAGATAAACAAAACATAATTCTAAACCTTGTTCTTAGAGTTGTAAGTACAGTGCTTTTTGTTAAACTTCAGGAGCATACGGTTAGATTGCTTTCAAATAAGGCATCTGCTTTCTCGCTCTGTTATTGAGAAGTGTTCATTTTCCTTTACTCAGTGAAGAACTATTTCCTCTGCCATAAATGGATATGAACATGGTATTTGTGGGAAACTGACTGTGATGGCAAGAGGTTATAAACTAGATTTAAGACAAAATGCAAAGACCCAATGTGGGGGATGTAAAAAAAAAGCTAAATTTGAAGCAAGCTTTGAAAAACATGAAAGGGGAAAATTTCAATGCAAGTAGTTGGAAGATAAGTCAGTGGGTAGGTCTACGCAATCAAAAGAATCCACATTTCTTTTTTTGCTCCAAGTGAGTAACAATTATCTCTTTTCTTCTAAGAGAACTGCATTTAGAAGATAAAATAGAGGCAATACAGTAGCCAAATATCTAGAACCATAGGATTTTGGGGGATCCAAACCAGAAATGAGTTCACAGGACTCTCTGGATACTCCACACTGAAGTTCAGGAATAAAAGCTTAGATCATTAGGAAAATTATTCATTCATCTGTGCTCCGGATTGTCCTTGAAGGGACTGAGGTTATGCATGAACTAGGTAGCCAATATCAGTCACCTGGAGGATAAGACATAAATCTAACAACCAAGTCATATATCACTAGAAGTTTAAACTCGGGAGTCAAACAGAAGTCAGGGCTTGCTTCTGTGTGGTCCGTGTGCCACTGCTTCTGCATCACCTGGAGACTTGTTAGTAAGGTTGAACTCCGAGACTCCACAAGAGCAACTGAATGAGAAATTGTATCTTATCAATGCTTCTAGATGTTCCATTTGGTGATTAAAGTGAGAGAGAAGGTCCAGGATTCCAGGCTAAGACAAGAAGGCCAAAGTTTGCCCCATGCTGATGCTTAAATTATGTTTTACTGTGTTGATCCTTAAAATGATAGAATCTATTGTCTACAGAGCTCTTTCTTTTTGACCCCACCCAGTACCCAATTGTTTTTCTTTATCTTTTCAGTCCACCCTCACATGAAATATATGTTGGATATGTTTCTCATATAAGTCAAGAAAGTATGCTTTAGAAGTACTAAATAATCTATGAAAGAATACTTACAAATGGTACACCAGAGATTACTAAAGTCTTCCTCATTATATTTTCAGATACACAAAACCAGAAAGAATAGTCAAATACTGTATATGCATCAATGTACTTTGTTCATTATTAAACACTGTGCGTATTTGACTTATCTTCTCCCTCACAATAAATGCACTTTTATCTATATCCTTTGCAGACTGTACTTCACATGGCATTAGCGACTTCAGGAATTGCTACATCTCCTGTCCTCCCCTCTTGCTTGAATCACTGCTCATGATAAGAACTGCTGTGATGTTTGATAGGATGAAACCTGAAGCTAGTCTCCCTTGGAGCAAATAGCCAATGGACAGAAGTGATTAATAGACTTTGGGACTCAGATCCAAAATCATCCTATAAGGGGCTCCTCGGTCAATGCATCCTATGTAAGGGAACATTTCTTACATCTAGTATCCCTCATGGCTCAGTAGATAAATATTTGTGAAAAGAAAGAAAACAAAATAAGAAACCAAACCCAAATAATAAAAACAAAAGAAGTATATCTCTGCGTGTGGTGGTGTGTTAGTAACAGGAAGTTTCAGTCGGTAAAGGTTCTTTCCATGAAATATGATAACCTGAGTGTGACCCTAAGAATCCACCTGTTGGAAGAAGAGAACTGACTCCCACAATATGTCCTCCGACCTCCACACATTTGCCATCCACAGGCCCCAGCTCAGAATAAATATGCAAATGTAAAAAATAGTATTTTAAATATTTGTGAAAACCACAATCATGTGTATTATACGCTTCCAAATATCCTTGCTTGCAATTCCTTCCATGATATAGGTCAATCTTTCTGCTTCAATTGAACTACCTCAACCATCTACTCACTGTGTCTTATTCATACTGTTAGGTCTGATCCTGGAACATTTATTTGTATATCTGCACCTCTCCACTCAATCCTAATTTCTCTCAAATTGTCACATGGATATTGCTCGTGATAGCTTTTAAGAGCCACATTCTCATTTTACTTCCTTGATCAAACATAGACAGATGGAGTTATGTTTCCTGCCATGGGAATCTCAGTCTGGGATGCAAGAGATACTGACTGTGTTTGTCTCATTCACTCTCAGCAGGGCACTCCTAGGAGTGGATGGGAATTTAGAGTATCCCCATTCTTCTTTCCCCCATCATCAAAGAAGATTTTAAAACTGAGAGTTCACTTCCAATCCTCTTTAGTCTTGAAGTCTCTCACTCTCTCCCTCCCTTCATTCCTGCCTCCCCCCTCTGTGTCTGAAGTGAGTTCTGGGGAAAAGTAATAGTTTCAATAACTCACAGACTCTTTGCCAAACATCTAACTTATATGTCTTACTTGACTTCATCTTGACACAGCATAGAATTCTTTGAAAAGAATCTCAGTTGAGTATTTCTTCATCAGAATGGTTTACAAATATTTCTGGGAGGGATAATCTTGATTATCTTAATTGATGTAGGAAGGACCACCCAGCTATGTTTGGTGTCATTTCCTCAACAGGTAATCAGAGCTGTATAAGAAAGCTACCTGAGCACAAACTCAAGAGAGAAAGAGTCAGCAAATAATGCTTCTCTATGGTTTGTGCCTTTAAGTTCTGACACCACTTCCCTCAATGGTGATGGATTGTTACCTGGGAATATAAGTGATGTAGGTGTGTCTTCTATCTATCTGATGATGTCATTGGTTAATTAATAAAGAAACTGCTTGGCCTGATTGGTCAGAACATAGGTGGATGGAGAAGACAGAACAGGATGTTGGGATTGAGGCAGATGCCTCGGGCAATTGCCATGCCTCTGCTCTCTGGGACAGACGCGATGGAGCCAGCCGCCAGGTCAAACATGCTGAATCTTTCCCGGTAAGATACCACTTGTGGTGCTACACAGATTATTAGAAATGGGTTAAGCAAGATGTGAGAATTAAATAATAAGAAGCTGAAACTAATGGGCCAGGCAGTGCTTAAATGAATATAGTTTGTGTGCTATTATTTCGGGGCATAAGCTAGCTATGCGGGAGCCGGGTGGATGAAAAGCAGGCCTGCTTGCCCCATCACTACATATAAGTCAAACAATATCTTTCCTTCCCAAGTTGCTTTTGGCCATGGTGTTTGTCAACAGCAACAGAAAAGGAATGAGAATAGAGCACACACTGTATCATTTCACCTGACCTTCACACCGGTCCTGTAGGGCAATCATAATAATTTGACTGTGAATAAATTGATGCAATTGTTTCCAATGAAATAGCGATATATCTGTGCCTCATGACCAGTGTATTCTGGATAAAACTTGTTTTAGAAAAGAAACAGATATGCAAAAACAAGAAAGGAACTCTATGATCTATTGGGAAAAGTAAGCCTCTTGTTCATATATTACAACAATTGTGCCTGCGTTCATACTTTCTCTGTGCAGTGATCACAATATTCTGTGTTGAAAAGGATCAGCATCTGCATTCTTATATAAGTTTAGAAAATAATGATATGCAACACAGTATTTTTCACTCATTTGTGTTTTAAAATAATTTTGCAATCTTTTATAATTTAGATTTTTTATATTTAATTGTGTGTATATGCATGTCTGTGTATGGGCATGTGCACATGAGTGCCATACCAATGGAGGCCAGAAGGGCCCTGATTCCCTGGAGCTGGAATTGCAACAGTAGTGAGCCAGCTGATATGTGGTGGGAACTGAACACATTTCTTTTGCAAGGTCACTATGCACTCTTAGCTGCTGAGCCATCTTGTCAGCCTTTGATTCTCCACAGAAGTTACAATGGTTTTCTGTCTTGAAACACCTTGGAGATTTTTAAGTCGTCTGATATGGTTACACATGTCAGATGATACAAATTTAAACTGGTAACGATTTGCTTTAATAATTGGCAACACCCAATAAAAGAATGAAAGAATTTCATCATTGGTAACGTCTGAGAGTGGAAAATATTTCAAACATTTTCTAACCATATTAAACATACCCCCCACCATTGATCTAGAATATGAAGACTGCTGAAGTCAAGTGGTGATTGACAGCAAATCCATCACAGTCATCACTCTAGTTTCTGCTTCCAAACTATTCTAGATCTTTAGAAGATGATGTCAACCTCTTTTTTAAAAAAAGTGTCTTCAAACAAATTCAGTTCTTGGAGATGTTAGTCACCCTGGTTACAAACACTTAGAACTAGTAGCTGATGTGTGTGCTCAGATGTTCCACAGTACTTCCACGTCACCTACAAAAATGGGGAACTTGATCATTGCATATTTATCTCATCTATATATGCGTTCAGAAGTTTTTTGAAAAGGATAAAAAATTTGTACTGATTGTACCAGCATGCTAACTTTGGCATGGTTTCCAGACTTTTTGAAATTCTGAATGAGCATTTTGGTATGCAATGGGGAATGAATAAATCCAGGCAGAAGGCTCTTCTAGAGATAATGGGTGAATCGTCATCACTGAGAGTCTAAAGCATCCTTTTAATTTGGAGTCTGATATACAAATATGATGCAGATGGTACCAGTCTTTAAGATCTTTCATAAAAAGACTGGCTTGAGTCACCCAGGAACATAAGCATCTGGAAATTCATATTCCAGTATATCCTTAACAATTTAACACAACCCTACCTATGTCATAAAAATTCATATATCTTTTAACATTTTAAATGGAAGAAAACTTGAGCCAGCTTCTTCTGAGGGCTCATATTGGAGTGTCCCTCCCTGAACTTTTGCCTCCTACATTTTCCTGACAAATGGGATTGGTTATTATCTTCTTAAAATATATTTCTCACACAAGGATCATTGATTATTATTTTCCTCTAAATCAAAACTAAATTTCTTACTTCTTATTTAAGCTGTGGCTGCCTGGACAGAACACAGTTTTCCTTGCCAGCCTGAGTTTTCCTGAGCAGGAGACAAAGTTGCCTGCTGGAGTGGGCCTGCTAGCTGGGTCTGGGATTGTATAAAACGATCTCCACGGCCAGTTTCCCCCACCAGTTTGCTTGGCCATGAGCGAGTTTTTTAATAATTTCTCTGAAATGTCTCTCCAGTGGGAAATGTGTATTGCTATTCCCCTGTAGCTACTTAGCGAGGATAGTGCAAGGATACGATTAGGTGAAATTTAATCTAGTGCTTCCGAAAATGTAAAACCCCACACAGTGCTAGCAATAATCAGTGCAAGGGAGTCTTAAAATCTCAAATCGTTCACCTGGCATTCATTTCCCTAGAGCTAAGCAAGTGTTTAGAAATGATACTTGAACCTTATTTCATGGGATCTTTTTAATCATCACATTGAAGGGCTTTATTAGTCTTGTCACTATTATTTCATGAGGATGCTTTACTAGGTCAGCCTTTACAATTGTGATTGGTCCTTTCAATTACAGTCTACTAGGGAGTTCATCCTGCTATGGTCATCTGGCACAGACCAGTGTGTGTCAGCAAGTCATGTACTCTGCTAAAGAACTTCTCATTATTAAATTAGTAGGACAAAGTTCCTGTTACTACTACATTAGAGCATTTCTCTCTTTAAATGTTTTACTTGATGTTTGCAAGTGTTTTATGTGTATGTATATATGTATGTATGTATGTATGTATGTATGTATACCACATACCTGTCTGTAACTCCAGAGGTCAGAAGAGGACATCAGGCTCCCAATGAACTGGGTTGGTTGTAAGCTACTGTGTGGGTGCTAGGAAATTAACTTGTTTCCTCTTTAAGAGTAGCAAGTGCTCTTAACTGCTGAGCCAGCACTCCAGTTCCCCATAGGACTTATCACTTTTTGTACGTCCTTAGTCTACATCCACCAAGCTTAAAGTACTTCTATGCTCAAAAATTGTCATAGTTCAAAAATTTAGTAAATAATTTCTACCTATAAAAGTCTGATATTGTTTTGCATGTTTGTTATAGAATATCTTTTTACCCAACCCTATCTTTTGCTGCCTTGTCTCTTAAAATGTATTTAATTGAGAGGCTGGGGAGATGACTCACAGTAAAATGCTCACAGTGGACATGAGGAACTCAATTCAGGTAACTAAATCCTATGTAAAATGTTGGCATACTGGTTCTGGGGATGGAGAAACAGGAGGAACCCAGGGCTTGTGGCTCAGCCAACCTAGATAAATCAGTAAGATTCGGTTTAGTGAGAGACCCTGTTTCAACAATTAAGGTGGACAGTGACCAAAGAAGATAGTCATAAATACACAGAAAAGCATATATGCAATACACACACACACACACACACACACACACACACACACACCACAGTTTAGTTATCAGTTCCAGATAGAACAGATTCTCCCTCCACATACAGTCTCTATTTGGTTTATGGACTTCACTGGCAACAATGGCCTTACAAGGAACCTGGTGACAAGCACAAATCCACAGTTTTCCTTTCTCCCTCAAGAGCAGCCTTAACAACGGGGAAGTTATTTATGCATCTCTAGGTGTCCCTCATTATTTTCCCTGCACTAATGAATTCTAAGAGAAGTCATCAGAATTTCCATGCCTGAGACATCTGAGAATGACGAAACCGAGCATGGACGGGCACACAACGGTGACCTTTATTCACGTCGTATATGGAAGTGGGTGCTTGGTCTCATTGTCTGCTGTGTTTCCAAACTATGGAAAGTTGAGAACTCTGGAGACCTGCTCTTTTTTATACTCTCCTGGTCTTACTGAAGGCTTGCCAATTTGAAATGCTTGATCCCAGACCATCTGCAGTATCACAGTGTTTAAAAATTAAGTATCTGACTGATTTTGTTTTGTTTTGTTTGTTCTTGCTGGGTCTTGTTTCATTTCATATTGTTTAGAAACGATCTCTCTGTAGCCACAGCTGAGCTGGAACTCATCAAGCCCTGAGCTTTCTGCCTTCTTGTTTCTGCTTCCTGAGCACTGGTATTACAAACAGGTATCATCCTCCCTGGCTTAAAATTCATCTTTACATTCGTTAAATTTCTCTGTCACTGAAGAGTCTTTGCAGAACGGAGTGGAGATAACTAAACCCCACATCCTAGTGGCCAAAACCCCACAACAACCTACCCGTTACTCTCATAATCTTTCTATGCTTCCAATAGAGATCTGACTGATGCTCACACACAGGGAGTGGACCTGATGATGTTATTATCTCACCTCTGCATTCCCCCAAATCAAGTGGAGGGAGGATGGTAATCCTGTGTTGCCTCTTAAAGCTCTCAGAAGTGTCTTACGTTGCTTTTATTCATGAAATTCCTCAGACAAATCCCACTGCCATAGCTTACTTCAAAAGACACAGAAGAACAATGTTCCCAAGTGTCTGGAGGAAGATGATTCAGAGAAGGTCTGATTAGCCCTTCTAGAAGGCATTCAGAGTCTATCACAGATAAGCAGATACTCTGATACTTCCAGACACTCACGACAGGGCCAGAGAGATGCACAGAGAGACACCAGAGTGGAGGCACTTGCCACTAGGCCTGGTAACTTGAATTTGATGCCCAGAACCCACATTGTGGAAGGAAAGGACTGACTGTTACACATTGTCCTCTAACTGACGTCATGCTGGGGAGCAATCTCTATGCACTATAAATATGCAATATTCTCCATGGTTAATAAAAACCTGACGGGGCTATAGCTGGGCAGGAAGAGATTGGATGGGAGAGCCGGACTAGGAGAACACTGGGAAGAAGTCAACAACCAGACACAGAGAAGGCAGGACTTGTGCAAAATGAGCTAACAAGCCATGAGCTATGTGGTAGAACTTAGATAAGAAGTATGGATTAATTTGAGCTGGTTAGTAATAAGCCTGAGATATCGACCAAATATTTATAATTAATATTAAGTCTCCTTGTCAGATACTTGGGAACTAGCAGACAGAAAATAAAAGTCTACCTATACCACCGCACATTCACATTGTGGCATGTGTGCCTCCCTTCCTCCATCCCCATATATATATATTTTATATATATATATATATATATATAAATTGTATATATATATATATAAATTAAAGCTATTCAGCACGGAAAATAATATGTCTACACATAGGACTTTGATAATGCAAGGCTATTATAAAATTGTAATCTCTATTGTAGAAAAGAGATTGAATTTTCCAATTATGACATACCCCACAGTTATTTTTTTCAATAGTTTTTCTAGTATCACATTTTATTTTTTCCAGAAACTTTGCTCACTATGTCAACATTGGACCCCTTCAATTACACGATGACGTATCTATTTCTGCTCTAAGTTTTGGACCATTGTTGGGCATGAACAGCTGTGCTCACTATGAAGATAACAGACTATTCTTTACTTCTATCACCTGTCTTTATTTTCTACTAGAATTGCCAGCAGCAACAATCCCATAATAGCAATCACAACTGTAAGGACCATGGATGTCCATCTGCAGACAATCAAATACTTGGCGGGCCTCGAGGTAACACCTGGGCTTCAGGAAAGAAGAAACATGGGCTGCTGAGTATGGAGAAGTAGAAGAGACATCCATCATATAAGGAAAATTTTCATTTCCCAGGAAAGCCCACCTTATTTTATATTATCAAGAACACAACTCTACATAAACTGTTTTGCAAACCTGCATGCATTTTCTTGATATGTAACTGGTTTAGGGAAAAGCACTTGGTTGAAGACATCCATTCTGATTTACTTCCTATATTAGTTGATTAGTTGGGGTTCTCTAAAGAACAGAATATATATATGACTGGCTTACATTCTGCTAGACTGGTTTACATGCTGCAGGCAGCCAGGCTGCAGGCTCGTACAACAGAGGCACAATAGAAAGCCCCAAGGATTCGGCATTTGTTTAGTCCTCTGTCTGGCACTGGAGTCCTGGAGGATTCTTGCAGAGCTGCTTCCCTTCAATCTGTGTTGAATCCTAAAAAGACTGATTGAATGCCAACAGCAACAAGATAGGCACACTCACTAGAGAGATGGGGAGGAAGCAGGCAGAGAGCAAAGCTTCCATTTTCCATGTCCTTTTATCTTGGCTGTCATGAGAAGGTGTGGCCCAGATTTAGAGTTGTTTTTCCTGTTTTAAATAATCTGATTGTGACAATCCCTCACAGTGGCGCCCAGAATTTTGTGTTTTAGTTGATTTTGGATGGAATCAACTTGGCAACCAAGATTAGCCATCATACTTCCCATTATAGAAATTCTCTCTCTCTCTCTCTCTCTCTCTCTCTCTCTCTCTCTCTCTCTCTCTCTCTCTCTCTCTCTCTCTCTTGCACACACACCACTCTCTCTCTTATAAAGTATGTATGTATGCATATATGTGTTTATATATGTCTGTGTATATATGTATTGTGTGTATGTGTGTCCATCTTTGTATATGTATGTGTGTATGTAGATGTGCATGTCTTTGTGGGTTTGTCTGTGTGCACTGGATGTGCTGTGGTATCACACACACACTACTGGATTCCACTACAGATGAGGCTCTGCACTTTGCTCTTCTTCCTGAAAATGGAAAAACATGTGCACCAATACATTTAGCAAAGCAATTACTTGGTGTGCAAAAGCCAATGCTATTTTACGAGCTGTTTGCTTCTTAATATGTCTGTGCATAGGTGACATAAAAATTTCTTTATTCTTCAAAAAGACATAGAAATATTGAACACTATGCCTTACATAGTTTCCAGCTAAAATTACAGCTAAGAATTAGTGGGCAAAGGACTGGATCCCAATTCTTGCTCTAAGTGAAGGTTTCTAGTTACCATGATAAACTGCTGCAATAAAAATTTTGTTAAAAAATCTTTAAAAAGCCAGGCGGTGGTGGCGCATGCCTTTAATCCCAGCACTCGGGAGGCAGCAGCAGGCGGATCTCTTGAGTTCGAGGCCAGCCTTGTCTACAAGAGCTAGTTCCAGGACAGGCTCTAGAAACTACAGGGAAACCCTGTCTCGAAAAACCAAAAAAAAAAAAAAAAAATCTTTAAAAGACAAGGTGGATACCAGTAAGAGCCAGAGCTTTTTTCACCTTGGCCATCTTATGGTCCTTCTGTTCTTGCTTGTTCTTTGTCCTTAATTTTGCTCTATTTTATTCTGGTATATTAAATTATTTACTAATTTTGTAATTTCTACCCATTCCAGTTTGTCTCTGCTGCTATTCACTCTTTCTCCCTCTGGTTGGAATGTAGGCTGCATGCAGGCAAGGGACATTGTTTTATTCCTAATGGATACTGACTAGAACAATTTCCAATATGTGGTCAGAGCTCTATAAATACCCATGAATCTGTATAATCCAATTATTTTCTCAGGAGTGTATATCTCTGCATTTCTCAATGAGCCTTTCATTTAACCCCCACAAGTGGGTATAAGTACAAAAATAATTAGGACTTTACCCAAAGTAAATCACTTTTCACCGACTAGTGATGGAGACGTCTGGTGACAATGTCCTTCTCCCAGAGAAAAGAAAAACAAAGGGTTTGGTGTTGCTTTATGTGACTTAGGCTTTGAATAAATGTCCCATTATTAGGAAAATAAGAAAGATTAGGGAATTTTTTCTTTTGCTCTGTCTTCCCAATTTGTTTTTTTTTGAGTAACAGATGTCCGTGACTTCTTGGCACATCATTTTTCCCTAGCCTTTGCTTTCAGTTAAGAGTTGCTGTCTTTCACTAGACTTCTTTTGAATGAGATTAGACAAGGCATGTGGCTTTCCACTGAAGAATGTGCAGGTGAGCAATGAACCAGAGACTGGCTGCGACTTCTCTTCAGCCTTCAGCCTAGCAGAGTCCCCCCATGCCAACAGTGTTGTAAAAGGAACTGTGTATTTGATTGTGGGATCCTCTGGGTCTCCCTGCAACAAGATAAGCCTGTAAACCTCTTTTGTGTTGTAGATAAATGTGTATGGACCTCTGGGCCCCATGGAGGTGGTGCTGAACCTCACAGTCTGTGTCAAGAGTCTGATGAGCGTTTATAATTTTGCTTCTTACTATTGATTAGGTTCAGGAGCTAGGAATGATGTGAAGATAGACACTCCTTAGTTTAGATTTAAGAACACTGTTACTTCAATCTGCTAAGGAAAAAACAGAAAAATAAATTGTTTTTTTTTAAATATTTATTTATTACATATACAATATTCTGTCTGTGTGTGTGTCTGCAGGCCAGAAAAGGGCACCAAACCTCATTACAGATGGTTGTGAGCCACCATGTGGTTGCTGGGAATTGAACTCATGACCTTTGGAAGAGCAGGCAATGCTCTTAACCACTGAGCCGTCTCTCTAGCCCAGAAAAAAATAAATTGTTGAAGAACTGTACTGGAAGGGATGGTCCAAACCCAGATCATAGTCTTCAAGAGACTACAATGGGAGCAATGTGAGCAGAACCAGGACCTTGTAAACATGGGGGAATACAGTGTAGCTGGTGATGTGGGAGTTCCCTCTGTGTGCTGCTTGTATTGGTTAATGAATAAAGAAACTGCCTTGGCCTGATAGGACAGAATGTAGGTAGGTGGAGAAGACAGAACTGAATTCTGGGAGGAAGAAAGCAGAGTCAGGGAGACACCATGAATCCACTGCCCGAGTAAGACATGCTGCTGAAACTTAACTGGTAAGCCACTGCCATGTGGCAATACACAGATTAATAGAAATGGGTTAAACTAAGATGTAAGAGTTAGCCAATAAGAAGTTAGAGTTTGGACTTTCCACAGGGCAGGGCACCCTGATTTCTTTTAGGACTGGAGAGTAAGGGGGAGGGGGAGTGGGGGGAGGGGGAGGGAAATGGGAGGATGGGAAGAGGTGGAAATTTTTAATAAATAAATAAATAAAAATTTAAAAAAAGAAGTTAGACCTAATGGGCCAAGCAATGTTTTAATTAATACAATTTCTGTGTGGTTATTTTGGGGCTAAGCTAGTTGGGCGGCTGGGACGAACAAGCGGCCCTCCTACCAACAAGCTGGCACTGAATGGGAATGGCATATTGTTCTGGGGGAAGGAACTGCTGAATGGTGACCTGGGGAGAAGAGAAAATCTACTTTCACATACTTCCTGAATATGCTGTAGGTATGCATACGATGTCTCAACAATCAACAGATGCTCTTGTCAAATCCTATGGGGAAATCTTTCTTCATTCATCCTCTTTCTAGTTCTTTCCACATCAAAGGTAAATTTTCCACTAAAGAGCACATGAGTGTAAACATCTAAGAAGAGTGAACCCATCCCTCCCACATCTTGAGATCAGTAATTTTAGGACTGAAAACCAGAAACACTGTTTGTATTATTTGCCAAAGAGTATGTCAGAAATAAACACCTTAACAAAATGCCTACGCCATCTGGGAAAACTAGGCTTCTGTGCACAAAACTAAGCTTTTAGTCTAAGTTTTATTCACTACAGTGCAGCAGGCACTAAGAATATACTCAGTATACAGTGTACTGGGGAGAACCTTCCTGCAATTGGGAGTTGGAAGCTCAAGGATCAGGAGTTCAAGGCTATAGTCAGCTATACAGCAAGTTGAAGGTTAGCCCTGGCTACATGAGAACCTGTCATAAAAGAAATAAATGAACAAGAAGAATTAAGTACGTAATATATATGAACAGTCACATTCTTCTTGACCCTGCTGTCATATGGCAGGACTTCTAGAGAGCCAGGTTGTTGTTCTGGATTACTGAAATGCCCAGTGTTCTATGATGTTCCTCCAGTGCCAATATAGTAGTCCAGCCTTCTTTACTACAGGCGTAATAACATAGTATCTTCTTTTCGCAACTAGCAGCTCATGGATTGCCAGAGCATTCTTCTTAGATAGTAGATAGTTAATCCATGTCTGCTTTGGCTCACAGGTTATGTGCAGTCTTGACTTAACTAAGGATGTGGATAATAATGTAGGCCATGGGCCCTAACACGAATAATAACTGCGGGACATCCCGTCTGACCTTAAACATAGCCTATATGGAGCTTCCCATTAAGTAAATTGCATTATATTTCTTGGCCAAAGGCAAAACGTAAAAAGGTATACGTTGCTCAACTCTGGTTTTTTACCAGAATTTGAATCACTGGTATTCAACAGTTTTTTCCTATTCACCATTTCAAGTGGTTTCTAAATAACCTCAGCACTTCATGCTGTCAAGTGTCTAAGGAGTTTACTTTCTATCTCAGAGGAAACGTTTTCTTTTGTTTGCGGAGACTTGCTTTCTTTGAGGGTCAAGGTGGTGCACACTCATTTCAAATGCAATGGAACATGATAGCCCAGACCTTATTATTCTTATATTTTCTATGGCTATTCACAGAAGCACTGCCTTTTGACCACCCAAAAGCCCCAGCTGGTGATATCAAATGCTATAACAACAGTAGTAACTGCAATGGCCCTGGTTTTCCCTCCCACGGGGCATCTCCTACTGCCCAGATCCTCATTCCTTAAATTGTTGAGATGTTTGAAATAAATCAGAGACATGAAAACCTTAGCTTAGAGCTAGATCTTATCCCTTTCCTATGTCTACCCTACCAGGAGCTAAGAAGATTTTCACATTTTGATGCTGGGTGATACCACATTTGATTATCTTAGACAGCTTTGTATCTGGGTCCCAAGAGCATCAAATAACTTATCTGTCCCTATGAAAAAAAATTTTACACACCTTATGTAAAATTCATGCATAATTAATTAATAGTAATACATTTAAATGACATTAAAGCATACTTAATTACTTTGAGTTAATATGTTGGCTCATTAGATTTACTGCATATATATTTTTTCTTCTTATCAATTATTCCAAAGAGTTTAAAAACCAATATTCAACTGGGTATGGATGATTTACTTAGAAGATTGTTTCCTAGACACCTGTATATTTGGAAAAGGGATGGCTTTTTGACTTTTGGGGGGCTTAAAACTTACCATTGTTCTTACGTATATAACATACTTACTCATTTGGGGATGATGTTCAAGTTGTTTTTAAATGTCAGTTGTAACAATCAATGCTTCAGTGAACATGAAAGCAAAGGTTCTTAGTTTAGAACCTTTCTGTATATAGCTCAAGGTTAGATTTCCAGGTCATGGCAGTTCTTTCTTGTCTTGAAGAGCTTCCATACTGTTTTCCACAATGGCTGTACCAGGTCACACTCCCGTCTTCACTTTGTGAGTCTTCTCTTTTCCTTTACATCCTTGCCAATGCTTGTTAAAATTATTTAATATTTAGTAATAACCATCCTAGCAAATCTGATGAAGTATCTCACTGTGATTTTAATTTTCACTTCCTTGTGAATAATGATTTTGGACTTTTTCCCCACATGGCTGTTGGGCATTTCTCTACCTTCTTTCACCCCTTGTAGAAATTAGGTTATTGACTTTGCTTTCATTTGGCTTTTGAATTGAGTGAATATCTTGTGCATCTTGGATATTAGCCCCCAGCATATAAATACAGTTTTAAGTTACTTTTTCTCATTCCTACTTTTTTCCCTCTTCTGGGCAGAACATCAAACTGTTCAATATGGTGTCCCTTTTGATTATTCTTATTTGTGTCATTTGTATTTAGACTAATATTCAGGAACAAGCTAAAGCTTATAGCAGGAGATACTATCACATATTTTCTTATAGGTCTTTTGTGATTTCAGATATCATATTTAAGCATTCAATCCATTTTGTATTTATTTTTGGGTTGTGTGAGGCATAAATTCAATTTCATTCTTTTCCATGCAAATATGTGTAATATTATTTTAACTATGTAAAGTGTGTTACATTTACCGATGCTGTGGAATATTACATTAACTGTGCAAATGTGTGGTATATTTGCTTCTGCAGCAATAGTTAATGATGTAAGGGTGCGTTTCTTTTGTTGATGCTGCATTTGTTTAATTATGTAAGGATGTGCTACACTTGTTTTGTCTTGCTGCCTAAGGCACCTGATTGGTCCAATAAAATCTGAACAGCCAATATTTTCCTTCTTTCAAGTTCACAGACCAGTGAGATCATGAAATAGAAGGAAAATTAACAAAAACATAAGAAAAAGTCACTTGCCAAGAAAATACATATGTTGTCAAATGATACAATATTTGCTATAGGATGAATATATTCTTAAGGTTTAGTATAAAACATGTACTTGTAGCTAACCATGTGCTATTTACTTGAAATTTACAATGATATTAGAGTGTGTTTCTCACCCACCCATCCCAAATATTTGCTATATAAAGCAATGAATATGTTAATTAGTGTGATTGCAGTAATCACAATATAAAGCATACATCTATAAAAAGTTGTACTATATGCCTCAAAATCTATGTTATTGTTTGTCATTTATGCCTAAAAAAGATGGATATTTCAAAATAAACCCCATAGACGAAATGTATAGCTTCATATGGAAAACCATCACATCAGCAAATGAGCTGATACTCAGAACAAGCTTTACTGGCTCTGGACTTTTAAGAAAACCCAGTTGTGGAATTACTGGACAGGATAGTTCTAAGACGTTCATACTCCCATGTGTTATGTCAAAGATATTCAATCCATTGGTTCAGGTAGCATAGGAAACACCTAGGGTTCAGGCTGGTCACAGCCTTTGAGAGCCTGCTAGCTGCCAGAATATCCTTTATGCTTTGGGGGCAACTTCTACAGGAAGTAGTTTAAGATGTACGCCCCAGTGATTCCCTGCTAATGGCTAGAACAGCCACTTTTGATGGGGTGCAGCTGAGCTCAGTCGGAAACACTGCATTTTGGCAGAATGTAAAGTCTGCTTATGACTCCTTCACTGAAGTGAAAGCTTCTAGAACCTTCCCCAGAGCTCCCACTGCGTCCCTTGCAGCTACAATGAAGGCTGACTGGACTGCTTAGGTGTTGCTTTGCCCTTGAGAGCCAAGACAAAAAAAAAAAAGTTAAAACACCTGGACCAAGTTTTTATTTCCAGACATTTTATAACTTTGGCATGTCATCAATCACAGGCCAGTATGGAAATTATTTAAAAAATAAAAACAATTGCTGCGATATGTCTGCCTAGAGGCTCAAGTGGAAGTCTGATAGCTATGCCTGCGAAATACAAAGGCTACTTGTTGGTTTGGTCATGAGAACAGCAGACAAATGCTGATGAGAGGCAAGAATGCAGCCCGCAATAACTGCAGCTCACGCATCATAAAGGAACTAGTTGCTGTTGGGGAGATGGTGGCTAATTCCATCTGTGCCTCGTAAGTGCTGCAGGCCACTGAATTTCCACAGTAGCAGATTATTCAAAAGCATGACCCACGGAGCATTCTGTATAATTCTGTCTTCTGATTCATATATTATGAACTACAAAAGTGGCCTGTGCATAAACGATTGGATTGAATTAATAATTTATTATTTCTGATAATTAAGTCCATTACTGGATATTCTTGTTTCTAATACTTCGTTCAGAGATGTAGGGTTTTTGCTTCCTTGCTTTCTTCTTACACACCTCCTTCTTTTCTTTGTAGAATAGATTTCTTGGTATTTAAAGCAGAAAGACTTCTCCATCTTATATTTATGAAATTCATAGTAACAGATGAAGAAAATTCAGTCTTAAAAAAAGAAACCTCCGATCACATAAAGAAATGATTTGTGGAACTGAGAAGGGTGAAGTCATAAAACAAACCAAGAAAAAAGGAATTTGATGTGATTACTAACGAAGCGGGAAGCACATCTTTTCAGAATTCCATTTTAGCTGGGCAGTGATTCGCAATGAAAGCTGACATGTTCATTTTTGTCATTCTAAACAAGCTCAAGGCCTGCCGAAAGTCAGGAGAAATGAAGAAAGGGCAAGAGGAAGGGAGGAAGAGGATCCGTCTCCAGAGGAACTCAGTAAGCACATCCCCCATGGGCCTTGTGGTGACAGCTCAGGACACTTTCAGCTCACACACTCAAGCCATATTATTTTAAACTGTTTGTTTTAGAAATTATAATTTAACTACAACAGTTCTCGACTCCCTTTTCTTCTTTCTAGTCCTCCCATATTTCCCTCCCTGCTCTCCTTTAAATTCATGGCCTCATATTTTTATTGATTGCTATTGAATGCGTATGTGTATTCTTAAATCTAACCTGTTCAGTCTGTTTAGTGCTATCTATATGTCGGTTTTCAGGGTTGAAAATTTGGCACTGGATAACCAGTCGGGGAAGTGAAGGCTGCCTCTCCAATTCCCACCATTCCTCAGTTGCCTACAGTTCTTTGTGTAGGATTGAGGCCCCCCTGGGCTTTTGTCCGCTTTGGCATGTCCACTGATGTTATCCTTATTCCGTTCATATTTGGGTAGTCATGCTTGTGAGACTTCATTGACGCAACTTCTGACATTGCTAGGAGACAAATATCACAACAAACTCCCCGATCCTCTGCCTCTAACAGTGTTGCTGCTACCTCTTCCACAATGTTCCCTGAGCCTTAGGGCTTCTTAAGGAAAGAAGAAAAGAAGGACAGAAAGAAGAAACCTTTTCACTTGGGTTGATTTTTTTTTTTTATGATTTCTGTCAATGCTCCCTTTAGAATGTCAGTCAGTTCCTAGCTCTCTTGGTGGTTGTGGCAACCATCCTCGTGCTGAGTGCTGGAGACCAATTGGATAAAGGCTGCACTATTGTCTGTCATCTTCTCTGTATTACAGGAATGGAAAACTCTGATACACTCTTTCCTCTGTTGTTCATCTGCAAGACTTTATTTTAGGCAAAAGTTATGGCTTGGGTGTAATAGGTGCTCAAGATTTCTGGGCTGAGATGTAAAATCTTTAGCTGTTGTAAAACAACAAACATGCTTAGCATGTCCCATATCATGGCCTATACAGTTTGACTAAATACATGATCAGGGCAAAAACAAAGGAAGGTAACTGACATTCTATAAATGTTTTACACTTTATCTGTCTAGGCTATAATTCTTTCCTCGTGTTAATGAAGCAGATTTTAGTACTTATGAATATTCCAGGGTTCTACTGATAGTTTAGCCATTACTGAAAGGTCTACTATTAAGTTGTTTTGGAGGTGGGTAAAGAGTACCTCCATGAAGATGCTGAACTGCCTTTCTCACTAGAAACACTTCCCTCAGCCTAATTTATTAGTGGGAAGTCGTGTTTAGAGTTCTGGGCTCAAAAACAAGCAGGTGATAAGAGTTCAAATCTAATTCACAATACCTGTCTAATGGCACAGTTACTTAAGGGAGGCATGAAGTTGAGGTCAGGAGTATTCTGACTCACAGAAAATATGCATAACTCTGTTAGGGGAAATTGCTTTACATTCATGTGCCAGGAAAAATAAACATCATTCTACATCACTAGCACATTCATTTAATTGCCTTTAAAAACTGGAAGTGCTGGACACAATAGTGTTGGTCAATAGTCCATTTACGGTGTCACTGATTCTATTGGGATTTTGGTGTGCTCCTGAAAGAGCAAAGTTCCAAGTCCTATACACAGGCTTCACACTAAACACATTTTTTCCCATTTACTTTTCTTCATTTTTTTTTCAGACTCTAGAGAAAAGCCAAAGAGTCAAAAGAATAAATATTCATTTTTGTTTTTCTTTTGCTTATCTTTTACATTTTATTTTTCAATTAAAAATATTTTTGAGGGGCCGTTGTGCCATGGCATGCAGGTGAAGATCAGAGGACACTAGTAGGAGTTACTGGTCTCTTTTAACCATGTGAGTACCAGGGATCTAACTCAGGTCACTCAGCCTGGCGGCAAACACCTTCACCTGCTGAGCCGTCTCACTGGTCTTATTCTTTGCTTCTCTATCACAAATTCTAGTTTGGGCTCCAACTCAGAAAAGATGAGGATACTTGACATTACCAGGAATAAAGAGGTAGAAGGCTTTTCAAGGAACTTTCTTAGTTCTAAATACATGGATGATTATAAATTATATACTTAATATATTTGCTATTTTATATCATAGCCTTGGGAGTCTTTTTAGTTGTTAAGAGCCTTTGAAGCAACTGTTGTTGACTGCCTGGTTCCCGCAGCCTTTAAGTCCCAAAGAAACACACAGAGGTCTACATTAATTATAAACTGATTCGCCTTTAATCTCAGGCTTCTTATTAATGCTTACAACTTATATTAGCCCATAATTCTTGTCTGTGTTAGCCACAGGGCTTGTTACTTTTTTCAGGGAGGCAGTCGCATCTTGCTTGCTCTGTGTCTGGGTGATGACTGCAGATTGAAACTTTCCTCTTCCCAGAATTCTCATTGCCCTGCCTCTACTTCCTGTCTGGTCACCCCACCTATAATTCCTGCCTAGCTACTGACAAATCAATGTTTATTTAAAATATAGGTTACAAGGTAGAGACCATTGTCTCACAACACTCCCCCTCTCTATTTTTAAAACAAGAACTCTAAATCGCATCTCCTTTGTTTGGCTTTTCTACCGACCATTATCGATAACAACTTGTAACCAACATTCTAAACAAAGACAAACATCCATAATCCATTTTTTGGGGGAATAGGGATGTAGTTTTCCAGGCTACTTCCTGCTGATTAGGGGTGCTGGTAATCTTATGGGGACCTAAAGAAAATTTAGAATTATGATCAAGTCATGACTGGAGTATTGTGTGTGGCTTGATCATCTCAGGCAGCAGTCTTTGAACTGTTTTGAATGTAGAACTCAGACATCTGGACTATTCCTCCTACAGAAGATTTCTCAGGGTGTCTTCCTTGGTCAAACATGGTTTTTCTTAACACAGAATGAACCCACAGTCCCTCATTTCCTGTGGAAACAAAAGCAAAACCTCTTATTAAAAGTAACATATCTTTTGACTTAAATTTAAAGTCAAGCATTTTCAAAGTATATGTATTTGATTAATCCAGCCACATTTACAATTAAATGTCTTTTAGCAGCTTTTGCTCCTCCCTCAGTCATCAATTTAAAGAACACATAATAACATACAGTATCCAGACATTCTGTGTATTTTCCAACTTTATGTGGCTTTATTTTAACCTCTATTTATTTTATTTTTATTTTTAATGTTTGACTTTTTGAGACAGGGTTTCTCTGTGTATCTTTGGCTGTCCTGGAATTCACTCTTTAGATTAGGTGGTCCTTAAACTTACAGAGATTCACCTGCCTCTGCTTCCCAAGTTTTGGGATTAAAGGTATGTGCCACCACACTTTGAACTCACAGAAATCTGTCTACCCATGCCTCCCAAGTGTTGTGATTAAAGGTGTGTGCCACCATACCCAATTATTCTCTTTTTTTCTTTTCAGGACTTCATTGTTTTTTTCTCCCAAGCCTACATATATTTTTAAATATACAGTAAACTGTTTCGAGGTTTTCTTCATCTTTGACTCTATCTTTACTGTATATCTCTCTTTTTTTTTCTGACCACATGAGTCTTTAATTTGCTCAGCGATATGACTAGGATTAAAGCCATAGCTTTGACAGCTGGATCCACTCCCTTCCTTAGCTTTTTGCTGAGAGTCTAGCCTCATGGCAGAGGTACTGGCCAGAGCCATGTTTATTGCCACAACTCTAAGGCGTTTCAAGGTCCCTGCCACCACCGAAAAGTATGCAGTCAGCTTTTTATCAATGCCGTTTAAGTGTTTCATGGTAAGACTTCTTAAAAGAGCTGCAAAAAAAAAAAAAAGTTTTGCAGCTAATGCTGAGTTAGGAAGCCTCTCTTAAATAAGAGCACTTGCGTCTGGCAAGCAGAGCTTACCTGAGAAAGTGCTGCTATCAAGAAGCCATGCTTAACTCTATTATTTTCTATCTGGAATAAATCCCCAAGCTTTCTCAGGATTTTAAGTGGATTTGGTCAGCCCCATGTTGGCACGCCAAACTGTCAAGTTCAAGTGACAAATGGAGCACTCCTTTCAAGGAAGGTTGGGATGGGGTGCTGCTGCTGAGCTTGCTTCTGAGACGTACCCTAGCACACAACACACACTCAGATTTATCTTATCTGGATTTGTTACTATTATTGTGGCTGCGAAAAAATTCCTGACCAAAAGCAACTTAAAGAAAGAGGGATTTACTTGAGTTCCTAGTTTGAGAGGGTACAGTCCATCGCAGCCTTGAAGGCATGGCAGATTCATGGATGCAGTGATATGCAGCTGGAAAACATCACAGTGTGTCTTCCTGCCTCAGTTGAATCTCTAGAAACTATCTCATAGGTGTGTTCAGAAGTGTGCTTCGTAGGTGAACTAATCACATCAACCATGAAGATTAACTGGCACACTGTATCTCTATAAACAGTTTCCCATGTACAATCACATCCAGAACACCGATTTAATAGGGAAATATATTGTTAAATCTCTTGTATTAGAAGATTTGAGTGTGGTGTAAATGGAAGTGGCATCCCCTTGGATCAAGGTTCTGTGGGGAACAAACAGTCTTGATCCTAAGCTCTCTCAAGGATTAAAATAAGGTGATTGGAGAAATGAGATGGAGAAAGAAGGCCATGTTCAATGAATTGCCATGTTATCTCAGAATGTTACCAGTGCTACCTTAAGTACACCTTTCTCTGTTTTTTTTAAATCTAAATCTAATACCTTATTTGCTATTTTATAGTCTTGCCAACACCAAAAATGATCTGCTGTTCCATACTTAATTCTCTGCACGTGATGAGAACTAGAATGGAAAGCTACGATCAGCTACTCACACCTGGCAAAATGCCACATTATTTTCTTTCCAAGATAATCTTTTCCTTTTCTTCCACTGCTCTGCATGCTGTTGCCAGCTGACGAGACTGCTGTGTGCGGAAGCCAGGTTTTAAGTCCAATGCTCCTGCAGCTATGGACTCACCGAGCTAATAAATTAAGCTTTCTTCTAGTTTGCATTCTTCCCAAGGCCAGCCTCCACACACCTGGAAGAGAATCACTCAGTGTGTGGTTCCCTGAACAGGTTTCCCCCCTTCTTGCCTGATGCTCAGAATAACAACAAGCAGTCCCTTCACATAGCAGCGCCAGTATTTAAGAAGCGATTAAACGCCAGGCACTTTGTCAATTGTGACTGAAGATGGCTTCTAAATACAGAATTCACAGCAAAGTGTGTAAACAGCATTAAGCACCCAAAGTCAGCCCTGTCAGAAAAGAAGTAGTTGTTTTGAAAACGAAGTAGTTCACACAAAATGCCTAGTGAACTGTTTAAATAGAAACACACATTGAACTAGCAGAATGTATATGTTGCAGAACAAATGGATAGGAAACATTCTTCAGACCAGTTCTCAGAAAAGGGGAAGAAAAGCATGTGGTAAATAACAATGAACAGGATAGATTGTGATCAGAGAGTTTTCTTAGAGTAATTAGAAAATACGTTTTCCCCTTTCATGTTTAGGTGGAGAAATGCTCCCGTCGTGAATGGCCCAGATCTTATACTTTGTACTTTGGTGCTTGCTTCTCAGCCCGTGGCAATTCTAAGGATATTGGCTGCTGTTTCAAATGAGTGGTTTTGACTACATCCAATATCCAGCAGTATGCCATAAGAGGAGCCTGGAGCCCTGCTTACTCAACAATTTTTCCGTTGTCTTTCATTCTTGCTATTGTACTTTTCTATATATTGATTGTTCTTTTTTGCTTGAAGCCTTGCAGTGACACAGGAGGGTGGTAGTCAAATGAATTCAGAACTGTGGTAATTCTTCTTTTGGATGATAACATTGAAACTCTCCCTATGCTTGAAGAAATTAAAACTCTGCACATTCTGGAAGGAAACAGAGCTCCATGCTCTGCGATCAGAAATGAAAAAGGAAATGGGAGATGCTGCATCAAAACCCCTCAACACACATGTGATCCTACTTACAGTTTAATTGAGCTATGACTAGTAGAAAATGTAAAGGTAGTTTTGAACAAGATTAGTTATAGATTTTTCAATCGGTGACTGCCTTTGGTCTGAGAGATTTTTATATAACCCCAGATGTATAGGCATAAGTATAAAAATCAATCAAATATTGACAACAAATTATAAACAAATGTATTTCAAAGCATAATTTACTGTACATATAATTTTGCCATTTATTGCAGAGAAAGCATATTTACAAAGTAATGAAGTAGATGTACTGTTTGTTTTCATACAATTAACCCCCGATTAACTGTTTGGTGCTGCAGGACAAAGCATATCTCATGTTTCTCAATGTTGATTGGCATAGCAGCTCATCATTGCCGAGCCTGTCACTTCAAATAAACACAGCACAAAATGACAGGTGCATGTTTATAGCCATTTCAGGAGTGATGGAAAAGTCTGTCCTCCTCCCAAACCAAAATTCATTTAATAACCTTTAATGAAAATCAAATCAGTGAATTACATGGCACTTTTTAAAATCAGACACTAAGATCCAGAGGTAAACTAATTTGATAGATGATACACACTGAGGAATGACGACAGGAAAATATTTAAACGCTTTCAGTCTGTAATTAACACAATATGTTTCTATAAGAGAATAAAGCTTTCTATGTTGAATAAAACCCCTGCAATTCACAGCACACAAGAGTCTCAAATCTTAGCAGTGTTTCAACAGGTTTTGTTAGTATGTGTGGCATGTTGGAATGCACCAGGGCAAAATACACATGCATGTTAAGAGCCAAGACCACAGCGAAGTCATGTGACAGACACGTCCTTGGTGTTTGCTGCAATAGCTCACATTCAGTACTTGTTTAATTTTGAATTAAGATCTTATTGTCACACATTCAGTAAACTTTGGCTTTTCCAGGTTTTTGTGATTCTCCCACGTTTGGTTACATGATATAAAGAAGCTGAGGTCAGACCAGGTGTGGTCCCACATCCCTGCATGAAAAGACAAGAAGATTGCTGTAAGTTTAAGAACAGCATGATCCAAATGATGAATTCCAAGCCTGCCAGTGCTACATAGAGAGAACTTGCCTCAACACGCACACACACACACTCACTCACACACACACAACACACACAGAGAGGCACACATGCATGCACATATGTATACATACAAGCACACATACAGACAAAAGTAGGGATGCATAGATATGGATACATGCATGTAGGGAGGGAGAGGATTGGAATACGAAGAGCAGTTCTCAGAATTTTGTCTAAGAAATGCTGTGTGTCTCTGACATTCAACCAAGAGTCTGCAAATTTAAATCCAGTGCTTTAACAAACAGGCATATTATATCTTATACATTCCTATGACAAGATTTTGATGTCACCATTCTGGGTACACTCTCCAGGTTCTTTCCCCTGTTATCATTAAAGTACTTTTTAGAAACAAAAAAATCCAGGCCCTTTCAGTACACTGAACCTGAAACCCTTGGGAGAATTCAGCAATGCCTTAAACTCCTGGGTAGTTCTGTTGTTATCCTGAAGTTAGGGAATAGTAGTTTCTGGCAGCAAGTTTCAAACTTCACCCTGGCTTTAGATATTCTGGAGACATTTTCTAGAGACATTTCTTATTTTTAAATTGAACTATATATTTTTCTTTGCTCCCTCTTTTCCTACCACCTTCCCTTCTACCCTCTCCCATGATCCCCATGCTCCCAATTTAGTCACAGATCTTGTCTTTTTCTACTTCCCATGTAGATTAGATCCATGTGTGTCTCTCTTGGGGTTCTCTTTGTTGTCTAGGGTCTCTAGGGTTGTGATTTGTAGGCTGGTTTTTCTTTACTTTATGTCTAAAAGTCATTTATGAGTGAGTACATATGATGTTTGTCTTTCTGGGTCTGGGTTATCTCACTCAATATGATGTTTTCTAGATCCATCCATTTGTCCACAAATTTCAAGATGTCATTTTTTCCGCTGTGTAGTACTCCATTATGTAAGTGTACTACATTTTCTTTATCCATTATTCAGTTGAGGGGCATTTTGGTGTTTCCAGGTTCTGCCTATTAAAAATAATGCTGCTATGAACATAGTTAAGCACATGTCCTTATATGCTATTCTCATGGTACTAAGGAATGTTAAAGAACCTCTCAATATAGTTACTCATTTGCAATATGCAGAAAAAGTTGTTTTGCATATTGAACCTGCTGAATTTATACCAGATGATACAGAATTGACTTCATTATTTATTCAGGGTCAAGATATAATCAGGAGCCAGGCGGTGGTGGCACACGCCTTTAATCCCAGCACTCGGGAGGCAGAGGCAGGCGGATCTCTGAGTTCGAGGCCAGCCTGGTCTACAAGAGCCAGTTCCAGGACAGGCTCTAGAAACTACAGGGAAACCCTGTCTCAAAAACAAACAAAAAAAGATATAATCAGGAATAGGCTTTGTTCCATATACATAACACGTGTCTGATCCCATATGGATTAGTCAAGTCCTCTAGCACAAGGTAATGCAAAGATTGATTAATTATTGATTGAAAATGTGCTTAAGTCCTCAGAATTTCATAAAACATCATGTTAATAGTAAAGGTTTAAAAAAAGACTTTTCTATTATAAGGCAACAATCTAAGGAGATTATAAGAAGATGTCCTACTTGTTCTTTATATAAACAAACACCACTACCTACAGTAAGTAACCCAAAGGATACTCAGAGGAATGAAATCTAGCAGATGGATGTGTTCCACCTTGCATATTTTGGAAAATTAAAATATGTATATCACACATTGATACCTACTCATGTTTTCAATGGGAAACTGCTTTGAGTTTGGAAAAAGCTGATTTGGTAAACGGATATTTATTAAAAGTTATGGCCAGCATGGGTGTACCTGCACAAGTATAGACAGACAATGGTCTAACATATGTCTCTAAGAAAATGAAACAGTTTTTCACTTATTATAATATGAAACATATTACAGGTATACCACATAATCCTACAGGTCAGGCAGTTATAGAAAACTCAAATTGAACTATAAAGGATATGTTAAGCAAATAGAGAGGGAAAAATACCCCCAGAAATAGATTGCACAATGCTTTATTAACCTTGAATTTTCTTAATGCTAATGAGAAAAAACAATGGCAGCAGAGAGATAGTGGATAATAGAAAAACTTCTGAATTAAATCATCTGGTGTATTTCATTTTTATTTTAATTTTTAAAAGAAGAAAACAAGCTACTTTTTTATTTTGCATATTAATCCCAGTTCACCTTCCCCCTTTTCCCATTCCCTCTGCCTCCCCACACAACACCATCCCCAACCATTCCTCAGAGAGGGTAAGACACACTGTACAAGGAAGTTCCTCGGCCCTTTCTAATATATCTAGGCTGAGTAAGGTATCCATCCAAAGAAAATGGGGTCCACAAAGCCAGTACAAGCAGTAGGGATAAATTCTATTGCCATTGCCACTGGCCCCACAGTTTGACCCAGCCATACAACTGTTACCCATATTCAGAGGGTCTAGTTTGGTCCTATGCTGGCTCCTTCCCTCTCTGGCTAGAGTTGGTAGGCTCCCATTAACTCAGGTAAATGGATTCAGTGGATATCCCCATCATGGTCTTGACCATGTTGCTCATATTTTCACTCCTCCCTCTCTTCAGCTTGACTTTGGGAGCTCAGCCCAGTGCTCTGCTGTGGTTCTCTGCCTGTGTTTCCATCAGTTGCTGGAGAGAGGTCCTATGGTGACACTTAAGATAGTTATCCATCTGACTACAGTACAAGGCCAGTTTGGGGACCCTCTCCACTATTGCTCCCTCAATCAAAATAGCTCTTTCTTTGCTCTCCATCTTTGTCTTCAAGTTCTATCACATTCCCTCAAGTTCTCCTCCCCCTCCCCTTCTCTCTTCCTTCTTTTCTTCTGCTCTCCCTTCTCCCCCACCCCATTCTCCCAATTTTGCTGGAGATCTTGTCCATTTCCCTGTCCCAGGGGTAGCTACATATGTTTTTCTTAGGGTTCACCTTGTTACTTAGCTTCGCTAGTGCAGTGTACTATAGGTTCAGTGTATTTCAAGGACTTGTTGACCTCAGAATTGAAATCAGAAGATGTACTACATTGGGAAGAGATTTTGCTTCTGTTTCCACAGGAGAAGTAAAACTATGGATACCATCAAAATTAATAAAGATTCATTTTGAAAAGGATCAACCTCTTGATAAAGAGAAATGACAGCTCATCCATAAAGATGACAATCCTCCAGGTTATAAGGAAATCATAACCTTTCTGTGAATTTATCCCAAAATAAATAAATAAATCTTTCTTATGCTCAATTCTGGGCTATTGTGGAACTCTTTTGTACTTAGACCCAAAAAGAAGAACATGGGATGTACTCACTCATTGGTTTCTAGCCATAAATAAAGGACATTGAGCCTATAATTCGTGATCCTAGAGAAGCTAAATAAGAAGGTGAACCCAAAGAAAAACATATAGTTATCCTCCTGGATATTGGAAGGAGACAAGATTGCCAGGCAAAAATTGGGAACTTGGGGTTGGAGTGGGATGGGGCTAAGGGGAGATGGGGAGAGAAAAGTGTGAAGGGCAGGATGGGGAGAGCTTGGGGGAATGGGATGGTTGGGATAAAGGAAGGGTGGATATGGGAGCAGGGAAGTATATATCTTAATTAAGGGAGCCATTTTAGGGTTGGCAAGAGACTTGACTCTAGAGGGGTTCCCAGGTGTTCAGGGAGATAATCTCCAGCTAGTTCCTTGGGCAGCTGAGGAGAGGGAACCTGAAATGGCCCGATCCTATAGCCATAATGATGAATATCTTGCATATCACCATAGAACCTTCATCTGGTGATGGATGGAGATAGAGACAGAGCCCCCACACTGGAGCACCAGACTGAGCTCCCAAGGTTCAAATGAGGAACAGAAGGAATGAGAACATGAGCAAGGAAGTCAGGACCACAAGGGGTGCACCCACCCACTGAGATGGTGAGGCTGATCTAATGGGAGCTCACCAAGGCCAGCTGGACTGGGACTGAAAAAGCACGGGATAAAACCGGACTCCCTGAAAATGGCGGACAATGAGGGCTGCTGAGAAGCCAAGGACAATGGCACTGGGTTTTGATCCTACTGCATGTACTGGCTTTGGGGGGGGGGGCTAGCCTGTTTGGATGCTCACCTTCCTAGACCTGGATGGAGGGGGGAAGGACCGTGGACTTCCCACAGGGCAGGGAACCCTTACTGCTCTTCGGACTGGACAGAGAGGGGGAGGAGAGTGAGGGGAGAGGGAGGGAAATGGGAGGCTGGGAGGAGGCGGGGAGGAGGTGGAAAATTTTTAAGAAAAAAATAATAAGAAAAAGAAAAATCATCCACCATGACCAAATAGACATCATCCCAGTGATGCAGGGATGGTTCAACATACAAAAATCTGTCAATGTAATCTACCATATAAATAATCTGAAAAAAAAAACCACCACATGATCATCTCATTAGAAGCTGAAAAAGCCTTTGACAAAATATAACATCCCTTCATGATAACGGTCTTGGAGACAGCAGGGATATAAGGAAGGTACCTAAACATAATAAAGGCAATATACAGCAAGCCAACAGCCAACATCGTTGTATGTCTTAATAGAGCTTTCTATTCCCAGCATGAACATTTGTTTTGTTGAGTCAGAGCTGCCAAAAATGAAGAAAAACGCTGCCCTCTGTTTCCTCTCCCAATGTATTCCCTACTTTACAGCGACTTCCATTCTTAGCTTGGTGCTTTGGTTCACAGGACTCCAAGAAAACAGTCACATTTCTTCCTCTGCTGGTGACAACAATATTGCCTTCCTGCTGTGGGAGATAAGACTGAGCTGATGTTCATGTCCTTCTTCCACAGCACCCATGGAGACTCTGTTTATAGACCATCCTAATGTAATTGGTAGCATATTGTATGTGGGTCAATAGCAATTGTTTATGACTATGCAAATGTTATTCAGATAAGATATGTTGTAGAAAATGATTTCTTTCCCTTGACCAATCTTTCCCCCAAGGACTAATAATAACCTGTCTTTGGTTTTGCCAAGGTTTAAGGATTTGTTTGGAAATTCTTGATTACTTGTTTCAAATTTATCTTCACTGATCCTCACCTTGAGTAATTCTTTTTTTTAAATGGTTTATTTTTTATATTTAAAAATTTTCATCTCCTCCCCTCCTCCTCCCTCTTCCTTCCCTTCCCATCCACCTATACCCCCCTCCCTCCCTATTCAGGCCAAGGAGCCATCGGGGTTCCCTACTCTATGTTAAGACCAAGGTCCTCCCAACTCCCCCCAGGTCCAGGAAGGTGATCAACCATTGAGTAATTCTTAAAATTTTGTTTTCTCAGAGGAGATATTCCTATAGTACTCTGTTTCTAGTCCAGAATGGTTTCTCTCTGTACCAAATACCCTTTCTTTCTGGGCTCTGCCCCACAGGCTTTTACCAAGTAGATTTGTTTCTCTTGTGTGTCAAGGTTTTTGTTTTATAGATGTCTCTTTTTCTCATGTTTAAATAGTCTTTTATTTTTGAGATATTTTCAGCTATTTACTAAAAGGGGAAGAGCATTGCTTAGAGATTTTTTGATTATCCAACAACTCCTTCAGTCCCTACTCATTTATGAGTTTTGTTCCTGTATAAATAGTTTTTGTGTCTGTGTGAATATTGTTCTGGGGCTGTGCTGATGCCCATGTTTACCTAGCACTGCTTTTTTTTTCTTTTCAAGGACCTGCTGTCGTATTGGGCAGTAAGTGGGGTCTTTTCTTTATTTTTAAATTTCTTTTTCCTTTCAGCATATTATTTTTAAAGTTCTCATAGCAGTATATATTTTATGGTATGCATATTCCCCTACTATTTCTGTTCTCAAATGTCCCCATTGATTTGTTCCTTTGTTTTCATAGACAGTTTTAATTCTATCTTCATGTCATACAGTCATAATTTCATACACATTTTATGTGTCTATAAAATCTAGGAACAACAAATCAGAAAAAAAACATAAAATTTGTCTTTCTAATAGTGACTTTATTTGCTTAAGATCTCTACTCCATCCATTTTCCTGAAATGATGTAATTTAAATCTTCTTTTTTGTTGAAAAATTTTCCATTATGGATGTACATCACATTATCTTTTTCTGGGAAGATAATGAACATTTTAATATATTTTCAACTCCATTTTCAGTCCACATAAATAAATCAGTTTTCATGCAAAATACACAAAGATTCCATTAGACATTTTTTAATTGACTTTATTGAGCTGTACATTTTTTTCTCTGCTCTACTCCCTCTCTTTCCTCTCCCCTTCAACCATATTCCATGGTCCCCATGTTCCCAATTTACTCAGGGGATCTTGTCCTTTTCTACTTCCCATGTAGATTAGAGTCATGCATGTCTCTTGTAGGGTTCTTCTTGTTGTCTAGGTTCTCTGAGATTGTAAATTGTAGGATGGTTTTCTTTGCTTTATGTCTAAAAGCCACTTATGAGTGAGTACATATGATAATTGTCATTCTGGGTGTGGGTTACCTCACTCAATATGATGTTTTCTAGCTCCATCCATTTGCCTCCAAATTTCAAGATCCCATTATTTTTCTCTACTGTGTAGTACGCCATTGTGTAAATATACCACATTTTCCTTATTCATTCTTCGGTTGCAGAACATTTATGTTGCTTTCAGGTTCTGGCTATGACAACAATGCTGCTATGAACATAGTTGAGAACAAGTCTTTGTGGTACGATTCAACATCCTTTGGGAATATACACAAAAGTGGTACTGCTGGGTCTTGAGGAAGGTTGTTTTCTAATTTTCTGAGAAATTGCCATACTGATATCCAAAGGGGTTGTACCATTTGAACTCCCACCAGCAATGCAGAAGTGTTCACTTTACCCCTCATTCTCTCCAGCATAAGTTGTCATCAGTGATTTTGATCTTGGTCATTCTTACAGGTATAAGATGGAATCTCAGAGTTGTTTTGATTTGCATTTCTCTGATGACTAAGGATGTTGAGCATTTCCTTAAGTGTCTTTCAGCCATTTTAGATTCCTCTATTGAGAGTTCTTTGTTTAGGCCTGTACTCCATATTTTTTTGATTCTTTATTCTTTTGATGACCAATTTCTTGACTTCTTTGTACATTTTGGAGATCAGTTCTCTTTCTCATGTGCGTTTAGTGAAGATTTTCTTTCATTCTGAAGGCTGCCGTTTTTTCTTGTTGACCACATCCTTTGCTTTACAGAAGCTTTTCAATTTCAGGAGGTCCCATTTATTAATTGTTTCCCTCAGTGTCTGTGTTACTGGGGTTATATTTAGGAAGTGGTCTCCTATGCCAATGGGTTCAAGTGTATTTCTAACTTTCTCTTCTATGAGGTTCAGTGTGGTTGGCTTTATGTTGAGGTCTTTGATCTATTTGGACTTGAGTTCTGTCCATGGTGATTGATATGAGTCTATTTTCTTTCTTCTACATGTTGATATCCAGTTATGCCAGCACCATTTGTGAAATATTTTATTTTTCATTTGATATTTTTTTTGCTTCTTTGTCAAAAATTAGGTGTTCATAGGTCTGTGAACTAATATCTGTGTCTTCAATTCTGTTCCATTGATCCTTCTGCTTATTTTTATGCAAATACCATGCTGTTTTCAGTACTTTAGCTTTGTCATGGAGTTTGAAGTCAGGGATTGTGATGCCTCCAGAAATTCCTTTATTGTACAATATTGTTTTGGCTATCCCGTTTTTTTTTTTTTTTTTTGCTTTTCCATATGAAGCTGAGTACCATTCTTTTGAGGTCTGTGAAGAATTTTTCTGGGATTTTAATGAGCATTGCATTGAATCTGTGGATTGCTTTTGGTAAGATTGCTGTTTTTACTATATTAATTTTATTTACCCAAGAGCACAGGATATCTTTCCATGTTCTATTATCTTTCAATTTTTTTCTACAAAGACTTGAAGTTCCTGCCAAACTTTCATTTGCTTTGTTAGAGTCATACCAAGATATTTTATGTTAATTATTGCTATTGTAAAGGGTGTTCCTGTAATTTATTTTTCAGCCCAAATATTGTTTGTATATTGCAGGGCTATTGCTTTTTTTTTAGTTTATTTGTATCCAACCATTTCACTGAAGGTGTTTGTCAGCTGTAGGAGTTCCCTGGTTGTATTTGTGGGGTTTCTTATGTACACTATCATACAATCTGGAAATAGTAATATTTTGACTTTTTCCCTCCAATTTTTATTCCCATAATCTCTTTTTGATTTTTATTGTTCTTGCTAAAACTTCAAGTGCTTTATTGAATAGACATACAGAGAGTGGACAGCCTTGTCTTGTCCCTGATTTCAGTGGGATTGCTTTAAGTGTCTCTCCATTTAATTTGATGTTCACTATTGGCTTGTAATATCTTGGAACTTTATCTTGCCTGCATGGAAGTTGCATGAGTCTTCTCTGGTTGTTCACAGGGAACATAGTCAAAGTGGTAATGTAGCACAGTGGTTATGAGTAAAGACTATCAAATCTTACTAAGATGCAAAGTCCAACTGTTCCTTCTGAGAAATAGGATTTTAATAGTCACTTCAATGAGGTTTCATAAGAAACTAATGTATGTAAGAAAAGCAAAACTTCCAGTCCTATGTAGGGTGCTCCATAAGTGGGAAGGACTTTCCTGTTATTATCATGCCATGTCTTTAGTATCTCCATATGGCCTTTTAGAAACAATAAGGCCAACATGACAAGTTAAGTTTGTTCCCTGGATTCCTGGGAAGCAGTGAAGCTTTATGCTACCAGGTCCCACCATGTGTTGCATACTCTTCTGTGTCTGCTGATAAAACTTTGAAGTCTTCCTAAGAAGTCACCTCCTCTCATTTTCATGAGTAAGTGTTTTCTCTAATTGCCCTCTTCTTTTAAAATCATTGTTTTCTTTCTCTAAGCTGTGTTAATTCTAAGAAAGTTCATGAAAAGATGTTTGAGAAAATAAAATAATAATGGGTACTCACATGCCAGGCACTGGACTTGCTGCTCTTCTTGCCTTCTTCTCAGCAATTTTTGTCTTCATTGTTTGTCTTCATTGTGAAGATGGAGAACTCTGTGCTCAGAGCACAGCAGCTATTTCCCAAGCAGTGACTGTTGTCTGATAGCAGCATCTACAAGTCTAGGTATTGTACTGTTTGGTACATTACCATCCTTTGAAAGTACATGTAGTTCTTTCTAGAAGTAGCCACACTTCCTAGTGCTAGGATCCTAGCTACATTTCTCCATTTTAAAGTAATTAACTTACCTTGGTAATTATTAATTGTTTCAGAGTCACACTTTTACACATTTCAAAGATCCTTGTCTTTCAAGCTTTTGCCCATTAGCTTAAGAATACATTGATAATTTGTCATTGAAATTCTTTAAAAAGTTGTTGTTTACAAAATTACAATTCCCTAATTCCCATCTTTAATCTGTACTTATTAATTGGCAGCTGAACTATGTGAAAGGGGATTTTCATATTTATTTATAACAGCGTGTCCTGGTGGATAATTTTATTCCAATAAATGTTAATTTGCCCCAATATCTTTGTTATTTTTATATTTCTCTGTTTAGTCAACAGATCCTTCAAGATGACTTTGGGTATTTTTGACAAGCCCTCATCAATTTTTGAGCTTTTCTTTCTCTTATAATCTTTCTCCAGAAAGTTTTCCTGAATGATAGTGAAGCTATGTCATAAAAAATCTAAGTGTCCACTAATAACAACTTACAATTAGCCCGAATGGGAATAGGTGGAGGAAGAGATCTAAATCTGTCTGACTATCCAAAGGAAGTCTTACATGGGGGGTTTCCGGTTTATATGCATCTTATTTTTATTTTATATTGCCATGTAATAAAAACACTTTAACACTCCCTTAGCATGTACTAACATTTTGGTCTCAAAATTACACACAAATCAGGGTTCTTTCTATCACTTTCATGCCATATAAGTCCTTCAGCCACCCAACAGAGCTCCTTTGTCTACCAGACATGAGTATGGGACTGAAACTACCCACATGTTCAGACAGGACTATGGACAGCTTACTTACCCAATACTTCTGTGGTGCTCCATTTGACTTCAGCAGTCCTCCTGTGACATGCTGAAGGAGCTTTGTACTTTGAAGGCTGTCATAATCAAAATGCTGATTGAAGAGACATCATTGTAAAACCATATCCATATCTGAATCTTAGCTGAAGTGAAGAAAACACTCTTTCCTTTGCCCTCAGTTGAACTTTGTTCCCTGAAATTGAGGCAACAGAACTATTGTTCTCAAGATTCTGACGCTTATTTTAAAATCAGCTCTGTCAGCTTCTATTGCTAGCTTCTTTCTCCAAGAACTTGGAAATGTACCCGAAACACTGAAGAGTGAATGGTCGTCATTTCATCCCATTTGGTTCCACTTTCCCTATGAATGACCAGTCTAAAAATCACAGATACTTGATCCCCAAATGCAAGATTTCTGGACAGTTACATCCTTGACATCTGTGGTTGAAAACTGTTTTGAAGGGTGCCTGGACCCTGTAGTAGAGTGAGTAGCAGCCTGGCCTTCACTCACTGCCTGCATGTGTCATCCCTTTCTCAGAAGTTCGGACAACCAAGAGACTTAAATCAGTGCCAGCTGAGAATTAAGAAGTTAAAACTATCCTGCACCATGTGTGCCAGCTTACAAGAGATGCTCAAAGATCTAAGGACATTTATACCATGTACAAATGCCTCTGTTCTTATTTCCTGTCATGGCTTGTAGCCCTGATCCATTGATCACTGAAGATACTGAGGTTAGAAACTCAGTGTCTCTTGTTACATCTATCATGATTCCACATCCATTCTTGGCACGAAACAGAAGTTCAGTCTGGACATCTGCTAATTCCCTGTGCTTTTACTTTAACCATCTCCAAGCTTGTTTCCCAGTCCTACATCCTCACTCCTAGGGAAATCTCCAGCTTGCATTAGGGTACTCATAAGGATCCAGCATCTATGAGGGCTTATACATACTTATTTAGAACTCTATGGCATTTTTAAGCAGTAGAATTTAGGGCATACATTTATTTTCTGGACCTGTTGGTGTGGGAGGTTTTTCTGTATATGTGTTGCTTTTATTGGTTAATAAATAAAACTGCTTTTGACCAATGGTTTAACAGAGTAAAGCCAGGTAGAAAATCCAGACAGAGATGGAGAGAGAGAGAGAGAGAGAGAGAGAGAGAGAGAGAGAGAGAGAGAGAGAGAGAGAGAGAGAGAGAGAGAGAGAGAAGGTAGAGTTGGGGAGAAGCCATGTAGCCACAACAGGAGACAGATACACCCACCTGAGCCTGCCAGAACTTTGCTGGTAGGCCACGACCTTCGTGTGATGCATAGATTAATGGAGATGGGTTAGTTTAGATTATAAGAGCTAGCTAAAAATACGCCTAAGCTATTGGCCAAACAGTATTGCAAATAATGTAGTTTCTGTGTGATTATTTCAGGTCTAGGCAGCTGGGAACGAATGAACAGCCTTTCACCAACAACCTGTTACCTAATCCCTTTGCCTGTATCTTGGTTAAAAGTAAAAAGAATCTCAACAGATATTAGTGTAGATGGCATATGGTTTGTCGAGGTGCTGTGATGTCTGCCCATAATTCAAATTCTAACGAGACTGAGGGAGGAGACTCTCAAGTTCAAAATCTCAAAATCACCCTGGGCAATGGAGAGAGTCTGTCTGCCTGTCCCCATTCTCAGAAAAAGCTGCATGGACATTTTCAACACAGAATTAGAAACCTGGCCGAAATCATGGACTATGTAACCTTAGCAAATTAGTGCACTTTCCATATTACTTTTATTCTTTTAACCCATCATCATAGGTTTCTTGTGAAAATTGACCATTTTTTAACTCTACTGTCTATTAGCCATGCATGCACCTATCTTAGTTACTATTCTATTGCTGTGAAGAGATACCATGACTAAGGCAACACATATAAATGAAATATTTAATTGGTTTGCTGTGGTGATATTTTGCTTGGTTTTACAAATAAAGCTTGCTTGATGATCAGAGGATATCCTGTCCCTACAAGTCCTCAAACTCTCTGACATCTCTACAAAACCTCAGACTGAATATGAGCTTCTGTCTTCTCCCACCTTATATTCCTCTCTCTGTCCAGCCATATTGCTTCCCATCTCCACCTCCCTACTGCTGAGTATAGAATATATGTTTCCTTAAAGGACAGATTTTCCATAAATCTACTGGTTTTAACGTGTGATTTGTCTAACTTTACCTTCTGAGTGCTGGGCTCATGATGTGTGCTTCCAGGACCACCAAAATTTTGAATAATGAATAAAGCTACCATTGATGCTCAGGTGCCAGCTATTAGATGAATATTAATTTTCCAAGCACGTGATTCAATATCAAGGAGCACAACTACCTGGCCACTGTTTAGTTTACAAGAAACTGTCAAACCGTCTTCCAACATGGCCAAGAATTAGTACAACTTTCCTTTGTTTTCAGTCTTTGCCAGTATAGGCATCCCCAGCATTGAGGATTTTAGTGGGTTTAGTGGCTGTGCTGTGTCTTTCTCACTGCTCCAGCAATTCTTGCTTTTAGTTGCATTGTTTATCTTATTCCACAAATTGTAAGGAACGTGAAGGTTTCATTCTGGGCTATGCACTGTTTTTCTGTGACTGAAGCACTCAGACACACACGTGCTACACACGCAGACACTGATCTTAGGCATTAGTCCTAGCAAGGCAATGCACAAACTCAACTTCTTTCTCAACCTTGCAAGCATGTTGCAGTGAAAGAGCTCACACTAAGATAAGGAATTCTTCCTTTTCTTTTTCTTTTTGAGTGTCATGGAAGTTTTGCATGGAAGCTGGAAAAGCTCATATAATAAAGAGCTGAGAGATGATAATATTGGTTAGGAAAAGATAAATAATTCATCTGAATATATAATCATATATAGATAGACATTTGGAACTTGAGTTCTGATTTCTAAAAAACTTTAGAGTATGATTTATTTTGTTTAATAGCATGCTTGCTTTCTGCATCCATTTTCACCAGAAAACATACAAACATATTTTTATTCTTTAGAAATGAATAAAACTCCATTATGTGTCCATATGTAACTATATGTGTGCATGCACATGTGCACATGTGCATGTGTATGCATGCATGGTTGCACAGACACACAATTTTCTTTATTCACTTATCTATTGTTGAACTCCTAGAATGGTTCTACACTCTGTTATTATGAATAATGTTGCAATAAACAAAAATGTGTTGCTGTTTCTAGTATATGGTGAGTAAGATTCATTCAGGCATATATCCAGAAGTGATATAGGACATATGTTTTCTCCATAATAATTTTCATCGAAGCTGAATTAACATTTCAAAAGGCAGACATATGTGTTCCTTCATTCCAATATCTACATCAGCATCTCTTATTTGTTTTATGTTTTTTCTATTTTAAAATAACATTTTATTTATTTTTTGAAAATTTCATAAATGTATTATATCATGTAATAAACTCATAAACAGAATATAGCTATACCATATTGTTCCTCTACTTCCAAACACAACCCCAACTATGCCAAAGACTCCTCTAATGCATTTCCCTCCTAACTCATTGTTCTTGTTTGCTTGTTTGTTTACTTTTAATCCATTGAATCCAATTAATGCTTTCCCTTGGTGAATGGGTGTGGACACATCCACTAAAGCCTGGGCACCTTACTGGCGGCCAACTCCAAAAGAAAACTGGCTCTCTTTCCCCCAGCCACCAGCAACTATCAATAGCTCTATAGCTAGGGGTTAAGGCTTATGTATCCCTTTTTCCTTATATGCTGGAATTTTCAGTTGGCTTTTATCTTGTGCAGGGTAGGGGGCAGGTAACCACTGCTGTTGGGAGTTCAAATGAGGTAACAGCCAAGTTAGGTCCAGAAGGCAGTGTTTTACCATGCTCTTCTCCTCCATGCTGTGGGCTTTATATTCTTTCTGCCTATTCTTCCATGGTATGTTTAGGCCTTGGGGAAAAAAAGTAAGATTGATATAGATGGCTAATATTCACCTGAGCCCTCACAGTTACTAGTTATTACACTTTAGTAGTTGAAAGTCTCCCTATTATTGGTGACTCACTGCAACAAGAAACTTCTCTAAGGATAAGAGCATCACAAATCTATGGATATAAACATAAATACTTAGAAGATGGCTTGTCAACAGAAACATTTAGAGCAGATGACATCAGTAAATTCTCCCCCAGAGCCTACGTGCTCCACAGCCATGTTTTTGTCTTTGTTTTGATTATTGTTTTGTTGTTATTGTTACTGTTGTTATTTTTGCTTCCTATGCTTGCAATAAGAACCATTGGATTTCTCCCGTGGAAAAGGCCTCAAATATAATCAAGAGAACAACCGGTTAGTCCATAAATAATCTCACCACTATTGCACATTTTGCCTAGTCCATTTGTATTATGGTCTAAAGGGTACCTGCACTTGGACATTAAGACCATTAATTAATTAATTAATTATTATTATTTTTTTTTGGTCGTGGAAGCTTGCACAGCACCTACCAGACTGTGGAAACTAGCCAGCATGGAGTTTTCTGTTTAGTTCAAGATTTATGTCTCTGTGTCCTGCAACCAAAGTGTGATGTATCTTCATCAAAGGGGTCTTCCTATCTATGGTCCTTAGCCAATTGCAATGGCATTAGCCCATGCTGTTTTAGGTACCCCTTGAGAAATAGTCCATGTCTGATACTTGGATTTATTTAACAGCCCATGTCTTCAGGAAGCAGCATTGTTCACTTGTTATGATACCACTACTCAAATTCCTTGCTTTAAATTATATTTTCAATGAGAGTACAGAAGACTTCTTTTATAAGAACTCTTTATATATCTTTAACTTTCTTTATCCCACCCTACCTTCTTTTTTTCATGCATTCTCCTGCCCCAGGTCTAAACTTTTAGTATTCAATATCTTCTTTCTCTCTGTACTTTCATATAAAATGATTTCTTCTACATATTATTATATTTGCACTTAGCTTCCATGATCATGGGCTTCTGTACATCATTTTTGTTCACATTTGATTTTGATCAGTGCTTTCTCTCATTCCCTATCTCCCTCACTACACTACCTGCTGGCATCTTTCTGCTCCCATTTTCCTTCTTTCTATTTTATTTTATTTTTCCATTATTCCATTCTATAAAAGCATCTCCCTTTCCAATGATCTGTTTCTAATTTTCTGGCTTCCAAACACGTCAGAAGAGGGCATGCTTGTTTGTCCCAGCTGCCCAGCTAGCTTAGCCCCAAAATAACCACACAGAAACTGGATTAATTAAATTATTGCTTGGTCCATTAGCTCTAGCTTTTTATTGGCTAACTCTTACATCTTAATTTAACCCATTTCTATTAATCTGTATATCACCATGAGGTCGTGGCTTACCAGCAAAGTTTCAGCATGTTTTTGGTGGCAGATCCATGGCATCACCCCCCACTTCTTCTTCCCAGCATTCTGTTTAGTTTTCCCCTTCTAGTTCTGTTTCCCTATAGCTATGCTCTAGGCCCAAAGCAGTCCCTTTATTAACCAGTGAAAGCAACACATAGACAGAAGGACCTCCTACACCATTTCTCCTTTTCTTTTTAAACAAAAAGGAAGGCTTTAAATTTGACATTGTAAAATTACATATAACAAAACATATATCAAGCACGAATTACAGTTATAATATTTATATCTACTGTATCTTTTATCATAACTAAGGAAAACTAAAACTATAACAATAAATTTTTCAACTCCATCAAAGACTCCAGAAGGATATAATATTACTAAGTTAACAGGAAGTGCATTGTAAGCAACTTTCAAAACTCTAGAATTGACAGAGACATCTTGCTGCCTGGACAGTTATTCAAAGTTCTTCTGTACCATTGGGGCATTCATGTTTAGCCTACAGGCCCATAATATCCAGCAGACTTTTTCATGAAGCAGGAAATTTCAAAGACGATTCAGCCACTTTCTTTTGTATTCTGCAGAATGTCTCTCAGACACTTTCATGAAACAGGAACCCCGAAGGATCTCACTTTTAGGCAAGTTTAGCAGTCATTTCTCTCTTGGTCCTGCATGTCCTGTTCAGCAGTCCAGGCAAGAGCAGTTTCTTTCCCAAATGGCTAATCAACTCCATAAGGAGCCTCTTCAGTGCCCATCTTCCTCTTGAAGTAATTGGTTCTGCCAGAAACAGATGTGTCCCATTGTCATGAAAAGTCCTAACTTCTAAAACATTTTAAATGTCATATTTTGAAGGTCTCTGAATTATTGGAAGAAGCCCTAACTAACTGAAATATATCTCTATATATCTAGAGAACCTAACATGACTACAAAGCTTGACTACTATAGATTATCTATTAATCTATATTTCTTAATTATACATTACATTTTTAAATGAACTACACAAACACAATACCTTAATTAAGAGCAGAAATACATATACATATAGCAAAATTGACATTAAATTTGTATCAATAAACCAAGATCCATACCAATGCAAATTATCCATCTCTGTAGCACACCCCCCTTTAAATGTCCATACTGCTTCCTACTGTTTGGGGGCACTGTTAATCAGGTCTTTTATGGTGTATCCTGTGTGCTAAGTTCATCTCAGTCAGCAGTTGGGCAAAGTAATTTTTTGAGGGGTTTTAATGGTGACCTTTCAGAGGCTCTTTTTCTATTATCCCACACCAATCTGGAAGCAATCTACAGATTGCTTTGTGGAAACAAGAGAATAAACTCTTTTCCAAAGCAAGATATCCTTAGACTCAAATTTTGGAACCAAGATCCCTCTATGTTGGTTTAACTTAGAAGTCAATACAATGAAATGTCTCTCTATACTTAGCTCCTTCACAGAAAAAAAAAACCTCAAAGACAACACAATAATAGTACATAATCCAGACTCTCTGAATTACACATTCACTATTTACATAGAAAACAAAAAAATATGAATTAGGACCCACATATTAAAAAAATACAGTATTTGTTTTGGGGCCTGCATGACAAATAAGTAAAATTTCTAGATTCACAGAGCTACATGTGGATTTTTCATTACATCTCAGTAATATTTAATTTTATATAATTTTCTGCAGACAGTTATAAAGTCCTTTGGGTTTATAGCTAGGAAGAGTCAGCTGGGTAATGTGTCAGCTCAGTTCCTAGCATTTTAAGAAATTCCAGAGCAATCGCCACAGCGGCAGCTCCAGCTTACACTCCCACCAGTAGTGGTAAGAGTCCCTTCCTATCACAGCCAGACAATGTTTGTTGTTCTTTGTACTCCTGAAGTTGGCAGTGCTGACGAAGTAAGATGGGGTGGAGTCTTAAAGTTGTTTTCATTTGCATTTTCCTGACAGAAAGTTCCTGAGAACTTTTTGAATTATTACTAGCCATTTGTATTTCTTCTTTTGAGAACTTTCTGCTCAGTTCCATAGACCATTTTTTAAGTTGCATGTTCTCACTATGCAGCCCGGAATGTAATTTGTAGATCAGGCTGACTGAAAACTCAGAGAGATTGGCCTGCCTCTGCCCTCCAATGTTTGTACTACCTTGTCAGGTTTGGCTGCTTTAATTTTTGATGTTTAAATTTTAGGGTCAATTTTGTATATTTTAGAAAACATTTCTCCCATCAGACGTATAGCTGGTAAAGATTTTCTCTTTCTGAGACTTATTTCCTCACTTGATTTTGACAGTTCTGGTATTATCTTCTAGTGTTGCCTTTATTAAAAAATCACTTTTGACTGCTATATTTTTCTTGGTAATCTTAAAGTTTTACCCATTGTATTTACAAACCTAATTTTTCAGACTGCTAGAATGGCAGGATTTCCTAAGATGGACACTTTTCTACAAATTTAAATAAAATAGCCATGTTAGGCAATGCAAATTCATGTGACCTTTGCTTCTCTAAAAGAGAAAATGGTGCTGAGAACCCTTTAACATCTTCAACAAAATTAAAAATACCCTGGAGCTTTTATGTTTAAACCAAATGGATTGCTAAGTAAAAACAGCAATGAATTTGGAGAGTTTCAGTTTTTCTCAAAGAATCTATTAGACTATAACCTTCATCCACCCAGAAGACAGATAACGATGGCTAAGGACCTGTGATCATAGGATTCATTTAGTTAGTATTGGTATGGGGATTATGGAAAATAACTGTAAAGCTTATGAACTGGCACCAGCTTTGTCTTTATTTCTTGCCTCTTTCACACCATGTTCAAAGAACTTTCCATAGTTTTATATTTAATAATTTATCTTTATTTTTATTACAAACTTTATTCGTTTATTTTTAATTTTTTATTATTCTCTCATATATTATATCCTGATTGCAGTGTTACCTCCCTTTTCCCATCCCAGTTCCTCCCCTCCTCCTCTTCCTCATTTCTCTTCAGATAGGGCAGGGCTCCCACTGATACCAACAAAACATAACATATCAAGTTTCCCTTGTATAAGGTAACCCAGCAGGAGGAAAAGAGTTCCAAAAGCAATCAAAAGAATCAGTCAGTTCCCATATATACCATATATGCTCCAGACCTAGACCCACCCCTAGGCTCCCTGTTTGTTAGTTTTGTCTCTGTTAGCTCCCATGATCCAAGGTTAGCTGATTCTGTGGGTTTTCTAGTTGTATCTTTGACCCCTCTGGTTCCTACAATCCTTCATTTCCCACTTCCACAAGATTACCTGAACTCTGCTGGGCAGGGGTGTTGTATTTTTCATATTGAAATTGATGAAATTTACCTTGGAGATTGGAGATAAGCTTTTGTCTGCCTTAGCTTGTTCATTCCAGACAGTCACTAAGGCAACATTTCTCAGAAATTCACTGTTATCCACCTACACTTAATTTTGCTGGGGAATCAGCTCCATTGTTTCTTCAGGAAAACTTCTTAGAAGCCTTCCCTGATTTGCTCTATTCCTCACCATGATTGTCAGATTATGCAAAACAACAACAACAGCAACAACAACAAAAATGTCCTCTTGCAGCATTCTTCAAGTTCCTATCATCTCTAACACCAGATTTAGCTCATCATTTCAGTGCTAAATGTGTAGTAAGCTTGCAGTCGCTACAGCAATGCACACCATCGCGTGAATACAGTTCTAATTTATTTTTTATTCTTTTCCTTCCTCCTTCCCTCCCTCCCTCCCTCCCCCCTCTCTCTCTCCCTCTCTTTTTCTCTCTCTCTTTCTCTCTCTCTCACATACACACACAGAGAGGCGTGTATACACACATACGTATGCATATGTATACACATGATACACATAGTCTGAAAATGGTTTAGAAAACCCAAATGCATGATTTTTTTAGGTTAAATATCATGATTCCTCATTGCCTCCATATACTTATCCACATAGAGGTTTAGGTAAAACTGAATATTTTTTGTCATTAAACTATGTCATTTCAAATGATCTCATATGATGGTTTTATATCTTTGGAAAGATTAATTTTAACACTTAGATTTGCAGAACAAGCCATTAACTTGATTTATTATGAAACAGAAAACTTACTTAATTTGACCAGACACCATGCTGCCAAGTAATTTGACAGTGATGATATTGTTTTTCCCTCAGTGACTGAGATTAACAATGTCAATTTGCTAAGTTAATGCTTGTGTGAATATTGTCAATAAATAATTGAATGAATGAGTTGACTAAACACAAAGCAGTTTCTGACATCAAGACCTTCAAACTCAATTTAATCAGAGGCTACATTTCCAATGTTGCATAAGACACAAACATTCTCTGTCTGATGAAAGAATCAAATGATGAAATTAAATGATAGCAATTATTATCTGAACAATTTGTTTGAGAAGCAACAATCCTCTTTCTGTAACAGCTGCTGTGAAATTTTCAACTAAAGAAACATGCAGTTACTACAATATTTTGATTTGCTAAAATTCCCTTTAATGAATCTTATAGAGATATGCAATCATGCAACTAAATAAAGTCTTTCCTCCTTGAATCATAGAAATATTATTCAATTAAGATGGAATAAAGTCTTTGTCAGGCAGTTAATTTTGAAGTGAATTTTGAGTTACATCTACTTTCTCTTCCTTCTAAATTTTGCTTTCACCATTTTTTTTTTGTTAAAGCTATCTTAACAGAGACTGATTTTCTTTGGTCTGGAGAATACACACCAAATGTAGCTCACAGAGAGGAGTATGCCCTTTGATACAAGGGATTTCTTTTATGCAGCTCTAAATAAACATGGAAAGCCTTGTGTATTAACCACTTAATTTTTGATAAAGTGAATTTGTCCTTAATTTGGTTCTGTTTGAGGAACGCTTAATGAGCAAAGCAAAGAAGTGCTTTACAAAACAGAAATACATTAACTCCACAAGAATTTGAAATCTAAATTTTCTTCTTTTACTCTATAATTTGTATTGAGAGAAATAGAAAATTTGTCAGAGTGACCTAATTGTTTTCTGCCTGAATTATGCTATTTATGCTTGACTAAAACATTTCATACACGACAAGGGTCAGGAGCCGATAAAAAGTGGGAGAGCATTGCTTCAAGGATAGCCAAGAACTGACCCAATTAAAAATGTGACCATAGTATGCTTCTTCTACACACCCCAAGGACAGATAGGAATGGGCCAATTGAGAACACACTTATGTCCATACTTCATTTGTATAATGATATTTTATGTTATTTGTGGCTATTGTGAAAGGTGATGTTTCTCTGATTTCCCTCTCAGCTTCGTTATCATTTGTGTATAGGAGGGTTATTGATGTTTTTGAGTTGATCTTGTATCTTGCCACATCACTGAAGGTATTTATCAGCTGTGGAAGTTCTCTGGTAGAGTTTTTGGGGTCACTTATGCATACTATCATATCATCTGTAAATAACGAAAGCTTGACTTCTTCCTTTCCAACTTGAATTCTCTTGATCTCCTTTTGTTGTCTTAATTGCTATTGCCAAAACTTCAAGAACTATGTTGAGAAGATATGGAGAGAGTGGACAGCCTTGTCTTGTTCCTGATTTTAGTGGAATTGCCTTAAGTTTCTCTCCATTTAATTTGGTGTATATTGCTTTTATTATATTTAGATATGTTCCTTGTATCCCTGATCTCTCCAAGACCTTTATCATGAAGGGGTGTTGGATTGTGTCAAATGATGCTTTTTTAACATCTAATGAAATGATCATATTTTTTTTCTTTCAGTTTATTTATATGATGGATTACATTGCCCGATCTTGACTTGCCTTCTAGTCAGACTGATGAACATCTTAAATATCACCATAGACCCTTCATCTAGCAACTGATGGAAACAGAGGCAGAGACCCAAATTGGAGCGCTAGACTGAGAGATCCCAAAGTCCAATTGAAGAGTGGGAGGAATGAAAAGAGATCAAACCAAGATGGGTTCACCCACTAAAACGGTTTACCCGAGCTAATGGGAGCTCACCAACTCCAGCCAGACTGGTAAGGAACAAGCATAGATCCAAACTAGTCCCTCTGAATGTGGTTGATAGTTGCATGGTTGGGGCGGACTGAGGGGCCACTGACAGTGAGTGGCACCAGAATTTATCTCTACTCCATGTACTAGAATTTTGGGATCCTATTCTATTTGGATGTATACCTTGATCAGCCTAGAAAAAGTAGGGAGGGCCTTGGACCTTCCCCAAGCAATGTGCCTTACCCTCTCTGAGGATTGGATGCAGGTAGGTGGGAGGGTCTATGCAAGGAATGGGAGGAGCCCCCACGTCAACGCCACTGGGCACCCACATAAGTAACACAAAAGTTCTTTGTTGATTTTCCCATGGCACAGAATGAGATAAAGCAGATGTTATTCAGCAGACCTCTTTCAAGAAAAGCCTAATTTTTATGGGAAGAAATACTTGTGTCAGAATTTGAGGGAGGAGGTGAAACTTCTTCCGGGGCACGCCTACTCAGAGTAAGCTATCTTCTAATGAAGAAGAGGCATCTATTCATAGGAGGACATTTTTGTTTGTTTTCCTTTAGCGAGACAATGAGATGAATATACAGTGGTGTTTAGGATCAAGCTGAGACTCAGGTTGCTAGAGTGGAAATAATGGTTTTCTGCAGGTAGCAAGGACAGCAAAAACATTTGGGCTGACTTCATTTACCTGATGATAATTAATTACTGAAGTACATTTAGTATGGGGAGTACTCTGTTTTCTAATCTATGCTGTACACCTACCTATGAGCTATTTTGATAAATTCTTCATTACCCAGGATTAATAAATAGTAGTGAATGGGTCTCATAGGGGAGAAACGATTCCTTGAGCTGCGTTTTAGCAACTATCCAGATCACACACTGAGAATTAAATGAAAACATTGTGCACATGGATGTCTGGCTGCTAGAGTATACAGTACCAATCCTCTGCATTTTGTTTTCTTGACATCTTTAACCTGAACCTGTGTCCTCTGAAACAGGAGAATGTCTGGTGGCCCTTGATCTGTTACCTGAGTTAATTGTGTGCTACAAGGACAAAGCCTTCAGGCATTAATGAATTGATGAGCTGGGATATTTTTCTTTAAAATCCCAGGCAGAGAGTAGATACCTTGATTTACTCTTACCACATTTGCTTTTTAATTAACATTAGTTAAGCAACATAACACCAGTTAATTAGCAAAGAAAACAATTCTGAGGACATTGAAATCATCTTTGCTCTTATTATGTTGCTGCAGATTTCTAACTGTGGTACTTAGCTTATTATTCCCTTTTCATCATTTTGGGATATTGACCTCTCTGCTTCTGTTGAATACAGTACATGAGTGTAAGTAGGCAGCAGGGTCACGCTTTTTCCCTCTATTACCTTAATCCATCCAAGGTATAAACTGCTTCCAATTATATGTGAGGTCTTGAAGTACCTTAATTCTTGAGGCTATTTTAATTTTGATTGTTTATCTATTATTAATTCTTAATGTAGACAGTTTCATTTCTTGTTATATGAGCTATTTGATTTACTCTTATCTTTGTAGAGAAAGGCATTTGCACAGACTTTTATTTCTTTGTATCTTCTTTAAAAGTTCTCTGAAATTTATACTACATTCAACACATTATATGTTAGCTTATCTCTTACATGCACCAGTGTGTGTATATGTGTGTCTGTGTTTGAGGGGTGTTTGAATATCTGTGTGTAGGCATGGAAAATGCCAGGTGTAATTCCCTAGGTGCTTTCCACCTTGTTGTTTTACCCAACATCTCTTCTTGATCTGTGCCTCACCAGTTCTCCCGGCTGGCTAGCCAGCAGCCTCAGGGCTCCATCTGTCTCTACTCCCCCAGTACTGGGATTACAGGCATTGACTATCACTCTTGGCTTTTTCTGTGGGTTCTACTACTTTATCAACAAAAGGAGCTATTTCTTTAGGTACTCATAACTTTAGTCATAAAACGTATTTTGTATTTGCTTTCAAGTGGGTATCTTATATAGCTATCAATTTCATTCTGAAACAACTGTGATTATGGTGCATATATAGACATTTTTGCCAATTTTATTAGTTTAAAATAGGTTTTTTCAAGTTTTGATTATACAAGAGCTTACATAAATAACAGACCTTAAAACATCTGTTCTTTACTGCATAGACAATTCTTTTTATTGTTTTTATTTAGCTATATATTTTCCCCTCCCTTCTTCCCCCCTCTTCTTCTACCTTCTCCCATAATCTCTACACTCCCAATTTACTCAAGAGGTCTTGTCTTTTTCTGCTTCCCATGTAGATTAGATTCATGTATGTCTCTCTTAGGGTCCTCTTTGTTGCGTAGGTTCTCTGGGTTTGTGACTTATAGTCTAGTTTTTCTTTGCTTTCTGTCAGAAAGCTACTAATGAGTGAGTACATATTATATATGATTTTCTGGGTCTGGGTTACCTCACTCAGTATGATGTTTTCTAGATCAATCCATTTGTCTTTAAACTTCAAGATGTCATATTTTTTTCCTCTGTATAGTACTCCATTGTGTAAGTGTACCACATTTTCTTTATTTATTCTTCAGTTGAGTGGAATTTAGGTTGTTTCCAGGTTTTGACTATGACAAATAATGCTGTTATGAACATAGTTGAGCACATGTCCTTGGGGGTATGAATGAGCACCCTTTGGATCTATACCTGACAGTTCTTTAAAGGTTTTATATTGTTTTCAGGGTGAAAAATCTCAGGAAGATTACCAGATGTGTTCATGGAAGGGAGTTTCAGAGGTAAATGCTGAACAGTTTCAGCTATTAACAAATATCAAAGTGGAAAGAAGTGCACAAACTGAAAAGTAGTCAGCTAGGAGACTATTGCATCTTTAGAACATGAAGTGTTTCAGTTAATAAAATACTGAGGCATAGCTATTACTATTCTTAGATGAAGATGATGAAAGATGAGAAATACTTTCTCTTACTGTTATAATACTCCAGGACCAACTGCAGCTGGAGTATAAAGGTAAGTACTCTCTTCCTCTGGTCCACATGGAAAATCTAAAAAAACCTACAGTGAGAGTCAACCTTTGCATGAGTTATCCTGTTTTATTTATACCCTGTCCTCTCTTCTGAATGAAAGACTGTTTTATGGACTAAGAAGAAAAGAAAAATCTCCTTCAAATGTTCTATCTGGAGTGAGATGTCAGTATCCATCCTGAATACATATTTTTGTTAAACCTTTTAAGTTGTCAGCTTACAATTAGACATTGTTGGTGCTTGCCATCAGAAAATCCCAACAATGTTATTTTCAAAGTAGATTGCAATCTGGCTTCTGTTATCGATCTACTATTTCCATCAGCCGTATCTGTAGCAGTCTGGCTGGACACCCTGCTTTCTCCTCTGTCTCCTTTTAGGCTCCTCTCAGCAAAATAGCCACATTGGTCATTTTAAAAGATGTATCTAGTAGCTTTCACTCTGCTAAAACAGGCAACACTTAACACATTTCATCTCTTCCTAAAAGTTAAGAACATCTCAAATCACCTAAGAGCTGGCCATGAGGTAGCCACCTATTGTCCTTGTAAAATCTGTTTCCCACTACCGTTCAATACTAGGCCAGTCTCCTCTTCCTTTACACACTGTAATTGCATCATCCATCAGGAAGCGTCTACTCTGGATTTGCCTTGTTTCTGGGACATTTGTTTCCCAATACCTACCTAGCACCACCCTCCCCTTCTACATTTGAGGCTTTGCTGAAAATACCTACCCCAAAAAGTTCACTTTGGCCATTTATTTAATTTTTTTCTCTCTTTCCCCTCAATGGCATTACTAGGTTCTGTACTGCTTCTTCTTTTGCATCTGTTATACTAAATAACAAATACTTAATTCATAGTCATAGAATTAGGTCAATATATTAATATGCTTATCTCAGTGTCTCTCAAAGAAGCAGGACAAAGCATTTATTATATGGGTGTACTATGGAATTTTCTTTCTGTTACATATTTGCAATATAAACCCCTTTAATTTTGCTATATTAGGAGCATTTAAATAAATAATTTCATAAATCAGTAATGCTGTGTTGTGCATATTAAATCAGATTGTGCATGCACTGTTTAAGCACAGGAATAGGTGTGGAGCACATGCTACACACCTTGACAATAAAATGCATGCATGGTTTGTTTCCCTTGGTTCATCATTAGGACTCCATTTCAGCATGTGTGAAATTCTAACCAAAAGGTCCTTCCAGTTCTAGACAAGACCTAGAGATTCCTGCTATCACAAAGTCTTAATAACTACTTCTTTTGTGTTGACATGTCAAATGCAATAGCTCCAAAGAAAAAAGAAGTAGATTTATATACTGTACTACTAACACATCCTTTTAGCTAATGCATGAGAATTGACAGTAGTTGAGAGCACTCCAAAGCCTTCTCTGACTATTATTTAATTGCATTGCTTTTCTGTTGCATAAAAGAAATGACTCTATATTCTTTTTAACATATTGCAAAGAAAATGACTGTGCTTCCAGAAAATAGTTTTAGGGGTCATAAAAAAAGTCCTTAGGCAAATAATTTTAAAGCAAAATATAAAATTTTACTCACATAGTTATTTAAGCTACTTAAGTGCAGTTAGAAATCTGTCAAGGAGAATGGAGTCTCAAAGCTTTATTTATTGGAAATACTATGGCACTGGAACATTTACACACGTGGGTAGGAAGTTTGAGGACTGGAAGTGATTGATGGCGAAAATGCTGTGGACTCTATTTTTTTAAAAAAATGTTTTGATTTCTTTTCATTCCAAAATATTGCATGACTGTAGTGCACAGCCATGTACAAATTTGTAAATGCAAGCAATTTTAAAAGACATCCAGATATCGGGCTGAGGAGGAGATGGCTCAGTAGATAAGAGCACTTGGTGCTCTTCTATAGAAACTAGGATCAGGCCCCTGCACCCCCATGGTGTCTCACAGCTGTCTGTAATTCCAGCTATCACACACTGTTTTCTGGACTCTTCTGGTGCTGCACACATATGATATAAAGACATGCATGCAGGCAAAAATCTCATACACATAAAATATAAATAAATAACCAAAAACACAGATGTAGTCATGAATCATTCTAGCTATGGAAATGGAACTGTGTAGATGGGCCTACAGTTTTAGATTGCACTAGTAGTTACTATTGTGCTGTGTTGTGCAGTCGTAGGGATGCCGTTTCTACCATGTGCCTAGCACCTTCTCAAATACCACCTCACTCTTCTCTCATCTATTTGGATTCTAAAAAGTGCAGGGTATCTACTTTCTCCCTGGAATTCCTGTTTGTTGTACAAAAGTGCCCACCAGGGGCTGGAGAGATGGCTGGCTCAGTGTTTTGTTTTAGGGCACTTGCTGCTCTTGCAGAGGACCCAGATTCTGAACCCAGCAAAGTGATCAACAGTAGTGTTTGACTCTAGTTCCATGAGATCTAATGACCTTTTCTGGCATGGGGTGCACATTCATACATGCAAAACAAAACATTCATGTACGTGAAATTAAATAAATAGTTTTTAAAAGTATCCATAAGAGGGTGGCTTCTTTTTGCTAGGTAAGGTCATTTCTAAATGAGAGCTGTCCAGTAGAGCTTCCTCCAACAGATGGTAGCACTAGCCACATGTCTGCTAAGCACTTGAAATGCAGCTAGGATCTGACTTAGATTGGGCTTCTCATTGTGCTGGCTTTATCCACTGTTCACTCATTGTTGGTCAGCTCCCAAGTGTCAAGCTCTGTACATAGGCTATTGTCAATGCTCTTGTATCCCTGGCAACCTGCAAACATTTGGAGGCCAGCCTACATTGCTCATAGCTTAGTGTTTGTTATTGCCATTATCTTCCTCCAGCTGTTACACTTCTGGACCTTCTGAAGAACATCTTGTCTTCCATAGCAAAGAATACTCTATTAAAAAAGTATGAAGGTGTCTGTAACATAGCACCATAGCAGAGCTATGCCGGGAAGCTAGTCAAAAAGGCAGTTGGATGGACTTTGCTGTTGTCTGAGTCTTTGCTTTACTCCCCCTTTCTGTGTTTTGCTGGCCAGGGTCACATATGGGTGGGAATCAGGCCTGAGGGTTGGGTTTCACGAGAGGGAAACCACTAGATGCCTATAGCCCCCAATTCAGAGTTAAACCTGACTGTGCTGGGATTAGATGTGTGCACCCCCATTCCTGGCCTGATGGTTCATCTCACTGAGGGAAAAGGGTCTATGGTGAGGACAAGATGCAAATTCAGATTAAGCTCTGCTGAATCCTCTGTGCCTCTTTCTAACTGAGTCCTCAGCACACAGCACAGGGAATTGCAGAGTTCTGTCTCACTGTTCTTGGCTGTGAGATTTTCACCTATTCCAGTTCTGGAGGGCAACAAATCCTTCCCAACTTGGCTTTGGCTTATTTGCAAACACAATGTGAATGGTGTCCCGTTCTAGTGCATTTTCTCAGTCTGCAGGGTGTACCTCATGGAAGGAAGCAAGAGTCAGAGAAGAGTGTCCATCAAAATGGCAGAGGACTCTTCCTCCTCGTTAGGGTTTGTGGAAGTACCTTGGTGGGTCAGGCCCAGGGGATGCTGCAAAAATCACACCATGAAACAGATCTCATACAAGAGATTTTCAGGGAGAGTGAAAGGTTTCCTCAGAGCAGGGGTGAGAGAGACAGACAGACAGGAAGGCAGGCAAGCAGAGAGACACACAGAGAGGGGGGCAAGAGAGAAGTTTGTGATAATGAGGAAGTACTATTTTTTTTAATTTTTATTGATTTTTTTCTGTGGATCTCACATCATGCATTTAGATCCCACTTATCTCCCTATTCCCTCAGATCCACCCTCTGCCCTTCCAACCCTCCCCCACCAATAACAAATTTAAAACAAAACAAAACAAAATAAATAAAACAAACAGAAAGGAAAAGAGAGAAGAATCTTGTCATGGAAGCTGTGATGTGTCCTGTTGAGTCGCACAGTTTTCTCTTGCTTTCCGAGGATAAGTCATTGTTCTGATTCAAGGTCTCTGACTTGGGGTGCACCACTGATAATGGGCTCTCCCTGGGCTCCTCTTGGATATCCTATTGTCCTGTGTTGTGAAGATCCAACAATCCACAGATGAGGTGGGTGTTGGGCTGTGCCAACTCATAGCCCTGGTTCTGGGCCTGGGTGTCCAGCTCACCAACTTCCCCCACTATCATCCCTGGATGAGCTCTCCAGCACTGCTTCAGGCAGCCCATCCAAGGAAACCCACAGCAAGGAGTAGAGTCAGGCCCTCAGATACAGGTCACCCACACTCACACCATCAAGGCCAACTCTAGTTTTTTCCGGGGTCTGTTTTCCCAATTGCTGTAGAGGACATACAAGGTGGTGGAGGGGAGTGCAGCTCACCTGCTTGCTGCCCTTTCCCCCTCGACAACCAGGTCAGCTCTAGTGTGCTGTCCAGGGCCCACTCTCGTGTTACAGCTGGTGAGGGGCAAGGCTAGTTCTCTCATTCTTCCAACCAGGGACCAGCTCTCTTACAGGTAGCAAGGGCTGGAGGGAGGAGGGCATCTTTCCCTCATTCCTGCCACTGCATGGCAGAGAGGAGGGCAGGGTCAATTCTATTGCTCTCATGCCTTCAGGCCTGGCTTACCTGTGTCCCTGACAACAAGGTCAGCTCTAGTGTGCTGCCAAGATGGAATTCAGAGCTCATATGCGCTCTCTTGTGTGCTGCATCCAGTGAGAGTCAGGGCTAGCTCTCCGGCTTTTGGGGACCCTGGCTGGGGCCTGCTCTCTCACCTGCTGCAGGTGGTAATGAACAAAGGGGGATAGGGCATCTTTCTCTCACCACACCACCACATGGCAGATGAGGGGTTTATGGGGTCAGCTCTCCTGTTCTGATGCCCTCGGTGTTAGCTCACCTGCATCCCCAACCACAGGAACCACAGGGTCAGCCCTAGTATACAGGTAAAGCACATGCCTGCCTGTGGAGAGGGGTTGGGGTATCTTTCCTGAGTGTGGCAGTCCAGCTCTTCCCTGAAGGGAGGGGCCAGCTCTCCTGCAGCAGCATCAAGTGAGGAGGGTAGGACCAGCTACTCCAGGACCATTGAAGGTCTGGGACGGCTCAGTACAATGTGGTTTCAATGAAGCCCTGTGTTAACATGGGCCATGGATATCATAACAGACCCCAGATGCAGTATGATTGTGGACCTAGACATGTACCTCAGCTACACCTCATCTCAGACATCACTGTGGCCCTGGAGATAGCACAGGTCACCTGGATCAGTATGACCCTAGTGGCGGTATGGCCCTTGGGCATTATCATGGTCTCAGGTTGCTGACCAGATGCTTGGCATGTGCAGAGCACTCAGTGGTAAGAGGAACCAAAAATATCACTCCAGTTACTGGCTGCTGCAAGGCCATGAACCCAGACGTAGCCCTGGGCATTGTACTGGGCCCAGATGCCTCCATGGCCCCAGGTGGCCACACCAACCCAGACTAGCAGGGCCACCAGGGAACTTTTAAAGGGCAGGTGTGTCACATTTGATTGCTGGCGGCTGGTGATAATGTAGCTGCTGATGCTGATCCCTGAAGGCAGGCTGGAAGAGCACTTGCCTTCTAAGGCTCCTCCCACTGCCTTCAGGACCTGTTGTCTGAGCATCATTATGGGAGTCAACACCTTGGTACTTGGTAAAGACAAGTGGTTTCTCTCCTCAGCAAAGGAGAGCCTCAGAATACTGGCATTCCGTGAATAGCGGCTAAGCTGTGAGAGTTGTAAGCTCCTGTGGAGTCTGCAAAAACGCAAGAATATTGATGGAAAAGGGAAATGAAGAATGAGTTGGGACCAGTGCCAACGTTGCTTCTGGTCGGCCATACGTACATTTTACTTTCTCAAGTACTTGCTTCACAGAACAGGCGATGTCAATACTGAGTCTGGCTGCCTCATAGGATTTGTATTGTGGGCCAAGTGTGGAAGTTCTTTGGAACACAGAAAATACTGTGGAAAAGCTTATTAAGGTAATTACAGCCACCTTCAGGACATTTCATCTGGAGAATAGAGATATCGAGCATGCAGTAGCCTTTATTTTAAAATAATCTTTTAATTTGAAGGAGCATAAATTTAATAAGATACCTTCTTCCAGAGAATAAATTACATCTTGAGAATTAATTAGGCATTGTGGAAGCTACATAAATTTAAATAGTAATTTTCCGGATGAGTTTCTGGTGGCCTACTCAACTTGATACAGCTTATGAATGGGTCAACTTACTATCAAATTGTAATTTCTGGACAAGAAAATCTGGCACAATAATTCAAACTCTTCCAGCCAATTAGTCAGTAAAATGAAAATAGTGTTCTTTAAGGTGTGAATTGTATAAGCACAAAAAGATGGCAGTCTACGCCTCATGAAAAATATGCCCTCTCAAAGGAGAGACAAATTGCTTTAAGAAGAAATAAAGGAGGAGGGAAGTAGGTAGGCTGACTACAGACCTTTCCTTTTCCCTTGGCTCTTCCAGATACCACCCCCAGTCTCACCCCCAGCTCTGCAACAAAAAATCTGTACCAGTCTCGCCCCCTATCTCTTGTGGATCCCACAGATATCCTCCACTTAACCCATTACCCCCATACACACTCATGGCGTTATTCTAAGCCTTAACTCCAGCAGGTGTTCCCTGGGAACGTTCAGGCTAGTCAAGTACAGAAAACAGGTACACTAACACCAGAGCTTCACCTCTCCCTCAATTGCTCCAAATCAAATGCTCCCGTCTCATCCCCAACTCTGCAGCAGAACACAGACTGCAGCCTGCCTCCTCCTCCTGCCCATCCCCATCTCTAGTGGGATCCACAGATCTTCCCCCTTCTAACATCCTTTCCCAAGCTTATTGCTTTATACTAACCCCAGCTCCAGCAGACACTCCCTGCGATTCCATAGGCCATGCTGTGCAGAGAAACAGGTAGCTTAAGTACAGATTTTCGCCTATCCCTCTACTCCTCCAAATCCGATTGCCCGGTCTCATCTACAGTTCTGCACTCATCTATAGTGGGCCACACAGATCCTTGATGGAGGAGAGTTATCTGTCTGTTTCTTTCATTGGTTAATTAATAAAGAAAACTGCCTTGGCCCTTTAAGACACAGAAAATTAGGTAGGTGGAGTAGACAGAACAGAATTGTGGGAACAAGGAAGTAGAGTTGGGGAGACACTTCAGGCATTCACCATAGGGAGTCTCCATGCTGCTCCTCTCCGAGATGGACGCAGGTTAAGATCTCTCCTGGTAAGCCACACCTCGTGGTGCTACCCAGATTACTAAATATGGGTTAAAGGAAGATGTGAGAATTAGCCAATAAGAGGCTGAAACTATGGGCCAGGCAGTGTTTTAAAAGAATACAGTTTCCGTGTAATTATTTCGGGTGTAAAGCTAGCCGTTGGCCGGGTGGCGGGACGCAGCCCTGCCGTTTCTCACTACAGATCCTCCAGCTGAAACTTCTTTCTCCACACCTGTTGCTTTGTCCTAGCTCTCAATGTGAGTGGCCATCCCCTCAAAACCCACAGACCAATCTAACCTGAGAAACAAGCGGGCTAACTGTAAATCTTCACCCCTCCCACCAGTTCTTCACTTCCCCACGTCCAGTCCCCCAGTTCCATCCTCTATGTCCTGATTCCCAGGAATTAACTAAGAAGATTCAGGTGGAACACCCTGCTTCCCTCCATTTTGTGAAGCCTATCCACTATCCCCACTCCATCTGTACTCTGAAGTGTCAGGACCCAATACCCAGAAACCATCATACATGGAACCTCCAATGCTGGCATCTGTCAGGACCCCAGAATATTTTTTTCTATCAGGAGAACACAAACAACACCCTCTCCTAAAAATCAGAGAGAAGATAGAAACCAATGAACAAAACACCCACCCAACAAGACAAGACCAGATATTAGCATGCATCTAGAATTACAGTCTTTCCAATCACAGATGCTTATATGCCAGTGAAAAACACAATCAATAACAGGCAGGGCAATATGTTCCCACTAGACCCCAGCAACACTACCACAGCAGACCCTGAATTTTCTAACGTAACTGAAGCACAAGGAAAGGACTTTAAAACAGCCTTTATAAATACATAAGAGGTCTTTAAAGAGGAAATGAATAAATCTTCTTAGGAAATGTATGAAAACACAAACAGTGGGAATGAATAAAAGAATTGAAGTTCTGAAAGTTGAAATAGAATCAATAAAGAAAACTCAAACTGAGGGAAATCTGGAAATGAAAAATTTAGGAACATGAACAGGAATCTCAGAGGGACTTCTCACCAATAGTTTATAAAATATTGAAGACAGAAACTAAGGTATTGATTGAAGAAATGGATACTTAATTCAAAGAAAATATTAAATCTAAAAATTTACTGGTAGAAGACATCTAGGGAAATCTGGGACAGTCTGAAAGAAATGAACAAACAAGTAATAGGAATAGAGGAAGAAGAAACACAGGTCCAGGCTCAGAAAATATTTTCGACAAAATCATTGAAAAAATTTCCCCAACTTAAAGAAGTATATGCCTTTGAAGGTATATGAAGCATACAGAACACCAAATAGATTGGTTCAGAAAAGAAAGTTTTCTCAGCATATAATAATAACTAAAGCAACAAAACAAAGAGATAATATTAATAGCTGAAAGGGAAAAAGACTGGGTAACATATAAAAGCCTATTAAAATCATACCTGACTTCTCAAAGGACCCTCTAAAATACAGAAGGGCCTGGACAGATATGTTGCAAACTCTGAGAGACCACAGGTGCTAGACTAGACAACTACACCCAGCAAAACTTAAAATCACCATAGATGGAGAAAATAAGACATTCTATAATAAAACCAAATTTAAGAAAGATATGTCTGCAAATATGATCTAGACAGAGGTCCTAGAAGCAAAACTCCAACCCAAAGACGTTAACAACATCCAAGAAAACACAGGGATAAATAATTCCAGATCAGAAAAGTTAAAAGAAGGGAAGCACACCACACTACACACACACACACACAGAGAGAGAGAGAGAGAGAGAGAGAGAGAGAGAGAGAGAGAGAGACCATGACCATCACCACCACCACCAAGAGCAACAACACTTTCTTTCATTGATCCTTTATATTGTTTTGTCACTTCCATTTTTGAACAGAAAAGATACACAAAAGGATCCTTCTTTTTGCTACATCCAAGAAACACAGTTTAACCTCAAAAACAGGCATTATCTCAGGATAGAGCTGGGCATTCAAAGCAAAGAGACCTAAGAAACAAGCTGGTGTAGCCATTTAAACATCTGACGAAATAGACTACACCAAAACCAATCGGGTAAATCGCATATTGATCCCAGTACACTGACATCAGGTGACTTCTGGACCCTACTCTTTCTAATAGGCAGATCATCTGATCCGGAAAAATTAAATTAGAGAAATGCTGGAGATTACTGAAGTTACAAAGCAAATGTCAGCAAAACACTTCATCCAAACACAAAAGAATATACCTTCTCAGTAGCTCATTGAACTTTCTCTAAAATTGACAACATTCAGACACACACACACACACACACACACACACACACACACACACACAAATTCTCAATAGATACAAGTAAATTGAAATAAAACCCGACATCCTATCTAGCCACTGCAGAGCAAGGCTGGTTATCAACAACAGAAGCAACAGAAAGCTTACAAACTCATGAAAATCAAACAACTCTCTACTGAATTAAAACTGGGTCATGACAGAAATGAATAGAATTGAAAGAAAATGAATGCACAACATAACCAAACATACCAGAGATAATGAAGGCTGTTGAACAGGATAAAGGGGCAAGGAAGGAGAACTTGAGGGAACAGGATAGTTGAGATGAGGAAGGACAGAGATGAGAGCAAGGAATGAGATATTCTGATTGAGGGAGTCATTATGGGGCTAGCAAGACCTGGCACTAGAGAAATTTCCAGGAGTCCACAAGGATGACCCCAGTTAAGAGCCTAAGCAATAGAGGACAGAATGCCTGATCAGGCCTTGCCCTGTAGTCAGATTGATGAATATCTAAAATGTCACCATAGAAACTTTATCGAGCAACTGATGGAAACAGAGGCAGACCCACAGCAGAGCACTCTCAAAGTCCATTTGAAGAGTGGGAGGAGTGAGAACATGACCAAAGAGGTCAGGCCTATGATGCGGATACCCACTGAAACAGTTTACCTGAACTAATGGGAACCCACCAACTCCAGTCAGACACAGAAGGAACCAGCATAGGACCAAACTAGTCCCTCTGAATGTGGTTGACAGTTGCGTGGCTGCAGCAGATTACAGGACCACTGACAGTAGCAGGTGGATTTATTCCAACTGCTTGTACTGGCTTTTGAGGAACCTATTCTCTTTGGATGGATACCTTGCTCAGCCTAGACATAGTACGGAGGAGGGCCTTGGACCTTCCCACAAAGCAATGTGCCTTACTCCTCTGAGGGGTGGATGTGGGGGTTGGGTGGGAGTAGGTGGGTATAATGGGAGGAGGAGAGGGAGTGGGAATGGGGATTTGTATGTAAAATGAAAAAGATAGTTTGTTTTCTTTTTTAAAAAAATATAATAAAATCAATTTTAAAAAGGAAAAGGCATGTCTGTGGTACTAAGTCTCTACGTAAAAAGTAGTTATCTCACACTAGCCAGTTAACAAGCATACCTGAAAGTTCTAAATCAAGAAGAACAAATGACACCAAGAAGAGTAGATGGTAGAAAATAATGAGATTCAGGGCAGAATTCAATGAGATGGAAATGACAACTAAGCAATATACGGAATCAGTGAAAGACAAAGTTGCTACTTTGTAACATGAGAGACTGCTTGTTGGGGTTTCTGTCCCACACAGTACCCCACAGCCGACAAGCCCCAAAGAAAATCACACAGAGATCTCCATAAGTTATAAAACTGATTGGCCCATTAGCTCAGTCTTCTTATTAGCTCTTGTAGCTTATATTAACCCATTATTCTTAACCCATTATTAACCCATTATTACCACATGGCTTGGTACCTTTCAGTCAGGTAGGTTACATCTTGCTTCTCGGTGGTATGAGCTGGAATGGGAGGAATGGGCTTCCTCCTTCCCAGAATTCTGTTCTTATTGCCCCACCTCTACTTCCTATCTGGTTAACCCGCCTATGCTTCCTGCCTGGCTAATCAGCATTTATTCAAAACATGATTGATAGAATACAGACAATTCTCCCGTACCAGTCCTTTAGAAAAATGAATAAGATTGACAAATCCTTACTCTTAACTAAAAGACACAATGTGTGTGTGTGTGTGTGTGTGTGTGTGTGTGTACTGAGTATTTTATACTTTCAGAAATCATAGAATCCGCATGTTTACAAAGCAAACAGTATTCTACAAAGTGTCACAAACTCCCACTTTGTAAGATATTTTTTCAAATGCGGTCATACAGGTCTAGTATCTTAAATCATCTCTTCCATGCACAAGTCTACATGTTTTCCTTCGGAAACTAAAGAATGAGGATGATGTTGTACAAGACAAATGCTCTGCAGAGCAGCCCTTCAATATCCAGATTTTCAATTTCCTGTAAATACAAGTACCATCATAGATTAGCTGTTTGCAAGCTTGTTTATTGCACAGCTGTGGTACAGGTCACTTCTAAATTCTTTTCTGGCACATTAAGATACAGCCTTTTTGTCTGGTGCTTTTTATGGGACATTCTAAATATCAGAGAAACTATGCTGTAAGGCTGCATTGTAATTCCACAAGAGTTTTCCTTTCTTCGCTATAGATCCTCCAGTTTCCAGTGTTTATTCATGTAGTATGGATAAAGTCTAGTAGGTTGAGAATTAAATATATTAAGTTAATATTTTATTAATTATTGAACATCTGTATAGTCAAACTTTTCAGGAACACTAGGATGAACTTAGTCAACAAAGTTGCATAGCTTTCTTTCTATGCTCTGATGTTTCCAAAGTTAAAAATATTATTTCTTTTAGAACAGTTAAGATGACATTTTATTTTGAATTCTGTATATATGTGTATGCCTGTGTGCAGGTATGAGTACGGGTGCCTGTAGAGACCAGAAGAGGATGTCAGATCCGTCAGAGCTAAAGTTACTAATAGAGTTGTAACCTACCTGACCTTGGAGTTAGAAAAAGATCCTCTACAAGATTAAGATGAATGTTTAACTGCCAAGTCTTCTCTTCAGATCCCTAAAATATACTTTTATAAAAGCTGAGTGTGTGTACATGCATGCATATGTGAGTGTGAGTGTGTGTGTGAGTGTGTGTAGGTCAAAGGTTTATATTAGGTTTCTTCCCTTATCAAAGTCCACCTAATCTTTAGAAACATGGTCTCTAAATAAACCTGCAACTCATCAATTTGGCAGTGGTAACTAGCCAGCGTACCCCCCACTCCAGATCTGCCTTTCTCTGCCTCCATAGCACCAGGATTACAGATGTATCTACAACACTGTGCTTAAAATTTTTTTCCTTCCCAGTTTTCCTTTCCTATCTTCTCCTGTATCTCATCACTCTAGATTATGTGCTTTTAGAGTTTCTATAAATGCATGTTTCAGAGGATGATAAAATGTTTGCAAAAGTGTCCTCTCTATAATTTAAATGAGAATTTTTTCCTTAGAGCCTACAGAGGTACAAATAGTTTTATTTTGAAATAAACCCCTTAAGACATTTTCGGTTGAGCCAGACATGCTGACATTTTGTTTTTACAATCTCAATACTCAGGAGTATGAAGCAGGAAGATTATGAGTTTGAGGCCATCCTGGTAAGTTCAGGGTCAGGCTGAGTGGCATAGCAAGGCTTTGTTGTTGTTGCTGCTATTGTTTAACTGATGGAGTTTGTCAATAAAGAAATCATAAATGTCAATGTGAATTTATCATCATTAAAATATTTTCTTTGTAGGCAGATTACAATAGGTGTCATGTGTTTTTTCTTCAAATCATTATTAATCATATATGAATAACTCTATTTATAATCTGATTTTGGTTGTCTTATTCTGACCTTTACCCAAGGGAATTGGGGTTCCATATAGTAGGGAATGCATGATTATGTTCTTATGTTCTCACTCTTTCCAGACAGAAATACTATTAATAGAAATTGGGGAACATTCTTGAAATAACAAAGGAGCCAAGGTGAAGAGTTTCCCACAGGCTCAACTGGTATAATTCGAGATTCACACAGAAACCAATATTTTCTAAAAGGCCATAAGCTCAGAATAATATTAAAAATATGCAAATAATAATGTTAAAGGGAAGGAACTCATAAATTTCCAATGAATCATTGTGAAGAAGTTTTATATTTATGAGTTTGAAACAGGTGCATTCTACCTTCACATTATGAAAAGTGTCTCAAGTGAATCACCCTGCACAATGGTAGAGCTTTCTATGGCACTCTTAGTATTGGCGGGAAGCATATGGCTTTTACATAAGGAAATACTGTTACCCCATGCCCAGATGTTCATGTCCTTTTGTATTCACTGTGCCACTCACAGTATGTGTTCCCCAACAATACTGATTAGTTCCTGATGAGAAGTGATGGGCTATTGGTGGTTGGAAGAAGCAGAACCTCCCCCACTCAACTTTGATACCTTTAGTTCTTTGGTGTGATGTTAACCAATGTTCTCAGGTGTCTGCCTTTGCTTTCATTGACTGCAGCTCATTAGGAAATGCACTTGGATCCAAGAGTGGGACAATTTCTTCTGATTGCCCACTTTGTGGAATTCCAGAACAAACCTGAATTTTTCTTGGGACAAGGAAGTTTGAATGGAAGGCTAATAGCTAATTAGTTGTATGCATTCTGGACTGTAAACTAGTGGAGCCAAGGTTTGGAGTAGTAACGTCTTGGAAAGCCAAGGTAAAGAATCTTATGCTCTGATAAAAGTAAAAGAATCAAACAGTGAAAATGTTATTGAAGACAAAGCGGTAATTCCTTATAACAATGACCTGAGGATAATGCAGGAGGTATCTGAGGAGAGGATACAAGCTGGAAGGAGAAGCCTGGGAAAGCACTAGCTATAAGCTGGTCATTTTCCAACAACTCTGAAAAGTTCTGGTTATGTACCTGTAATTAATTGTTTGTTGACCAGACTTTGTTTTTTTTGGAGACTGTCAATTTTGTTCTCCACAAAATTGGGATAAGCCCACAGTCATCATGATATTAAGGTTGAATATGATAAATATATGAGCAAAACTCATTCAGTTCATATATGATCATATTAATAACTAAAAACTAATGTTTATATAGATTATTTTATACTTAGTACTTTTAACCTCAGACCAAATACAAAGTTGTAGAGCCCAGTCTCCGTGGATACATCTACAACACACTCCCCCACCTAAGGATCATGGTTAGAGTCAGAGGAGTAGAGAATTTGATATGAGCTTGTGTATCCTAGTATCTAACATCAGAAGCTACACTACAAATTCTTACCAATATGACTTCCTAACACGAGAGGGACAAGCATGATACCAATGGACATGCCAAACAGGAAGTGGAGAAGCTCTGTGGTAAAAAGAGCCATGAGCATCAACTCAGACACCAGCTGGTACAGGGCTAGGAACCAGGCATTGCCCTCAGCTGCAGCTTGGTCACAGACTTTACCATGGCCCTGGGTAGCAGTATAGGCCATCCTTATTACTACAGCCTCAGTGGCAACATTTTGACTTCCTGCCAGTAAGCATGCCAGAGGAGCAGCAGGTAGCAATTGAACTTCAGGATATCAACCCACTAAGAGAGCAAAACACTTACGGTTGAATCTCTGATAGGCAAGGCTGCAAGGGCTTCAGCTTCTGAATGTGTCTTGTTACTGCTGTGCTTTTACATGTTTGCCACTGCCATTTTTCTCTGGTATCTGGCATGGGCATGAATGCACATGAGGGATAACCCCACTGCCTTTTATATAGGTGATTATCTCAAGGAAATATCCTGTTCTACTGGACATTTTTACCTATGGATTATTATGAAGATGATTTTCTCTTAAACTGTACTGTTTGACTGAAGTAATGATTTAATACAATAAAAGTGTTAGTTTAAATAGAATTTTGATAATAAAAGGTTTTGAAAAATATAATAAGAGATTATAATAGAGGCTAGCTTAATGGGAAAATTAATACAGGTAAAGGCAGGATGTAATGTTGTCCCTGGCCCTGATAAAGTCTGGGTTGCAGAGGACAGAAAAAAAGAACAAGAAAGCAACATGCAACTACGACTTAAGAGTTTCTCTTGAAGACCGGTAGACAGTGTAGCTTACATTAGTGATTAAGAAAAACAGTTATGTCCCAGAAGCTAGACTTGCTTGAGTTCTTTCAATCTTAATGTCGGGAGATGTGTTCACAGGTTTCAGCGTGCATCATAGCTAACACAAAACTTTATTTAAATCATGACTTAAGGTTAGGTTAAGATATTTTGTTAATGACTTTGAGGTAGAAAATCTTGGGGAACAATTTAATGTAGAAAGGCACATAGTTGATTGAGGGGCTTGCTGCAGTTAAGAAACAAGAACAAAAACAGCCTGGTTATTATTAGCTGATGAGCCTTTTTTGCTAAGATGGGTTGGTGATCAAAGGTGACGATCGATTCCTTGCACCCATTTCTGCCCTCGGCTTCCTGACATAACACACTGTTGATGACCAGGTATGCACCCCAGGGATTTAGAATAGAGATGATAGATTTTTCATATATAAGAGTTTAGATTTGTGATTCTTTTAAATTTTTTATAAGATTAGCTTTTCAGATAAATAATAAAGTTTCTTTGTAACAAAAAAATTCACCCTGCCAGTAAAAAAAATGGCTGAGGAAATGCCTTGCTTGCTTGCTTGCTTGCTTATATTGTGTTAATCTACAACCAGTTGCTTGGATATGAATGCATATGGGTTCTTAGAGATAATTCGGTTTTCACCTGCAATATGTAACATGTTTAATCTTGTAAGGAATATGGAAAACATGATGTTTCTTACTTGTATTTATTGTAATCACTCACTTAAAAAACAGAATGTAACAACATTGTAATATTTATACTGCTTGAAAGGTTTTGCTGGGGTATATAAGTTGTAAAAAAAATTAAGAATGCACAGAAAGGAAACATCTGGATAGAGGTAAAAAAAGAGTTAAAGATATGAGGGAGAGATGATAGTCATGCCCTAAAGGTTTGTGTGTGTGTGTGTGTGTGTGTGTGTGTGTGTGTGTTTCCCCTTTCACCAGAGAGCTAAGTTTTGCCCTACTCATGGGCCCCGGAGAATTAAGTTTTGTTCCCTCAGATAGAAAAGTCAAATAGAGTGATTAGTTCGCTTACTCAATGGCTCCCCCTCAATTCCTGAGCTATTGAAAGCTGTTCCTCACAGCAGCAGCTGACTTTCTTAATCTAAGTACTATCTAACTATTTACTATGTAGCCCAGGATGCACCCAGACTTTTAGACGTGCTGTGTCATCCTAGTTGGTCTCTGAGTTTAGGCATTACAAGAATGTGTCACCAGACCTGGGCTGATCACAATTTCTTAAAGTTAGCAACTAAATTTAAAATACTTATAAACATTGAGGAGATATAGAACTATACAGAGGGCTGTACAATTGGAAGGTAATGAAAGAAAAGGCAAAAAAGCATTTAAAAAATTTAACTTCCATATTACTAAGTTTATAAATAAAATAGCAGTATTTTAAAGCTCAGCTTAAGAGGATAACATATTTAAACTGAAGATAAGATAGCGTATTTAAATTTTTAATTGAAAACAAATATAGTGATATAAAGATTATTAAGATTATATTCTGGAACAAGCTTTGGCATGCTATGAACAAGAAAAAAAATTCGAGCTACTATCAGCTAGTGTGTAATCGTATCCATGTACTGTTGGACTCGGGATTTAAACTTGCCTGTTTCCTCAGTGGCATAATTTATGGAGATGAAACGATAAGATAGGGGAATGAAAGAACAATATTGTGAAATTATCAATGCCTTCTTTTAGTCAGCCTTTTTGCAGGTCTGTGTGTGACTGCACAGCACTGCAAGGCAATGTGTGCATGAGAAATGTGTTTCTGTGGGTTGTCTGTGTTCTGTAGTTTGCTCCTGCAGTCCATGGTTGATGGAGGACTCCCATTGGCTAATAAAGAAACTGCCTGGCCCATTTGATTGGCCAGCCCTTGGGTGGAGTAGACAGAACAGGAAGAAGGAAGTGAGGTAGATGGCTCAGTCAGATGCCACGCATCTCCTAAATTAGTCAGACCACCGTGCCTCTCCTCAGAGAGATGCCAGATGTAATGGAGCCAGCCACCAGGCCAGACATGCTGAATCTTTCCGGGTAAGACACCATTCATGGTGTTACACAAATTATTCGATATGGGTTAGTCAAGATGTGAGTAAGAGTCTGAAAATAATGGGCCAGACAGTGTTTAAAAGAATACAATTTGTGTGTTGTTATTTTGGGGCATAAGCTAGCCGGTGGCCGAGATCAGGGCGGCGGGAAGCGGCCTGCAGCCCCTCGCTACACATGGTGATCTTGGTGTGAATGGTGAGGTACGGAACTCTGCTGATGGAAATTGATGACAGTCTTGGAGCTATCTCTGTCCTAGAAAGCAGTGAACTTCTCCTATAGAACATATTAATGGATGGATGGTGGTAACAGCTTGTAAGTAATTATATGCATCTATCAAAGAACAATTTCTCATTGAGGGCAGGTTGGTGAAGGCATTGGGATGCAGACATGATTGGAATACGTGGCAACTCTTTTAATAGTTATTACTCCAAGCATATAAGGTAACTCACAAAAATTTAACATGGCCCAAACTTTGAAACAATGACAACAATATCCCATCATAGATATGGAGAAAGCTTTATAAAATTAACCCTGTAGTGTCCCCTTCCTTAACTTGCATTCCAAGTGGGTTATATTACCAACCAGACTAATAAGGACAACTCAAGTTTTCATCAATACCGTGCTTTCAGTTTTTGTCTTTGTTTACTAATTTAAATTCTTCCCTAAGGCTAACAACCATGACAACACATGCTACTCCTAAAATGATAAAAGGGAATTGGTTATAGAAATGCCAATGTGAAAAATAAAGTTGTTCGATAGGAATAGAAGTGGAAGTTAAGTGGAGAAAATAGAGCAGAGCTACTCATGCCTTACTGTGTGTACAGGCCCCTGGAACTGTCCTGCTACAGGGGGATGCTGACTCTGAATTTATGACAATGTCCAGGTGTTGCCAATGTGTTGCCAGGTATGTGGTAAGTTAGAACGTGGCTAGTTCAACAGAACACATTACTGTTTAGCAAACTACACTCAGTAGAAACACTCTGGTGATTTTGAATGTTGGTGTCTTCCCAGGATAATGATATACAATATAATGATCCTGTCTCTCAATCCTGGGCAGTGGCAGTGAGTCACTGCTTCTGATCAGCTTGGAATAATAGGATATCCTCTGTTCAGGTGCTGTGCATTATATTTATAGTGTCTATAGCTGTCAGCTTATGCACATGTTTTGAGCACATTTGAAGTTGTTTGAAAGTTTGCATTGGTGAGTTTGATGTACTAAATGCATTGAGTTACATTTTCAACTTAAGATTAATTTATTGGGGAAAGAGTGATGTTTGAGCAGTTGAGATCACTCATTGCCCGTATGGAGGACCCAAGTTTGGTTCGCAGCACCCAGTTTGGGTGAATTACAGCTGCTAGTTATTCCAGTTCCACATTCCTTCGTCTGGCTTCCATGGGCTCCAGGATGCCCATGGTGCACATAAACTCATACATAGAGACGCACATATACAACAATACTAAATACATATTTTTAAAAGATAAGTTTAGTGGGGCAAAGTTCCATTATGTGTTATTATTAAAAATTATCTGCTGAGTGGGTCACCACAGAAGAAGACACTAACTATTTAAATCCACGAGCAAACTTGATATGCCAGACTTTATTGACTCTCCATGGGAGGCCTTATCCTTCTTGATGAGTGAATGGGTGGTTGGGTAGAGGGATGGGAGGGAGGATGGAAGGAAGGGGGAACTGCAATTGGTGTGTAAAAAGAAAAGAAAACTCTTAAATAAGCAATTAAAAATTAAATCCATGGGCAAAAAAGAAGGTAGCATATGATTCAGGGTCTAGATTCTGGTCCTTTCATGAAGTGAGCAGGTGTGGGTGCACACACACACACACACACACACACACACACACACACACACACACAAAACAAAATAAAACAAAAACAAGGAATCACTAGGCATCAGGTACAAAAAGAGAAATTTGGCTAATACAACTTGTTACATATGGACATATAGAGGTAGAACTGGAGTCTGAGATCTTCCTCCATCAGTCTAACTTGAGTTGTGTGATCTCAAAGAACCTTGTTGAAGCTAAGGGCCAACCAATCACCTGCGGGGCATTACTACGAGGCAGAGCTTGTCTGGATGAGTCTATCCTCTATAGGGAACTTACTCTTATTAATGTATTTGCCTAGAATACTGTGTCCTTTCAATTTGTTGTTGTTGTTTTTGACAGTTTCTAATCTTTAGTTCTCAGACTACATGCCTCATCCCTCAACAGGCTTTCCCCAGTCTCTCCTCTAACATTGCTAACTGTTGTATCTCTCTGCATGCTGTCAGTATCTGTCTACCCCAGTATTCTTCTGTTCGTGTTCCATACAATTGAATTGGTAAAGAGATATTGAACTCCAATAATTGGTCTGTCTTATGTGTTAAAAACACAAGACAGTGAGCCTGAGTGCTTTTTTCTAATGTACTGTTTTCTTTAGAGCTTTAATTAAAGCTACCAATGACCCATTTTAATAGTTTAACTGTTTCTTGTTTCTAGGTTTGGTTTGGTTTTGGTGTTTTTGTTTTGTTTTCAAAACAAGACTAGCTCTTGTTTTGAAACATTGAGACCTGTGTTTTAGAAGCGACACAAGCCCCTTTGCGGGGATAATAGTGAAAGTACATGGAATTATAGTACCCCAGTATATTGATTAGTTTTTCGTGAGACAAGGACTCACTTTGTAGCCTAGGTTGGAACTTACTATGTAGACTCAAACTCACAGAGATTTGCCTACCATTGTATACAATATGCTAGGATTAATAATAGTTTCATTGTAAAAAAAATACCAAATTATAGATGTCATGGCTCTACATTCTACAAATTCACATATGTATCAACAATATTTGTTGAATAGTTAATAATGATAGTGGAGAAAATTTTAAAAAACAGATATAAAACTTTTGGTGGAAGATATTCAGCTATGTGAAGGCAGACAAGAAGGAGTAAGGGCTCTTTTGGGACACTGATGACACAATAAAAAATTTAGTGGAAATTCTGTTGAAAAGGGGCCTTCTTACAGTTTAAATGCGAACTATCCCTCACTGGCTCTTATGCTGAGGACTTGATTATGGGATTTGGGGAGCAGCTGCATCTTGGGGCTATGATTTAATCAGTAGATGGGTGGTCTTACTGAAAAAGGTGAAAAATGGAGATGAGCCCTAGTTTGAGGAAGCAGGTTTCCTGGAAATAGTCATTATGAGCAAGGTCTTACCCAGGCCCTTTCCTGATGTCCAACATCTTTCCTCTGTCAAATGCTCCCTCCATCATGATGCTTTGCCCAACACATGGAACAAAGAAACTGATTGAAGCCTGTGAAAGTATAAGCCAGAAAAGATCTTCCTTTCTTATGTTGATCTTTTCTGGTTTTGGTTACAGCTGTGCAAATCTAACTCATATAAATTGCTCAGATTAGGAGAATATTACAGGTTCCCTAAATATAAGGTAGTGCATATTAGAAAGAACCATTCTGTGTTATTCTCTAATAAGAAGACAAGGAAGAATCAAGAAAGGGGGTGCAATTACATGAGCCTAGGAGATAAAGATGAGGCGGTATAATGAAAACTGCATTAACAATCACGTTTAGAGGCAATCTTAGAAATGAATTGAGATATTTAGACTTTATCTTAAGATCAACAAAGACTGGTTAAGGACTTCTAAACAGGAGCCCAATAAATTCAGACATATTTCCAATGGGTGGATTTGGAAAATGAATTTTATTTGGAGAGTTAATAGTATTAATTATTTAAATTTTGCATGAGTTTGTAGGTTTTACAATGATTTACGATTATTGCAATATATATTCCCTTTTGAGATAGGGCTTCTCTGTAGCTTTGGAGCTTGTCCTGGAACTAGGTCTTGTAGAACAGGCTGGTCTTGAACTCACAGATCCACCTGTCTCTCCCTCCCAAATCCTGGAATTAAAGGCATGTGCCACCACTGCACGGCTGACAAATACACTTTTAAAAGCCAGTATAATAAAGTTACAGAATATGATATTAATGCACAAAAGGCAAATGTTGTTATTTCAATAATTAGTTAGGTAACACAATTTAAAAATTTCCCTGCAGCAACATCGTAAGATATAAAATATTTAGGAAGGAACTTAATGAGATAATTATAAAAGTAAACCCACAAACCTGTAGAATATTGGTGCAAAGAGTAGAGAGCTTAACAAGTGAAAGGTCTAACAATAACGCTCAGATGAATGTGTGGATTCAACACAGTCCCTTTTAAAATCTCTGCTGACTTAACTGATACAAAAGCCATATGAAGATCAATCTTCAAAATTTAACTAATTGGGGGATTTTTATTTTTTGTTTTCATAATTTAATACAAACCTTACATTATCCAAGACTTTTTAAAGTAATATAGGACAGACATGTAGGTTAATAGAGTAATATAGAGGATTTGGAAATAAACTCCCACATTTGAGATTTACTGATTTTCAGTGAGAATGCTAATACAATTCAGAAGAAGAATGAATAATCTTCTATGTAACTCAATTACTGGAAATCCACACTTAAAACAAGGATGTTGGATATGCTCTTCACTCTGTATTTGAAAATCACAATAAATTGAAGGTTGAACATAATAGTTAAAACTATAAAATTTTCCAAATAAAACATAGTAATATGTTCATTTTTGTGAACATGGAGTAGCAATGCATTTATGATGTGACACTAAGACCCCAGGAAAAAAAAAGATAATGGCATTTAACATTTTGTGAGTCAAAGAACAACTTTAACTAAGAGAAAGAACATCACAGGATGAAAGAAAATATTGCAAATGTTTATACATTATTACTTGTGTCTAGGATGTATTAAAATTGCTGACAATTCAATAAAATCAAAGGAAATATGATTTAAAAGGAAGAGAGGTGTACTGTAATGCCCCAACATGTCAAGTTTCTGGCTGTAAGATTGATGGCCTGAGTTCTATCCCTGGCACACCCATGACTGAAGGAAAGAATCAAACAAACAATCCCTACAAGTTGTCTACTGATGTTCACCTGCAAGGACTGAGACAAATATGGCCCCTACTGACACATGGATAAGTAAGTAAATAAATAAACAACTGAAAAGAATAAGAAAGGGATCCTAATAGATATTGTTCCAAAGCATATACAACCAATTACTAAATAGCACAGGAAATGGTGCTAGATAACAGTTGATTGTTAGGAGAATTCAAATAAAAAAGATGGTTATCATCAAAAGGACGATCATTAACTACTGTTGGTGAGGATTGGAACTTTTACACACTGGAGATGTCTCATCTTTGAGCCACTATAAAAATCCGGTACTCTCCGCAGAATTATCATGTGATGTTTATAGCCCCTTTCTCATTATTCATGAGAAATAAAATGTGTGCCCTCAAAACTTAAACATAAATATTCACAGCAAAATTATTCATAGTACTGACAAAAAGAAAATTAATAACACTCTTAAAATGCATCAATTTGTGAGTAGCTAAATAAAATGTTCATGGTGAAGATGTATTCATCAGCAACAAAGAATATGGCACTGAAACATGCTACAAAGTACATGAACCTGAAAACCTTTAATGAAAAGTCCAAAAAGGTGCATGGTCTATGATTTCATTTAAATGGTAGACATGTGCTGGGAAGATTAATAGACAAATAAAGCATGTTAAAGATTTCCAAGAGAATGCTCCAGAGAATAATGGGATAACAGTGACTACTGAGCATGGAGTTTCTTTCTTGAGGGGAAAATACTCTAAAAATGTGATGTTATTACAGCCTGTCACTGAGTACCATGATATGTTATGTGTATCTTAATAGAACTTTCACACTAAAAAACAACAAGGCTAATACATTCTGGAGACCTGATCTGCTATATCAAAGACAATGGAATTAGATTTAGGGCTCACTTAAGGAAAAAAAGGTCAACATAAGATGAAAAAGATAATATGTCCTTCCAGAAACGTTGAAAAGGAGAAGCAACCATTGTATTAAAATATGAAAAAAATTAAGTAGATCACTTATTTGAGAGAAAACTAGGAGGAATATGAGTAGTGTTGGCTGGTCATGATGTGAGTCTAAGCCATAGCAAACAAAGGTCAGAAAAAGAATGTTGGACACACTTATCCCAGACAGCTCTAAAGTCTGAATCATTTTCTGTAGGGTGATTTTTAAGACATCCTCCTTAAAGTCAGCCATCAGAAGTGTCTCTTGTCTACAGATGTATGATAACATGGGAACTCTTGTGAGCTCTTTCAGTGCTCCGCAAGATTCATTGCCTTAATATAAATGCAATAATGGGGGGCTGGAGAGATGCGGGACTGGAGAGCTGGCTCAGAGGTTAAGAGCATTAACTGCTCTTTGGGAGGTCCTGAGTTCAATTCCCAGCAACCCACATGGTGGCTCACAACCATCTGTAATGAGATCTGGTGCCCTCTTCTGGTCTGCAGGCATACATGGTGTACACTGTGTACATAATAAATAAATAAATCTTAAAAAAATAAATGCAATAATGGATTCAAAGCCTATTCTTAAGTTTGGTGTTCTTTGATGTTCATGGACATCATAGATGGTTCTTGCATGGTTTCCTGCATAAGCTTTGGGGATCATCAAAAATAAATAAAAATAACTGGGAGGGGCTGCCTTAACATGTGAGGGCAGGCTTACACGGGGATAATACAACTTGGATGTAGCTAAGGCAAATCTAAATTGGTGATTTAAAATTTTTTGAAACTATAATATAATTGTACCATTAACTTCCTTCCCTTTCTTCCTCCAAGCTCCACATATGTACCCCCTTGCTTTTTTTCAGATTTATTTTTTTTCTTTAATTTGTATTACACACACACACACACACACACACACACACACACACACACACACGTTCCTAAATCTATAAGAACAACCTGCTTAGTCTGTAAAATGTCACTTTCATGTGTATGATTTTAGGGCTGACCCCTTGGTTTTGTATAACCAATTGGGAGTCTTTTCTTTGTTGCCCATAGCTCTTTGTCTAGGATTGAAGACTCCTGTGCTTCCCTCTTCCAAGCTAGCATGACTATTGATGTATTGTTGAGGTATTAGTCATACAACTTTGTTGAGATTTCATGGGTGTAGCTTCTTTTACATGTCTAGGAGTGATGGAGGAGAGTTATCTGTCTATGTTACTTTCATTGGTTAATTAATAAAAAACTGCCTTGGCCCTTTAAGAAACAGAAAATTAGGTAGGCGGAGTAGACAGAACAGAATGCTGGGTAGCAGGAGTGGGGAGATGCTTCAGTCACCATAGTGAGTCACCATGATTCTCCTCTCTGAGATGGACGCAGGTTAAGATCTCTCCTGGTAAGCCACACCTCGTGGTGCTACACAGATTACTAAATATGGGTTAAAGGAAGATGTGAGAATTAGCCAATAAGAGGCTGAATCTAATGGGCCAGGCAGTGTTTAAAAGAATACAGTTTCCGTGTAATTATTTTGGGTAAAGCTAGCCGGGTGGCGGGACACAGCCCTTCGCTCCTTCTACATAGGAGATACACTCTCAGAGAAAACTTCATGATCTTCTGGTTCTTACTGTCTTTCTGCCCCCATTCTACAATGATCCCTGAATCTTAAATGCAGGATTTGATATGGATGTATCATTTGGGACTGGGCCCCATATCATCTCTTGTTCTCTGAATATGATTGGCTTTCCTTTCTTGTTATGGTCTACACCTGTAGGAAAAAGATGAATCTTTGATGCTGGAGGAGAACTCTACTTATCCATTGGTATTGAATACAGTAAGGAATGATGGCTTAGTAAAGTGGCAATTATAGGTTCTCTTTCAAGAATAATGACTTTTCTAGTCTTAGATAGCTAGTTGGGTTTTCAGTACCAGGTATGACTATCCTGTTGTAATGAGTGGATTTTAAATCAAATTATATGGCTGTTGGTTGACACCAAGGTGTGTGTGTGACTTTGTGACACTCTTAGAGTTATTATGCCATACTTATTGTTGGTGTAGTTCATAGGTACTTTTGCTGAATAAGACTATTGGTTCCTTCCCTCCCTTGGACACTTGCTTAACTACTTCTGGTACCATGAAAGCTAGTACTCATGGAGGAGGTTTCCATATCAAGTCTAGCTCAGGATCTCCATATTCTTTGTCCAAAGTGAGTGGTGTCTTCGGCAGTAGGGACGTCCTTAAACTTCTGGGAAGCAAGCAAGGGCTACAGTAGTAGCCTATATTTTGAGTTTCTTTGAAAATCCTGGTCAACAACTCGAAAGGTCCCTTTTCAAGTCTTTGTTGGGCATTGACAACCTACAGAAAATTTTTTTATTTAAATTATATGTGCATGAAAAGATTTCTGTGTAATTTTATGCAGGTACATAATAATTACTTATATGTTTCTTCAGACATCCATATTTTTATTAATGATATTCCTGTTATTCTGTATTTATCTCCTTTTCCTCCCCCTAATTAAAGTCCTCTTATTTTTCCCCATCTCCTGGTTCAAATCACTTGTACCTTGCTATCCCCTTCTCTGCTTCTTCTCTCTCCTCACTTGGTCCCATTTTACTTTCCTGATTTCTGGTGTTTTTCTAGTGCATATACTAACACCTGAAGTCATGGAGTTAAGAACCACAGATGAGAGAGAATATTGTGACATAGAAGTTAGAAATACAATTATCAGGCTTTATAGAACAATAATGCAGGTTGCAGACAGTGTCTTGGTATCATAAACAGATATTTAGTAAGTGTAGATAAATGCATGGCACAAGAAAGGATTAGGGATATAAATTCCCTATGGGATGATTCCTGGAAGATATAAACAAATCAGGAGGGCCAGTGACTCAATATTGTAAGATAATGCTGTGCATAGACGTGTAGCCAGCAAAAGTATTAGGCTCTCAAGGTTCTCCAAGGGATTTTTTTTTTTGGCAGAGTTACTGACAGAAAATGCACAGAAATGAACTAGAGAATGGGCTATGGCAAGCAGTCAGAGTTTCCCATTGTCTTGTTAGAACCAGAACATGAATATTAGGAACAAGAATGAAATACATATATTTCAGAACATCATTATGACATTGACATGGACATACGAACTTTATGATCTCTTTCTGACATTCTTATGACCACACACATGATTCCTATGTCTACATGCACACACACACACACACACACACACACACACACATCACACACACACACACACACACACACACACACACACACATATATATGTGTGTGTGTGTGTGTGTATTATAAAATATGTTCCCTGGAAAGATGTAACCCAAAGGCTTCAGTTTTCAACTTCTGAGACATAGTTCTAGGCACTGTCACTCATGTTTCTAGGGAACCTTATGCAGACTCTGATGCAATTCTCTTCATTACTTGACTAACTACTTCTTACCTTCCACCAGCCATGATCACTGGGAACCATTTCTGAATCTTTCATCTCTGTTACTGTCTTCAGTGACCAGGAACTTCTGATACTCTTGTTTACAAGACGCCCTTCAAACTTGTTCTTTCTGAGAATCCTGATTTATTTTTTTTCCAACAGTATAGTTGTCATTTAAATAATGGCACACAGCCCTGGAGAGACAACTCAGCAGTTAAAAATGCTTCTGCTCTTCCAGATGATCTGAGTTCAGCTGCCAGTACACATGCAGCTCACAACTGTCTGTGACTCAAGTTCCAGGGGATCTGTCACTCTCTTCTTGGCTGCATGTGTACTGTGCTCATGTGTTCACATGTGCATGTACACATACATACACATACATGACTAAAAGTAAAATTGTAAAGATAACTGTGAAATAATTCACAAATACTAAAGAGAATACTTATCTGCAGGTGCTGATGTAAAATATAAGACTCAAAATTTGCAGAAGAAAACAACTTGTCTAGAATGTTCTCACTTTTACCACTGAAATTATAAAGGTATATACTTATGTTGGATTGCTTCATTTACAGTGGAAAAGTTTGTGTTGCAATAGTAGAATGTGTGTTCTTAATTTGGGGTTCTGAAAACAAGACACTGAAAATAATTTTAAAAAATTAATGATAAAACCCTAAGACTGTTGATAGCTCCTTTAAAGTAGAAGTTTCAAGTAAACTTTAAACCTATGGCTTAGGGTTTTCGACCTATAGTCCTGATACCACTTCAGTCTAACTCTCCAACTTATTCATCCCATGTCTGTGTTTTTTCCTCCTCTTTTCCATCCTTCTTCATCTTCCCCTGATATACCTATGCCTTCTTGTTGACCACAATATTGTAGACAGTGGCAAGGTTTCCACAGAAGAGCCTGTAGTGTACAATGTGATAATCTTTATGTTTCAAATATGGGTGGTTCAGTTTCTGTACTAGGCAATGAGATGGCTGGAGTTTCAATTCCTACCTACTACATTTTCATTGCTTAGCTTACACATGTTCTCATTATGGGAGGACCTAAACTCTACTAATGTCTTCTTATGAAAAAAATCAAGGCTGTTGCTAGCAATAACCTTAAAGGTTAACCATGAGTGCCAGAAAAACTGATTCTTAGAGCATATTTATAACAGTTATTAGAAGAAAGAGGAGTTCAATAAAATATTGATTTATATTTTTTCTTAAAGACTTCATTCCTTTTGGATTATTGTGATCTCCTCTTCTGTCCTCTCCTCTCCCATTCTCTTCTTATTTGCATGCTACAATGAGAATCATCTCAGAAACATCAAAACCTGGTACCACTCTGTATTGAATCTTATTTCTCTACTCGGGCACTTTATGCCCATTCTTCTTTATGGGAAGTAGTTATTGGAATTATTATGAAGTTACAGAATATATGGATCTATATAATAGTGAACTACACTGTAGTGGACTTTATAGATCCTTAATTGTGCCTATTCATGGCACAGTTGTAACTAGTTCATGGGGGAAAGATGTGATATCAAAGTTCAAAGCACAGACTACAAACTAAGAAATGAGGTCATATCTTAGAGCAACCATCATGTAGCTGCTTGTATTGGTCAGATTCTAACAAACTGAAGTTTTCAACATATGGGTAATTCAGGATTTATTTTTTTCTCAAAGACTGTAGGAAAAAATTTCTGAAAAATAACAGGATATATTTTATTAGATATTAAAGCAACAACAATGACTTCAAAGGTATTTGAAATTAATGTCTTTGTTCCTTTGAATTCATTCCTCCTCTGCTCTGAAGTAAATTCTAGACCTTGAGATATGTTTGAAAATATACTTTATATATTTGAATAATTCTGAGCCTGATAAGCTATGATTCCTTGATTTTACAATGCTTGTTTTGATAGCTACCTGACTTTATGCATTTTTAATAATGCCATTCTCTCATGATTCCTGACTCTCAGAGAATCAGTGAAATGTTAGTTGTCATTTGTAAAGCTATACTACTTTGTAAAGTGGTTTAGGATAAATATCCTTATACAATGAAATAAAAAATAAATATTTTGGATATATTATTTATATTAGCCATGGTTCTCTAAAGGAGCAGAACTAATAGAATGAGAGAGAGAGAGAAAAAGAGTGAGAATGTACCTATGTCTGTCTGTGTGTGTTCTCTCCCTTTCTGTGAGTGTGAATGTATGTTAAAAGAGGATACATTAGACTGGCTTGCATGCTGTGGTCAGGTTAGTCCAACAAAGGCTATAGCACAATAGGAAGGTCTGCGAATCCAGTGGTGGTTCAGTCCACAAGGCTGGATGTTTCAGCAGCCTCTGTCTGGCACTGGAGTCCTGGAGGATTCCTGTGGGGCTGCTGCCCTCCAGTCTGTGTTGGAATGCTGAAAAGAGTGATTGAATGCCAACAGCAATGGGATTATTTGCAGTTGCCATAGAGATTGAGGCCAAGCAAGCAAAAAAATTCTTTCTTCCATGTTCTTCTATATGAGCTGCCAACCAGAAGATACAGCCCAGACTTAAGGAAGGTCTCTTGTCTCAAGTGATTAGCTTAAGAAATACGCACAGGTATATTCGGCATCTTGGGTTGTAGGTGATTTCATATTAATCAAGATTAGCCATCATATTACTCATTCTCATTTTGTTCTTCTAGATAACAAACAAAATTTGTTAAAAATTGGTTATATGATTTCTTAAGTTCCATCCTTTTATATAAAATTTTTAAAGTCCAATTAAATTTTACTCATAAAATATCAATTATGTGAGCTGCACCACTGTCTTTTTAATGATAAACTATTACTCTCTAGTCATGCATAAGGAAAGCAGGAAGATCATTACTTTCCTTTTATAATGGAAGCTTCAGCTGGTGAGTTTGACTTTTAGCTAAAAAGAAAGCAGGAGGGGGAACAATGATAACTACCTTTTCATTGTTTCTACTTAATTCTCAGAAAAATGTAATCAGGAGGCATTTTGAACTCTGATTTTTGTCAATCTATGTTATTTTAATTACTTTTGAGATTGAAGGAAAAGCTCTAATAGACTATCTAGTTAGTGAACTGTGTTGTGTGCTGTTTGTAATTCACAAACTGGGTTGAATCTCTAGGGATTATGATCAAAGATTAAATATTCACTGTAAAAGAAACAAACAGCTTTCTTTCTTTTTATTTATTTTTGTTCCAATTTTATTTATACAGTTATTTCTTTTTTTTCTTTTTTTAATTAAAAATTTCCGCCTCCTCCCCGCCTCCCAATTACCCCCTCCCTCCTCCACTCCCCCTCCCTCTCCTGTCCAGAGAGCAGTAAGGGTTCCCTGCCCTGTGGGAAGTCAAAGTTCCTCCCCCCTCGATTAGGATAATAATAATGGTGCTGAAAACAACTCCTATATAATAAAAAGCCCGAGACTCATGCTCAGGATCAAATAGCACAATAGCTTGCATTTCTAAACAGGTAAGGCTTTTAGTCTGGCTCACTTACTTAACAAAACACGTATTTGCATATAAGGAGAAAGTTCTCAGGCATTTCCCAAGAAATGATAGGAAAGACTGTTTTCTGCACACACAACTTGTGTTCAACTGCTCCACCATTCCTTTTTAACGTTTTGTTTATTTGCTCATCTTTGCATTTATTTATTTTTATTTATTTATTACTCTAAGTTCATGTTCATCCAAGGCCATTGGATCCTCTAAAGAGAGTTGGAATTACAGATGGAAGTGAGTTGCCTGCTGTGAGTGCTGGGAGCTGATCCTTGATCATCCATAAGAGCAGCAAGAGCTCTTAACTGCTGAGTCATCTTGCTAGCCCCAAATCACACAACTCTTAAACAGTGATTATCTCCAAAGCTTATATTGTTATTTTGATCACCCTTGGACTAGAGTATAATTTGTATGGACCTTCATTATCAAAACACAATTTCACGAAGTTTAAGATACTACATAAGCATCTTCTGAAACATAAAGATTATTGCTCTACAGTTTTCTAGCTGTCTAACTAAAAGAATGCTGTCTGTACCACTTCATATGTGAAGATGTGAAGATGTGAAGATGAAGTGAGGAACTCTATGTGAAGGAGTTTTGTGATATATATATATATATATAAAATTATGTGATTTTTTTGGCCACTGTGTGCTTTATAGGCATGCTCACATAAACTTCAAAAATCTAGGTATTTTTCTTATATGACCCGTCAACTTTATCTTTGTAGAACTTGTGTTTAATTGCTAAAGAAAGACTATATTACTAAAGGTTTTCACTCATAAAAGGTCTTTTTGGTAATTGATCACATGCTCTAGAATAAGGTTAATGCCTTTCCTTCTCAAGAGTTCATCTTTCTATTCAATATGGACCATGAAGTGGCTCTTTCCATTGCTATTAGAAGTATTTGTCCACTTGCCTAGTAAATGTACCAGATGATTTTGAGTGGATGCAATAGTTTATATTCGCTTATATCTACACTTGGGATAGGATTGTTTAAAGTCTAAAGCAGCTCTTTTTCAAAAGAGGAATTTGAGGCAGAAATTGCATGTGTGTCAAGTTCTCAATAATTATGCAAATGGCCTAACTGAAATATATTCGAAAGAAATAAAGATTATTTTTACAAATAAGATAAAATTCCAGTAGGCAGAACCTGACTGAAACTAAAGGTCAGCCGCCATCTGTTCCTTGGTCTGATTTAGAAGAGCAGAAGGTGGGTGTCGTGTCATGCCTGAGCAGCCTTCAAATGTCTGACCCAGGACAGCAGCAAAAATTGAAATCATTTTGGAGGTGAGGCTCTGAAATTCCTCCCTGAAGCCAATTGCTTCCTAAGGTAAACAAAAGTTGCTTATGTTCTTCTCAACTATTTTTCTACATAATCTGGGAAACAATGCAGCAGCTCCCTCACCGAGATGAGTGTACAAAGCCCTTAGTGCTGTTCAATGAAGAGTACCAACACCAAGTATTGCAATTGAAAGGCAAGAACTGTGAATGGCAAGCATTGCACAGACTTGCCAAAGATGGCCAATGTTTCCATATGGAAATATTGCCCAACTGCTTGATAAGTGACTTGTTATCATTTCTGTTTTAGATTAATTTTAGTATGTATACATGAATGTGTATGTGTGTTGTGTGTGTGTGTGTGTGTGTGTGTACCACATATTGGCAGGTGCCTAGGGAGGCCAGAAGAAGGCATTGAAATCCCAGGGGCTAGAATTGCAGATGGCTGTGAGCTGCCTGACATGTATGCTGTGAATCGAACTCATGTCCTCTGCAAGAGCAGCAAGCAGTCTCAACCGCTGAACCATATCTCCAGACCCCATTTCTTATTGTTATTTACTCAGTGTCGATATGCATGCATCTTCCTGGAGTTTTGGAGAGAATCCATGAATGTGACATTCTGGGTTCTTAGATTAGAAAAGACAATTTATGGACAGTTCTAGGTAGATAGGACCCTAAAGCTGTAAGACATATAAACCTGACAATTCTTTTTAGCTGCACCAACTCTTTTTGGTATTCCTGTGGGCGATCTCAATTTTCTCTCTTTATAACAACTCAGTAAGGGGTTTTACCAGAGCAGACAAGCATGAAATTAATTTTCCATAGAAGTCTACTGATGCTTGGAAACTTGCTGGTCAGTAATATTGGCATAAATCCTAATGCTGCCTTGACTTTTACATTTTCCCTTTTTAATTGTAGTGGATTTTATCAACATTAACTCCACAAAACATATTTGATGTAAAAAGCTTTAAGGGAAAAAATAGAGCTTTCTTTTCACACTTAGTCTTGTAGTTTTTAGCAAGATTTATGCCAGGAAAATATTCTAGTTTTTAATTTATTTACATTAATTTATGTATATGAGTGTTTCCCTGAATATATATGCACCATGAGTGTACCTGGTACCAGCTGAAGACAGAAGAGGGCATCAAATCTCCTGAAAGTGGAGTTATCCAACAATTGTAAGCTGTCGAGTTCGTTGTGAATTAAACGCTGGTCCTCTGGTAGAGCAGCAAATGCTCTTAACTCCAGATAGCTACAGTTTCCAATACTCTGGTTTTGTTTTTGATGTTGTTCAAAGCAGGTTAAGTTTCTTCTCAAAGTGTGTGTGTGTGTATATATATATATATATATATATATATGTGTGTGTGTGTGTGTGTGTGTGTGTGTGTGTGTGTGTGTGTGTGTGTGTCTGTGTTTATGCAGGTATCTGCAGAGGATAGAAAAGAGCATCAAATATCCTGGACCCAGAGTTACAGGCTGATGTGAGCCAGCTGCCAGAGGTGCTGAAAGCCACACTTAGGTTCTCTGAAAGAGCAGGAACTGAGGCATCCCTCCAACTCTGGTAAGTTTATTATCTTGACATTTGCATCTCCTTTCTGTAGTAGGAGGAGGCCACTTGTTGGTTCCCGCCTCTTAGCCCTGAAACAATCACACAGAAACTATTAATTAAATGACTGCTTGGCCCATTAGCTCTAGCTTCTTATTGGCTAACTCTTACATATTAATTTAACCCATTTTTATTAATCTGTGTATGGCCAAATAGCTGTGGCTTATACCGGCTAAAGTTCTGGCGTCTGTCTCCGACAGGGCTACATTAGTTCTCCCTGACTCTGCCTTTTTCCTCCCAGCATTCCATTTAGTTTTCACTGCCTAGCTAAGTTCTGCCTTCCTATAGGTCCAAAGCAGTTTCTGTATTCATTAATGGTAATCACAGCATACAGAGGGAAATCCCCTATAATCTTTCATATAGAACTCTGTGTTGGAGAAGAAACCTGCTGAGTAAATAAAAGGTTAGACTTTTCATATATCTCTCATAGGAAAAGTCAAAGTGTCAAATCTTGTGTATGTAAGTTTAATTGGGATCTTATCTAAGCCCCAACCCCATACTGTTAAACCTGCTATTTGTTACAAAATTATGCTAGAGGTTGTTATTGCTTCAAAGATTTTAGGAAGGATATATCACTTCCATTTGTAATAAAATAGATGAAGTCATCACTAGTGGTGATCCAGTTTCCAGTAACTCTAATTCTAGATAAACTTGTAAAATGCTAAGCGACTTGCTGTTCAGCAGACTTGGGCTGTGGTGTGATCTAGATGGCTCTTGCTTTGCTCAGTCTTTTGGGGACCTTCCCTAACACCAATGCCAAATGCATCCCCTACCCACCTTGAAGAGCTCATCTCAGCCCTAGATTTGTGTGAGAGATGTGAGCAGCTGCCGTTTCTCACTCCTTAATGACAGCATTTCCTGGGTAATAGAACTATAAACAAAACAAAACAAAACCTCTTGAAGTTCCAGAAACTGGTATCTATTTTGTAAATGGTGATTTTTGAGCCTTTTCTGTGAAGGGAAGGCTGTGTAGATGGAGCATCTTGTGCGTTTCCTTCTCAGAGGCAATCTCTTTGATTTCCTCAGCGACGCTTCAGAATCATTTGGGTGGGGATTGGAGAAGCAGTAGTCTTTTCTCTAACTTGTGTTTCCAAAAGGAAAAATAATTCATGCCTAGAAAATGCTGCATGAGGCCCATTCCTCCACTTCCCATGAAGATCATGCAAAGGAGGGACTTGGTCTGAGCAGACAGGTAGCATGGTGGAACTGGGAAAGAGCCCCCACACAAATTCGGAGAGGTTTCACAGCAAGATTGAGGTGTGAGAGGTACTTTAGGAGGGTATTAATTAAATTAGGAACTGGATGATGTGTTAGTCACACTTGTTGAAATTCAATAGTAGATAAGAATTTCATAAATAACATATAAAGTCACTAATCACAAGAAAAAAAATGATAAATATACTAAGCTTGAATGCCCCTTTAAACCAAAGACAAGGAAAGCAACTAAAGTGCAGGTAGAATCTGTGAAGAAATATTTTCAATTCTAATAACCAACTACGAAAACAGTAATTATTTAAAATATGTTTTTAAGGAAAAAGTTATATACCTTCCACCTTCCTTTCCTACATCCAGACCCTCCCTTTAACTCTCCTCACGTAGTCTTTCACTCTCTAGTTGATAGCCTTTTTGATTATTATTAAGTACATAGTTTTGCATGTATGTATATGATATATATATATATGCACACATATATATACATTTGAGTATGTATATTTATTGTGTGTATATAGTTTCAAGGATGGCCACTCTGCATTTGAAAACCTATAAGGTGGCTCATCTCTAGGAGAGGGTAGTTCTTCTTCTATCAGTAGTTATAAGCTACGTGCAGTTCTTTGTCTAGAGCCAAGATATTGAGAAATATTCCCTTTCCATTTTAACATATCTGCTGATAATTCCATTGTTCTGGTCTTATTTATGCAGCTTTATCAGGAGACTCCATTTCAAAGTAAACTTTCTGGTGTTATGGCTTTCTACTCTTTGCTTTTGATGTTCCTATAGCAGTAGATCCAGGAACACACACACACACACACACACACACACACACAAACACATGTGTGTGCATATGTATGTATATATATATATGTGTGTGTATGTATATATACATATATACATATATGTTGAGGATGGGTTCCTCATGATCTGTTGATTTTTACCTTGGTTCCAGATTTAGTTTTCTGTGCTGGTCTCCACTTGGGCTGAAATGCTCATCACAAAAGAATAGACTAACAAAACCCTAAACGAGGTATGAGAAACACTCCTATTGAGTGGTTGGTCATTGTGGTGGTTTGAAATGGGTAACCCCCAATAAACTTGTCTGTTTGAATACTTGCCCTATAAGGAATGGCACTATTAGTACGTGTGGCCTTGTTGGAATGGGTGTGGCCTTGTTGGAGGAAGTGTGTCACTGTGGACGTGGGCTTTGAGGTCTTATATGCTCAAACTAGGCCTAGTGTGATAGTCTCCTTCTTCTGCCTACAGATCAAGATGTAGAACTCTCAGTCCTTTCTCCAGCACCATGTCTGTGTGTATACTGCCATATCCTGGCATATCAATGTACTAAATCACTGAATCTGTAAGCTAGTTCTAATTAAATATTTTCCATTTTAAGAGTTGCCATGGTCATGCTGTCTCTTCACATCAATAGAAACCCTAACTAATATAGTCATGGTAGTCCAAATGACTTCCAAAACAATATGGATTGTTGAGATAGCCCTTGTTTGCTTCTCAGACATTGATAGTGGGCTCTTATTATTGCAGACACTCCGTACTTATGACACAGTACTCAGATAATTCAAGTTGAAACTGATTTGAAAATTTCTTTACTGTGCTCTAACTTCCATAATTCCAGAAAATACTATCTGTGCTGCTGTTGGAGGAGTCCTCTTGGCCGCTTGTTGGTTCCCCACTGTCCGGCTAGCTTAGACCTGAAATAATCACACAGAAACTCTATTAGTTAAATCATTGCTTGGCCCATTAGCTCTAGATTCTTATTGGTTAATCTCTTACATATTAATTTAACCCATTTCTTTTAATCTATGTATTGCCAGATGACAGTGGCTTACTGTCTAAAGTTCCCAGAGTCTGTCTCTGGCGGCCCCATTGCTTTTCTCTGACTCTGCCTCCTTTCTCCCAGCATTCTGTTTAGTTTTCCCAACCTAGCTCTGTTCCCCTATAGCTCTGCTATAGGCCAAAGCAGTTCCTTTATTAACCAATGGTAATTACAGCATACAGAGGGAAATCCCATATATGTGCTGCCACTGGAGAAAAACAAACAGGTCTACCCAGATGCAACACATGTGAACTATGACATTTTTCATCATGGCAAGGTATGCATAAAGGTAAAATAAGTGGCACTCACATGTCAGAAGCAACCAACAGAAATCTAATTGGAGTTAAGGTCCAGTCAACAAAAGGGAAATCATTTGTGGTACTGGAAACCCTAGCCAGCTTACCAGGACTAATGAGGTCATGGATCTTAGGAAAGAATCTACTACTGCCACTTTGCTAGAACAGAATAATTCCTTACTATGTACTAAATCTTAATCTTATACCTATGGAAAATTGTCACTACCACCATTCCTTGAAGGAGATTTTCCTTACAGCAAGTGGAGATTATCACTCACATAGTGGTTTTGAAAATAACTATACTACAAATTAATACCAGGTGAGAAACAGTCAAGAATACAAATGACCACAGGACTTGAACTTACTTTTTAGAGAGGGTGAAGCCTGAATGATTGATGAGATTTTTTTGTGCTCAGAATTGTTAAATATGGAAACACAAGTTTAAACACCCCTGTGATAAAACCAAGATTAAACAGATTTTAGAAAATATTAAAATTCATTGATACATACAAGGCTAATAATTACAAAGGAAAAAAAACCTCTCACTGACTCTGATAGAATTCCTGGGTAGAATAACTGAGGAAAACATCATGTCAGTAAGCCACAGAGAAGCAGGAACCAGGGACAAAGCTCTTTGATGCTGCTTAAATGCTGCCTAGCCTGGAAACTTATTTTCAGAGACATCAATCCATCTAGCAAATGGGGTTTTCATGTCATAACAGAAAAAATAATTTCACGAAGAGTCAATATGAAATAAGTTGCATTTTATTAACAATAATTTAAAAATATCTTTAATAGTTTTTTATTTAAGATGTGCACAATTTGGCGTGTGTATTCAGGGGCAGGTGTAGATTAGATGACAACTTCTGACATTGGTCCTCACCATTCACCTGCTGTGTCCCCAAGCCTGGTGGCTGGAAATTTTCCAGGGACTCTTCCATTCCCACCCCACATGTGCCACAGGAACACTCAGATTAAAGATGTTTACCTTTGTGCCCAGCATTATATGCATTCTATTGATTCAAACTCGGGTCTTTAAACTTATCTGTCAAGTACTTCTTGCCTTGAGCTATCTTCTCAGCCTAAGAAAGGAGTTTCAATGTAGGTTTAAGTATACAAGCTAATGGAAAGAGAAGTTATTTGGAAAAAGTATCTGCTCCCTCAAGAGCATGAGTATGGTCTTCTCAAAACAGCCTAGTGCTTACATTATTTTAGGATAACCTGTATATACTTATGATGACTTGGAAATTACATTGCAAGGGGTTTCTGAAGAACTTATTGAGGTCATATAGTGGTTATCCATGTTTATTAGGTAGGATTACATCTGATAGGATAAAATTATGTGTCACAAGAATTGCACATGGGAATTAAATACATCTTTTTTGTAAACATATGTGTGCATAATTCCTAGAAAATTGCCAGTTCACATCCTGGAAGAGTTAAGATTATTCTTAGAAGAAACATGCAGTTAGATCATACAATTGGTTCTTTAGCATTATTAAACGACATATCTTTATATAGAAGAAACATTCTCTGTATGCAAGCAATCTTAAAGTGAATTTTGTTAACTATTCTGGAATTCTTGATTCTCAGTGAGCAAAGAGGCCTCAACCAGACTCTTGTGTAAGGGCTCCATTGCCTTCCAATGTCCCCATAATTCTCCCTGTCTTTTGTCTTGCCTTAGAATTATTTTTTAAGATAACAATACACTCGTTCCTTTGTCCTTTTTCTATTAATTATACTGCTATGCATATGCTAAGTCTTTATAGAGTTTCAACAAGATTTCTATAAGATAACAGTGTTTGTAGTACTAAAACAGTGAGACATAAAAAAGCCAGAAGCTACTTGGGAGAACAAGAAATATTACTTTGTGAAGGAAAGAAAGTAGATGAGTTATAGTGCTTTCTAAACAGCTGAATCTTGAAATATGTTGATCTTAGGAGTGCACACATGGTGTGCTACCACTTGCACAAAAATATTTAGAACTGCCTTCCTCTTGGGCACTATAGATAATCAACTTCCATAATTGATGAAGAAAGAGGTTAGACCTGGAGTTCCCTTGCTGTCCTTAGATTTTAGGGTGATGATGTCCTTGGAATGACGGCTTAATCACCTGACAACCAGATCACAGTCAATCTCTGTGCATGAAATTCAAAGTTACTGTCTGCCTTGTTTGCATAACTGAGAGTAGAGAATGTTTATTCTTCTTGAAACACTACATTTATGATTACTGTTACTCAAAGGGATAGACCTGCCATGATTTCATCTCTGTTGACTTGAACTATGACTTAGGACTCTGTACCTTTTACAAGCATTGCCTGGGACCTGCACATTGTTTGCAGTAACAGAAGACACATGGCACTATTTAAGAGTCCTGGACTTTTGGTTTTACCTGTTATTTAAGCATTGACTAATATATCACAGTATGTAGAAAAACTTGTTTTTAATTTTACTGAAGTCTTGAAAGAATGACTCATAATCCCCATTCACTTTGTGGACTTACACACTGCCAAAGCCCTAAATGATACATAACTGTAATTGAGAGTCAAGATTGGTATTAATTTCTAAATAACAATACGTGTGAATTTTAATGTAGCTATCTTTGGTACATGATCTGTCACTATAGTTATTTCTATAAGTCATCAGGATAAGTTTATCTAGCTCAAACATATTTCTCTTTCCAGTGTCTTTATTTTCAGAATTATTCTTATTAACAGTGAAGGGTATGGTCCTCATGGGGATACTTGTAGCATCAGAGTTAAAAAAGGACTATCGTTAGCACCAGATACTGTTGAATTTATGAAACAGGTTTGGGACATATGGTATTGGTGGTTACACAGCAGTTTAAATAAAAGTAATGTCACTGAATTATCATTTGCTCAGGTTAAAATGATAAATGTACTGTTTTACATATGTTTTTATAATATACAACAATAACTAAGCATTTCTAGCAGATATGCTGAGGATATTGCTCCTCTTGAGGGGTTATTTAACACCTGTACCCTTGGGACAGTCAGTTTCCTATAGCAATTTTGTCTCTTGTCTTCATTTGTATTACACTTTTATTTATTTACCTGTGTGTACACATATTTACCTGTGTGTACACATATTTACCTGTGTGTACACATATTTACCTGTGTGTCCATGTTTCACAGAATTCTAGTTTCCTTTCTGTTACCATAACACATACCGAGACCAAAAGCAGCTTGAGGAGTAAAGATTGACTTGTAGCTTAGATTTCCTGCTCACAGTCCATCGTTAAAGTAAAGAGGAGAGCCGGGCGGTGGTGGCGCACGCCTTTAATCCCAGCACTCGGGAGGCAGAGGCAGGCGGATCTCTGAGTTCGAGGCCAGCCTGGTCTACAAGAGCTAGTTCCAGGACAGGCTCTAAAAAAAAAAAAAAAAAAAAAAAAAAAAAAAAAAAAAAAAAAAAAAAAAAAAAAAAGCTGCAGAGAAACCCTGTCTCGAAAAACAAAAAAAAAAAAACAAAAAAAAAAAAAAAAAAAAAAAAAGTAAAGAGGAGAATGAGCTCAAGCAGGAGCCATGGGGGAGGCTGCTTATTGGCTGCTTCCCAGGGTCATGCTCAACTTGCTTTTCTCTATAGCCCAGCATGCCCTGTCCAGAGATGGTGCTGACACAACAGGCTGGGCTCTCTCATAGCAATATTGATAAAGACCATCCGTCTCTCAGAGACATGGCATGGTCAGAAGCCAATCCGATGGAAGCAATTCTTAAATTGAAGCTCTATTTTCCCAGGTTGTGTCAAGTTGGCAGTAAAAATTAACCAAGACACACAAAGTGCATGTGGATGAGGTCTAAAGACAACTCGTTAGATTCAGTTCATTCCTCCTGGCTGGTAGATCCCGGGGTTTGAACTTAGGTCATCAGGCTTGATGGTAAAAGCCTGTACCTACTGGGCAGCTCACTGACCCATGGGTTTTCATTTTAATTAGACTTTCATTTTGAAGTTAGCAGACTATGTTTGTTTCTCAAGATTTTTGTGGTGTGGTTCTGCATCACAAACCTAACTTTGAAGTGGGAACAGTATTCTACTCTACAGCTTTCCATTGCTATGTTTTGCTTTCTGGATGCCAATATGGCAATTCTTAGCATGAAACTGTCAATATGTAATTAGCCATATTGTTTGAAAACAAATGATTTTAATTTTGCTTTCCTTTTATCAAGTGGAGAATAATGTACACCCATAGAGAAAGGATCAGAAGATTAATATGAATCTAATTACATATTGTTGCACAAGGGATTTTGAGATTGAGAATTATAGTCATACCTGGAGGACAACTTTTTCCAAAGAAAAATATTGAGAAGTTGCCCACTAGGCATTTTCTCATGGATGCTTTTCAAGTTCTAGAAGGTGGATAGGATAAATAGTTGTGAGAAATATGTTGCACACACACAAACACACACACAGAATATATATATATATATATATATATATACATTATATATATATGCACACACAGAATATATATATATATACATATATACATATATATATATGGTAAATTTTTATTTCATTTCATAAGTCATGAAAGTTTTTCAGTTGTTTGCTGCATATTTCATTTTCCATGTATTCACATTTTCAGGACAAATCTTCTAAAGTATTGGGATTACGATTGAATTAGAGATTTCTAATCTCTGTTGATTGGAAAACACTGTTATTTGGATAACCAAATATCCTTTTTGACTCCCTTTCTTCTTGACATCTATATAGAATTTGAGCAATCTGTTTATTTACATGAGAAAGAAAATCGCAAAGAAATTCATTTCTAGTCAATGACATGTGTGGGAAACTATGAATGGAGACTTCTTGAGAGAGCCCTGAATTTTGTAGTAAGTGTTGGTCCCATATGACCTGACACTGTTGTTTCATTGCTTCTCTTCCTGTCTTTATCTAGAATGTGACCACTGGGACCACAAAAGCCATTTCTCAAACTTAAGATGTTAAGATTGGGGGAAGGACATAAAGGCCAGTCTGGACTGTGGTCTGCAGCAGGGTTATTCCATGCTGGAATTACTTCCATCATTCTCGGAGACTGTGAAGATCTGAGGAAAGAAAACACTTTCTGTCCACTACTCGAGATTTTGTATAGTTTGCTTTTGTTTTGTTTTGTTCTGATGCTGGAGGCAGAGAAAGAGGATTGGGACTCTCTGGTTCTTATTTCCCAAATGGTGCTAATGTGGTGGTGGTGTGTAGGAGGGCATTCTGGGAAATATTTCAATCCATTATTAAGCTGAACTTTATTTTTGGTGTCTGACATCTTTTTCACTAATATCTGCAAAATTGACCTTATTTGATTTTGACCTGCTCTCTCACAGTGTTCCGTCGGCAGTCAAAAAGGATTTCTCAGATTCTTGACTACCAGGGAATGCCAATGCAGACACTGGACATCTGTACCAGTCAGCACTGCCATCTGAATTTCCCTTTGTCAACCATTAATCAAATAGGTGACATTTATTGAAATTTTATTACATGCAGACATTGTGAGGATTCAGGGACAGTTAATTGTATTCTTTCCAAAGAGTTGAGGACACAAAATGAAATGACCCACAAAAATCAAGAGACCATTTTCTTTTTGTGTCAGAGATTCTCATGTCTTTAATGTTTCCAAATGTGTTAATATATTCAATACCTAAGATGTTATAAATTTGATAGAATAAGTCTTGTAATAACCAATAGCCATTTTATGGAAAAAATCTGGTTTAATTGGTTAAATAGGGAGCCAAACAGTCAAATTGTTCTTCTTCTTTTTTTTCCCAATTGACACAAGTTAGGGTCATTTGGAAAGAGAGAACCTAAACTGAGAAAATATCTCCAGGTAGGCCTATAGACAAGAATGTGTGAGCATTTTTTTTTTTTTTGTTAGTGATTAATGTGGGAGGACCCAGACCACTAGGGTTATTGCTGGCCTTGAGCAGTTAGTCCTGCATTGTATTAAAAAAAAAAAAAAAAAACAAGCAGAGTAAACCATGAAGCAAGTGAGAAACAAGTGTCTGCACGGTCTGTGCTTCAGTCCCTGCCTCCAGTTCTTCCTTGCCTCAGGTACTGCCTTGACTTCCTCAATGATGGACGATGACTCAGGAGTTGTAAGATACAACAATCCCTCTCCTTCCCTAAGTTGCTTTTGATCACAGCAATAGAAAGCGACCTGAGACAAAAGTATGACATCATAAATAGAATTGAATTTAATAAAGCAAGATCTAGAATCTGAATTTCTGATTCAAAGCACATGTCAGGCAACTATTTTTACCTCTTACCTTTTCAGAATAATATTAATGTTAGTTCTATCATTTTATTAATAGTTTTTGGTTATAGTTTGTAACTTCAATAGGCTGAATAGCAACTGGCTATTGTAAGAATTATCCCCTTTGAAGCTTCTATAAAGCAAAAGACATGGTCAACAAGACAAAATGGCAGCAATTTTTCAACCAGTAAAAAGTTCTCAGGAATCCTGGATACTCTTTGGATATATTTGTCCCAAATGGGATAATTTAGATGACAATAGGGGACTGAAGGCTATCACAACCAAGTATCCTGCAAGGGGCTTCATTCACTTGGCAGAAAGGGGCATCATTCAGCTCTTCACAGCAGAGAGAGAAAGAGAGAGAAAGAGAGAGAGAGAGAGAGAGAGAGAGAGAGAGAGAGAGAGAGAGAGAGAGCGAGCGAGCCAACATCCACCAGTGAGTCATTTAGGAGTAGAGCAAGCCTCTCTCCCAGAGCATGGAGTCATTTGGAATAAATATGAAGTAAGGTAATATTTTGACAACCTGAATATGTACTTGCCTATCAGAAGATGTTCTTTCTTTGTTTTTTTTTGTTTTTTTTTTTTTTTTTTGGTTTTTGAGACAGGGTTTCTCTATAGCTTTGTAGCCTGTCCTGGAACTAGCTCTTATAGACCAGGCTGGTTTTGAACCCATAGAGATCCAGCTGCCTCTGCCTCCTGAGTTCTGGAATTAAAGGCCTGCACCACCACCACTGGGCTAAGGGAGAAACTGTTCTAAAGACACACCTGTCCCTTCTCTTCAGTTTTGAGTCTCTTAAAACAAAGAACCCTGTAGAGCTAAAGCGTCCCAGAGAGCACCCGATTTCTAGGGGAAGGAGAATGCTGAGGACTTAATTGCCAGGAAGAGGTTTCACACAGTTTTACGGTTTACAGTACAGAACAGCTGAGGCAATGGTGGGTCAATAATGAGCAGGACTGTACTCTGAGCAGGATTGCTTAATTCTACTTATTTCTTGTCCTCTGTGTCTCCAAAGATTCTTCTCAGTGTGGCCTCATTGAATATATCATAAATCTCTTTTCCGCATGTTTTATTGTCCCTCTCTGTCTCTGTGTGTGTCTCATGGATGTATACAAGCATGTTGGGACCTGGAGTTCAGGCCAAGTTTCTTCCTTCGCCACTCATTCTCTACCTCTTTTTCTGACTCAGGGTCTCTTACTGACCATCAAGCTCCCTCATATTGATTTTGCTTGATTAGTCAACAATCTCCAGGGATCTTTCTGTGTCTTCCTCCCCAGCACTGGAGTTACAGGCCTGGATCTCTACACCTGGCTTTTACGTGAGTGTTGAGGATCTAAACGCAGATCCTCATGCTTCATGAGAAAGCATTCACCAATAGATAGCTATCTCCCAGCCCCTTCTGTCTCGTCAGAGAGAATATTGGGAAATGGCTACTGCGCCTAAATTGTTGGAACAAATGAGGTCCAGACATTTCCAGTAAAATCTCTGGCAACAAAATTAGGATAGGTCGAATTAGTTTTGATTTCATACGTGAGTCACATAAAATCCCTTTTCTTTTCTGCTTGTCTTAACACTATCCATCATCAAGAAAGCAAGGCAAAGTGTTCAGGAAATAGATGAGTTATTTGATTCGTTCTTTGTTTATTCAAAATACATTTTAATTGTAGATTAGAAGTTCATGCCACACCGTAAATGCAAAACTTGTCTCCCATCTCAAAGAGTAAAATACAATTCCAGCACTAGATTTTTTTTGAGTTCTCCATATATGTCCAAATAAAGTAAGTTATACTTCCTGCTCTGGGACTGCTTTTGTTCTAAAACCGAGAAAACTAACATAAACAATAATGTTTCTAAATATGTGAAGCAATTCAGAGCCCATTACACAGTTAGTGAATATTGTTCATTTTCACAATTAAATTTGATGCAATCTTTTCCTTAGTTATCTTTTTAATTTTAGACATTTTAAAATTCATGAGTTATGGCAATACGTACAATTTAAAACCTTCTAGTTTAAAAAGAAAAGACTGGTTTAGTTAGATATAAATAAGAATGGATTGAGATCCATGTAGAGAAAGAGATGTTTATAGAGCCATTGCTGTATTTTAGTATATTATTTTAGAAAAAAAAATGTAAACTTAATTTCTCTTTAGTGTTAGGACTTGCAGTAAAGCAGTCTATTGCCTATATGGTCTAATCTGCATAATAATACTTTTCCTCTTTCTGATGATTAGAATTCAATCGTTAGTGAGTTCATTCTTTAGGTGTCAGCATTGTGGTCCTTCGGTAGTCCCTTTAAAATGCAGATGAACCTGGAAGAGTGCAACAAATTGCATCCTTTATAACAAGACATGTTGTGATGAATTTTTCTCTCTCTCTTTTTTCCTCTTAGGAGAACAACACAAATGTGTGCAACTCTTTAGAGCGAAGTGCACATAAAAATTAAAATCTAGGAGAGGTACATTTTCTAGTGAACCACACTGGGGACACATTCATTAAAGACCACTGCTACCCCTGGTTTCAGGATGCTTGCAGCAGTTACACCTTACTCTATCCGTGGCAAGACTCTCTGATGTAGTGTTGGTATAGTCTTGGGAGTAGAAGAGAAGGGAGGATTCATTCCAACAGGATGCTTAGCAGTGTGTCTCTCTCAGATTCTGGGACCTAGCATCTCCTTATTCTCTATTTTAGGGTTAAAAGTGCTGGGTCAGCAGGAGTTTGGGGGCAAAGAAAAAGCTCAAAACTCCTAGAAGATATGATGGCTCTTTGGGGACAGTGTTTGCAGTCAGTGTTTCATGCTAGATGCTTGGAAGCTGGCTTGAGAGTTTCTGGTGCTCTAAGAGGGTGTACAGATAATTTAATCAACACATACTACATTTTCTGCTTCTAGTAGCTTTTAAAAGTATTAATGTGGATAATCTTAGTGGTAAGAAGCCTACAATATTTTAAATAGAGAACCCACTGTCTTGGCCGAAGTCATGGTTTGGTGCAAGAGAATTGTCTGTATTTTGTCAATCATGTTTTAAATAAACGCTGATTGGCCAGGCAGGTAGTATAGGTGGGAAAACCAGACAGGAAGTAAAAATGATGCAATGAGAACAGGAGAAGCCTATGGAGAAGTTCCTCCCAGAAAGCAGGATGTGACCTGCCAGCTAAAAAAGGTACCTAGCCATATGGCAAAAATAGATCAGAATAATGGGTTAATATAAGCTACAAGAGCTAATAAGTAGCCTGAGCTGATGGGCCAATCAGCTTTATAACTTATAGAGATCTCTGTGTGATTTTCTTTGGGGCTTTCCAGCTGTGGGGTACCAGGCAGGACAGAAACCCCAACAAGCAGGCCCCGTTCGTGTTACAATGGTTTCTAGGCTAAAGAGAAGATACTTAATAGTCCTGTGAATATCTTCTCCTGTTGTTCTCTGTTCCTACTACCTACTAAAAGTCAGTCATCACTGTCCCTGTCACCCATGGGCCTCATACTGTATGCAAGAACCTGTACTGTCTAGCTTCTAGAATGAATAAGTATATACACTAGGAAATTTCTTTTTTTCTTTCATTAAAAATAATTTTATACCATATATTTTAACTACTTTTCTGGCATGATTAAGACCAGTGACTGTACCAAATTTTTTTTTGAAAAATGAGGTATTATAGCTGAAATCTTTTTGGCTTTTTTAATACATATGATTGTACATGTGCCTAATACTTTTGTTTCTCTCTGTATGGTGTATGCACATTTCTGTGCTCATCTATCTACATACATGTATAGTTTGCTTATGTGTGGAATCCAGAGGTTGACACTGAAGGCCTCCATTTCTCACCATATTATGCTTTTAGACAGGGTATCTCCCTGAGCTTTAAAACCACTGATTCAGCAAGAATATCTGTCCAGTGTGCTCCAGGGATTTTCCCATCCCTGCCTTTCCAGTCCTGGGACTGCAGGCAAGTACCACCATCCTAGGCATTTAACTCAAATGCTGCAGATGATTAACACAAGCCTTCAGGTTTGAATAGCAAGCACTTCTTGGCTGGAATCATTTTTCCAGCCCCTTTCACCGATTCTTAAATGGACAAAGATCATCCTTTTGGCTTGGGTGTTTATCATCAATTGTCTTGCTTCTTTCAGGATGCGGAGTCTTCTTTCACCTCAATGTGTTGTCTGCCCAGCTATTTTCCTGCTCTCCTGATGCCAAAAGTTTTGCTTCCTTTTAGTTCCTTTTTCATGCCAAGTGAGCTCTTAAGTTCTACCTTGCCAGTTAATGATGTTGGCATATACCTATTCCTGCCCAAGGAGACCCAAAGGAAACTTGGAGGACTCTTTTAAATAACACTTTGCTTTTTAATAAAAATGCACAAATAGACCGTGAGGCTCAGGAGTCCCCCTGTTCTGCTTTGGCAACTGTTACCCAGAAACTATTTCTTGTATAGCTTCAGCTATTTTGACTCCACAAATAAATATATCAATATGCAAAAATGGTAGATCTCACATGGGATAATTTCAAGAAGTCATTCCATTTAATAGGCCTGGAGATCTTCTACCCCAGAACTTTTGGTCAGAAGAAATGACGGATCTATTATTCTTTGTAAGCCTTTTAAGAAAATGTTCTCATATTTCATGTGAAAAAATATAATTAAAACACCACAATTCTTAGCCTGAGTTTCTTTGATCTATACCTAGACAGTAAGGGTACTTACTGAGATGTTCCATGTGATCAAACCTTCCCAACTGTTAAGACTTTCTGTGGTTTCACCGCTCACTTGTTGGTACATCTACTCCAGAAGAGTTTGTTTATTTTTAAGCAACTTATGTTTTGAAAATCTGAGGAGCATTAAATTTAATTTGTAAAGCTGAGACCTGATTTTCACATTCACATTTTTATTAGTTTATGCAAGTTTAAATTAATGAGTATAACTAAAATTATAAAAGTAAAACAAAATTGGCCAATTTATAAGAGCAGCAATTGCAGGCACTGCAAAAGTGGCCTTCAGCTGTTGCAACATTTGTAGAGAGGGGTTCTGCAGAACAGAGACACTCATGAATCTTTCTTCCCAAATTTATTCTTCCCTTTGTTGAAGGTGCTCGGTTCAGACCCAGGAGCTAAGTGGAGCTCCATGTACTTACCAGGTTTGTTCCTCAAAAATGGCAATTACCTATGGATCAACCTAAAGAAAGCCACAACATCTGTGATTCGCCATGAGTTTGGAATCTCGTTAGAAGCAAGGATGAGTTTTCATGAGGTCTTCCCAAATACTAGTGGCGATGTATGGCGATGTTCTGACAATATTTTCCAATGTTTTCTCAAACTCTTTTTCTTAATAACTGTTTTTCCTTACAAGTGAGTGAACTCTGTGATTCCACCAACATTCTCCAGCATTCTCTGAGAACATCCCTCATTTTTAAAAATACTATTTTTTACTTGGAACAGTGATTCATTCTCAGACACTTTTCTTGGATAAAGGGACCCTTTTTGCCCCACTACTCAGACCTGGAATGTCCTGTCAATCAATGTGTCTCCTCCTGAGAAGCATTAAAAATGATAGAACAGGAAAGCCCAGCTCCGTGATCCAAGACTCTTGGTGCAGAATGAGGCTGAAGCTATCCTCTGTGGGAAGCCACCCACACACTTGCTTGATTTTCTTCCTTTGTCTTTCCTACTTGTCCCACGCTAACTGATTTTTCTCAGACAATTCCTTAAATATCATCTCCACACACACTGTCAACCCTAAGGTGCTTCTAGGAGTCTATAATAGAACAACATGGACTTGCCAAATGTAGACTCAGTTGTGTTGATAATATGTTAAAAGAGCATCAGAGGTGAATGCTGTTACTGCAAGGGGGGTTGTTAAGAAAGGTTTTACAAAGGTAGAAAGCAGGGTGTACAATTACAGAGGGACTGCAGTAGGCCTAGAACAGTAATGGTGAGAAAGAGCTTGCTAGGCCGTGGCTCTGCAATGGTGATCTCAGGGCCTCTAGTGTGAACAACTGGGTGCTTGTGAGAAATGCTGGTCCTACCCTTAACAGTACACTGTTTGTAACTCTGGGTCTACTCTCCAGCCTCACCCCATGCCGCACCAATTCATTCTTTTACCTTCTTGCCCATTTATCCAGAAAGATCTCCCAAGAGGATCCCCACGTCTTCCCTTGGCTTCAGTTTGCATGTGCTCAAATCCACATCTATTGATGAGCCGCCACCTCAGTATGTAGCTGGAATTATTTTGAGCCTATTATTTGCTGCACTTTTGTGTGTATTTTCATTAGCCCTTCAAGAATCTTACCAATAATGGGAAGTGCTTTTCATCAGGTTGTTTTTGATAAGGAAAGTGTATTGTTCAGCATTTCTCTCTAAATGCCCTGCAAACTCTCTGAGGATGTCTCCTGCTTTGCTACTTCTAGTAAAATAGGCAAATCAATGATATCATGTCTCGTATCCAAAGCAAATGGAATGAACTTTGTATTAAAGATTTATTCTAAAAAAAAAAAAAAAAACAAACACTTTAAAAAAACCTCTGGTTTGCATACATCTAAAAGAACCTATGTCAGTTTGTCACAGAAACTCCTACATATTATGAAGGAATGTCAGCGTGCCACATGTAAGAAATCTGTGTCATCATATCATAGAGATACCTCTATATCCATGAAGGAATTCATGCCAGCATACCATAGACATACCTTCACATGTATGATGGAATCTGTGTCAGCACACCATAGAGATTCTTGCACACCCACATTTTCTACATAACTATTCACAATAGCCAAGATATAAAACTATCCCAGATGTCCACCAACCAACAAAGAGCTAAAGAAAATGTGTTCTCTCTCTCTCTCTCTCTCTCTCTCTCTCTCTCTCTCTCTCTCTCCATAAAATGTTATTTAAAGGTAAATGAATGTAGCTAGAATTCTTCATTTTGAATGAAATAGGAAAGATTCAGAAAGATAAACACTGTATGTTTTCTCTCACATGTGGAATGTGTGTGTGTGTGTGTGTGTGTGTGTGTGTGTGTATGTGACATAAAAGCAGAAGGGAGACTTTGGGGGTAAGAGAAAGAGGTGGGTAAGAGATGAAAATGAGGTTGAATGTGTGCAAAAATAATGATATATGCGTATGGAGATGTAATAAGCCTATTATTTTGTATGCTAATTAAAATCAATAAAATGAAGAGACCATGTGACCTATATATGAGTAGACATAATTAAACACTGAGATATGTGGCCAACAACAATATTAACAATGTTAGCAAATAAAAATAACATCATGCAAACTTAGGAAGAAGCAGGCTTCTACAAAATGTTCCAGAAGGACGTTCTCTTCTGATGAAAAATGTATTATCAAACAATAGCAGTTGGGCTGGAGAGATATTTCAGTCAGAAAAGTACTTGCCATGTATTCTTGCAGGCTTGAGGTTGTCTCTCCAGACCTATGTAAAAAAATCTGAGTTCAGTGTTACATATCTGCAATCCTACCACAATGGTAGCAGAGGCAGGAGGAGCTCTGGAGCTTGCTGATTAGCCAGCCTATCCCAATTGGAGAACTTCTGGTTTGATAAGAGGCCATGTCTCATAAAATAAGGTGGAGAAAAATTGAAGAATCACCTGACCTTGATTTCTGTCTCTATACCCATGGACTTGTGCACTCACACACATACGCGCACAGGCACAAGCATGTACATTATGTACACATACATACATATACACATATGCAAAGTCAAACAAAAGCTATTATAGCAGTGTTTCTTGGGCTCAGGCATATGTAAGAATGATCTGAACCATTTGGTAAAACAAAGATGAATGAGACCGTCATCCGAGTGAAGGTCCAGAACTGGAGATTCCAGGAAGTCTTTGGGTCATGTGTACAATGACCACACTGTGTGCTATGGCCTTAAAGAAAAGAATGTTCTCCAGCATGGGTTAGGTTGGGCAACACCAGAAAGCCTTTAGTTTTGTTGTTGATTTTGTTCTGTTTCCACATTTCGTGGGCTGTTTGCATAAGAGGCAGCTGTGTTCGTACTTTTAATTTTCTCAACATTTTCTGTTTAAAATTAGCCTCGAAAATCTATAAGAAATTGAATATTTTTCACAGTATTCCTGACTTCTCATTGTATTGTCAACAGTCCAAATATTGGTTGGTTCTCAAAATTTGTTCTTCCTTCCCAGGAGTGTCTAGTGAAACTCATGTGGCCTTAACAGCCAAGTCCAAGCCAGATGCATTATTCACAGCTCAACTAAATTCTTTCTCTTCACTATCCTTCCCCTGATACATTGACATTCTTCTACTTTAATATTATTAAGTATATGACATATGTATATGTATATATATACATTTGCTTAAGTTTTCATTACCACCTATTATTGTAGGGCAAAGCTGCTTAGAGTCGACTTAGAACATACTTAGACACCAAGTTCTCAACACATAGATTTCTCACCCTGGAGAAGCTAGATCGAGGCAACGATGGCCTCTGGATGAGACAAAGGCAGACAGCATGTAGCAGGCATCTCTACAAAAGTGGTTTTAGTGAGGAAAGGGGAAGTCTGTGCTAGCGTAAGTTGCTTAGTCCTGATTGGACAGGTTAGCCAGTGTAGCCAAATAATGAGTTTTGGTTGTTGGATGTTGGTGTTTGGTCTCAGGAATGAGGCAGTGGCTATATAGGGGAATAGAGGACTAGCTTGAGAAATGTAATTTAATGACTTTTTAGTAGGGAGCAGGAAGGGGAAAAGACAAAATCTGCCGGTGCCACGTTTGCCATGCTCAGGTCCTTTTAGAGAGCCCTTCATCTATTGTAGTAAGAGAAACAGAAAACACTCAGAATTATTTTGTGCTAGACTGTTTAATATTCATATCTTTCTGTGAGGGAGTTGTTATTTTTCATTTTGCAGGTGATTTTCTTCTATATATTTTATTTACTTCTAAGTCGCATGACCCCAAATGTGTGCTCTAACAAATCATTAGTATTGCCCAGATTTATCCATCTCAATGACTTCCACATGATACTGTGTGTTAAAAATGAACATCTTTGATTTCCTAGGAAGCATCGACATGATATTTGAATACTGAAGTAAGTTGGATCTTCAAGCTTCTACACGAAGCGACCCCTGGTAATTAGAAATGGCAAATTGATGCAGTGATAGGAAGACTTATTTTCCTCTTGGGCTCAGGACAGCTGTTGAAGTATGTTTCAACCCAGGATTCTCCTAGGACTGGCAGAGAACTCCTTTACTCATCTGTCAATCAATTTCCCCTTATACAGCCTGTGTTTTTGCTCTCATGGGTCTTGACTTCACGAGCTCTCTCCAGTGGTTTTCCTGCACACTCACTTTCACTTGTCCAGAATCCATTCCCTAAAGAACCCAAGATCCAAGGGATGGAAGGACCATATTCATTAACTTTTTTAGAGAAAGTGTTTTGAGTGGAATTGATATATGCCTCAGAGAAGTTGGAGCTGGTCTGTTATGATCTCAGAGAAGTGCTTCGCGGTTTCTCTAAGTCTTTCTTTGCTATCTCAGAAAAGGAATCTTACCAGGGTCCATCAGTAAAGCATCACTATGGTACATAACAAAACACAGATGCTCAGTGCAGTGAGGCCTCTGGCAGGTGAAGTTCAGTCTCTATGAGACTCGCTGTTAACGCCCTTCCTAGGCTTTCCCCCTTGCACTTTCATCATCCTTGTGCTGAAGTACCATGTACTCACTTGCAATTGAGGTTTCCTCCTTCACAAAGCCACACGAGCTTCATGTTCCCCAGCGACTTCTAGACAGATGCTGCTCAAAGTGTGAGTGGGTCACTTTTCCAACCTGAGAGCCTGGGAGTTACAGATCTTCCCCTTGCACAGTGACGGCTAAGCCATGTTGTCTGCTTTCTGGTTCTTCATGCCTGCCAAGGACGAGCCCTGGCTCTGCATCACACCCAGCCATTGTAGTGAACATCTCTGCTGACATGACTTATGTTCATCCCCTGGCCCCTTTATCTCTTTTCATGAACTGTATTCTTTATTATACTCCTGGTATTTACTATTAACCACCATTTTAAGAAATACTAGAAAAAACAAACATATATCTCCATGACTCTGAAATCTTGAGTTTTCTTACTGGCCCCAAACTTCTGATGATGATTAGTTGTACACATTTTCTCATACTAAATATGATCATCAGAATCTCAGCTTCTGATAAGCAATGATGACCCCTGTCAATCTCTTATCTTCATGCTTCATCTATATCCTTTGGATATGGACCCTGTCATCTTCTGTTCTGTTCTAACATGACCACACTAGTTCCCTGGGCACAATCTTCTGGATATCTGGAACAAATTCATCCCTTCCAGGTAGTTACTACTGTTGGTTACATCCCAGGGATATTGCTTTCTGAGCATCCTCCTATTCCATCACCTACAAATGCTACTGTTGTTCCTATACTCACAGTCATTTCCCTACAGGTCTTGCCCCTCCTAAATGTTCTGTAATTGTGCCTTTTCAGGTTCTGGATGACCCTAGCAACCTCTTCTCTCCAACTAATCTTCTTGGTATATTTCAGATGATAATATGCTCCAGTTGAATACATTTTAAGGGAGTAATCATAGCTCATATTGAAATGGTCTCTGCAGATTTTTCAAGCCATTTGGATCAAGGGTCAGACAATCTCCATACCTTCCACTTCCCTGTCTATCACACCATATCACTTTAAACAATACGGCTTATTTTTAATGTGGTTTCTCTCAGGAGGTCTAGCACATTTGTGCTCCAGGTTCCCTTCTGGCATCACAGGCTGCCAAATGGAGCATTCTTTAGTATATCATCCATTTCATTTCCAAAACATGAACTGCGTTCACCCCAGCAAAGGTCCTCAGCATGATCAGTTCTTAGTGCGCACTTGCTAAATTGAATCACATGTGCATGAGATTCAATCCCAATCAAAGAATGGGCTGGGGACCATGAGGCATGCTAATCATAGCAGTCAGGCTAAGTCAAGTCATAGTGTATCTTTGGTTTCCTTATTTTTTTTTCTTCTTGGCAGTTGCTCTTGGTTCTTTTCTTTTTTTTTTTTTTTTTTAGTTTTTGATAAGTGATTTGAGTGCTTAGTGCAACAGTTGAATAACAATGGATATCTTTGACAGCCCACAGCTGTTTGGAGGAATAACAGATTGCAACTTTGAGGTTATTATTTACATTGCCTTGAAAAGATTTATTCTCTCTCTCTCTCTCTCTCTCTCTCTCTCTCTCTCTCTCTCTCTCTCTCTCTCTGTGTGTGTGTGTGTGTGTGTGTGTGTGTAGATTTCATAAGAGGGCATTACTCTCCTGGAATTTGGTTTCCCAGTTTCCAGGTGAGCCATTTGTAGGTGCTAGGATTTGAACTTGGGTCCTTGGTTAAAAAAAAAAAAGAGCCGCAGGCTCTGGAAACCATTTTTCTTTCCAAATGACAGCTGGGAGGCTGCTTTTTACATGAGCGTCTCTTGACAGCATGCACACAGTTTCCCCGATATTTCCACCCATTGATCAGTATTAGTCGTCCTCAGGGTTGTACCAAGAGTGATTGCTAACAGCAATGAAAGTCTAGCAAGCGTTTGCCCAGTCACTTGGTTCATGGCTATGGGTTATCCTTCTTTCTCCGTAGCATCCTGAACATCATGAAAACCAGCCTGCTATGGTTAAGTTTAGATTATAACTGTCTCAGCTGGTACTAGACAACAAGTAGCCCTGCTCCCTTCTGAGAACCCTGGAGAGGCTGATGGGATAACAGGCGCAGCTGACCTGCCTCTGAACAGCCCTTCTTCTCATGTTTTAATACTAATTAACTTATTTATTTATTCATGTATGTATATATGTACATCCATGTGCATATGAGCGTATATGTATGCATTTATGTTTTGGTTGCTTCTTTGTCTTTTACAAAATCAAAACCCGACTCTTGGATCAGAACCTCTGCCAAACCTTTAAAGCAGCAGAAGCTCAGAAGGCCCCTCCCCTCCTGAGCTGGGCTATCCCACCTGAACTTAAAAAGATCCCAGAATGAGTCCTGAGAACAGTTAGTGTGGAAAAGCACACTTGTAAGCCCTAGAACAGTATGGCTAGAGAGTGCAGGGGAGATCAGGAAAGCCAGGCGAAACAGGAGATCCTGTAGCTTTGAAGCTTATATGTCCTGGCAGTGGCTTCACCCAGTGTTTCCCTCTGTGCTGTACAAGGCTGCTGGGAGTGGTGTTGAAGCTGAGTGGGGTGGGCTGTTAAGATGCTGCACCTAAAGCAGGCGCGCAAAGGATCTGGGCACAGGAGAGTCCTTAGAAGCTGTTCCCTAGAGTGTCTTCTCTAATGCCTGATGCATTTCTCTGCCTGGCGCTTGCGGGTCAGGCTTAATATCCGTTGGCTGGGCGTGCGCTAGTCCCGGCTTGGTTTGAGTCCGGGCATCTGATCGCTCTGCACAGTGCTCCTGGAGCTCAGCAGGTTCGCACCTCCGATTGTGGCTGCACCTGGGGCGGCTCGGACTCTGGACTTGCAGAGCTAAGAGCTCAGCGGCCGGTGGTGGCAGAGGCTGCCTAGCCCTGCTGCGCAAAGCACCCTTTGCTCCGTGGCCGCTGCTCCCCGCCAGCCCTGACCTCGGCGTGACTTGGTGGTGCAGCTGTGGTGCCCCGGTGGCCGCTTCTGCTCCCGGATGCCGGGCCCGGGGCGCCGCGCTGTGAGCTGCAGGAGGATGAAGAACGCGGCTGGAGGGAAGCAGGAGAAGCTCCTGGGGACTCCTAGGAAGCAGCCCAGAGCTGGTGAGTTGAGCGCGGGAAGGGGCAGCAGGGCGCAGGTTGGCAGTGGGCACAATCAAATCCCCGCCACCCCTGCCCTAGCCACCTCCATACAGTCTGGGTCGCCCCATGCTGAGACTCTCACTGAGTCCCAAAAAACTCAGTCAAGAGGGTCCTTAAAGCGCTACCTCGGCGATAAGGGAAGTGGAGCTGCCTCTAAGCTTGCCTGGCTGGCTATAGCCTGTTGGGTGTGTGCAGGGTGTGCCGTCAGTCCTCGAATCCTGGAGAAGTTGGTGGGATACAGAGGCACCTGGCCTCCCGACTGCTTTTCTTATAAATGATTATGATGATGATAATGTTGATGATGATGATGATGATGATGGTGATGATAGTTTTAAATGGACTTTGAGGGCAGAGTGAGGAGATACAGAGTTCTAGAAGCATCCATCCAGGAGGTTCACATTGGCATGTAGGGTGGCATTGGAAACCCACAGGCAAGCCAGAGCCCTCCAGATTTCTAGTTTTATTGGACATCGGGTGTCTTACACCCAGGTGACATAGTTAAAAGGATGCATATTCTTTGGCATGCCTTAGCTTCTTGCTTATTGGAAGTTTTCTTGTGTGTGTGTGTGTGTGAGTTGAAGTAGAATACCTGCAGTCTCTACAATATATGAAATGCTTTTTTACACCCCCCCCCAACACATACATGATTCAGAATTGTTTTCATTTCGTGGTTTTAGGAGCTGTGCATGTGTCTCTTTTTGACTGTGTGTGTGTATGTGTGTGTGTGTGTGTGTGTGTGTGTGTGTGTGTGTGATATTTCACGTGAGGAAGGCAAGATTCTTGAACATTTGAGAGTCTCCAAATCATGGGGCATAGAACCCAGTGGAAATACATGGGATACTGAAATTTCCACGTGGAGCTGTCACGATTCTTAACATTCTCACCTTGCTCTCTGGAGATCTGAGTGGGGAATGGTCTCTCTTTGGCAAGCCAGGGTTATTTGCTATTTTGTCTATGAAGCCTCCTTTGATCTATCTACTCAGTTTTAGTTCACCACGTGAGAGGTGCATGCCCCTGGGTATTTTGCAGCTCCCTTTGAGCTGTCCTGCGTAATTCAAGTCCTACTACCCCATCCGCAAATATGTCAGTGTGGATCACTTCAGTCCATAGAGGTGGATAGTACAGCATATCTGGGGGTTGCTGTATTTTCTTTATAAATATTCCCAGATGTTCCACAGAAATTAATTTAAACATGGAATTTGTGAAGCTTAAAAAATAGACCTCAAAATGGACAAATATCTTCAGTTAATGTACGATTTCAGATGGAAGCAAATGAAGTGTTGGAAGTTGTGTTTCAGAAGAAAGACACCCAAGCCAGAAACTAGGACTGCTGATGGGGCCTTTGAAGCATTCAGTAGTGATACCCATGGAATTTTTGTCTTATCCACTGTACATCTTGTTTCATGGTCAGTTAGATTGTTGAGGACCCCAGGATAGCAGTTTTGGGTTTACCATCCCTGTTACAAGCTGAGGATAAGGAATTTTAAAGATGTCAAACAGGAACAGTAAGTGCTTTGGAACCTGAGGCTGCTAGACTCCAAAGACAGTCCCACCAAGCACAGTAAAATCTCCTTAAGGATTATTTGAAAGAATAACTTGCTTCGGTGTCTAAATCACATGAGATTTTGATATGATAATGGCACTATCACCGACTGATTCATATACAGTCAGTAAAGCTATTTGATGTAACGTAGGTGGGACTAAGGTATGTATTGGCTGGAAATAGTGTGTAACACTTACATAACTCAGCCTATCCATGCCAGCGAAGACTGACTGCTGAGTGCTGGCGTTCACCTTGATGGCACTTCTTGAGTTCCCTTATTGCAAATCAATAGTGCTGTACTCTAGCCCTTACCACTGTGATTGATAACACCACATTTCTGTGCTTGTAGACTTTTCCTTGGGTCTTTGCAGACACTGGTATTTTTACCCACTTGTAATCAAAGCTCAGGTCCAGTAGGATGTTAGATTTCTATTAAAAGGTATGAGCCACTTGTTTCAAATTTTTTCCTTTTAATTTTCAATAGTATTTTCAAAACAATTACTCCCCCTGCTGTGATTTCCTATTTAGCAGGTGCCTCAAATGTTCAATAATGAAAAATAACTGCCACCCAACAAGACAGTTTCTATTTATAGCAATAACAGACACTTCTGCTAAGAATTTGTTTTATTTGAAATTTAATTAAAAGCTTGCTCCTCATTCTATAATGTATGCAGCTGCCCAAGTGCATGTCCTCCTTTATTTTCTTGGAGACTCCAGCTGTATAAACTCATTGAAGGTGAGTTTTTATGTAATCACAAAACAAAAAGAAATGAATGGAATTACCAAATAAAAATTTGATAAACCCATTGTCATTATTATTCCAAATGTGGGAACAGCTTTGGAAAACAATCTCTCTTTTTGTATATTTACTTATTTATTGCATATATTCCTAAGTTTGTAGAGGAATATGTATACAAGGCATATATTTAGAGGCTAGAGGATAACTTGCAGAAGTCAGTTCTCTCTTCATGTCTTGCGGGTCCCAGGGGCTGAATTCAGATAATCAGGCTTAGCAGCAAATGCCCCCTGAACCAACTTCCCTGCTCAGGATTTGGAAATCCTGAGAAATTAAAGATATGCTGTGTGTTGTTATGCTTCCAAGGTTGTTAAGTAAAACCAAAATTTCTCTTCCTCATGAAACACACAGTATTGCCGTGGTCTCTCTTTTGTTCAGGGGTTCAGTCTGGATTCTAGTAAGAGCCACATGTGAAATAGACTTTAGGTCCTTTTTCATCTTTACACTTAGAGCCCTAAAGCACATATTTTGTCCATTGTAAACAATGTATTTCTCAGTATGCATAGCTTTAGCAGAGATATAACGAAAAGAAAGAGTAATGGTAATGGGCATACAGATTTGTTTTGGCATTGATGCCATCATGCTAAGTATGGAAATGTATTTACACTTATGCCAGTTGTGAAATCTTAATTCTTAAAGTGTAAATCATTTTATGGTGATGTGAGTCTTGTAAATAGTTAACTTTTTCCCAAAGATGCTCTCTCCCTCTCTCTTCCCCGCTCTGTTTGTGTGTGTGTGTGTGTGTGTGTGTGTTTGTGTGTGTGTGTGTGTGTATACATGAGTGGTTCATGCTTGCCTGTGCTTGTGCAATGTGGGAGAACATCAGGGGTCCTTCTCCATTTCTCTCTGCCTTCTTCCCTTAAGATAGGGTTTTCACTGAACTTAATGTTAGGCTGGGGCTTGGAAGCCCCAGGTCCCTGCCTGTGTCTGCTTCTCACCCGGTCCCTGAAATTGACCATACTCAGCTTTTAAAGCTGGTTTCTGGAGATTCCAACTCAGGTCCTTGTGACTGCCCAAGGGGTGCTGTTGTACACTGAGCTGCTCCCCAGTGCTGAGCAGATGCTTTCTTTATTGCACTTTACACATATTTCAACTCCGCATCACAAACACAAGACCAAGGTTTCTATAGATATTATAGGGTAATTCTAAGAAGCAGGTTTCTGGAAGGTGACTTAAACGTCATGAAGGGTGAGTCACCTTGACATCACAGGTTAAAGACACCACTATTGGAAAGATACGTACAAGTCTGAGTGTTTAAAGTCTTTAGAATTATAGGCAGATTGCACTTGGTGTTCTGACAAGCATCCTACAGTGAAAGTTTGAATCAAATAAAGGGTTCAGGTTGAATGAAACTCAAGTGAACACTTAAATAGCACTTAAAAAGATTATGGAGAGTGCATGTACAAAATTTACGAGTCTAATTTATATTTTAAGCAAGTAGATAACACACTGGAGAGCCTTGAAAAATTTTTAGTACATTAAAAATGTATTTATTCATATCTTTTAGAGCCAGATGAAATTAGTGATAGCTCCTTGTGGTAGATTGACCGTTGAGTTCTCCTGAAAGTCATGATTAACCTCTAAGATGATGGAACCTAGAGGTACAGTCTGAAAAGGAGAGGAAGTTGGGATATGAGGATGGAGTCCCTATCATGACATTAGTGGCCATAAGAAACAGAAGAGACCAGAGACCTATCCCCCTCTGCTCTGAGAGGTCATGGTAAAAGGGTGGCTATACTTCTAGAGGACCTGAGGTTGTCATTGACTTTCTAGCTCCTTGCTCTTGAACTTTCAACCTTAGAATTATCAGAAATGAGTGTTAGCTAATTTAGCCATGACTGTCCATCACATTTCGTCCAGTCTGGTGAATCTGTCATTGGTGGCTCATTCTATCCTTAATGTGAAAGAAAACTGTAATGACAGACATGCATGTATCAAATTCCTTTACAAAGCCCTTTACCAATTTTGAATGAAATTTTTGTCATACTCAGATAATTTGGTACCACTTTTAGTATATTCCTAGATTGGTAATATATTATACATAGTATCACATTCCTCTCTTAAGAATGTAAGGATATCAAGCATAGTTCTAGAGTGGAGGAGGGGTGTTCAAAGTCTTCACCACTTTACATACATTCTTCTCCAAACATCCATCTGATGTTTTACTGCATTTGGCTAGCAAAGAGACAGCAAGTTCTTCCCCATTCAACCCTGAAAACACAACAAGTCCAAAAAGTGTTTGGTATTTCTTAGTATGTCTTTTAAAGGGGAGCTTTGCAATAACACCTTGTTTATGTAGTTACATATCCAATCCAGAGAAAGTACTGATCCTCACGTGTCGATCGACACCCATTGGACCTATCTGCGCCTGGGAAAGATGTCATCATAATGCACTATAGAGTGCCCTGTTTTGATTTGTGGGGACTTCTCAGGATGTGGGGTCAGATAATTCTTTGTTCAGTGTGTGTGTCTAATAAAAAAAGAGAAAGTATGCTTTTTGTGGCTTGGTTTAGCTACAAAGTGTTATTCACTGTAAATTTTGAAGCATGCTTTGGAATTTATTGGACCTGTCTCACTTATCTCCCTCTGACTTCACCTGAAAAGAGAAATATTTGCCGTGTGTCATTCCTTTCAGGTGTGTACTCTTTAACATGGCACAGGTATGTAGAAAACACGTTGAGAAATCACGATTTTTTAAGATCTGCTATGTTCAACTTTTAAGAATTAACAGTCTCAGTTTCCCAAAGCTATCCAAGTACCCTGGGATGAAAAGAACAGTGTTGCATGTCCTGTGCTGAGTTCTCTGGTGTCTATATTTTCCATGCACAGAAGAATTTGCTAACAAAAGGAACTGGCAAGAATCACTATGAACATGCTGTGGCTGTGGCTGAGCTTGAGAACTCCTTACCTTATTTCTCAGGAACTTGAGAATTTGAGTCAACTAACTGCACACTTCTGCATGCATCTGCTTTAGTGACTTTGTCTATGACTGAGGGCTAAGAAAGCTCTCGTTTGAAGACTTAGCAAGACATCTATGTAAAGTATTTAAGATGTGTATGGGGGTTAGAGCCTAGGACTTGCTGCATAGGTGCTTTACTTGTATGCCAGGCTCTAGCCCAGATGTTAAGTTTTTCTTGTTTGGTTTATTATTTTTAAAAGATAATAGTTATGCATCCATTACCCATTGGTACTGAATGTTGTGTATTTATATCCTGTAACCTGACCCAAGAAACTTTTTCCAAACAGCTTCTTAAAATGCCAGAGGTCTATTACTTGTGGTTGTAGAGACTATGTATCTGGTAACACCATTAGGTATAAATCAAGGTATAAGTAAGGCTATGTTTATTTAGGAGGGTTTAGGAAAGAAATTGTCCCTTGCTTTACCCAGCAATTTCTTGACTTTCCTCAGCTTGTGGCCTCATCAACTGTGATTATGACTTCTTGTTGCCCTTTCCTTCTGTGTCAAGTCTCTTCTCTGCTATGATGTACTAAGTGTATCTAAGATCAGTGTTGACAGTCTAGAACACAATCTCCATTTCATGCCATTGTTTAATACTATCTGAACTGAATAAGGTAACAATTACAGATTCCAAGGACTAGGAACTGACATTTTGTCAGTATGGAAGGGGAATGGGAATGTGGGTGTTTATGTATATTGCCGATCATCACCTGTATATTATATCTTGTGCCATGTGTATGAAACTAGCTGTAAGGAAGGTAAAGATATCAGAAAAGATGTGGAATTTAATGTGTTTTAAACTCTATTATTTAAACATATTTAAATTTTGATCATTTTTTCATCATACTTGCATAGCCAACTACTCCTTTGTGTTCTCTTCAGCATAGCATAATGTGCCCAGCCATGAATGCAAGCGACTCCCATGGTCCTGCAGAGACCTCATGCTGGGAGATCAGAGCTGACCAGAGAACTCAGACCCCAACTTCAGGGACTGCAGTGCTCAATGTGTGAATAGCATCATTGCTTTAGACACGTGATCACTTTACATTTCATTACAGAGTATAGGTGGCCCTTCAGCTTTAACCTCAAAAGCTTAAAAAATCATTATTAACCTCACTTGAAAGATGAGGAACTGTGCCAAAGACTATACTCAGCACTCAGAAGGGCCAACAGCTGAACTCTCTAACCTCTGCTGATTGTAGATACAGTCTTGGGATAAAACCGATCAGCTGTAAGCTTAATGAAATAAATAAAAGTAAATATTTAAAATAGATAAGCAGAATTCATCAGCCACATAATGCTGTTGACTATAAACATCAACTAATGAGAACTTATGGATATTTGGGCTCTGATGTAACCGTACATTTAACCACTTATTGGATTTTTAATTTAATTTATACATTAAAAAACAACTCTTAGTGTTACTGAATAGATACATTAATTCAGTTATCTGTGGCTCACATTTTTTGAATTTTTATAATGTGGTAAAATGCATAAAACAAAAAAGTGCCATTCTTGTCATTGAAATTCCACAGTGCAGCAGTCTGAAGAACCCTTACACTGTCACGTGACCGTCTCCATCAGTCAAGCTCCACAACTATTTCTCTTTTAAACTGAAACTCACTATCCAATAAACCGCTCTCTAGCTCTTGGTAACCATCATTATATTCTCTGTTTTGATGACTGTGGTTATTCTAAATGACTCATATTGTATTAGTGGCCTTGTACAGGTGCGTGCGTGCGTGCGCGCGCGCGTGTGTGTGTGTGTGTGTGTGTGTGTGTGTGCATTAGCGTATTTCTTTTTCTATAATATCCACAAATTTCATTCTTTTGGAGCATATTCAAGAATGTCTTCCTTTGTACTTATAATCTGTTAATTTTTACTAAGGGCTAATGACTTTTTAACATTTATCTATTGTGATTAATCTTGTTCTGAAAATAACTGAAAAAAGATCCCTTCAAGTTTCAATCTGCTTCCTATATAACAAGTGGAGAGAATGATGGGGTTGGATGTGGGTCCCTTTGCCCTCCTTTGAGGCCATTCATTTACCGCTGTCCAGTTCCACACACAGAACCCTGGAATATACCCCCACATCTCTCCCTGTGCATGGTTTCATGGTTTCATGAGAGCTCTCCAGATTCATGTGAGATGGCATCTCACTGGACTTGAATTCCCTGAATGCGCTGGTGATGTTCAGTGCTTTGCATGTGTTTTACTATACAGAAAGTTCTGCTTCTGACCTTTGAACATTTTTGAGCCAGAGATTTGTTTGGTGTTATTGTTGAATACTAAAAGTTCATCTGATATTCTATATACAGATTATTTATAAAATAGGTGATTTTGCAAATAATCTCTTCTTATTCTGTTGACTTTTGAGTTGGAGAGTGAATTAGCCACACAAAATGTATAAGAGCTTTTCATGCAGTACAATTTATCTTGTTGCTTTCAGTGACATAGCCAAAAATTCTGCCTATTCTTAACTATTTTTTGGCAACACATTTCAGAATTTTTAGAAACCATGTAAAGAGCAATAACAAAGGCACTAAATGACTAGGGAATGATTAGGCGAGCTCCAAGAATAGATTCAAATATGTGTTACAAGCATAAGACTGAGGCACAAGAGCTATGGCACAGTTGTGCTTGCATGGCTTTCAGTTCTCAAGCAAAGCTGACATCTGAGATCTACTCCAGATTTCTCTTGAGAGGGGTAGGAGGCTGAAGTGACCCCTTCTGCCCAGCCTTGGTGTTGTCTGAATGGATCTGTTCACCTGTGAAAACTCATCCAGCTGGGCACATGTGCTATTTGCACTACATCACATAGGTAAGATAAACATCACAATAGCTAAGATAAAAATCCTTGAGAAACTCACAGAGGAAAATTTTTGTGAAATATGAGAGAGGAAAGAGCTGGAGCCTGTCTGGGGAGTGTGCACACACTGCATTTGGCCACTAATTTGGCTGTGATTTTTTAGGTCACATAAGACCCAAAGAAGCACATGTAATTGGAATCCTATTTTTCTATAGAAAAAATAAAAGGCAATTCCTGATGGTGTGAATAGAGAGAAATTTTCCTATGTGTTTTCTAAGAAGGGACTAGAATTGTCCATCAAGTGATATTCTTGTTAATATAGAAGACCTTTCCATAAGAATAATCTCTATAGAGTATAAAGTAACTTAGATCCTAGGACCCCTTCTTGTTAGGCTTAACATGGAGATTTCAAAAGGATGAGGGGGAATGGACCTCTTAAACAATGCCCTATCATGTTTAGTAATCTTTTTTCTTTCTTTTTTATTATTACTTAAAAATACCAATCCAAATTCCTACTCCTTCCCCTCCTCCTAGTTCCCTCCTTCTCCCTCCACAGATCCTTCCCCCACCCCTCCAACCCTAAGGGAGTGCCATGCACCCTGTCCTGTGGAAAGTCCAAGGCCCTTCCTACTACATCTAGGTTGAACAAGGTTTTCATCCAAAGAGAATAGGATCCCATGATGCCAGTATCTGCAGTAGAGACATATCCCAGTGTCACTATCAGTGGCCCCTCAGTCTTCCCCAGCTGTTAGTCCCCTTCAGAGGGGCTTGGTTGTTCCCATGCTCGTTCACTCCCAGTCCAGTTGAAGTTGGTGAGCTACCATTACCTCAAGCAAACTGTCTCAGTAGATGACCCCCTCATGGTCTTGAATTCCTTGCTCAAACTCTCACTCCTTCCACTCTTCAACTGGATCTTGGGAGCTCAGTCCAGTGCTCCCATGTGGGTCACTGCCTCTGTTCCCATCTGTTGTTGGACGAAGGTTCTATGGTGGTATTTAAAATAACCATCAGTCTCACTACAGGGTAAGGTCAGTTCAGACACCCTCTCCTCTATTGATTAGGGTCTTAATAATGCTTTTGATAATAATTTGTGTGTAGGGGGGGCAGTGGGTTTGAACTGTTTTATTTTGGAAGTTGGAAGTAGTGTTCCTCTTCCTGTTGGGAACCCATGGAAATAGGGGGATGGTTGGGAACTCCTGAGACCTCTATGTGAAGCTGGCTATAGCCTCACTTTGTGAAGTTTCAAGTAGGGCCACCGTGAATGCACCCGAGTTTTCCCTGACAATATAGTTTTCCACAAACCTCTTGAATATCAGTAATCTAGTGGCGAGTGTCATTAGAATTCAGGGATGTGGTAGTCTTTCTACTCCCTGCAATGTTTTTGAATAAAGTATGTCTCACAAAGCATTCATAATAAAGTAAATCATGAAATTCCACTTGTGGAGCACATAAAAAATTGAGTCTCTTTATTTTTCAGAGGCTAAAAATACTCTGAATTTTGTCTTAACAGCAGCCCAACAATCAATTGGATTTCCAAGCCTGTTTTCTCTGTAAAGAAAATGAGTACAACTGGATTGCTGGTAACTGATGGTTTTGAGTAGGTTTAATAAAATGGATAGATCTAGAAAACATCATATTGAGTGAGGCAACCCAGACCTAGAAAAACAAATATCATATGTACTCACTCATAAGTGGCTTTTAAGGCATAAAGCAAAGAAAAACCAGCCTACAGTTCACAACCACAGAGAACCTAGATAACTGTGAGGACCCTAAGAGAGACATACATGGATCTAATCTTCATGGGAAGGAGAAAAAGACAAGATATCCTGAGTAAAATTGGGAGCATGTGGACGATGGTAGAGGGTAGAAGGGGATGGAAGAGGAAGGGAGGGAAACAGAAAAAAAATGCATAGCTCAATAAAATCAATAAAATAATTTTTTTCCTTTTTCTCATGTTTTTATTCAAGATTTCCATCTCCTCCCCTCCTCCTCCCCCTTCCCTCCCCTCCCTTCCACCCATACCCCCACTCCACCCCTCTCCAAAGACAAAGAGCCATCAGGGTTCCCTTCACTATGTTAAGTCCAAGGTCCTCCCAGCTCCCCCTAAGTCCAGGAAGGTGAGTAACCAAACTGACAAGGCTCACAGTGAGCCCATCCATGCTGTAGAGTTCATGTTCATTGTCATTGTCCTTGGTTTCTCAGTCCTCCTCCACCATCAGCCACATTCAGAGAGTCCGGTTTGGTCCCCTGTTCCATCAGTCCCATTCCGACTGGACTTGGTGGTCTCCTGTTAGATCTGTCCCACCGTCTCAATGGGTAAATGCACTCCTCGCGGTCCTGGCTTCCTTGCTCATGATCTCCCTCCTTTTGCTCCTCATCAGGACCTTGAGAGCTCAGTCTGGTGCTCCTATGTGGGGCTCTGTCATTTTCTCCATCCAATGCCAGGTGAAGGTTCTATGGTGATATGCAAGATATTCATGAGTATGACAATAGGATCTGGACATTTCTGGCACCCTCTCCTCAGCTGCCCAAGGAACTAGCTGAGGGCGTCTTCCTGGACACCTGGGAACCCCTCTAGAGTCAAGTCTCTGCCAACCCTAGAATGGCTCCCTTAACTAAGATATATAATTCCTTGTTCCCATATCCACCCTTCCTATATCTCAACCATCCTATTCCCCCAAGCTCTTCCCATCCTCCCCTTCACACTTTTCTCTCCCCACCTCCCTATCCCCCCATCCCACCCCACCCCCATGTTCCCATTTTTTTGTCCGGCAATCTTGTCTACTTCCAATATCCAGGAGGATAACTATATGTTTTTCTTTGGGTTCACCTTCTTATATAGCTTCTCTAGGATTTTTTTTTACGAATTATAGGCTCGATGTCCTTTATTTATGGCTAGAAACCAATTATGAGTGAGTACATCCCATGTTCCTCTTTTTGGGCCTGGGTTACCTCGCTCAGGATGGTGTTTTCTATTTCCATCCATTTGTATGCAAAATTCAAGATGTCATTGTTTTTTACCGCCGAGTAGTACTCTAATATGTATATATTCCACACTTTCTGCATCCATTCTTCCGCTGAAGGGCATCTAGGTTGTTTCCAGGTTCTGGCTATTACAAATAATGCTGCTATAAACATAGTTGAACAAATGCTTTTGTAATATGATTGGGCATCTCTTGGGTAAATTCCCAATAGTGGGATTGCTGGGTCCTGGGGTAGGTTGATCCCGAATTTCCTGAGAAACCTCCACACTGCTTTCCAAAGCAGTTGCACAGGTTTGCATTCCCACCAGCAATGGATGAGTGTACCCCTTACTCCCAGAAAGCCTACAAACTCATGGAAACTGAACAGTCAACTACTGAACCACACCTGGGTCAAGGAAGAAATAAAGAAAGAAATTAAAGTCTTTCTTGAATTTAATGAAAATAAAGACACAACATACTCAAACTTATGGGACACTATGAAAGCAGTGCTAAGAGGAAAGTTCATAGCACTAAGTGCCCACTTAAAAAAAAAAACGGAGAAAGCACACATTGGAGACTTAACAGCACACCTGAAAGCTTTAGAAAAGAAAGAAGCAGACTCACCTAGGAGGAGTAGAAGACTGGAAATTATCAAACTGAGGGCAGAAATCAACAAAATAGAAACACAGAAAACAATCCAAAGAATCAATGAAACAAAAAGCTGGTTCTTGGAGAAAATCAACAAGATTGACAAACCCCTAGCCAAACTAATCAAACGGCAGAGAGAGAACACACAAATTAATAAGATCAGAAATAAAAAATTTTTTTAAAATGTCTTAGGACTTTATGAATGAGATTTCCACCTTAGCAATTGTTTTCAATATTCCATGTAAAAATTTCCAATTCTTACAGAATTTGGGAGAGACTTTGAATTTGATATTTCTTTCTAATAAGAGGTATATATAATTTCTTAATTATTTTATGTATAAATTGTTCCTGATTGCAAAGTCTCACTCTTGGACTCTTTATATATGAAACACTGATGCAGTTTGACCTGCCAAGAAAATTCTTAAAAAATGCAAGAGTGTTCATTTTAGAACACGAGTTAGGACATGTCCTCATGTTTTAAGTTTTTTAAGCATTGAAAAATCTTTCAGGATTCCAAAGAATATTCCTAGGAAATTGCTCTTAATGAAAGTAAAGTGTCATTACTACAATTCAAAGCTACAATTAAGAGTTTCCTGCCTATACAAGACCATTTAAGAACATTATTAATTTGTCACTAATAAAATGGATATTTTTCATAATAATAAAGTCAGCGTTTAGGAAAGATGGAATATACATTTCCATGTTTATTTTTAGATAACTTTATTTTTGTTTAAGTCTATATTAGAAGCTTACATTGAAATAACATTTCATAGAACTTGCAAATTATGGTTATAAGATTTGCTTGTTACTTTTTATAAATTAGATAGGTAGGGGTTATGTGTTCTTAATAGCCTTGTTGTTGGTTCAGAGGCTTAAACCTGTGACCTCAGGCAAGACTAGAGCTGCAAAAGTGAGCTTCACCCCAGCACCTTCTCTTTATATTTTAAGGACTTCGGGGTGGAGTTGATTTTGAGCTTCCCACCTCCAGTACCAGCCCAGGGCTCTCTCTGCTGGCCCTCTTGCCATCTTCCCTTCCGAATGCTAGGGAGCCAGCTGCTTTTCTGGGAGTTTTCACATAGTGGTTCTGCAGGCGTGGAGCTGATGGAGAGCACCTGGGAGCTAAGGGCATCAAAGCAACCCTAAGAAAATGTTTTCCCAGATGGGCTTTCTAACCACACTCATATCTGAGGTGCAGATAAATGAATTTCATGCAAATGCTGAAGTGACTTTAATAGTTCCTTTAAATACCTTGATGTGATCCTTAAGGAAAGTTGTCAGGCCCATTAATAAGTTTCTAAATTGATTAGACGACTAATTAGGTGCTCCAGAAGACATCTTTGTATAAATTAATGCTGACTGTTATATTCTGATCACAGCAACTTTCTTGCTTTGGTTTGCAAGGGTTCTTCAGTTCCAAGTCTCCTTTCTGGTTGCTGCCTTCCATCTGGCATCCTGCATGATGACAGTTATCTTGTCCAGCATCTGTCTCCAGAAAGCTGTGCTATTTCCATATTTGGTTTGAAATCCAGCAACTCAACTACTTTCTCGAATGATTTGGGGATGCAGTGTCAATTGGTTCTGCATTGAGTAGCAAATTGCTGAGGCGTTTACGTCCTTCAAATTAAAATGCAGTATTTTCTAACCAACACTGTGTGTTTGGGAGTAATAAAAGTTTTAAGGTAGTGATAGTGAGCCACCTCTAGAGGGACAGCATAATCAAATCATATTAGAAACCTCTCAACTTCTATAACTGGAAGGAGCAGACCCGTGCCAACTGACTGATCACCCTGATAAGCAGTGTCTCTGAGGATGGCAGGTATTCATGTCTATTTCATAAATTCCACTGAAGAAGAGTCGGATCGCTGATATGGAAGCATTCTTTTTTATTCCTCTAACTATTAAAACATGGGGTAAACAAGGAGACATAGAAAGATAATGTGAGCCAACACCGTGGATTCTTGTACTCCCTGTGGAGAGCAGAGGAAACACAGGCATCCGTATCTGCTTCATTTTGAAATAATTTTCAAGGCTTTAGGTTATTGCCTTATCACTAAAATAAACATAATTGAGTCTTGGAAGCTGGATCTTACTGAGGTGTCTGTCAATGGAGTCTAATAAATGGTGATTCCAATAAATGACAGAGATTTGGTTGGATGTCATTTATGTATGTAGAGGAGACAGAGAAATGTTTCCTTTCGGATACTGCCAAGCATTGCACGGTGCTTACTGTGTTCTAAGCTGGAATTCTGGGAGGGCTTCTCTGAACACATCTGGTTACATACAGGATTGTTGCCACTAAAAACAGTTTGGAAGTCACCCATAGGTGAACTTGAGAATGGCTTGTCGTACTTCTTTGTTTTTGTTAAATAATGAAAGTAGTTTTATTGGAAAGAATGAGAAAGGCAGGCGAGCCTTTTAATACAAAAAATCATGCTCTTAAAGTCACCAGGCAATGTTTACTATTTTCTAGAATTTTTCAGAAAATTAAATAACTTATAAATTCCTATATGAATTGTCTTCTGACTGAACATAGAAAAATCTCAGGGAAGATCTGGTTAAGCTGCCTCAGCTAGCTAGACTTTAAGAACGGGAATCCTGGGGCCTGGAGACATGGTTCAGTGGTTAAGAGCAATGACTCCTCTTCCAGAAGACCTGGGTTCAATTCCCAGCACCTACATGGCAGCTCACAACTGTCTGTAGCTCCGGTTCCAGCGGATTTGCCCCCTACACAGATATGCAGGCCAAACATCAATGTGTGAAAATTAAAGTTCAAAAAAAAAAAAAACCAGGAATCCCACACTAACTCTTTTCTGTAGCTTACAGTTTTTCTTTCATTTTTCATCCACTTTTAACATTTAACAAGAAAACAAGCAGCAGCAGGTTCTGATGGGGGATGTGGGGAAAAGAGAGTGTACACACTGCTGGTGGGGGTGTAAATTGACACAACCACTATGGGAATCAGTGTGGTTAATCAAAAAGCTAAAAACAGATAAATCAATCTATCATATGACCCACTTATCCTACTTCGCGATCTATAAGCAAAGGGTCCACATGGGCATACCACACGGATACTTGCACATTGGTGTTTATTGCATTACTAGCCATGCATCTATGCTGTGGAGTGATTCCATGTCCACCAGCAGACAGATGGATAAAGACTTTTTTGTAATACTGTTTTCTCATTTTTTGCAATTTTGAGAGTTTCGGATGAATACTATGCATGCATCATTTCTGCCCACTCTTTCCTCTTTTCCCCTCTAACTTTTCCCATGTATCCCCCGACTCACTCTGACATTTATGACCTATTTTTATTGTTCATATACAATTTCCCACTGAGTCAGAGTTAGTGGTGTTTTATACATATGCACTTGTGTTTAGGGCTGACCTCTTGAGGGTGGTTAGCCTATCAGGAGGCTCTTCCCAGACAAAATGGATCCTCTTCACTTAGCAGCTCTATGTGTAGCTATTCATCTAGGGGACGTCTTGTAAAGATTTTCCCAACCATGGTTTGCAAGCAAAGGAAATTTGTGTGGTCATAATGAATCTGTGTTAGTCACTGAAAAGTAGAAGCAATTGGAGTGATCCTTATATTTAGAGAAGCTCCCAAGGTCCTGATGAGGAGCAAAAGGAGGGAGATCATGAGCAAGGAAGTCAGGATTGTGAGGAGTGCGTTCACCCATTGAGACGGTGGGACAGATCTAACGGGAGACCACCAAGTCCCATTGGAATGGGACTGATGGAACAGGGGACCAAACTGGACTCTCTGAATGTGGCTGGCAGTGGAGGAGGACTGAGAAACCAAGGACAACGGCAATGAGCACGAACTCTACAGCATGGACGGGCTCACTGTGAGCCTTGTCAGTTTGGTTGCTCACCTTCCTGGACTTAGTGGGAGCTGGGAGGACCTTGGACTTAACATAGTGAAGGGAACCCTGATGGCTCTTTGTCTTGGAGAGGGGCGGAGTGGGGGTATGGGTGGAAAGGAGGGGAGGGAAGGAGGAGGAGGAGGGGAGGAGATGGAAATATTTAATAAAAAAATGAGAAAAAAAGAGAAGCGAGTCAGATGCAGAAAGACAGATACCAATGTCTCTTCTTTTACTTGTGTGCCCCAAGGTTTCTGCAGATGTACATATTTACTCGTGTGTGATATGAAAACAGAAGAGACAATGAGGGAATGGCAGAGATCTGTAGGGGGCTGGGAAAGCGGAAGGAACTACAGAGGGTCTGCAAGGGTGTGAAGATGGACAAAGTACATGACATAGCTCAGAGAAACTGAGTGAAACAACAGGTACATGCATGGATGCTATGTGGTTTTTAAAAAGAAACCAGGGGCTGCATAAACAACTGTGAGCACTCATTAAAAAAAATATCTGTGTGCAGGAGAAGTAGCTCTGCAATTAACAGTGCACACTGCTCTTGTAGAAGACCAGTTTGGTTCCCATCCCCCACACAGTATGGTTCACAGCTGCCTGTAAGTTCAGCTCCAGAGAATTTGATTCCTTTTTCTGTCCTCCATGAGCACTGCACTGATATGCATAAAACACACACACACACACACACACACACACACACACACTCACACTCACACACATACACGGAGTTAATATATTTTAAAAAATTATTTACCCAGGCTGCCACTGGGGCCATGCTGTTCTAGGTGGCTTAGGTGTTCTAGGTGATTGCCTAGGGCCATGGTGACATCTATACCCAGCTGCTACTAAGGACCATGTCTGGTTTTGTGTTCCTACTACTGCCAGTGTCTGTGTTGAAGTTCATGGCCCATGTTCCTACCAAAGGACACTTGGAAGCCTGGGATCTGGGCCACGACCTGTGGCCTTTTGGGTATCCGGAAGCCATGCTGCTGCTAGCCTTCCTGATTTGAGTAACCAGTGCTTCCACCTGGAGCCAGGATATTTCCTGCCTAGGGCCATGTGTGGGTCTGTGACCCAGCTGTAGCTGAAATTTTGTTAATGTCCGAGGCTCCTGGTACCATTGACGGTCATGATAATGCCTCAGGTCTATACCCATGTTGGTGTCTTGAGATACAAATTTTGACTTATAATGATTGCATATTAAGTCTACAGGGGATGTTAAAAAGTCATGTTTTCTATATTTGTGTTTCTTTCTGTAGTTCTCACCAGTGCTGGGACCATTATATAAACCCAAGGTAGCAAATATTCAAGAAAAGGAAAAGATACCTTTTGTAAAATATGACAAAAAGTCAATTTTATTTTCCTCTCATTTTATAACCATCATTTCATTTTATTCTTAAATTTCCATTTGTTAGTTTTATATCAATAATATATATACATATTTGTATGGCGTATGTGTGTGTGCATGAGTGTGTGTGTGTGTGTGTGTGTGTGTGTATGAATCCAGACACCTGTGTACACAGTCACATGAGGAGGTTAGAGGACAGCTTTAAGGGATTGCTTATTTCCTTTCCCAGATAGAACTCAGGTCACAAGGCAAGAGGGTCAGAAGCAGTAAAACAACTCAGGTCACAAGACAGGACAAGTGTTTTTACCCTTAAGACATCTGCCAGCCAGCCCTGCAAGCACATTTTAAAGGATGTATTGAACTCTCCAGGATGTGAAAAGCAATTTCTTTTAAGCTGCATAATAGTACTTTTGTATATATTTTCAGTTATTTGAATCAATTCAGGCTGCTTCTAGCATTAACTCATGATAGGAAATTTAATATAGAGATTGAGAAAAGCACATTATATAGCCACCATCAACAATTAAGTCAAAGTAACAATACTTTTAGGAGGATTTTAAATATATTATAATTTTTTTTGTTTGTTTGCTCTGCTCCCTGAGGTTGAAGTTTCTGGTACTGGCTCTTGGTGTGGTCATATGGTCTGCAGGGCTTGGAATTCTAGACTGATTTGATTAGGCCATTCCAATAACTAAAAGGTCTCCTTTACCACTTGTAACTTCAGCCCCACTTAGTGTTCATGTAGCTACCCTCTTACTCCTGTCATTTCATTCTAAAATGCCTATTCCGACTTCTCTCTTGCTTCTCATGTCTTCTGCCAAGGTTGGTGCGGCATTTGCTAGATGTCTCTCTTTCATCCAGATGCCAGTTTTGTTCAGACACCGATATTTTTTCATTTGTAAGTTGGCAAGAGTAATATAATTTTGTTATATCAGCGCAGGTTAGCATATGCTAACTGAAACAGTGCTGTGATGGAAAATTAAATAAGATATCTTGTGAACGCATCTGTTTTCCAAGTATTGAATCACCACTTCTCAGCTCCGCTCAGACTTTTGGCATGGATGTTTCAAGTTCCTTTTCATCATTAAAATGATAATTTCTAAAATGTGAAAAGGTTGGCTAGACTATAAGGGAAATAAACTAGGTCAGCTTCCATTAAACGAAAAGGTACTGCGGGGGAGGGGCTATGAGAAAACCAATTTACGGGACTGGGGAGATGGTTGATTATGTAAAGTGCTTGCTATGGACACATGAGGACCTGAGCTCAGATTTGCAGAATACATGTAAGAAGCTGGGCATGGTGATATGTGCTTGTAATGGTAATACTGAGGGAGGGAGTAGGAGGACAACTAGAGACAGGGGAACCTCTGTAGCTCAGTGGCCTGTCAGACCAATCACTGATATTCAGGTTCTATGCAATATCCTGTCTCAAACAATAAAGGGGAAGGGTGGTTGAGAAAAGACACCAGCATGCACTGCTGGCCTTCTTAAGGATGTATATATGTACATCTAATAAGTATATACATTAATACTAACAAATATCTACCAACAAATATAGCATGCACACACACAGACACACAGACACACACACACCCACCCACACACACACACACACACACACACACACACACGCACACACTCACACCAGAAAGGAAACAAGTTCACAACCAACCCAACCTTGTAAATCTCTTAATGCACATATCCCAGTTGAGGACTAATCTAGTTTGCATTTCTTCCTCTATGAACTTCTTGAGACTTAGCAGAATTCGAGTTCATATAGCGATCTGGGGATAATGATATGCTGTGGTCTAATGTTCTTCTCAGCTGAAAGCTTCATTGTGTTAAGACTGGAATTGTCCTCTATAATTATGCCTGTGAACTTCTTGATAATCTCTGTGATGGAATTTTCTTTTTATGTGCTAATGCCCATTCCTGCACTTTTCATATAATTAATATGCACACGGTAATGCAGGCCTTATTATGCCTGCTGTCTCAATTTTCTGTACACACTGAAGCTCGCACATTGTCTGCATAGTAAATGTTTTGCACACTTAATGGTAGACTCGTTTTTCTCTTTACCACTCTTACCCCTTTGCTCATAATACTTCCTGTCATCTTTTCTATCTCTTTAACAGATTTTACCAAAGATTTGCTTTGTGATATGTTCAATATATATCATTCAGGATAATGTTGAATTGAAAAACAGAAGCATGTCATTTGGATGTCCAGATAATTGGTTCATGGTTTTATATGTCACAAATCTATTGAACCACATTTTTCAAGTATTATAATTTTTTTCCACTCCAGCAATTATCTTCCTGTCATTTATCATCTCTTATCTATGTGTCAGCTATCTACCTATTATCTACCTATAAATCTATTATCTACCATTTATTTATTTATTTATCCATTCATTCATTCATTTATATGTGTTAGAGAGAACACATAGAAGGAATACATATTAAAATGTGGTTTATTGGATTGCCTTATGTTATACAGTCTGTGTAGGCCAATAAAAGCTGTTCAGTCTGTAAGGGTGTATGTTCTAGCAGTCACAACCTAAGGCTGAAGGCCCGGCTGATTCTGGGGGAGACATCACCGTTCTCTGGTTCATGCTGGAAGGCTTAAGCTGGGTTTAATTTTCACCAAAGAATAAAAGCAATGGTGGTGGCAGCAGCACCGGCAGTAGCAGCAGCAGTAGGGTTGAACTTGTCAGACATGAAGACAAGCAATCAGAAGCAAAAGCCATTCCCTTGGGCCTTATAATATCTAGGCAGCCACTGGGAGGTGTTGTTCACAGGGTTGGTCCCTCTCACTTCAACTAACCTAATCAAGAAAATCACCCCCCACAACTGTACCCTGAGGCTTGTCTATTAGTTGATTCTGGATCTAGTAAAACTGACAACCAGAATTAACTGCCACATTATCTATTATCTGCCTGTCTATTGTCTATCATCCATATATCAATCATCTACATCCATACCAGTTGTCTGTCATCAGCCAATCATCTTCCATCTACCTAATTTCATACTTTTAACTGTATTCCTCTGGTTTTTGAGTTTTTAGGAATCACAATGAGCAGTTAAGAAGCAGAACTGGTGGAGTCTCACTAAGACAGTGTTTTATGTAGCCTCGAGGAAAGAATGCCATTTGTGTTTGGCCTCCTTTTTCTGCCTCTTTTCATCTCACCTCTCTTGACCTGTCCTCCCGGTTGCTGCTGTATGATCAATCCTCTTTATTTTATTAAGAAATAAAAGTGGATGGATTGGGGTGATGGCACCATAGGCAAAATGCTTGCCAAATAAGAATTAAGACCCAAGTTCAGATGCTCATCATCCCCTTGATAATCTGAGCATGGTGGAACATGCCTATCTGCAATCTAACACTGGTGGTGTGGCAAGGCACGAGCATTACTGAGTTTCTCTGTGCACACAGCCTACTCTTTCAGTGAGCTTTAGTTTCAGTGAAAATTTTGAGTGAGGTAACCCAGACACAGAAAGATAAGTGTCACATGTACTCACTCATAAAGGGTTTTTAAACATAAAGGGAAAAAATCCAGTCCACAAATCACAATTCCAGAGAACTTAGACAACAAAGAGGACACTAAGAGAGACATACATAGATAGAATCTACATGGGAAGTAGAAAAAGACAAGATCTCCTGAGTCAATTGGGAGCATGGGAACCATGGGGGAGGGTTGAAGGGGAGGGGAGAGGCAGGGAGGGGAGCAGAGAAAAAATGTAGAGCTCAATAAAAATCAATAAAGAAAATTGAAATGGAGAGCAATTGAGGAATACTCTCAGCATTGAACTCTGGCCTCCACCTATGCATACACAGGCATGCACACCCACATGCAAATCTGTCCATACACACATATACACTCACACAAAAGAAAGATGATATTAAAGAGAAGTCATACGCGAATAAAATTTGAAAGAGTGCAGAGAGAATTTTAATCTATATCCATCAAAGTATATGCTCCGTATATTATTTTTTTGTTTCAAGAGTAAATTATTTCAAAATTTCAGTAATAAAAGAAGGCATAGCATTTATGATATTTCACATATAGACAGCATTTTTGCTTCTTGATATACCCAGATAGTCTTTGAGACCCAAAGTCATTGAAACTCAAGCTGCTTAACACATCTAACTACACACACACACATACACAGACATGCATATACTCTAAAAAATTTTTGCTATATTGTTGTGTGTCTGTGCTTTCTAAAGAAGCTGAGGGCACATCAAGCATTTATGTAGAAAAAATACCTCTGTTTTCATCAACAGTCATCCAATATGTGCACTCTCATTATTTGAAAATATAATATAATGCTTTTTTGTCAGTGTGCTGCATTGTTAAATTTATGATGTGATGTTTACTGAATATAAGAAAATTCATCTTTAGTTGATCCTTAGCCACAGGAAAATTTATAGTTTATGTATTATTCAAGGTCGGAACATTTCAGCTGGGATCCTATTTGGCTGTGATATTCCGATGGATTTCCCTTTGACTCCAGTTACTAAGGACACTTTGTGTTTATTATTTTCCAGCATTGCTCAGTTAATTCCATGTAGTTTATTCTAGACCTCATCTTTAAATCCCTGTATTCACTGACTTCCTTGCCCTCAGTTACTTGCTAGTCTTTTTCAAGAGATGCCAACCTAAACTTCTATTATAACTTTGTAAACTCCTATTTGCTATTCTTTATGACTTCTGTAATCATTTTCCTGGATTTAGTTGTCATTTCAGCTGTAAAATAATAAGCAACTCTTTGAAAAGATGTGTGTAAGACGTAAAATGTGTTAGTCTTCACAAAAACCTTGACAATTTGATCTAACAAATTAGCTCGTATGATCTACTTCTAAAATGTGTTTTAAGAAGAAAATGCTACAACATCCATAAAAATTTAATGACATCTTTTAAGGTATAATATGCCGCAGATTCAGGGTGTTTTCACCATGGTGCTTTAGAACACGTCTGGTCACATTTCTATATACACATTGTACTGCAGGCCAACACAGAGACCCCCCCCCCCAGTTATAATAGATTCCTGTTTCTTTCCAATTTTATAGTTTTCAACTGTAGCAAAGGGTACCCATAGTGCTCTTAAGCAGAACTTTCTGCACGTGAGGTATCATGCTGTGTTTCTGTGTGTTTCAGTAGGGTAGCAATTAGCCACTAGTAACTCGTGGCATGTGGTTGGTGAGCATTGTAGATATGGTTATATGCACAAGGAACTGAATTTCAAATTTTTTATATCTGAAATAAATAACCAGACTATCTTATAGAGTTTCATCAGTTTAAAAGGCAATTTATATTTCAATTGTTAATATGGTCATGGATAGTAGGAAGAATCGATTATGGACTTCCTGATGTGTTTTTATTTAAATTTATTATTCTATCATACAATACATCCTGACCAGAGCTTTCTCCCCTCCCCTCTCCCCCAGATCCACTGCTCCTCTGTTTCCCATCAGAAAAGAGCAGGGCTCCCAGTGACATCAACTGAACACAGTATAAGGAGATGAAGTAAGGCGAGGCATAAACCCTCATAACAAGTAACGCTGGACAAAGGCAGCCCAGTAGGAGGAAAAGAGTCCTGATAGTAAGCAAAAGAGTCAGGGGCACTCCTCCCCCACTCCCATTGTTAGGGGTTCAACAAAAGTCCCAAGTTAAACTACCACAGCATTATGCTGAGGGCCTATCATAGACCTATGCAGGCTTCCTGGTTACTGCTTTGAGTCTCTGTGAGTTCCTACGACCTCTGTTTAGTTGATCCTGTGGGCTATGTTTTCCTAGTATCCTCAACTCCTCTGGCTAGTACAATCCTTCCCCGCCATCTTCTGTCCAGTTCCCTGAGCTCTGCCTGGGTTTGACTGTGGGCCTCCCATCAATTGCTAGAACAAGCTTCTCTCATGATGATTGGGATAAACACTGGTCTTTGAGTGTAGCAGAATATCATTAGGAAAAATTTCACGACGTTTTTTTTTTGTCAGCCATGCTTGCTTCCATCCTAGGTCTCTGAGATACCCACCTTCTGCATCCAGGCCATCCAGGCAGTGTTGGTCATGGACTTGCTCTTCTGACATGGCCTCATTAGATCACTCATTGAATGGCCACTCCTACAAGCTCTGAGTCACCTTTGTCCAAGTACATCTTACAGGCAGAATAGACTTTATGTCAAAGGTTTTGTGGCTGGGTTGGTGTTCCAGTCTTAACTCTGGGAGCCTAGCCTGTTTACAGAAGATAATCAGTTCAGGCTCCACATCCTCTATTACTAGAAGTCCTCGCTAGGGTCACCCTCATAGGTTCTAGGAAATTTCCTCTGTACTAGGTTTCCACATCGCCCATAAATGCCCACCTATTCCAGTCATGTCTCCCCATAGTCTCTCCCTCCATCCCTCCCTTCCCAAACTGATCCCCTCTGTTCCCATCCAGACCCTTTTCAAGTCCACTCACAAAATTTATTCTATTTTGCCATCCCAGGGGGATGAATTCAGCCCCTCTAAATCTCTCCTCTTTATATATCTTCTCTAGGTCTGTGAATTGTAGTGTGATTATTCTTTACCCAATAGTTAATATCTCTATATAAGTGAGAACATATCATGTTTACCTTTCTATATATCATGATGTCTTTATAAGTTGTAGTTCTTGATAGATGTAATATACAAAATGTTATTTGTATCAATCTACCTGGTTGTTGGAGGAGGCTGCTTGCTTGTTCCCAACTGCTCAGCAATGAAATAACTACACAGAAACTGTATTAATTAAATCACTACTTGGCCTACTAGCTTCTAGCACCTTATTGGCTAGCTCTTACATCTTAATTTAATCCATTACTATTAATCTGTGTATCGCCACATGGTTGAGGGTTACTGGCAAGTTTCTGGCTTGTCTGCTCCAGGTGACTGCGTTTGTTTCCCTGACCCTGCCTTCTTTCTCTCAGCATTTAGTTTAGTTTTCCCCAGCTAGCTCTATTCTACCCTATCCAATAAAAGCAACACATATACAGAAGGACTTCTTACACCACCTGGTGGGTATTATTCCTCCTTCAAAACCATGATAACTAAGACATTCCTGAAGAATTTGCACAAATTATTTTATTTAACTCAGATTAACTTTTCTGGTATATTCCAGTGATAATTTAATTTTTATGTTGTCTGATTTTGTCTTTTGGATCAAATTTGTGTTTGTAAAGAACAAAATAATATTTTTAATACAAGCTAATATCGTCAAGCTTTGATAATTACCAGGCATTACACATAGAAGCTCAGCCAATGTTTGCTTGGTCTATTGAAGATAGATACTATGATTTTCTCCATCTTACAGAAGGAGAAACTGAAGAAAGTTTAATAAAGAATCTGTATTTTGCCATGATCACCAAGGTAAAACACAGAGGAGTGGAGGGATAAGAGCTGGTTTTCAGACAAGAAGTAGAAAATTCCAGAAGTCAGCACAGCTGTTTCTCTTTCCATAGTCATTGGGGGAAAGTGATAGCTAGGGAGAGGGAAGTGGCTCAACAGATTGGGAAGAGTTATGGTTTTGTCAGTAGAGAAGGAAGATAAAGCAAGAGAAACATCAAAGGAGTTGACCGTGTGCATGTGTGGGTTTTAAAATGATTGTCTATGGGATTCTTATTGGACAATAAGGAAAATAACATTAAAATGAATAGTGTTGGGTTTTTTTTGGTTTTTCAAGACAGGGTTTCCCTGTAGTTTCTAGAGCCTGTCCTGGAACTAGCTCTTGTAGACCAGGCTGGCCTCAAACTCAGAGATCCGCCTGCCTCTGCCTCCCAAGTGCTGGGATTAAAGGCGTGCACCACCACCGCCCGGCTAAAATGAGGAGTGTTAAATGTAGTGATGGTGGGGGTAAGAGCTGTATCAGGCTTGTACAGAGCACATTAAACAGGAAAAGTGGAAGACTAGGAAGTGAAATGCTTGTTTCACAAAATATGAGTGTCTTAGTTTCTTTGTCCAGCTGACATGAAGTCCTATTGTGTGAATATCTGGCAAACATTAGGCAAGTTTACCTCGGACTTAAGAAACGGGCTATAAATGGGCCATTACAAATATATCAAATCACCGCAAAGGACATAAATGGTTATTTTAGACAACAAGATAGTGAAGTAAAGACTAAATTCATACAGTACATCACCTACAAGGAAGGGGATGGCACTGCAGTGTGAAGACATCTGATCAACCCTCTTTGATTGTTTGTTGTGGTGTCAAGCTATGACATCAAGATTCAAGATTTCAAGATGTGAATGCACATTGGATATATTTTCTATACTTTGGTGTGTGTGATAAAATGATGGGTTATTAAATAAATAATGCAGAGTCTACAGCTCAAAATCAGGAGGGAGTGATCATACCCTGAATATGACATATTCTATGCTTGGAAATGGGAGACAACGCGATTCTGCTTAGATGAGGATGTGATCTATTCATCATGGTAGGATTCAGAGAGAGTGGGAGATGATCCTACACTTGCTGGTGTGGCACAAATAAGTGGGTGGCCATGTTTCCACAAATAGAGACTTCTAGTGGAGAAGGTGTGCCAAGTAGTGGGACACTGTGACAAGGCTGCGGTGTGAGCATTTTGCAGCAGAAATCCGCGTGAGCTGGGGAAGAGTAGAGACTAAACACGAACACCTTAGACGCCTAGGGAAGAAATGAATGGAAAGGAAATTTTGGATGCACCTTGAGTTTACTATTCAAGGAACACATAGTCATTAGGAGAAGACAGTCAAGTCTCTGTGGGCTAGGTAAGGAAGAAGCATCTTTATTCCTCCAGTCTTCTAACTTCATCTCTGTAGAACGTGAAGCCACATGGAACAGGTGTTATAAAACACCTGAGGCCTCATGCGCTACTACATAAAGTCCAGAGCTCGTAGGTAAGGGGCTGAATTTTTAACCAAATAGACAACTGAAATATTATCACATATAGGAGTGAACCTTAACACTCTGAAAATGATGACAGACTTTACAATTAAACCAAAATTCTGGTTTAAGGCAAAAAGGGGACTTCCATAGAAAATCTTTGGTGGCATTGTTTTGGAAAATTACCTATGCCCTCATATGTTTACCTGCTGTACGTAAGCAGAAAATAATGCAGCCTGAGTTGGGTGTTTCTTGAAACTGTGTGCACTTACTTGTTTACTGATGCACACGGTTGTGTCAGCCTGATCATGTCAAGAGGAAGTTACTCTGTAAAACTGTGTTACAGAAATCCACCATTAAAAAGACTTCTCTTCATTTGAGACTCATTAATCTTCCATCAGGCTTCCCACCTGGGCTGTGAACTCACATTTCACCTCGGCTAATGCAGAACTAAGTCACACTATGTCACGCACCAGAATAGAAATCACACCTGCGGGAAACAGAACTCCTCTAGCGCAGATGGACTTGAAGTTGGTCTAACACTCAAAGTGCTTTGGGGACCATGTTTACAAGTGTATTATATGGAGCACAGAAGAGCCTTCTGTCAGAGAATTTTAACAAGGAAACTAATTTTATCATTTTCTTCGGTTTTGTAGATGCCAGGGAAGGAAAGGCAGTACAATCTTCCCATTTGGAGTTAAAAGAGAAATTTGTCTTGCAGGTGGAAGAAAGTCGGGAGAGCACTGGTCATTGTTTTCAGGTCGGCAGCATTCTCTCTATATGTTTGAGAAAAAACTGACTTAAAGTTCTCATGCATACTTTGCCTGATTTTTGAGTGGCCCCTTTTTCATCTGGCAGGAAGGAAGAGCAATTCAGGCTATCACATTGTAAGGCCTGAGGGGCCATGGTAATTGTGTTACTTGGAAACTGTCTGAAGATGCAGGGGTTTGTGTGAAAGGTGCGTCAGGCTAGCAAACTTGATGTAGAGTTAATTACTGTATGTCCTTGTTGGCTTCTTCACATTGGGTTCCACTAACTGAAATTCTTGACCAGATTTCAAGCAATGTAATCATGGCAGTAAGTCTAATTATACTTTAGAAGGTTTTATAAGAATATCAATCAAATTGATGACATACTAACATTTGGAAAATAATGAAGTTTATTTGTCAGTTTGAACAATTTAGTATGGTATAGTAATTATGCTTGTTAATTTTTGTAATTAAACAATTATTTGTCATATTCTAATTTAAGGTATTTGTATTTAAGTATCCTTGTAGAACGTGTTCAGTTTGGAAATATAGAGTATTTCAGAAATATATAAATGAGGAAGGTTTTAAGGATAAATATAAGCTGTATTATATTGGACTTATTTTCATAGAAAGATGTGTTTGGCATGAATGCAATTAGCATGGAATGCATTCATTTAGCTAAAATGAAATTCCTGTTTTCATGGCAAATAGGCAATTCTGACTGTTTTGCAATCCTACTTTATAACCTAAGTGGTTATTTTATCAGCCTAATTACTTTTTAAATTAACCTTTATATTTTGAGATAATTATGGATACCCATGGAGTTGAGAGAAATAATAATATTTGCTTTCTGCTGATGCCATTGTGGCATTGTGTATTTGAGGATATGCTAACACAGAAAGAAGTGGGGTTGCAGAATTTATGGAGAAGGTTGTGGGTTTTTTTTTAAGCAACTGATGTCGCTTTATTAGAGTATCTAAATCAGTTATGAAAACAAATAGCATCCTGTGATGAATGATTTTATGTTTGTGTGTGCATATGTGTGTGTTTATTTTGTATGAAGATATCACCCCAAACTCTGAGTTCAAGGTATTTATACACATAAAAAGTTCCAGCTTGAAGGGGTAAGATGCAAAAGGATATCTTTAGCTGACATATTTTGTAAATTTACTTTCTGTTCCAAAAATTTGATTATGGGCCTGGGGAGATGACACCGTGGTTAAGGAAAGTTGTTGCTCTTACAGAGGAGCCATGTTTGAGTCCCAGCACCCCCACATAACCATCTGTAACCAATTCCAGTACTCAGGGATCCAAACCCTCTTTTGCGTTCTGCAGGCACCAGGCATATACATGGTGCACATACATAAATCCAAACAAAGCACTCATACCCATATAATAAAAAGAAATAAATCTTTAAAAAGTATTATCACATTCCAGGTGAAAATTAGTTCTAAAATAATGCAAAACTCAATGTAATTATGGACAGCTGCCATATTTATGGTAAAAAAATAAACATAGCGGTGTTTTTCCTTCTCTAACCCATAACCAGGGCACACTAATTTGAATGTTAGAAAGTGTGGTCTAGAATCATGGGAAGAATGATACAGAAGAACTGGACACCATGGATTTTGGCACTGAGTATCTATTGGACAGGAAGAAAATTTTGGAGGTTATATTTGGAGCCATTGAATTAAACTCTAAATATGGAGCAAATACACTCTTGCTTGTATTGCAGGCATGCTGCATTTCACATTTCCTATAAATACAGGATGTATTTTACCATTGTTTGATATTCTTTGGCTCATAATTTACAGTTTAATGAAAGGTTCCCAGGAAGGTTGGTATCCTCCTCTCTGGTTGGAGGAATTAGAAGGAAAATAAAACAAAGCCTAGAAAATTATAGAAGTTAATTCCCAGTGAACTTTTGAACCTCGCTTCACTCCCACCGTCAACACAGTTGTAGCCAGGCCTGGAAACTGCTGAGGGATCTGGATGAGAACCCATGTATCCACTTGACTTACACTGCAGCATGGCCCTTATCAGTCATTTATCACGTGTGCCTTCCAGGTTCTAACACAGATACTTGTCAGAAACGGGAAAGCATTGGGTTTTGTCCCAGAAATGTCAAATCCCATAAAAGATGTTTTACAAAGTAAATTCAATTGCATTATCTTGCTGATTTCTCATCTGTGAGTAAATGCTCAGTATGTGTCCAGACGTCAGAGTCAGTAACAAATATCCCCAGTATGTCCAGTATAGCACTGAAGTCAAGTGGGAAGTTACAAGGAGGATGAGTGAACACTAAAACATGTAACTTTTTCACAATGAAGAAATTCATGATTTTTCAAGGCAGGGGATCCTAAGACCAGTGTTGCTCACTTTGTGGCAGTGAATATTACAGAGTAAACCATGCTCTAATGGCCTTGTGTCAACTTGGAACTTCTTTGCCAGAGAGTTTTATGAAATGACTCTTAAGTTTACAGATTCAGCTTAATCCTGCAGCATTCAGGTAATTGCCAAGTTCCTCTCTGGGTTCTGTATATTAATGCTAAAAAGTATTACATTTATCTTTGAGAAATGTACAGGCTAGAGGACGGAACGTGAACTTCAGATTTGGAAGTGAATGTAGACTAATTAGGTAAATAAACCGAAAAGGGTTAATTGCTTAGTCTATGACTACAGCAATTAGCATTAGGTTTGGCTGTAGCTGTTACTCCCCTGCCTTCCTAGCTGCATAATATTATGTAGTTTTGCTCCTTACTACTTGTCTTTGTCCACATGATGTGCTTTTGAGAGTTGTGAAGGTTGTTATAAAAAAGATCCCACAGACCAGGGGACATAAACAAAGAGAGGCCTCTCACCATTCTGTAAGTCAGAAGTATGCTATTGTGAATGCTAGTTTTCAGTTTCAACTTGCTCCAACCTATAGTCGCCTATATAAGTCTCAATTGACTCAAGAGAGTCTCAATTCAGAAAATAGTATAATTACTTTGGGCTCTGGTAATTTGAGGGAGGCATTGTCTTGATTGTTGATTGAGATCTTCTGCTGGTTAGTTTGTCATCCTGACACAAGAGTCACCTGAAAAGAGAGCAACTCATCTTAGAAAACACCTCTACCAGACTGGCCTTCGATTCTTGTTAATTGTGTAAATTGTGATTTGTATGGAAGGAAGGGTCCAGAACACTGTGGGCAGTGTCATCCCTGGGAGGGTGGTCATAGGGTGCCTAAGAAAGCAGGTTGAGCAAGCCATGGGGAGTAAGCCCATGAGGAATTTTCTTCCATGACTTCTGCTTCAGTTCCTGCCTCCAGTTTCTTGGCCTGGCTCCTCTCAATGATGGCTCATGATGTGGAAGTGTAAACCAAATAGTGCTTTTCCTTCCAAAGTTGCTTTTGATCATGATGTGTTATCCCAATAGAAAAGCAAACTGGGACAGGTGGGAAGACCCCTTGTGAATGTAAGTAGTCCCATTCCATGGGCTCAGCCAGTTTACTGTGTAAATGGAGCAACAGCAATAGCAACACATGGGCAATATGGATACATTTGAATCTTTCAGTGTTTGCCTGTGGTTGTGATATGATTGGCTACTAGAGCTCTGCTTTGAAATCCCTTCAACAATGAACTGTATCTTGGAATTATAAATCAAGTAAATACTTTCCTTCTTCATGCTGCCATTTGATGAGGGTGTTTATTTTATCTCAGCAACAGAAATCAAACTAGAATGTAGGAATCTTCTTATTTTGGCTTTCACACAGCTGCCTTCTCCTGTGTCTCTACATAGTAGCCTTCTCTCAGTAGGTATTTGAGTCTTTATTATCAGACCATCCAGCATCCATTTAGAATTGAGGGCCAACTGAATAGCTTCATTTTAACTTACTATTATTGTTTATTTCTTCCCGTATAGATGTATTCTGAGATAATGGTTGAGAATGTAAGCATGAGAATTAAGCAGAACATAGTATTGCTTTTCTTAAAAAAATGCATTTTGTATTATCAAATCCCATTAAATAACTGATGAATTTTGTCAATATATGCTCCATATGTCATAGGTCATATATTTGGATTTCATACATATCAAGCTTGTTTATAATTTGTCAGTGTGCCCATGTCACAGAATTTTAGAAACATGGTTCTGAAACTTCTGCTGGAATTCATTTATTATATTTCAGATGAAGCAAGACAGTGTAGCCACCCTGAAGGCCAAGCTGTGGACAGGTAGTTGCTTGAATGATGACAGGGCTGTAAAAATATGATGTGAAATTGTATCTCCTTACATGCAGATGTTTTATTTGTGATCTGTATAAAGCAATGAATGTCATCTTAAAACTTTTGTCCCTTTTACCCTTCATGGCTTAGATCTTATTTCCCCATCCCCATCCCTCTGTGACTCTGGTACTGTTATAGCACACAGAAAGCAAAACAATCACGTCTGCTTATGCTCTCGACAATTTATCCTAACCCTTGGATGACATGGCGAAGTGGTAGAATCTACTTTTAGATTTCAACTTGGAGTTTTATTTTATTTAACAGTGAAAGGCATCAGATTCTGGGCCCTATTTGCAGCTGTGAAATTTGTCCAGCATTAGCTTGCCTTTCTTCAAATCAACTCAGAATCTACTTTCTTTCTCCTCCTTGGGGCTTGGATCAAGGGAAGTTTACTCTCCTCAGAGAGCCCTTTTGACTTGAGAACTATATAGATCAAGCCTTAAAGAAAGAAACCTGTCTTCCCTGCTGGGCTTTGACCTGAAATAATTGTGTTCCAGCACTGCCAGTGGTATATTTTCTTATAAACTGTAGAGCATTTTTTTCAAGGCTATCTTCAAATAGGACAGCCATGATAAGTTTAAGTTCATTGCTTGAAAATGAATAATTAAAATACTAACAAATGTGTTAATGTCCAAACCATATGATTTCAGGCTCTATCTTAGGAGACAATTGATAAAATGTTAAATCTAATATGGTAGAGTAGGACTGTCATGTGTGATTATAGGGGTGTCTTACCTAAACGTGAGTAATCTTTCTGTGTAGTTCAGCATCACCTGGATTGGCAGTCATTATCAGAAATCCCATGCGACCAGCTCCTCCAATCGGCTCTCAGCCTTGTGTGTCTCACTGGAGTATTAACAGCATCTGACAGGTGGGGAACATTAATAGAATAACAAAGTATCATTATGTGGAGTGGGACTCTGGTAAAAGTATGGGAAATTCATTTATCTTTGGAAAGTAGCATCAGTATCAATACTTTACATACGTGAAGTCACTCTTGTTTTTACTGACCAGAACAAAATGTATTTATTGTTCCTTGGGGTAGAAGAGGATGAGTTATTTTTCCTTGACTTTATATATGACCTTTAGGAGTTCCCCAACAAAGATGAAATCAAAGATTTCAATAATTTCAATAATCAATGATTAGGGTCAGGTATCTATGGTCTGTGTGTTAAAATTAAAATTTTATTACCCAACTGGCTTTTAGTTGTTGAATATACTTATTTATATTCACCAAACCTTAGTCTGCTGGTTGTAACAAAGTGATAATTTGTAAGCTCTTAAAGGTATTTTTGGGATAAAATGAAACGATAAATGTATAAAATTCACATTCTATTGTAGACAAAAGCTCTGTAAATGTATCTTGGCAATGTTGTTATGAAAACACTTGAGAATGGAGCCAAGGGAGGTTTCCCAGCACAGTGCCTCAGATGAGCTAGGCTTCGTTTCTTTGGAAAAGGGATGGCATTATTCGTACTGCCATCAAATGTTCTTAGAGAAAAAAAATGAATATTTACTTGAGCCTAAAATCTGTCCTTTCTTTTCATCTCAGCTGAACAATGACTAGAAATAATTTTACAGAGAGCCTGACTTATAAAAAAGTCATTCTACAAGCACAAAGGCAATACAAATAGGAAATTTAACTGGTGTGCTCAGAGCTGTGAGAGGAGGAAGCAAGGCTTCCATTTCCAATGCAGACCATGGCAATAGGATTCCAATGAGAGTAGACTGAGAGAATGATTGTGTATGGAATTTGTCAGAGATCAATATGTGCAAGGGAAGTGGGACTGGGACAGGGCTGAGGCTGAGCTCAGATGCGTTCTCAGCAGGGTCATCTAGACCATAAGGGACTCTCGAGCTGGAGAGCCTAGGATTGTAGCTAGAATTCAGCCTCATACTGCGCAATTGGTAGAGCTGGGTATCTTTGTAAGAGGATGTGATCTGGGCCTTAGTTATTTTTTTCAGATATGAGTTCTAAATTTCTTTCTAGGTGTCAACATTTTTCTAGAAGTTTTCTTAACCTCTCTGATCCTGACAATCCCTCGTCTCCATCTTCTGTGGGGTTTCCTGAGCTCTAACTAACGTTTGGCCATTGCTCTCTCCATCGGCTCCCCTTAGCTGCCAGAGGAAGCCATGTTTGGTTCCAAGTCCTTGTTCATAATTAGTATATTTTCTGGTTTTGTAATTTGTGCAATACATATTATATTTGAAACATATAAGATTCTGATAGCTCACTGCTGTGGCTTATTCCTAAAGCAGCGGCACCTTCCTCTCTGTACTGTGTATTTACTAGAGTAATTCACTTTTATTCGTGGTTCCAGCAACACTAGTCTGTGGATGTTCTTCAGGCTGAGTTTCATCAATATTAAAGTATATTAAATGACAGGAAGTAACCTAATGTCCATTGCTGATTTTACAAATATAGAAAGAAGCAAGTTCCTGGGCAATTCTGATATTGATGATCTATAGACCACATTCTTTAAGTAGTAAAACTTGATAGCATGTTAACATTTTGCCATCTTAGTGTATTTTAAAAACTGAACTGAGAAGACAGTTTTCAGTTCTGCCCTCATTTCTGCATTGCATTTACTAATACCCAAAGCAGCCTTCTCCAATCACAAAGCTCCTCAAAGATAAGAGTTGCCATGAGCAATGAACATAATGCATATACTAAATATTTTTTACAGGAATGATTTAAACTCATTGTTCTGTTTTCTCTGCTGTCGTTTGCTGAAACTTTATATGCACACTGTTGTTATGTGCATGTGTGTGCACACACACACCTGTGGGTGTGTGTAAAATGGCAGAGCCATGTCTGTGATTGGATCTCAGCTTTCCTTACCACTCAGTGCAGTATTACTAATTTCCCTAGCTTTTAAGGAAAATATCCCTGTTTTACTTTTTATGTTTTTAATTTTTTAACTCTGTTTATGTTTGTGTATATATGCTCAATTGTGTGCAGGTACACACGGAGACATTGGATGCTCTGGAGCAGGAGTTACAGGTTAGCTATCAGACAGATACTGTGATCAAACTCAGGTTCTCCATGAGAACATTGTGTCCTTGACTGATGAGCCGTTTTCCCAGGCCCTAGCGTTGTTTTCAAAGGGGGAATTTTCCCTTAGTAGTTAAAATTCCAGTCCTATTTTTAGTAAAGATCTGACACTAGCGATGAAAACAGGATATTCACAGAACTTTTTATATGAAGCAGGTAAAATAAAGACGGGTGCTCTCGCCTGGTTATAGGTCTCCATTGAAATTTGCCAGCTACTGACTGATCACTCTGGATGCTGATTATACTGGTGCTGTAGCATGGCTAGTGTTGATGAAGCAACACGGGGATGCAGATATCTCTAAGGTTTGCTGACCTAGACTTCTTGGAGTTTATATCAAGAACTGGGAAGGCTGAGGCATATGCTAAGTTTTTAAAGAAACCTCCATGCTGATCTCCATAATGGTTATACAAATTTACATTCTTATCTACACCATATAAGAGTTCTTATTTTTTATATCCTCCACATATTGTTCTCATAGTCTCAAAGATGCTCATTCCAAGTGGTTTCAGGAAGAATTTCAATGCAATTTCAATTTTCACTTCCCTTATGGCTAAGGTTGTTGAATTGTGCATGCATGTGTGTGTATGTGTGTGTGTCTATGTGTCTTTGTGTGTATTTACTTCTCATTTGTAATTCTTTTGAGAAACACCATTCAGTTCATTTGTCTTCTTATTAGCTGTTTTATGTATCGGTCGCATGTAGGTTAAAATCTGTTCTTCAGGTAGTTAGTATAGATTTCTGCCCAGAGCATGGTAGGCCTTTGTCTGAGAGCTGCTTGGCCTGCAAGGGGAACTGAAAGTCTGCAGGAGGATCCATCGTTCTTTGGGGTGAGTGAGGAGTGAGTGCCCGAACCTCGGCAGCTGCCCGGTGAGGGACCACCGACTCTCCACAACTCCCCCTGCCACCAGCACACTTCCTGCTCTTCCTGCAGGGGTTATTCTCCCCGGATACCGCCTCTCTCTCCCTGTCCCTTCCCAGCTTGCACCCAGAATCCTCCCCCCCTCCCCCTTCCTCATCCTCCCGTCTTTGGGGCCACAAAATCCCACAGCTCAGCCTGTTTGGGCTCTGGGGACCTGGAATTGAGTGCTCCCAGGCCGGTGGGAGGTCCCCTCCTTCATTTGACTGCCCGGAGCAAGGTAGGCCTTTGTCTGAGAGCTGCTTGGCCTGCAAGGGGACCTCACAGTCTGCAGAAGGATCCATCGTTCTTTGGGGTGAGTGAGGAGTGAGTGCCCGAACCGCGGCAGCTGCCCGGTGAGGGACCACCGACTCTCCACAACTCCCCCTGCCACCAGCACACTTCCTGCTCTTCCTGCAGGGGTTATTCTCCCCGGATACTGCCTCTCTCTCCCTGTCCCTTCCCAGCTTGCACCCAGAATCCTCCCCCCCTCCCCCTGCCTCATCCTCCCGTCTTTGGGGCCACAAAATCCCACAGCTCAGCCTGTTTGGGCTCTGGGGACCTGGAATTGAGTGCACCCAGGCCGGTGGGAGGTCCCCTCCTGCATTTGACTGCCCGGAGCAAGGTAGGCCTTTGTCTGAGAGCTGCTTGGCCTGCAAGGGGACCTGACAGTCTGCAGGAGGATCCATCATTCTTTGGGGAGGATCCATCATTCTTTGGGGACACCAAACACCTCCGCGCTCCTTTTGAAGGAAGAGATGGGCAGGCGCCAATGCAGGAGCTCCTCCAACAACATGAAAGGCAACATGACATCACCACAAGCCAGACATCCCGAAACAACAAGAATTGAACACCCTACCCCAGAAGATATAGAAGAAACCGACATTAAACAGTACTTTATAAAAATAATAGAGGACCTTAAACAGGAGGTAAAAAACTGCCATAAAGAAATGGAGATGACAAACAAAAAGGTAGACGAAATAAATAAATCTCTCAAAGATACCCAAGAAAAACAAGAAAAACAAGAAAAAGCAATCAAACAGGTAAGGGAAACAGTACAAGACCTGATAAATGAAATGGAGGTATTGAAGAAAACACAATCTGAGGGACGACTGGAAATGGAAACTCTGAGTAAACGAACAGAAACTTCAGAGACAAGTATTTCCAACCGAATACAAGAGATGGAAGAAAGAATCTCGGACTCTGAAGATACTATAGAAGAAATAAACTCACAGATTAAAGAACTAAACAAATCTAACAAATTCTTAACACAAAACATTCAGGAAATCTGGGACACCATGAAAAGACCAAACCTAAGAATAATTGGGGTAGAAGAAGGAGAAGAATTACAACTCAAAGGCCCAGAAAACATATTCAACAAAATTATAGAAGAAAACTTCCCCAACCTAAAGAAGGATGTTCCTATGAAGGTACAAGAAGCCTACAGAACACCAAATAGACTGGATCAAAAGAAAGCATCCCCACGCCATATAATAATCAAAACACAAAACATACAGAATAAAGAACAGATATTAAGAGCTGCAAAGGAAAAAGGTCAAGTAACATATAAAGGGAAACCTATCAGAATTACACCTGATTTCTCAATGGAAACCATGAAAGCCAGAAGAGCTTGGATAGATGTGCTACAGACACTTAGGGAACATGGATGCAAGCCTAGACTATTATACCCAGCAAAGCTTGCATTCACCATTGATGGAGAAAACAAGATATTCCAGGACAAAAACAGATTTAAACAATACGCAGCCACAAATCCAGCCTTGCAGAAAGTAATAGAAGGAAAATCACAAACCAAGGAGTCCAACAACGCCGACAATAACTCAGGCATCTAGCGACCCTTCACCAGCACAACTAGAAGAAGGGAAACACACAAACTCTACTACTAAAAATGACTGAAGTTAACAACCACTGGTCATTAATATCACTTAATATCAATGGACTCAATTCACCTATAAAAAGGCACAGGCTAAGAGACTGGATACGAAAACAGAATCCAACATTTTGCTGTTTACAAGAAACACACCTCAACCACAAAGACAGGCACCTACTCAGAGTAAAGGGTTGGGAAAAGGTTTATCAAGCAAATGGCCCTAAGAAACAAGCGGGTGTGGCCATACTAATTTCCAACAAAGTTGACTTCAAACTAAAATCAATCAGAAGAGATGGAAAGGGACACTTTATACTCATAACAGGAAAAATCCTTCAGAATGAAGTCTCAATCCTGAATATCTATGCCCCTAATATAAAAGCTCCCACTTATGTAAAAGAAACACTTCTAGAACTCAAGGCAGCCATCAAACCACACACACTAATAGTTGGAGACTTCAACACTCCTCTCTCACCAATGGACAGGTCAATCAGACAGAAACCTAACAGAGAATTGAAAGACTTAATGGAGGTAATGAACCAAATGGACTTAACAGACATCTATAGAACATTCCACCCAAATAGGAAAGAATATACCTTCTTCTCTGCGGCTCATGGAACCTTTTCGAAAATTGACCATATACTTGGTAACAAAGCAAACTTCCACAGTTACAAAAAAATATTAGTAACCACCTGTGTCTTATCGGATCACCATGGATTAAAATTAGAATTCAACAACAATGCTACCCCCAGAAGGCCCACAAACTCATGGAAACTGAACAGTCAACTACTGACCCACACCTGGGTCAAGGAAGAAATAAAGAAAGAAATTAAAGTCTTTCTTGAATTTAATGAAAACAAAGACACAACATACTCAAACCTATGGGACACAATGAAAGCAGTGCTAAGAGGAAAGTTCATAGCACTAAGTGCCCACTTAAAGAAAACGGAGAAAGCACTCATTGGTGACTTAACAGCACACCTGAAAGCTCTGGAAAAAAAAGAAGCAGACTCACCTAGGAGAAGTAGAAGACTGGAAATAATCAAACTGAGGGCAGAAATCAACAAAATAGAAACACAGAAAACAATCCAAAGAATCAATGAAACAAGAAGCTGGTTCTTGGAGAAAATCAACAAGATTGACAAACCCTTAGCCAATCTAATCAAACGGCAGAGGGAGAACACGCAAATTAACAAGATCAGAAATGAAAAGGGGGACATAACCACAGACACAGAGGAAATTCAGAAAATCATTAGATCTTACTACAAAAGCCTGTATGCCACAAAATTGGAAAATGTAAAAGAAATGGACACTTTTTTAGATAAATACCATATACCAAAGTTAAACCAGGACCAGGTAAATGCTCTAAATCGTCCTGTTAGTCGCGAAGAATTAGAAACTGTTATCAGAAACCTCCCTACCAAAAAGAGCCCAGGACCAGATGGTTTCAATGCGGAATTCTACCAGAACTTCCAAGAAGACCTAATACCTATACTCCTTAAGGTATTTCATAATATAGAAACACAAGAGTCACTGCCAAATTCCTTCTATGAAGCTACAGTTACCCTGATACCTAAACCACACAAAGACTCAACCAAGAAAGAGAATTACAGGCCAATCTCACTCATGAACATGGACGCAAAAATTCTCAATAAAATACTGGCAAACCGAATCCAAGAACACATTAGAAAAATTATCCATTACGATCAAGTAGGCTTCATCCCAGAGATGCAGGGCTGGTTCAACATACGAAAATCTATTAATGTAATCCATCATATAAACAAACTGAAGGAAAAAAACCATATGGTCATCTCATTAGATGCTGAAAAAGCATTTGACAAAATTCAGCACCCTTTTATGATAAAGGTCTTGGAGAGATTAGGGATACAAGGGTCATTCCTAAATATAATAAAAGCTATTTACAGCAAACCGACAGCTAACATCAAATTAAACGGAGAGAAACTCAAGGCTATCCCACTAAATTCAGGAACACGACAAGGCTGTCCACTCTCTCCTTATCTCTTCAATATAGTGCTTGAAGTTCTAGCAATAGCAATAAGACAACATAAGGGAATCAAGGGGATCCAATTTGGAAAGGAAGAAGTTAAACTTTCATTATTTGCAGATGATATGATAGTATACATAAGCGACCCCAAAAACTCCACCAAAGAACTCCTACAGCTGATAAACTCCTTCAGTAACGTGGCAGGATACAAGATCAACTCCAAAAAATCAGTCGCCCTCCTATACACAAAGGATAAGGAAGCAGAGAGGGAAATCAGAGAAGTATCACCTTTCACAATAGCCACAAATAGCATAAGATATCTGGGAATATCGCTAACCAAGGAAGTGAAGGATTTATATGACAAGAACTTTAAGTCTTTGAAGAAAGAAATTGAAGAGGATACCAGAAAATGGAAGGATCTCCCCTGCTCGTGGATTGGGAGGATCAACATAGTAAAAATGGCAATTCTACCAAAAGCAATCTATAGATTCAATGCAATCCCAATCAAGGTCCCATTAAAATTCTTCACAGAGATTGAGAAGACAATAATCAACTTTATATGGAAAAACAAGAAACCCAGGATAGCCAAAAAAATCTTATACAATAAAGGTACTTCTGGAGGCATTACCATCCCTGACTTCAAACTCTATTACAGAGCTACAGTATTGAAAACGGCTTGGTATTGGCATAAGAACAGAGAAGTTGACCAATGGAATCGTATAGAAGACCCGGATCTTAAACCACAAACCTATGAACACCTGATTTTTGATAAAGGAGCCAAAAGTACACAATGGAAAAAAGAGGGCATCTTCAACAAATGGTGCTGGCATAACTGGATGTCAACCTGTAGAAGAATGAAAGTAGATCCATATCTATCACCATGCACAAAACTCAAGTCCAAATGGATTAAAGACCTCAATATTAATTTGAACACATTGAGATTGATAGAGGAGAAAGTGGGAAGTACTCTACAACAAATGGGCACAGGGAACCGTTTCCTATGCATAACCCCAGCTGCACAGACTTTAAGGGCAACATTGAATAAATGGGACCTCCTGAAGTTGAGCAGCTTCTGTAAAGCAAAGGACATTGTCACTAAGACACAAAGGCAGCCTACTGACTGGGAAAAGATCTTCACCAACCCTGCAACTGACAAAGGTCTGATCTCTAAAATATATAAGGAACTCAAGAGACTAGACGGTAAAATGCCAATTAACCCAATTAAAAAATGGGGCGATGAACTGAACAGAGAATTCTCAACAGAAGAAGTTCGAATGGCCAAAAGACACTTAAGGTCATGCTCAACCTCCCTAGCTATCAGGGAAATGCAAATCAAAACAACTTTGAGATATCATCTCACACCTGTCAGATTGGCTAAAATCCAAAACACCAATAATAACCTTTGCTGGAGAGGTTGTGGGGTAAGGGGCACACTCATCCATTGCTGGTGGGAATGCAAACTTGTGCAACCACTTTGGAAAGCAGTGTGGCGGTTTCTCAGGAAATTCGGGATCAACCTACCCCAGGACCCAGCAATTCCACTATTGGGAATCTACCCAAGAGATGCCCAATCATACAACAAAAGCATATGCTCATCTATGTTCATAGCAGCATTATTTGTAATAGCCAGATCCTGGAGACAGCCTAGATGCCCTTCAGTGGAAGAATGGATGAAGAAACTGTGGAATATATACATGCTAGAATACTACTCAGCGGTAAAAAACAATGACATCTTGAATTTTGCAGGCAAATGGATGGAAATAGAAAACACTATTCTGAGTGAGGTAACCCAGACCCATAAAGATGAACATGGGATGTACTCACTCATATTCGGTTTCTAGCCATGATTATAGGACATCGAGCCTATAAGTTTGGGATCCTTGAGAAGATAATAAGAAGGTGAACTCCCAAAAAAGATATAGTAATCCTCCTGGATATTGGAAGTAGACACGATCGCCAGGCAAAATTGGGAACTTGAGGGTTGGGCAAGACTGGGCCAAGGGAAGATGGGGAGAGAAAAGTGTGAAGGGGAGAGCGGGGGGAGCTCGGAGGAATGGGGTGCTTGGGATATAGGAAGGGTGGATATGAGAGCAGGGAAGCATATATCTGAATTTAAGGAGCTACCTGAGGGTTGTCAAGAGACTTGACCCTAGAGGGGTTCCCAGGTTTCCAGGGAGACGCCCCCAGTTGGTTCCTTGGGCAGCTGAGGAGAGGGAGCCTGAAAAGGCCAGTTCCTATAGCCATACTGATGAATTTCTTGCATATCACCATAGAACCTCCACCTGACGATAGATGAAGAAAATGACAGAGCCCCACCTTGGAGCACCGGACTGAGCTCCCAAGGTCCTGATGAGGAGCAGAAGGAGAGAGAACATGAGAAAGAAAGTCAGGACCGTGAGGGAACCTCCAGCTGGCGACAGATGGGGAAGGTGACTGAGCCCCACATTGGAGCACTGGACTGAGCTCCCAAGGTCCCGATGAGGAGCAGAAGGAGCGAGAACATGAGGGAGAAAGTCAGGAACGAGAGGGGTGCGTTCACTCATGGAGACGGTGGGACAGAACTAATGGGAGATCACCAACTCCAGTTGGAATGGGACTGATGGATCATGCGACCAAACCCGTCTCGCTGAGTGTGGCCAACAGCGGGGGCTGACTGAGAAGCAAAGGACAATGGCTCTGGGCTCTGATTCTTCTTCATGGACGGGCTCTGTGGGAGCCTTCTCAGCTTGGTCGATCACCTTCCTGGACCTGGGGGGAGTTGGGAGGACCTTGGTCTTAGCATAGAGTGGGGAACCCTGATGGCTCCTTGGCCTTGAGAGGGAGGGAGGGGAGGTATGGGTGGAGGGGAGGGGAGGGAAGGGGGAGAAGGAGGGGAGAGAAAGGGGAGAAGGAGGGGAGGGAGGGGGGAGGAGGAGGGAAGGAGATGGAAATTTTTAAATATAAAAAAAAAATAAACCATGAGAAAAAAAAAAAAAAAAAAAAAAAAAAAAAAAAAAAAAAGATATTATGGAAATCGTGGCATACATGCAGGTATCTGTGGTGGTTATTTTAGTCAACTTAAGTTCACTTGGAGAGAGGGAATCATAATTTAACAATTGCTGGCACTTGACTAGCCTGTGAGCATATCTGTGGTGTATTTTCTTGATTGTTAACTAGCACAGGAATGCCCAGTTCTCTGTGGGTAGTAACATCCCTGGGTAATTTTTTTTTCAGAGAAACAAACTAGAACAGTATCTAATGGAATTTTCTAGGTAAGTGTGAAAGGAGACAGTAACTAATTTAAGGAGAAACGTCTAGAGACTCAATTCCAGGAAGCTTACAAGTTAAATATAAGAAAACTTGGTTGTGAGTCTACAAGATACATAAAATAACAGGTTGACTTGACAATTTAGTCTTGAGTAACTGATTTCCCTTTGTTAATAATCATTCCCTCTTTAAATTAACTTGTTTATTAAGAAAAGGTTCTTTGAATGTTTGTTGTATACTTGACAGGTTTAAGAAGCTAGTGTTAGTAGCTTAGGTGTCAGTAACAACTCACAGTTATCAAGTAATTATTGTGTTTACGTGCTGATGTGAATGTTTTACAAGGAATAATATTATGAACTGAAATGAACTACTAGCTAAAGAAATAGCAAATGGTTAGGAAAAAAATCTTATTTTAATTCCATTTTCTTATACAGACAGTTGTACCTCAGGTATATAACAACTGGTACACAACAGTCTCTCAAGAAGGGGGCTCAGTTGTGGATCGTGAGGACTTTTAGGCACCTGCACCCTAAATGAATAAAAGCAGAGAATGTAGAAATAAATACCAGATTAGGGCTGTGCCATTGGTGGTCCATTAAGTGGTGTGTATAGAAATGAATGGAGATAGGAAACTGATCTCCAAAGACATAAGATGACCACAAGTGGAGTATTATAGATTTGTGGGTCAGCAAAAATTTCTGGTTGAGGGCTGGATGGTAAATGATTTGAACTTTTAGGGCTGTATAATCTCTGTAACAAATTCTCAATTTAGGCACTGCAGGAAAAGCAGCTACAGGTTCCATGGTTTAGACATGGTTATATTGCAAAACAAATTTATTTAATAAAGCAGATGAGACGGCAGGGTAGACTGGGACTTATGGCCTAATATATGCACCTTGATAAGTACAAAAATGTTTTTTAAGAAATATATTACTGTTTGCAGATGTGTCTGTTACCATGTGACTTCATTTAATTTAAATGAGGAGAAAATGAAATAGAATTAATGTTAAATACTTTCCTGAAACCATTGTTGTTGCCAAGAAGATAGGTCTCTGTGAATCTGATTCTCTAGATGCCAATTCTCTAATTGGAAAAGCTTTTATTGGCTGGGCGGTGGTGGCGCACGCCTTTAATCCCAGCTCGGGAGGCAGAGGCAGGCGGATCTCTGTGAGTTCGAGACCAGCCTGGTCTACAAGAGCTAGTTCCAGGACAGGCTCCAAAGCCACAGAGAAACCCTGTCTCGAAAAACCAAAAAAAAAAAAAAAAAAAAAAAAAAGCTTTTATTGTTAGTCTAAGTGAGTTATAGTTTGTGGTATTTCAGTGATCGGATGTTATGGAAAGAAATAGTACACAAAAAGCATGGTGTAACAAGAGCTGAACTAAAAATTGACCCCCGGGCTGGAAAAAGGTAATTTGGGGTGGTGTAGCATTTTTCTCAGTCTACTTCCAGCAAAGAGGCTGTGAGGCTGTGACACTGGGTTCCTTGTGGTACAGGGTTCTTCATCACACATGACTGCAATTCCTCCTATTGGTAGAACATTCATGTAAATGTAGGGAAACCTCAGTGATGTGTGAGTATAATCATTCTCTTTTGTCTTGATATTTTTTTCTTTTTAAAAGTCTCATGTGGCCGGGCGGTGGTGGCGCACGCCTTTAATTCCAGCACTCAGGAGGTAGAGGCAGGCAGATCTCTGTGAGTTCGAGACCAGCCTGGTCTACAAGAGCTAGCTCCAGGACAGGGTCTAAAGCTGCAGAGAAACCCTGTCTCAACAAACCAAAAAAAAAGTCTCATATGTGTGTGCATACATATGTGAAGATGGACACTAAAAAAACGATCCCATGTAGTTCAAAATTGAGTATAATAAAGGGCTATTTATTTAGGGGTAGACTCACAGATTTATTTATTTAGGGGTAGACTCCTGTTCCTCTGTACAAACGAGAAACAGGAACCAAATCCAGCAGGCCAGAAGAGAGAATGAGCACACGCTTTGCATTGAAATTTATAGCATAAGAGGCCACGCCCAAGTTGGCTGGTATCTTAAAGGCTACTGGCTAAAGGAGTTTCTACAGCACATGTGTATTTTCAAGTGTGTACGTGCAGGCACACATTTGCCATAGCACACATGTGGCAGTCAGAGGATAGCTCAGGTGATGGTGTTTGCCTCCTGCCTCATTAGTTACAAGTGTATTTCTTGCTGTGTGTGCCACACTAAGTGGCACAGGAGCCTCAGGATTCACCTGACTGTGCCTCCTATCAAGCTGCAGGAGCAAGGTTATCATAGACACACACTATCATTTTTAATTCCGTGTGGTTCAGGGGATCTGTGTTCATGCCTGTAGTGTACTACAGAAGTGCTCTACCCACTGAGCAATCCCGCAGCTGCATCTTGCTTTCTAATGACCTAGGAACACTTTTATTTTATCTAGTGGAAACAATGTGGTAATAGTTTGAATTAAGTCCACCTCTGCAATAATTCCAGTGTTATGAAGCAGATCTAACTTGCTTAAACAGAGCTCCAGCTTTTGTTAATAAAATAGGAACTTTACAGGCTTGCTCACATCTGATATTTCATATGAATATGTTTTTATATTACTATTATTCCAATAACTAATGTTCTGATTTTTCCAAAACATGTAATATTTGATTTACATTCACAGATAGCATTAAATAAATCTCATGTTTTTTATTTGAGTTTCAAATGCAACCAATGGCAATGTGTGACTTTCATGAAGGAAAGCATATGTTGTATTCCCGACTGCTCACAGAAAGCTGGAGAACATATAAGAGGGACTTGGGGAACTTGGTGGAGAAACTGAGTCATGGAAGCCCAGGGATTTAGAGGAACAACTTTTCTTAAATGAATGTTAAAGAGTATAAAAACTTGTGTGCTGATATGGATGTGTGACTCTAGCTATTTAAGGATAAAGGTAGAAAGATTAGGTGTCCGGAAGATTAATAGCCAAAAGAGGAATCTAACGTAAGAAGTGACTAGTGAGTGTTCCTTAAGTTGTGTGAAAACCAATAAGCAGGAGGAGCAGATTTTATACAAAGATTGCATAGTTTACAATGTGCACACACATACACACACAGAAATGTGCTAAACTACTATATTGTATTAGCCATCATATTAATATATTAGGTTTGCTTGCACATATGTTCATGTATGTGTATACATCTATTATTGTAGTATTATCTATATTTGTATTCATATATGTAATCATCAATTTTTTTGCAAAGCCACAAAACTATTGTTCTGTTATATTATATTTCCTTTCCAATGCCTTTCTATAGCTATATGATGATTTTTAAATCTAAAAGTCTCATTGTATTCTGGGATTTGGAAGCAATTAAGTGTAACAGGAACAGGTATATCTGAAGCAATTTATACTAAACTGATTCTTGACACAGTATTAATTTCTAGCCACTCTACCATGACACTTCTGGAGTTTCTGATGCCTATCTTTACCTGCACAGGTCTGCATCTGTACAGACCTTCCATTACTAAACAGTGAATCCTCTTACTGGAACTCAGAAAATTTCTCTCACTTATTTTCATTTTTCCTTGAATTCTTAAACTAGAAATTAATACAGAAATCACTGTTATCAAACTTTTCCTCGGAAAACACTTTAAAAAGTATTACTCTATCTATATCTCATGTGATATATAAAATTCAGCTTGCCACGAATGGTAAGGGAAGTGTAGAGATAAATGCCTAAAAGAGACTTTACTGTAATTCTCTTCAACAGTTAAAGTCACTTTTCTCCTGCCTTGTCTTTATATTTCTGAGTTATTACAAAAATATTTCAAGTAAATTTTCTTAAAAGAGGACTGTCTATGCTTTCAGCTTTGTATTGGGGGTGATTTGGATGTAAGAATTGCTGTCCTGAAGGAAGGTAAATCCCACTTGGGAAATAGGCTGCCTTTCCCTTCCTTAGGCAAGCCTAGCATGCAAAAATGATTGTTGTTGAAAAGTCAAATGGTCCAATATTTTTGCTTCTTAAAATTCAGGCCACATTCTTTTCACCCAGTAATCCAGTAACTGGGTGTAAAACCTATAATGATAGCTATGGTCATTCCTCTATGGTCTCATTCACCCTCAGTGTGCATATGTAAAACAAACGTGGAGCCATTCCTCACTTTCTGCAATTTTCCAAATCCACACAAATCTGAAAGGAACCTGGAGTGGGTAGAGAAAAGTTCTCTATTATTTCTGCTGCTCAGTGTCCATCAGGTTAAAATGCTCCTCCAGTCTATATACTTCTCTGTGACTATTGAGTTGTTTAGGTGGTTGAGGTGTCAGAAGGAATTAAGTATCTTGACTAAATGCATTCTGATAAACTGTGGGACGTATACAGACATAATGTAGACACAATATACACATAAAATAAAAATCGTTTCAAAATACTTTGAAAATAAAGACAAAGAAAAAATGTAATAAGATTAAAACAACAAACTAGCTATTTTGGATTTTTTTTGTTGTTGTTCTGCTTTGTTGTTTGTTTTTTGAGAAAGGGTTTCTCTATGTAGCCTGGGTGTCCTAGAACTTACTCTATAGACTAGGCTAGCCTCGAATTCAGAGATCTGACTGCCTCTGCCTTCCAAATTCTGGGATTAAAGGCTGTACTACCAGCATGTGGCCAAGGAGTAGTTCTTATTAGAAACATGGTATATTAGAAAATAAAAGCTTCATCTGGGCAATGGTGCCAGGTGCCTTTAATCCTAGCATTTAGGAGGCAGAAGCAGGTAGATCTCTGATTTTGAGGCCAGCCTAGTCTACAGAGTAAGTTCCAGGACAGGCTCTAAAAGCTACACAGAGAAATCCTTTCTCCCAAAAACAAAACAAAACAAAATCAAAAAAGAGAAAGAAAGAAAGAAAGAAAGAAAGAAAGAAAGAAAGAGAAAAAGCAAACAAGAAAGAATGAAAAATAAAAGTTTATGGACAAAGTTGACATTTATTTATTTATTTATGATCTGGTTTGATGTATCCTTCTGGGACTCATGTGATGCAGGCTATATCTGATATACTGCCAGCACTGCTTCAGTATATGCATATGGGCTGTGGGGCCATGTGGGCATGGGACCAAGTTAGCATCTGCAGAGCCCAATGAAACAGACTTGTTAGTTTATGGACTGTCCCATGCGTGATCCACCAGCAATCTTCCTCTTATTCTATCATTTTGGATAAGTAGCCCTTCACAGGTATAAGGGCTGCCATGCCTTCTCTGCTTCAATACGTGAGCTAAAATAATCTTTTTCTTTCTGAAGCTTCCTTGATGATGTGCATTACAATAGAAAGTAACTGACGAGTTTTAGCCCCAACGTTGAAGTAATTAATTCATCACACACAGTTGCAATGATTTACCAATGATATGCAATGTACTGGAAGTGACTTCCTACTCTTTGACTAAAGGTAAGTGAATGAGTTTTCATGACTCTGAATAACTGCAGTTAAAGAAACTTTGTAGAGGTGCTCATTAAATGTGCCTTAAGTATTTTCTCATTAGCAAAGAGTTAAGCACTCTGTGTGTGGTATAGTGAAGGATGTCCCCACATGGGTAGCATTTCTATTCAGTGCTCTGGCCCTTGCTTCAAGATGACGTATCCACATAACATTAAAATGGACTCTTATAGAAATAATCTAAGAATATCATTTTAAAGTATTACCAAGGACTAACAATAAATATGGGGCTAGTCTACATCTTTCCAAAAATAAGTATAAAAATTCTATATGTGTTGACAGAGGCTTCTCTCCCACCAGGTCCCACAGCCATTCAGTCCCAAAGAAACACAGTGAGGCCTACATTATCTATAAACTGGTTGGCCTATTAGCTCAGGCTTCTTATTAACTAAATCTTACATCTTAAATTAACCCATAATTCTTGACTGTATTAGCCACGTGCCTTACTACCTTTTATCAATGAGGCATTCTCATCTTGTTTCCTCTGCATCTGGGTGATGACTGCAGAATGACCTTTTCTCTTCCCAGAATTTTCCAATTCTCATCATTCCACCTAAACTTCCTGCCTGGCTATTGGCCTATTAGTGTTTTATTAAACCAATACAAGTGACAAATCTTTGTATGGTAGAAGACAATTATCGCACAGTATATGTGTACTAGAATATTTGATGGTTTGTCATCATGCTTGTCAAGATAAAAACATATAACTTTCTATATAAGTCACTAGTTTAACCCTTTAGAATACCTACTGTATCTCCATCTCTGGGAACTCTGATTCCATTTCCTGTCCCCTGAGGTCACCTGTACTCATATACACATACCTGTACACACATATACAGGTATACATGAATAAATATAGGATAATCTTTTTTTTCGAGACAGGGTTTCCCTGTAGTTTCTAGAGCCTGTCCTGGAACTAGCTCTTGTAGACCAGGCTGGCCTCGAACTCAGAGGTCCGCCTGCCTCTGCCTCTGGAGTGCTGGGATTAAAGGCGTGCGCCACCACCGCCCGGCTTATAGGATAATTTTTTAAGTTGTGAAATGAATGGATGTTGAAAGTCTCAAGAGTTAGAATGTGAAAAATAAACATGTGTGAAATTATAGGACCAATAAAAAAGTAAATACTCTGAATATACTGAATCTTAGACTATCTATACATATCAAAAATACCAGTGTACTAATATATGGATTAATAGAAATTATCCAATGTGAATATGCAAAGAAAACTAGAAAACAGCTGGAAAAGTATAGTATTCATCATAATGTCTCAGAAGAAGAGATTCAAAAACAGATATGTAAATAAATGATCAAAACTCCTGGCATTTGAGGAATGGCATATGTTCACAGTGTTAATAATCTAAATAGACACCAAAAAAAAATAATTCCAAAAAGTTTTACCCAACTATGCAAACTCTTGAAAACTAAAAACGAGAGAAATTCCAGTGTTGAGTGACAAAGATTTTAAACATAGTAGAAATACATTATTTTCATATTAAATATAATTGCATAATTACATCTCCCTTCCCTTTAGCTTCTTCCATATTTAACCATAACAAAGTTCAGATCCCTGGCCTTTAAAAAAATGGTATAGTTCATATTGTTTATATACATCCATACATAATTACAAATTGGTGAATCCATTTATTGTTGTCTGTATGCATGTATAGCAGGACTGACCACTTTGTACTGGGTAATCAATTGGGGGTCTCATGCTAGAGAAGACTAAGTCTTCTGTCACTATTTCTTAGTTGCCTATAGTTCTTTGTGTAGTTGGACCTACAGGATCCTTACACTCCAGCATGTCTCTTGGTGCTGCCCATGTTCAGGTCTTGTGCGGGATCATCCATGCAGCTTCCCTGTCATTTCTATGTGACACCAGTTAGCAGCATATTTCCTGGTCCTCTTGTTCTTATGATATTTCTATCCCTGTTTCTGTGATGTTCCCTGAGCCTAATGTACATAAATCATATTGTAGATGCATCCATAGGGACTAGGTACCCAAGTAGCTATCTTTCTCTGTATTATGACCAGTTGTTTTCTATAAATATGTCTGTGTGCTAAAAAGAGAAGCTTTTCGATGAGGAGTGAGAACTACAGTTATCTTTGGATATAAGGATAAGTATTTAGAATCACCACTGGTCAAAGAAGATTTAAAGAAAGAAATTAAAGACTTTCCAGAATTCAATGAAAATAAATCCGCAACATACTCAAATTTATGGGAGACTATGAAAGCAGTTCTAAAAGGAAAGTTCATAGCACTAAGTGCCCACATAAAGAATTTGGGGAAATCTCACACTAGCAACTTAATAATATACCTAGAAGAAAAAAGAAAAGAAAAAGAAGCAAACTCACCAAGGAGGATAAGATGGCAGGAAATAAACTCTGGGCTGAGATCAATAAAATATAAACAAAGAGAACAATAAAAAGAATCAATAAAACAAAGAGTTGTTTCTTTGAGAAAATCAACAAGATAGACAGTCCCTTATCCAAAGTAACTAAAAGTCAGAGAAAGAATATTAAAATTAACAAAATCGGTAATGAAAGGAGGGGCATAATAACAGACATTAAGGAAAAATCATTAAGGTTATATTTCAAAAGCCTGTATGCCACAAAATTGGAAAACCTAAAAGAAATGGACAATTTTCTGAATAGGTATCACATACCAAAATTAAATCAAGCCCAAATAAGCAATTTAAATAAGCTTATAACACCAAAGGAAAAAGAAACAGCCATTAGAAATCTACCAAAAAGAAACAAAAGAAAAGTTGATAGGGTTTCAGCCCAGAATTCTACCAGAATTTCAAAGAAGAGCTTACATCAATACTTCTCAAATTGTTCCACATAATAGAAACAGAAGTAACTTTGCCAAATTCTTTTCATAAGGCCATAGTGACCCTGATACCCAAACAACACAGAGATGCAACAAAGAATAAAAATTACAGACCAATATCCCTCATAAACATTGATGTAAAAATACCTAATAAAATACTGGTAAACTGAATCTATGAACACATCAAAAAAAAAAAAAAACATCCACCAAAATCAAGTAGGCTTCATCCCAGAGAAAAGGAATGGTTCAACAAACAAAAATGAGTCAATGTAATCCACCAAATAAACACACTGAAAGAAAAAAAAAAACATGATCATCTCATTAGATGTTGAAAAAGTCCTTGACAAAATCCAATATCCCTTCATGATAAAGGTTCTGGAGAGATCAGAGATACAAGTAACATACCAAAACATAAATAAAGCAATATATAGTAAGCTAGCATCAAATTAAATGGAAAGAAACTCAAAACAATTCCACTAAAATCAAGGACAAGAAAAGACCGTCCTTTCTCTATCTATTCAATATAGTACTTGAAGTTCTAGCCAGAACAATAAGGCAACAAAAGGAGATCAAAGAATAAAAAATGTGAAGGAACAAGTCAAACTTTCACTATTTGTTGATGATATGATAGTATACATAAGTGACCCAAAAATCCTAACAGGAAACTCCTACAGCTGATAAACACCTTCAACATTGTAGTTGGATACAAGATTAAGTAAAAAAATCATTTGCCTTCCTATATACAAATGGTAAATAGGTTGAGAAATAAATAAGAGAAACAACACCCTTTACAATAGCCACAAATAATATAAAATATCTTGTGGTAACTCTAACCAAGAAAGTGAAAGATCTGTATGACAAGAACTTTAAGTTTTTGATGGGAGTGCAAACTTGTACAGAGGTCCACAGCCAAGCACTGGGCCAATCTCTGGCAGTCCAGTTGAAGAGAGGGGGTAGAGATTGTACGAGCAATGGGGTTCAGGACCATGACAAGGGAACACAAAGAAACAGCTGACCTGAGCTGGTGGGAGCTCATGGACTCTGGGCCTACAGCTAGGAATCCTTCGTGGGACTCGCCTAGGCACATGACATGTGGGTGGCAGTTGTGTATCTGGTTCTGTTTGTGTGGTCCCTAGCAGTGGTATCAGGACCTGTTGCTGGTGCATAAACTGGCTTTTTGGAATCTGTTTCCCATGCTGGGATGCTTCTCCTAGCCTTAATGCAGGGGGAAGAGCTTGGTCCTGCCTCAAATTAATATGCTCTGCTGTGATGACTCTCACGGGAGGCTTACCACTTTCTGAATGGAGGAGGAATGGATGGGAGGTTAGATGGCAATTGGAATGTAGGGAACTGGAAGAGAATAGAGAGGGAAAACTGGTTGGCATATAAAATAAATGAAAAATTTTAATTAAAAATAATAAAAAAGAAAGGAATTATGTTCTCTAGTTACGTGGCAGTAGTAGATTTCTTCTCTCTAAGATCCATGACCTCAGTATTCCTAGCTATTTGGTCAGGTTTCCAGTACCAGATTTGATTTCCCACTTGCTGAGTGGTTCTTTATTCCAATTAGACAGTTATTGGTAACTACCAATATATGAATGCCACCTTTAGGGATATCTTGTAATGCTGGTAATTGCTGGGGTTCAAAGAGTTCTACAAATGGGTAGGACTGTCCGTTGCTTCCCTCCCTTGGCAGCTTGCATAACTACTTCGAGTACCATGAAAGCTGCTCCTAAGGGAGGGGGCCTGCAGATGAGTTCCGCTAGAATACTCCAAATCCTGTCACTGCAAGACATCATTACTTTAGTAAGACAAACTTACCTTCAACCTTTGGGAGGTAATCAAGGGTAAACAACAATAGCCTGCATTATTTTTGGAGTCTCTTGGACAACCCTGACCAAGATTTTGAATAGGCCAAAGTATCATGGCGCATTTTTAAGTCACTGAAAAGAACTGCCGACTTAGAATTTTATGTTTAGAAAGTATCATTTCAGACAGAAGAGAAAGGCATTCTGTGGTCAAGAGACTATCAAGAATATGAGAATATGAAGCACAATTCTGAAAAACAGTTGATGAAGGAAATGTCTCAGGCAGATTCAAAATGTTACTAGAAGGGGATGTAAAATATTAAAAAGAAAACGGAAACAGTAAGTGCTGAATTCATATTGTAACCACAGCAATTGAGGATGATTTACTTCCAAAAACAGGGAAATTCTGTATGAAACTTATACCTGTTTACCTTTGACGGTATAAATATTTTTATTTTCCTTCCATAGTCATCTGCACATATTTAATGGACATTTTATCTTTGCCCATAAACTTAAATTCATAATCGCTAAAGTGAAACAAGTTCCTTCTGATGTGAAATGCTTACTTTAATTTTGAGTTTGTGGGTTTTTGTTTGTTTCTTTATAAACCACTCTTATCTCATAGGCATTTGCTTGTTAGGTCTGATCGTGTTTTCTTATTATCCTGCTCTTCCTGAATCACTTCCAGCTTTTACAACTCATTGCAGCCATACCTCTTCTTCCTCTGACAATACCTAAAAGTCTCCAGAATAGCTCATTTCTGTGAAAATCATTTTTATAAATCATCATGCCACTGGTTCTTTAGACTGATATTTTCTGTGCACAGGAAGCATGCTCACTGTAAATCCGTGCTAGATGAAAAACTGCTAGTCACTGGGAATGAAAAGAGCAGATTTACAAGCAAACCTACTATGCTATTATAGCTGTAATTCTTAAAATGGATTATATTTAGGCCTTGGGGTCAACTTGTTCTAGAGGTGAAACTATTACCATGTTTAAAATATTTATTGCATTTATTTTCTCACAGTTTTGACAAAAAATATAATGCATACACAGGCAGAAAGGGTGTGTTTGGCTTATGGGTTAAACGTGGTATGCTTCATTATGGTGACAAGCATGGTGTTGGAAACACAGAATGGTTGGTCATACTACATCTACCGTCATGAATCAGAGAGATGAATATAGGGCCCTTACTTGCTTTCTCCTTTTGATTTAGTCTAGTACCTAGGTCCACAGAATGTTCCACCTGCACTCAGGGTAGGGCTCCCTTTCTATGGGTAAAGTAGTAAAGGTGAAATTGTGGCAGGAAAGTTAGGCTTCAAAAATTCTTTTCTGATATAAACAGAAAACAATGAATTGTGTGAATACATATATACATACAAACTATTTTATTAAAAGAAATTTAAGAACATAAAAACATGTGTAATTCTATCATAAGGTCAAACTATATACAGATTAAGAAAGAGACTGAGATTCTCACCCAAAACTTGAGCTGAAGCTGTGTCCTTCTGCCTGCAGTCTCTAAATTAAAGAAGTTGTTATTTAGCATTTTAAACCTGTGTGGTTACAGAGAGAATATGTTACGTATATAAAGTCATGCTCATCGCTCCAAACAAGCCTTTAATGACTCTTTCTATTCATGCTTCTTGTTCAGTGTGCATTTATGGAAACACAATTCCCACTTGCATGGTACGCATGCAGAGATCACCTTGGTTTCACGAGGATAATAAGGGTGGGAGGAAATTGCGGAGATACCCCCTGAGAAAGTGGGATGTCTGACCCAGTGTTCTGTTAGTACAGAAGAATGAAAACTGGAATTTTGGGTGAGGATAGTAGGATACAGATAGAGTAGCTGTTGTAAAAGAAGGGGTCAGGATTTGGGCTTAAGGAGAAATAATAAAACAGTAAGCTTCTTAATGCTCCTTTAAGTATAAATTTGAAAACCACAAAATAAGTCCACTTACAAAAAACAGTAACTAAAAGATAGTGCTGTTACAGGAAAGCATAGAATCTCTTTTTACTTGAAGGTGTATCATTATCTCTTAAAGAGCTACTACAGAAGGGCAGGTCAATTACCTGGCCCCACAACCTTCTTTCACGAAGATGGTCAAGCTGACTATGTTAAAGAGGTAAGGAGGTATAATTGGTGCCTTGATGAAGTAATACACTGTTTTCTCCGAGAATTCCCGTCTTTATTGTCATCCCTATGATCCACAATGATGTTCAACTGTGTCAGCCTGTTTGAGTATGATTAAGAAAGACAAAATTTCACCTTTCTTCTCTTCTGCATCTGTCTTTTTCTTTTGGATGATAGCACCTGCAGCATGTGACTGACCTCCATGCCTACTTGGTTCAAACTGCATGACTGTGTTTCTTTCGCTCCTCCTCAAGGCAGCTGCAGAGATTTACAGCTTGCCTGTTCACAGAGTTTTTAAATTTTAATAAATTGTCCATGCACAAGTGTTTGAGTCTCTTCTTAAAGTGGTCTAGTAATAAGACTAAGAACTCCAAGATGGTACTCTGAGGTCCCTGGACTCAGTACCTTGATGTAAAAGTGTTTCTATCTATCTGCTGTTTCATTGGTTAATTAATAAAGAAACTGCTTGGCCTGATAGGTTAGAACACAGGTAGGTAGAGTAGACAGAACAGGATGCTGGGAGCGAGGCAGATGCCTTGGACAATAGCCCTGCCTCTCCTCTCTGGGACAGTCACCATGAAGCCAGCCACCAGGTCAGACATGCGGAATCTTTCCCGGTAAGACACGACTCATGGTGTTACACAGATTATTAAATATCGGTTAGTCAAGATGTTAGCCAAGAAGAGGCTAGATATAATGGGCCAAGCAGTGTTTAAATGAATACAGTTTGTGTGTTGTTATTTCGGGGCATAAGCTAGCTATGTGGTAGCTGGGTGGGATGAAAAGCAGGCCTGCCCACAGCCCCTCACTATAGTACCTGAATTTGCAAAAGATAAAACTGGTTTTATTGAGCTGTCTGACAAACATGTGAAAGAATCTGACACTTCAAATAGTCCCACTGTAGGTATCCATCACTGGGAAGGCAGACAGCCCAGCAGTTGCTAAGTCTACAAGGGATGCCTGTCTCAGCAGTCCCAATCTGGTACCCAAAATCTGAGTGTTTCCTGGAGACATGTGGATGTATCGTTAACTCTGGAAACCAGGAAAGGCTGGTTTTCTATCTAGAAAGGAATCATCATCATCATCATAATCATCATCACTATCATCATTGTTGTCATCAACATCAACATCATTGTCATCACTATCATCTTCATCATCATCACCATCATTATCACCACCAGCAACAGCAGCAGCAGAGTAAATCTACTCAGTGGCCAAGGGGCGCAGGAGTAATCAAAAAGCAAATCTTCTGCCAAGCCTTTTATCATCTGGGCTGTTTCCAGGAGATGCTATCCACACAGAAAGTACATTTTTCCAGATCAATCATGGCAATTGGCACAATTCTTCTAGTGGGACTTCATATTCAGGAGATTCTAACTAGTGGTAAGGTGACATTAAAACCAACCATCATACTGGGTGGTTCTGAGTAGGTGCCTTACAGCTCCAATAGGGGAGCAACACATACAAGATTTCAAAGACTGAGGTTTGTTTTATTTTTTTGTTTGTTTTTAATGAATTGATTGATTGATTTTGTTTCCTGCCCACAGTTTCCCCTCTTTCCTTTCCTCCTTGTATCAGTGCAACATCCCTCTATTCCCACTCCACAGTTTACTCTTCCATTTCTGTTTGGGAAAGGGCAAGTCTCCCAAGACTATCAAGAAAACATAGCATATCAAGTTGCAGTAAGACTAATCCCTTTTGCCCCCCATGTATTAAGACTGGGCAAGGCAACCCAGTATGAGGAGTAGGGTCTAGAAAGTCTTTAAACACAAACCTATTAGAATCACACCTGACTTCTCAAAGACTGTATTTTTAAAAAAAATATTTTTACTTCATTTTCATTTGATTATTTGTTTTTTTGATGACCAATTTCTTGAGTTCTTAAATGCCCCTCGACCAAAGAATGGAGAAGGAAAATTTGATACATTTACACAATGGAGTAATATACAGCAGGAAATATAATGACATCTTGAATTTTGTAGGCAAATGGATGAAGCTAGAAAACATCATTTTGAGTGAGGTAACCCAGATACAGAAAGACAATTATCATATGTACTCACTCATAAGTGGGTTTTAAACATAAAGCAAAGAAAACCAGCCTACAAACCACAATCCCAGAGAACCTAGACAATAATGAGGAGGACCCTAAGAGACACATACATAGATCTAATCTACATGGAAAGTAGGAAGAGACAAGATCTCCTGAGTAAATTGGGAGAATGGGGACCTTGGGAGAGGATTTAAGGGGAGGGAAGAGGTAGGGAAGGGAGCAGAGAAAAATGTAGAGTTCAATAAAATATATTTTTACACTAAAGGGATAATGTTTTGAATAGATTTGGTTAAATATAAATAAAAGAATTACCTGTTACTTTTTACTTTGTCTGGTGACTACATGAAAAAATATTACATTGGGGTTTATTTACTCTCCTAATATATGGTACCAGTCCTCTAATAGGAGGTTTGGTAAGTAATCTGAAAGGAATAGCAAAGAATTAGTTTGAAGATATATTAGTAAAAATTTTGTTTGATTAAAAAGCAATAGATAATATATCATGTAAAATGATAGGCAATATTTTTCACGAATCATGTAAGGGAAGCCATAAGTAAAAATTTAGGGTGAAACTGAATCAACTGGATATTAAGAGAAAAATTTTGACTGCTGCCAGGCATCCTCTGTAATTGGTTTGGTGACTAACCTGGTTGTCATCAGAGAGCCTTCATCCAGTGACTGATAGAGGCTGATTCAGTGACCATTGGCCAAACATTGGGCCTAGATCATGGAGTCCTGCTGAGGAGAGGGGGGAGGAGTTTAGGAGCAAGGAAGGTCAGGGATATCTCAAGAAAAAGCTAGTCTAGCTCATGGGGATTCACAGAGTCTGAACCAACAGCCAGGGAGCCTACATGGAACTGACCTAGGCCCTCTGTATAAATATGACAGTTGTGTAGCTTGGTCTGTTTGTTGGAATCCTGCAAGTTCTATAATGGGAGCGGGGCCTGCTCCTGGTACTTTGGCTGGCTCTTGGGAGCCTATTCCTCACTCTGGATTGCCTTGCTCAGCCTGAATACAGGGGCAGGTGCTTGGTCTTACAGCAGTTTGATATGCCATGCTTTGCTGATACCCATGGAAGGCCTGCCCCCTTCTGAGTGAATATGGAGGAGGCATAGACAGAGCAGGTTGGGGGAGGGAGTGGGAGGAGAAGAGGAATGGGAAGCTGTGGTTGAGTTGTAAAATAATAATTTTTAAAAGAAAATATAAAAATAACACTTTCCTAACTGTTTCTGTGCAGTACAGGTGCCCATAAGATAACACTAGTCCTAACTGACAGGGATAAACCCCTAGAGCAGTGGTTCTAACCTCTGAGGCTTGACCCCTATGCAGGCCAAATAACCCTTTCACATGGGGTCACCTAAGACCATTGGAAAACAGATATTTACATTACAGTTTATAACAGTAGCACAATTATAGTCACGAAGTAGTAACAAAAATAATTGTACCGCTGGAAGGGTCACTACAACATAAAGAACTGTATCAAAGGATCCCAGCATTTATGAAGGTTGAGGATGGCTGCTGTAGAGGTTATTGACATTGGAGTAGCATCTGAAGTGGTGAGCAAATGTAGCTCTCTGTTGAAATGTGTTTTCACAAGCATAAACACACAACTATTACTTAAGATTGCAATAAAGACAGAAGAAAACAATGCATCTAGGAGGTACCTAGGAGGTTTGCTAAAGCATGCAGTGAGGCATGTACACCAGTAAGATCATGGGGGAGAGGAAGGCAGCTATGTGGGAGGTAGCAGCAAGAACATAGATTAGAGGGAGGCTTGGTACATGAGAGACAACTATACTAGTACAGAAATGCAGCAGAGGAAGGCTTAGGTTTGGAGACAGCAGTGAAGGTAGAAAGTACCAGATACTGCCACATCTAGTTCTCTTTATTGCTTTTTTTCCCACTTCAAAATGCATTCATTTAAATTTGGATGAAGTAATAGGATGTGATAGTGCAGGTATTGGTAGATTTTGAGTCTGCCAACACTAGCAATAAAATTGTACTGCATTATTTAACTGAGCCTCTAAATAAAGAATATGAATCATGAAATTAAGGGCAATCCTTAAAACAAATATCACAAAGTATGACTATAATATAGGAAGTGAGGATAAAGGACACCAAGATATAAACATAAAGTAGAGGAACGAAGGATAGGGATAAATGGATTTCAGATCTGAATCATACAATATATCTATTTTTAAAGTCTAAGGGGATTAGTAGTCATACTGCATAACTGGCTTAAATACGCTGCTCAAAGTCAGAAATGTTAAAAAAGCAACATAATCTAAACAAAAGGCAGCAATAATCAATTCAAATGAAAAGCGGACAGAATGAGAGAAGGGTCTACTTTTAGAAGTGTGCTCCCCATACAGCAGTCATTCAATAAAGTTTCTGATTTCACAAGTTTATTTCTAGATGATAGATTTTTCTTTCGCTTCCCATTATTAGGTTCTTTATCTTACACCTAGAGTGTTAAAACATAATGAAGAGAAATGCCTTAAGAAGCAGCAACTTTCTTTTTGGTACAAGGTCAGCATTTGGAGGCAAAGGGAATAGGTATTAAATCATATCTATGTGACATTACTGAAATGTGGCTCATTTTCCCTGGCCCAGAGCTCAGCTTGAATACACAACAGGGTATCCACATAGTCCAGCTGCCACTGGCTGTGCAATATGACAGAAGATGTTGTCTAGGGGAGTCTGTGGGAAAGATTCTCAACACACTGGAAGAACCTTGATTGAAATGCTTTGATATTTTGAACTGGTATATGAATATGCAGTGACATGCATTTTTCACTGTGGTAAGTCTGTAATTTTCATAACATTCTGCAAAAAAAGTCCCTTGAAGTATTTTTTACTTAATCTATTTAACACCTAAGAACACAAAAATGTGTACACTAGTGTGGGCACAGTAAAATCATTCTTACATATCCATACTGTACAAAGTTTAAATGAGTTTAAGCACATTTATCCTTATCATTTTCATATAGTGATTTTTTAATCATTTTCCCTCCAATTTTATGAAACGTTCAATTTCTTTTTTGTGTGCACACTAATGTTCAATGTTACAACCCAAGAATCTCCCTCCTATCTAGCTGTGAACTATAATTTGAATTGCTACCTAAAGCTTCCTGAAATATATATGTATATAAAATGGATCTGAATGGAGTTATATTGAGGTTGATAAATCCTCAAATATACATTTTGTGTCACCAAGTAAAGCCTCCAGTGCCAGTAATGGGTTATATATTGCTCAATTGTTGGGTCCCATGGAAACCCCCAAACATCGTAGGCTATTGACAATGCTATTGATTGCTCTCCATAAACTGATACTGAGGCCCTATTGTCAAAGATAACAGTTCAATATCACATATGGAATGCAGAGAAATTGATCTGATGCCTAACTAGAAGTTTTCTCCTATTGATTAGCATTCATACTCCCAGGAGCTACTTTGCGTGCTTCCAGAAGGGTATGATAGTCAATATGACCACATCCCTCTGACTTCAAAATGTCACCCACCTGCAAGCTATGCTGGGCCAATAGAGGCACAAATATTTTGGGAGTAACCAACTGCACACTGTTTGGATTTAAAGCCTACTCCATGAAATGGAACCCATGCCTGATACTACTTAGATGACAAAGAATCTGACTAGATAAGGCATTGACCTAGCGAAAAACAAAATACTATTGCTCTGCTAAAGCAGTGGTTCTTAATCTGTGGATCATGACCTCTTTGGTGTCTCATAACAGATAGTCTGAATATCATTTATTTGCATTATAATTCATAACAGTAGCTAAATTATTTATAAGAAGCAATAAAATTATTTTATGATTGAGAATTTCCAGAAAAAATGTATTAAAGAGTTGTAGAATTTAGAATGTTGAGAACTACATAGCTATAAAATTATTTTTAATAATCTTTTGGCATATAGATAGATCGATATTTTTCTCATCTGGACTTTTGCTTCATTTAGCTTTCTGGAGGATATTTTTGTCCTATTTGTCTTTTAAGTATATGTTTTAGTTTTCATTTCTATGTTTCTCTCTGTGTGTGTGTGTGTCTTAAACTTATTTGCTTTTATTTTTGTTTTTTAAAGATAAGAATTGGGTATATGTGGAGACTGAGGGATAGGAAGAATCTGGGGAAAGTTAGGGAAGGGACAAGCATGATTAGAATATATTGTACAAAATACTTTTATAATTAAAAAGGCAAAAGTTGTAAAAAATAAAACCTTGCATAGACATAGAAAGTGATCATTTCTATCTATGCTGTAAATAATAGATAATTCTTTTTATGAAATTAAGTATTTTAAATTAAAAAATTTAAAATAAACTTCAAAAAATCAATATTTAATGTTCTCTTGGAACTGTCTATGCAATGTGATAGTATGGTTGTTTATATAAGGAGCCCAAATTTGGTTTAAGGAGGCCTTCTGTATGGGGACAAAGCATTCCGGATATGTCCTGATGATTAGCACACCCTGTGGAATTATAGTTTGTTTTTTATCTTGGGATGTTCTTCAGTTCATTACAAGCAGTCTCTTGCAGAGAGAATGCCAAAAATAGGCTATGCAAACTCGGAGCCCAGCACTTCTACTTACAATTAGAGGATCTCAAACCATTCACACTTTTCTTTATTTTTTAATCTACAGAGGTCATCACCCCTCTCTCTCACCAGGTGCTTGTAAGGATAAAACAGATAATTCATGTAAAATGTTTAATACAATCTTAACCTGTTTTCAAGATGTGAGTATTAAATAATTTTCTTGAAATTCCCAGATAACTTCAGCTCCTTTCTACTTCAGGCTAGCAAATCCAGCACTTTCCTCTCAGATTTTTCTGAGGATCCCTAAAGAAAGTCTACATGACAATAAGTACTAGCTATTTTCAAATCCACACAAACCCGGAATGAATATCCTCAAAGTATTGAAGTATAGATACATATACAGAAAATCACATTTATGTGAAAATTTAAAAAGCCAAAGTAATCTAAGCAAAACTAATCTGCCCAATTACAATTGCTTTTAGTATAACTATAGAATCTTACCAAATGATATACTAGAAGAATCTGATTTCTTTTAGCCTTTCTCCTATTAAAACACTTACATTATGAAATTCTCATTTTATTGGGCTATGATATTATTTCTAGAATGAACTTATTCTTTGTGTAGTGGATACTGGTCTGAGGAAAATGTACTGTCTGTCAGATTTGGATTATCCAGTCTTGTGGAGTATATTATGTGATTGTGTCCATCAAAGAGTCCCCGTAAGAACATGACACATGGATAAGAACAGACTGTACTAGCACTGTCCTCATGCTATGAAACAATGGGAGAGGATTAAAGGATGTTTGAAAAATACCTACAAAGCAGGTAAGAGCTTGAGCTAGTTTCTGCACAAGGTTGTTGGAGAGATGACTGTTCTAGACTGTAAGGGGCTCAAGAGGCCAGGCTTCCTGCTTTCTAGTTCTAGGCTTTTCTTTGGCTATGGCCCCTTTCGTTCATGCTGTCTTCTGGCTTTGGAGAAGGTTTGTCACCTTTCAGTTCAAATGAGCACTCAGGATTGGTATATCAACAGGGACCAACATTTGAGTCATAAGAGAACTTCCTCTTGCTGGAGACAGAAACTGATCTGGACTGCGAGCATTGCCGGTCTTTTTCTTGGTTGATTACTGAATGCCATGCAGACTTGAGTCTAAATTCAGAAGGAAAACTGAGTTCGAGTGCCTAGCAACCAACAGGAAGAAAAAGTCGAAAGTGAGGAGGAAATTGCAGACCCACCTCTGCAGTTGGAAATGAGAGACAGAAGGAGCCATAGGGTCAGCATTGCTCCTGAGAAAGTGAGCTCCTGCAGATGCTCTGAGGAGTCAACGCTGTGGGTAAAGCTTGGGAAACTGTCTTATGCTCTGTAGTAAGCTCCTCTTGCTTCCTTACAGGATCAGCTGCTTCAGGCAAAAAAAGTGATTATTTCTTCCCTCGCAGTTCTGGGTTGGGCCTTTAGTGAAAGTAAGATGTCCCTTCTGTCAGATTACAGTCACCACTAGGTAAGATTTATAGAATTCCCTAGAGTGCGTCACCTGGATTAAATGTTTGTCTTTCCTGCTGTACATATAATCAGCAATTAGAATACTTGTTCCGTTGGTCCCTTTTGTCTATCAAAAGTATATTCAGCATCCCATAATAGCCTAATGATTTTTAAATCTTAAAGTTGAAAGTTTAAACTTGTTCATGTTTTGGTCAAACTTTAAAAATCCCTGTAACAACTTTCTAGGGATACTAAAAACCAATACCTGACCTCCCTTTAGGATTTTTTGTAGGTATAAATATTACTTTAGAGCATGGAAGATCTGTCTTATCTCAAGCACTTTGCATGTGCATTTAATATTAACAAGCTTTTGAAGGCGGCAATTTTGTTACTTCTTCAGTACTCAAAGAAGATGCTGTTTTTGTTTTGCTTTGATCTTCACTGAGTTTGTAAATCATTTGAGGAAAACCAAATGCTTTAGAATCCCAGAACAGCTTACCCTGTGATAAATATCTCCCCATTGTATTTTCTCTTCTGTTAGTAAATTTGTGGATCATTTGATCCAAACTCTGTGGATTCATGCTCTGTATTTGTATTTTGATATATATTGCTTCTACGAATTGATTTCTATTACATCACAAACTTATGTTTGGCAGGTAAAAGAGATGTCAAAATCCCCTGTACTTATTGGAGAATTGGACTTTTTTTTTTTGAGATGGCTTAGTTCAGCTAACGGAGGTTTTCTCTTTAGTGGTGTTCTAATGCTTAGTATTCAAAATTAATGGTTATTTCATTTTTCAGCCACTCATTTATCTAATAATTATCAATGTTATTTGTACTCAGCAGTATGGCTTATAATTACTTTCCCGAAGAAAACCTGCAATTACCTCACTTTCAGTGTGGTACTTGAATAATATCAGGAGTTTTTGCCACATTAAGCAGGAATACTTCTCCATTTTGCTTGATTTATAATTACTTTCAGTATGACTATGGAGTTTCGACTAATGTCATTACAAAAACACTCTATGATCTCTTCTTACCCTTCTTGTAAATCTCAGATATTCTCTGGACCAAGGCCTCCTTTTTATAGTATATAACTCCATGTTATGAGTAGCATCTATTGTACCAGAGGAAACCTGTGATGTCTGATATGGGTGAGTATTCTAGTATTCCCCAAGTATCAATGATGTGGTAATTTGTGTGTGTTCTCATTTGATAAACTAATATTACATGTAAGCAGGGAAAATAACAACCCCTAGTAGAGGTAGTCAGCCACAATTTGTATTTATCACCTAACATATTGACTGTTTTTTTTTCAAGGTTCGAATTAGACGTTATCTGTTATTTTTATCAGGTGACAGTACAGTTGATTATTTCTTGATCAGCATTCACCTCTATTCACATAAACAATATTGTTTTGTGGAACTTTGACTTTATCTTTAGACATTTACACTTAATTAATCTTGTAAAGTGAAACAATAATTGGTACTCCTGGCACTGGGTGCCAAGGAAGAAGAACTGCAGGAAAAATAATTCCCACATTAAATCCCCCTTCTTCACTTACATCTTGTACTCTGGGGGCTGTATATAGAGAAAGGGATGACAGCCAATATGTCAGCATTGTGGGAAAATCATCTGTTATCTAACGGCCTCACATGTGTGTGCACAAGAAATCTAGCATCCTAGCACTCCTTTCCTTGTTCTTTCTTCTTGCTTGTACATTTTGTCTCATGAGCCCATAGGGCCTTATGAGGATAAGTGTTAAGGAGAAATGTTTTCTTAATCTTGTATATATCCCTCTGTCCTAGCATGAGAATTTCCCCTAGGCAGGGCTAGAATGGGACATAGCCTACAAAATGCTCAACACACAGAGACCTGTGGTCTTGGGTGTGGATGATTGGCATTAGCAGGAGACATATTTCAGCTCTCCTTGGAAGCCATAAAGAGGTTAGATAGGCAGGAAAAGTCATGGTATATGCAAAGCTTGAATGAAAAAAATTTTCTACAGAAAATATTTTTGCACATTTTCCATGTAGGAAAATGCCAACTTCTACCATCTTCAGTACCGTGATTATCTGTAGTTCTGATATTTCAAACCATACAATAAAACTTTTCCGTCCTTCAAAATTTCACTGAAGTTGGCCAGCAATGAGAAAGAACTATGGTAGATAGTCAGGGTTGCAGCAGATAGCAACCTCTACAAAAATAATCAAAGAACATTAAGTGAAAAATACGTAGATCTTAAATTATTTAAAAATTATTTCTTAGTTTAATAATTCAGTAGAAGAATTGAGGGAGAAAAGTAATCACTGAACATTTAAATAATTGAAAAGTAAAAACAGAGATATGATGTTGGAAAATATTTGCTCATGGCTCTGAAAATATATCTAAGACATATAATTTTATTCTAGTGTGAGAGAAAATATGGATGGAAGTGAGACAAAAAATTGCAGATGAAATAACCCAGATCTGAAGATGAAGGGGCATAAAAATGTTGGGCTGGAGAAGAAATAGGTTGACAAAATTCCTGATGATGAAGGAGAACAGTATAAAATACTGAAAACACAATCAAGTCACCTAAACATGCCATCATTGTGTTTATGCTTCCTATTCTTTGAAGAGAGAATAATACCTGGACCTCAGGGAATGGTATGGCAGTGTAGTGTTTCTATACATCCCTAAGAGTCTTTCTATGTTTAGGTAAAGGGAAGGCATTTGAGGGTGCATGAAACTCAGGAGATATAACCTTCATGTTCGTGCTGAGGAGGTACTAAATACACACTATATACATAATGAACAGCTGCATCCTCATATGAGAGAATGATGGGGTGAGATGTTGTTGTCTGTGATGTGCGTCAATGTGCACGGCTCAGGAATGTGGATAAAGGTGAAAGAAAACACACATCACACATAACGCATTTGGTAATAACCCAGGCTGAGGTAGACTAAATGACAACAGCTATAGAAAATGGATCGATATAGAAAAAGACCTTTCCTAAAAATCTCATCCTGCTGGAGTTGTAAAAGGAATAAAACTTCAAAGTAACAGTGTTGGAGAGAAAGAGCTGAGGGAAGGTCACGTGCTGCTCTTACAGAGGATCTCAGTTCAGTTCCCAGCATGCAAATCAGGTGCCCCAGGAAGGCCTGAACTCTAGTTCTTGGGATAAACCAAGTGCTTGGCCTCTGCAGACATCTGTGCGCATGCGCGCGCGCGCACACACAAGAAAAGCAGAGAGAAAGTTGAAACTAAAATCTTTTTTTAAAAAAGAAAGGGGACAATGAAATGGCTCAACAGGAAAGACGACACCTACAGCACTTGCCTACCAGCCAGAATTGAATCCCTGCAACCCTCATAGAAGGAGAAAGATAACGCTAACTCTGTCAGCCTGACTTCTATGTGTCATCCATAGCGCATACCCAGACACATAATAATAAGGAAGAAGTTAAAATCATCAATAGAAGCTTACAGACAACAGTGGGATGAAAACATTTGATAAAAGAAAAATAAATCAGCAATGGATCTGACTAGTGGAGTTCAGTTACCAACAGAGAGGAGAACATATAAGGAACAAAAAGTAAAATAAATCTAGGATTTAGTATGGGGTAGCGTGAATATTCCCTTGTTAACACCAATGAAAACAAGAAAATCAGAGAAAAGGAAGAAACACTTGAAATAAATGACTAGTATTAGCTTCAAGGAACAAAATAAAGGGATTAAACTCTCCTCAAAACGTGCATGCATGAGACAGAGATAAACAAAGACATTGAGAATTTTATGTGTTTATTGGAAACCTCAAAGCCCACTCAAGGGCCCAACTCCTACAACAAGGTCATACCTCCTAATTTTTCTAAACAGCTCCACCAACTGGCGACCAAGTATTCGAACACAGGAGCCTGTGGAGGCCATTCTCATTCAAACCACTATCATGATCAAAGATTGCCAGTAAAGGAATAGAAAAAGAAATAAAAAAATGGGGAAAAAAGATTAGCAAAATTACTATTGAATAAGGTGAGATTTAGGGATAAATCATTCAAACAGAACAAAACGTGAAATTAAATATTGATGGAAAATAAAATTTATAAAGCATTTTTAAAAGTGAAACCAATTCACACCAAACCATACAGTGTAATTCATAGTTATTGCTTTTCCATATAATTTACTTTTCTTGCTATTTTTATTGAACTACAGTATAAAAATCTTCTTTGAAGAAAGTTAATATCTTAAAAATCAATTGCAAGGGGCTGAGAGTTGGCTTAGGAATTAAGAGCCATAGACGCTCTTCCTAAGGTCCCAGGTTAGCGTCCCTGCAACTACATGGTGGCTCACAACTGTCCCTAACTTCATTCCAAGCATCCAATGCTCTCTTGTAATCTCTGTAGATACCAGGTCCATCCGTGGTGCCAGGTACATATATGCTGACAAAATAATACTCATCTTATAAAATAAAAATAAATCTAAAACTATTCAGAAGGTAGGTTGGATGCTTTTGTCTCAAAAACACGCAGATACTGTTTATGGTGGGCAGCTGCAGGATAGGCACAAATGCACTTTCTGCTCTGGATGAGTTTTTGCATTTTCTATGGAGTAGAGAGTTGCATCACCAGTGGCGTCTTAGGGAACCTCTGCTCACTTTTAAGAAAAATGTTTTTATAAAGCTAAGCATTTCACTTCATGAGAATTACATGCTAAAAAGTTTGATCTCTGAATGTTTCTTCTCTGCCTACAGCTACCAAATTTCCAAGCCATTTATTGTAGGAAACTCTCCTCTATCTTGATGACTATAGCTCCCTGATGGTTTTCCTAACAGTGCACCTTTCTGTCTTACTGTAGATGGCAGACTGAGGTTTGTTAAGTTAAAAACGTGTCGTCTCCTGGGTTGTTTCCGGCCAGCCCGGTGGCTGATAATCCTCATCTTAGGGTTCCCATAGCTGCGGTGAAACACCATGACCAAAGCAAGCTTGGGAGGGAATTGTCTCTTCTGCTTATGTTTCCTCAGTACAGTTTTTCACTGAAAGAAGTCAGGGCAGGGACGGCAACAATGCAGGATATTGGAGACAGGAGCTGATGCAGAAGCCATGCAAGGGTGCAACTTCCTGTCTTGCTCACCGTGGCTTGCTCATCCTGCTTTCTTAGAGAACACAGGACCCCTGTGTGTTTCTTTCCTTGGTGCTTAACTGCTTTTAGAACGCTACTATGGCAAGTGTCAGAACAGGGTCCAGTTTCTTCCGCCAATGTTCACTCAACAATAATTCAGCTCATTTCCCTTCTCAGACAGAAACTTCTCAACTTGACTGATGACTTATCTCCAGATGTGTTCCATGCATCTGCTGCTCCAGTTTTCAAGCCTCTCAATTCTCTGCCCTCACTCTTTATTCTGGACGAGAAGCCGCCTGGTTCCTAAGAATCAGTCAGGGCTCGACTCTGGTGCTTGGCACATCAGAATCCTCCTGCAGTTTCATCTATTTTCACGCCGCCTTCTACATGTAATAATTTCATTTTATCACATAGAATAGAGCTCTCTTCCCACTGCTCGGCACTCAGTGCAGAATTAGTTTTCGCCGGCACAGCTGGCTCGTGTGTTCTCAGCCATTACCAATCTCAATATTGCGATTTCTTTGTTGTTTTTCTTTCATTTAAAATCAATAGCCAGGGCATACAGTGCACCCCCATGTCTCAGCATTCCAATTCAAATTTCATGTTCATGATTGAACTTGTCTACATAACGATTGTTTTTTATAAATACTTACTTAAGTGTCTCTCTGTGTGTTTGAGTGTGCACACATGAACACACAAGTACAGGGGACCATGGAGGCCAGAAGAAGGCGTTATATGTCCTGGGACAGAAGTTACAGGTATTTGTGAACCATTTGACCAAAGTGCTGTGAACTGAACTTCTGTGTTGTGCAATCAATTGTTCCACCACCCATTTGTGGTGTGTGTGTGTGTGTGTGTGTGTGTAAGAGATGTGGGGGAGGATATGTAGATCCAGTCTGGTCTATCACAGTGGCTGCATGGCTTAGAGATGGAGTGAGTTCAGAGATAACCACTTAGCTCTAGGCTCTGAAGGGTTCCAGCTCTGTGTTGGTCTTCCAAGGAGAAGCCTGGCACTTGATCCTCATATAATCTTGTTCCTTGATTTCCCTAGCAATGGACAGGGAGAAAGAGGGGAGGGGAGAAATGGAGGTGGGTACTGACTGATCTCCTGCAGGACTGCAATCTTTTTTTTTCCAGTTTATTTATTTTTTTATTAAAAATTGCCATCTCCTCCCCTCCTCCTCCCCCTTCCCTCCCCTCCCCTCCACCCATACCCTCACTCCCTCCCTCTCCAGGCCAAAGAGCCATCAGGGTTCTCTACACTATGTTGAGTCCAAGGTCCTCCCAACTCCCTCCAGGTCCAGGAAGGTGAGCAACCAAACTGACAAGGCTCACACAGAGCCCGTCCATGTCGTAAAGACCAAGCCCATCGCCATTGTCCTTGATCTAACGGGAGACCACCAAGTCCAGTTGGAATGGAACTGATGGAACAGGGGACCAAACCGGGCTCTCTGAATGTGGCTGACGGTGGAGGAGGACTGAGAAACCAAGGACAACAGCAATGAATGTGAACTCTACAACATGGACGGGCTCACTGTGAGCCTTAACCTTCACCTGGCGATGGATGGAGGTAGAGACAGAGCCCCACATTGGAGCACCGGACTGAGCTCCCAAAGTTCTGATGAGGAGCAGAAGGAGAGAGATCATGAGAAAGAAAGTCAGAACCATGAGGGATGCGTTCACCCACTGAGACGGCAGGCCAAGGACAGGACTGCAATCTTATTTGGTTGAAACTCTGAATCACTCTCACTACACTGAGCCTTACTTACTTATCCTCCAGTGAATGTCTCTAATTCTAGAATAAGTAAATATTGATGTGTTAACTTTAGTATTCTGTACATGGTAAAAATTTTATATCTGAACCTGACTATAGCTGAGATTTAGCTGCTTTAATGGCAATTTTTAAATCCTCGTTTCCTAGCTGTGACAGTACACTTTGAAATAGGAAATGGTCAGAATAATGGATTTAATTGCATGATCACTAGAAAATAATTGTGAGCATCTCATTTTCCTGCAACATTTCTGGATAAAAGAGGAAAGTTCATTGTCAGAACCATAGCTGTCTAACTCCAGACCTAAGGTTATTAATGATTCTCAAAGTGAGGACGGATGTACTCTCTTTGCATGGAGGTGTGGGTGAGCCCATGAGTGGACAGCATGAGGACCTGCACGAAGTGGCCCAGCATGGTGGCTGGCACTGAGGAGAGAATGGCCATAACACTGCTCTGCTACATTGATGTCCTGCTATGCAATTTATCTACTGGGACTAATGTCTCGGAACCAGTGCCTTCCATCATGCTAATGACAAACATGCCATTCAGCAAGTTTGTTAGTCTATGGCAGGTTGCTGAATTACCTTATAACAACTTGACAGTGATTATAATGGCAATAAAATTCCATATTTCCTGGAACTATCATCAGCCTTACTGAAGATTTGAAAAACACTAGCTTCATCATATTCTGAGGCAGTGATGCGTCAGAGTCTCCTGATTCTGTGCTTCTCGCATCACGTGTTATGTCCATCTGTATTTATATATGAAGATTATAAACAAAAGCCAAATCTCGAATTTTAATGAATTTATATTTATATACTAATTGCTTCCCAGCTTTCCCTGACTTGACTTAGGATTCACTTAAGGCAAAATTTAAACCAAAGAAGAAGCAAGAAAATGTACATTGTATTATTATTTGAAGGAAGAAAAACAAATCCTATTATAAATTAAGGCAACTTAAAACACATTTGTTAAGTAATAGAATCTTGAAAATGATAGCCTTGAAGAGGTTTAGTGTATTTTTAATCATTTAGTTTGAAAGACAAAGGCAAAGCCAACATTCTTCTTCTTTCCTGCCACACCTCATTTAAAAATTAATTAAAATATTTAATAAAAAGCATTAGAAATCAAGTAAACTTTTATATGTATATATAGTGACTACTTTTGGTGTTTGTATGGAGAAAGCTCACCAGGGCTAGAACTCATAATCCTCCTTCCTCAGACTCCTGTGTGTACAACCACATGGTAAATAGTTCCTATGCATAAAATCATTCTATGTTACTAAAAAGGCAAGGACTCATAGTTGCAAATTTGAAAGTTTAATAGCTAACTTACCCATAGCAAGGGCTTGCTTGGTATCTTCAGTTAAAACTAGCATATGCTGTATGACAGGGGAAAAGTTGAAGATATGAAGTTGTTTATTCAAATCAATAAGAAAATATTAAAATGTTTGGACAACATATGTTGATACAAAGATGAAAATTAAAGTTAAAGAGAAAATTTCAAAACTACTTAAATTTTTTTCCGTGCAGAAACTATATATATTTACATGTGTAAATTTTGAGAAAATATTCCTCGTAGTATGATCAGAAAGGTAAAGGGGGCAAACTAGAAGACATTTAAATCCACATTTTCTTATAGACTGATAAGTAGGTCATAGAAAATATCAAAAATGTTGAAAATATTTAGTGTCTTTGACTCAACAGTTCTAATTTTGAGGGAAATAACTAATTAGATATACAAATATAATGTTAATTACAATCATATTTTCAACTGTAAAACTCACAAAATACCATAAATGTCTGAAATTGGTACCATGTCAAATACGTAATAGTGCATCTACAATATATGAACATTCAGTTATATTTCCAAAAGTTTTGTTTAACCAGTAGGAGCGGGGGTTACAATGGGAACATCACGTGTGATGTGCTAAGTCTTCTCATGTATGAGCTCATATAATTTTCTGAGACTGAAGAAAGGTATCTCTCACTTTTAAGAACATTAATGTTGCTCCCTATGTAGCCAGATTTCTTGCCTGCGGTCATGGAAATTGTGATGCTTGGACAAAGCTCCCAGACAATGTGTGTATCGTCTGCTCTTAACTTTACACAAAATTATCATTGAACTGCCAATGATTAAAATCTGATCTTGAGACAAATCCATGGTGTTTAGCACTGCAGACATGGTGAGTTCCCACTGAGTGGAAACTTACTGAGGTCTTATTTCTGCCTGGACCAACACTACCGCAGTCTGGGTAACCCTTTTCTTATTGGTGAACTACATTGGTCCCTGAAACTAGACTCTAAATCTCTGTCGCTTCCTGGGAATGTTGCAGATTTTCCTTTGCTTGTTTGGCCTTCACAAAAATTCTACCATGCTTGCCATTTTGGCCATCTTCTTTGAAAGTCAAGGCTCATGTAGAATGCAGAAATGCTAAGACGGAACATGGGAATGAGGGGATTTTTCCGTATACAATGAACAGTCATCTCAAAGGCGTGATCAAGTAGGAATGCTCCAAAAAACATTAAGGGATATCCAAATTAGACCAGTGTGACTGTCGGCTGCCTCTATTGGTGTTTTAGAGTTTTTAAATAAAAGAAGCTATTTTGGTATTGTTCTTGATCTGTTCATGATTTATCTGAAAACCTGTCTTTTAAATTTCAAGTTTATATATATATATATATATATATATATATATATATATATTTCAACATTTGGACAGAGAATGTGTTTGACCGTGTGACTGTATTCATATTACCTCTATACATAACCTGTACCAAAATAGCTTGATGTCCTTATTTTCACCTTTAGAAACAAGAAATTGGGGCAAGGTCATACTCTCTTAAGTCTAAGAAGTGTTTTTTTTCCTATTTGCCTCTTTCCTTCCTTCAAATGCTTTATTATGGGAAGGATTACCACATGAATAATGAATTTGTTGAATGTACAAAGCAGATGAGTAAATAATCATAAGCATAGCTCATCTTTATTTAATGGACGAGCAGCTGTGGGGATTTGGTGATCATCAATGCTCTTTTCACTTCCTTCTTGTAGTTTTAGTGCACTTCAGACATGGTGAAGACACATCAGCTGCTCTTCCTTCTCAATTCCCGTCTGTTGGTCTCGGCACCCTTGGAGATGGAAACTATGACTTTCTGGGCTAACACCCATTCAGATAGTGTATGAATGCCAGCATAGAATGTGGGAATTTTACCACACAGCAGTGTCCCATTTCCTTATAGATATGGTATAGAGATTAAACAGTTGACGGCCAGCGAAACTACCCTCCATATTTACTTTTGAACTTGGCTAGTTTATTTGACATTTATTAATTTGCACTCGGAAGAAAGATTTCGACTGTATTTATTTGTTCTTTTGGAGAACAACAAAAAAAAAAACGAAACTTTCATAGTAAAAAATGAGTCCTACTCATTTATAGGTGGTTATTAGGAGTAAAGTATAGGAAAACCAACCTACAATCCACAGCCCCAGAGATAACAAGGAGGGTCCAAAGAGGGACGAATGGATTTCCCCAGGAAGAGAAAGTTTCTCCTGGGTAAACTGGGGAAGGGAGTTGGTGAAATGGAGGGATGGGAACGAGACGGAACAGGTTGGGCAGTCTGGGTACAAGAGGTGGGTTGGAGGCAGGATGGAGGGGGAAAGTAACACAAGAGATGTCTTAATGGGGGGCATTTCATGATTAGGGAGAACCCTGGTGCTAGGAAATTCCCAGAAACCCACAAAAATGACACCAACTAAGACTCCTAGCTGTAATGGAGAGTGTGCCTGAACTGGCCATCTGTAAGCAGATTGGTGACCTCCCTAATCACCATCAGCAATACCCTATCCAGTAACTGATGGAAAGAGAGGGAGAGATCCACAGATGAGCACTGCACTGATCTCCGAGAGTCTTGCAAAAGAAAGGAAGGAGGGATTATATCAGTCAGAGGGCATCATGATGGTACCCACAGAATAAGCTAACCTGAGCTCGTGGAAGCTCATGAATGCTAGACCAACACTCAGGGAGCTTCCACGGGACTGACCGAGTCCTGCTAACTGTGTGTGACAATTCTGTAGCTTGGTCTCTTAGTAAGGCTTCTAACAGTGAGAAAAGGACCTCTCTCTGGTGCTTAGGTGGCTTTTGGTAACCTGTTCCCCATCATAGATTACCTTGTCCAGTCTAAATATAAGGGGAGGAGCTCAGTCCTGCACTAACTTGATGTGCCATGCTTTGTGTAAGCTCAAGGGAGGCCTGTCCCTTTCTGAACGGAGATGGAGGAGAAGTGGATGGGGAAGAGGGTAGGTGGGAAAGAGGAGGGAATGGGAGGAGAGGAGGGACGGGAAATTGGTTGGTATGTAAAATAAGCAAAAAAATGTTATTTAAACAAAGAAAATGGGTCATCTTTGATCACATACCTTTTGTGGAAATATTTTTAAAGGTCACATTAAAGTCCTCCAATTTTGGTTTTCTCCCATAACCTCTTTTGACAGCTACTACTCTGTAAAATGTGCTGTCTTGTGGGGTTGTCCCCTTTCCGCAGACCCTAATGTCCGTGTCTCCCTCCATGTTCTAAGCAACTAGCCTCCTGCTCATCTTCAGGTCAAGGCTGTGTCAGCTTTCATTCCCTGGCAACCTCTTAGTGATCTTCACTACATTCTTCATAAAACCCAGAGATTTTGCTGCTCTTGCAACTTTTTTTTAATTATAACCTAGTGGTTTTCTTTAAATAACTTACTGACAGAGTTTGGAAAAATCATACTATTAGATTTTTGAATTTTTTATGACTATGGAACTTGTTAGAAAGAAAGAAAGAATTGAATTTTGATTTATAAAATTCCACTCTGAGAAATAAAAAATAAACCTAAAATAAAGCTGAATGCAAATGATAGCCAGTGGTTCTCTGATAAGTGACTGCCCTGGCTCTTCTGCCACCCAAAGTTGTCTATGGTGCTTTAGTGATGTGTGTTCTCATAAGAGTGGTAGCGACTCGGGGCCACTATAGCCTTTTCCTTTCTATGGTCTTTAAATGACTCTGCCTCCTGCTTCGGCTGAAACAGAAGGAGTCTTCTGGGAGCTTCTGATATAGTAAAAGTTGGTCATGCATTTGAAAATGTCTGATTCCATTAGATAGAAAATTAAGTTTAATTTGAATTTTGTTTAACTTTCAAAAGCCACCCAGATATGTATGAGTTTGGTGGCTTGAGAATTATTATTGCAAATAACCAATATTTCTTATTTGTGTATCTTTTGTATGATTTGCCTTGAAAGTGATTTACTTTAGGTTACTTGAAGAAAGTTATTTTAAATTAATTTTAAGTGGTAAACAAACTTTCTATAAGATGTGAGTTTGATAACTTTAAACATTCAAACAAGTAATTTACTGCTTTACCACTTAAGTCTGGATCAATTCTCTCTCTCTCTCTCTCTCTCTCTCTCTCTCTCTCTCTCTCTCTCTCTCTGTCTCTCTCTCTCTCTCTCCGAAAAGTTGAATCTACCATGTTAAATTTATGATTTATTATTTTCTCAAAACTTTTTGTTACATGGATGTAGTAACATGAGGGGCATATTTACACAGGAGAACTACTAGGCTTTACTTTATACATTCAATTCTTGTGTAAAGATATTTGTTTTTTAACCACTACTGTTATGGGAATTTCAAAAACTGTATCTGGAGGTTCTCCCAAATTATGTTTACTTGATCAAAGATCCTGGGGTGCATGCTGTTAAGTTTAAAATCATCTTTTTGTGGTATTCAGAGAGTCTGGATTATGATATTTTGCTTTATTACTGATCTTCAGTCCTCCTCCTTTTCCTGTTCTGATGACCACTTCCCTTCTCCACACAACTCCCAGGATCCCTTACCTTAGGGATGTTTTTCTGGAAGGAAGTTACTTCTATCATATATTTCCTGCCTGCTCATTCTTCAGGCCTCAACTCATCAAACTGAGAATTAATCTGGTAGTTTAGCTTCTGCAGGAATCACTGGAGTTCCTTCTATTTCTCTTTCTTTGTGCTTAGAGCTTCCTCAGAGCCTGCAACGGGAGGTCCTTGCTGCCTTCAAGAATTGCAGTATACTTGTACACAGATCTTCTGAGACCCTCTCCAGCTTTGTATTCATGTGGCTTATTGTGTTTCTTATTTTGTCTTTTTGATAATAGCCATTCTGATAGATGTGAGGTAAAAAGTCAAGGAAATTTTTTCCTGACCATTACTGATGTTTGTTCCAGGACAGCCAGAGCTGCAAAGACATAACCTGTCTCAAACAAAACAAAACAAAACAAAACAACCTATATTTTTGTATTCTGATAGGCACTTTGCCTCTTAGGAGAAGTGTTTATTCGAGTTCTTCAAGTTATACTATTCTTACTGTTGTTTACAATTTCTTTGTATAAGTTATCCATTTACCCTGTACCAGATAGAGGTTTTACAAATCTTTTTGCCAGTGTGTGTTGGTATGCTGATTCTTTAGTCTACAGATAGTTTTCTTTGATATGTAGATACTTTTAATTTTGATGAAGTCCCACTGATCTGTTTTTTGTGTTTTCCCTTCATCTAAATACAGATGCCTTGAGAACATGGGTAGCTCCTCTGAAATATTTTAATCTTATGTTCATGGTCTTTTTATTTTAACCTAATCTTAACTCCATAGCTCATAACCAACTGATCATAAATCTCTACTTTCCAGGTGATATTTATTATGATGTTCAAATGTTTTGTGGCCCCTGAAGAATACAGGACACACCAAGGCTTTGCCTATAATGAAACTATTCTTTTCTCATCTTGGTGTAGAGAATCTCCTTCATGCCAGGTACAGCCTCACTGTCTTCCAACTGCTGCTCTGCAGATCCACAGTGGCTGCCTTCTGGAGGCAGCTGCTCAATGGAGCCCCTTTCCTTTGCCCATGATCATAGGGATTATTAGTATACAGACAAAACATAAAATACATGAATAGAGCTGAGACTCAGTAAAGCTCCAACTTGGAGGAAATAGTATAGGCAAGGTGGAAAAACAGGGTAACAGCTGTCAACTAAAGAGAACTCTACAAACTAAAGAAAGTTTATAAAAAAGATAAGAGACTTGGGCACTTAATTTCTCAATAACTGGAGGCAAGGCTTTACTCTAGGATCCCTGATATCATACCTGTAACAATTCTAAGATTAGTTAAAATTTAGAAGAAATTATTGATAAGTAATGCTGAATATGAATAAATATAATTTGTTTTCTGTTGTGGAATATTAAAGATGTGTTCATTTGTTTATGCTGTGGAATATTTATTTAATGTTGCAAAGACATGTTACATTCCTTTGTGTTGAATCTGTTTGACTCTGTAAAGCTCAGTTATTTTGCTTGCCTAAAATATTGGTCTAATAAAGAACTGAAAACCAATACATAGGCAGAGAGAGAAATGGGTGGGGCTGCCCAGCAGAGAGAATAAACAGAAGGGGAAAAGGGTTCAAGAGAAAAAGAAGGTTCAAGAGAAAAGGGATGACCAATAAAATGAGAAGGAATGAAGGATGCCAGGGACAAGCTACACAGCCACCCAGCCAGCCACAGAGTAAGAGGGAAAGAAAAGAATATAGAATAGCAAAAGCTAAAAGCCCACAGGAAAAAAGTAGACAGGATAATTTAAGAAAAGCTGACTAGAAATAGGCCAAGCTAAGGTCAGACATTCATAAGTAAAATAATATCCATGTATCTATTTGTGAACTGGGTGACAGGCCCACACATGAGTAAAAAAAAAATGAAACAAAGAAAGAAAACAAAAAGTACAGTCTTCCTTCTGTAAGTAACAAACTATATGCATTTTTAGATAAGGAAGTTCACTTGCCGTCAGTAAATGATACAGCTCAAAAAAACAAGACCAAAAAATTGCCTTCACTTCAACAAAACTACTACAATAATTGGTGTTATTGTGAAAAAAATCATTTCAAAGAAATGCTCCCTACAAGAGCTATGGAATATGTAACAAAAATGTCCACTGGCATTGATGGTCAGGGGTTGAAGTGACTCCCCAAATCACAGAGCTATTGCTGCTGCTGTTGGCTGCCTCTGAGTTTAAGGTACGACCATATTGCTGAAGACACTACATACTTTAGCCATGGGACTCAGAATGCTGGAGCTTTACCTGACCTGAAAGGCTCCTTTCCTCTGTCTAGTTTCCATAGCACCAGAGAGCACTATTCAAGTTGCCAAGAGAGGGACCCAATCAATATTCCTACCCAGTTTTCATGACTATGAGCTAGACTAGCAGCATGACAGGATATTTATAAATCATAGTAATGAGATACATATCTTGGTGAAAAGCAATAGCTCTCAAGTTAGACTTGAGGCCTCTTCAACATAAGAGGAATCTTATGTGTATTGGAACCTAGCCAAATATATGGGACTGTTGAGGTAAAAAATTTTAGAAGAGACTTTACTGTTACTATTAGACCAGCATAATTTCTAACTATATTCTAAAACTTACACCAACATGACATGTGGCTCTTGCCCCTCATCAATAAACCTTCCCATTAGAGCAAATGGAGACCATTGTAGAGAGTGACAAATAGTCACAATGCAGAAATCAACTGTTAGTGGGATACCTATCCTCATCAGATATATCTGCAACACAACTCAACAATGAGGGACCTAAGAGACATACCTAAATCTAATCTACATGGGAAGTAGAAAAAGACAAGATCTCCTCAGTAAATAGGGAACATGGGAACCATGGGAGAGGGCTGAAGGGGAGAGGAAGGGAGGGAAGCAGAGACAAATGTATAGCTCAATAAAATCAATAAAAAAGAAAAGAATGATGGTTAAAAAAAAGACTGGGAGGGTAAAGGCTGCCTAAAAAGGAAATAAGCAATGGCAATATCAATAGGCATGCTGAGCAAAATGGGAAATCTCCTGAGACCCTAACTCTAGACAAACAACTACAGGGAATGAGGACTGTTAAGAGAGTGTTAGACTCACCCAGGAATGAGCTCCCTAATTATTTATCCAATATAAAGTGATTGGTTCTGAAATCATATACACCCAATTCATACTATACTGACTCAACAGTTTATATTTGTATAGATTTATGCATGTCTATAACAATAACAAAAGGAAAAGGCTGTCTATTTAAAAAACTAGTAAGGAGGAAGCATACAGAGGGGACTGGAGGGATGAAAGAGAAGGGGGAGTGATGTAATTATATTTTAATTGAAATACTCAAAATTAATAAAATTCTACTTGGAAAATTGAACTAGTTTGAAGTTAAGCAAAGGACTAGCTGAAGGGCACACACATGCCTTTAAAAGAGCAGTACACTTTTTTTTTAAAAAAAGTGTGTTGCTGGGGCAGAACTGGGCATGGATGGGGCACAGCCAGCAGTGTTAATAGTTCTTTTTAGTGTGCTTCTCTTTCTTGGCATGAGGTAGCGATTCACTTCTTGCCATCCCTGAATTTAGATGTGACTATGAAACTTGCTTAGACTGTTGACAGCCAAGCATCATTGGCCTGAATCCCTAATGGTCCATTCCCTATGCTATTTCCTGTGCTGTGACAGCTGGTTCAGAAGTCAGATGTACCATCAGATTAAGGGGCATGACGCAGAGCTCAGCACTGACTGGATTGCTCTGGTTTGAGAAAGAACTCAAGGCTTATTTTCTTTAAATAGTGTTTTTCATTAATTCTTTGAGATTCTTTATAATGTACTTTGATTTTATTTGCCCCATCCTCTGACTTCTCCCCCCAAATGCACCCCCACCTCACTACCCACTCAATTTTGTTCTTTCCATTTCTTAGCTATTGGGGCTTTGAAGTTATCTGCCTCTCTATTATAATGTGACTGACCATGTTTGGTACACCCGAGAATAGTTAAACTCAGTACTCTCATGGGGGTAAATAAACTTAAAGAAAGACAAAGACAGGCACTCTTGCGTGCATGCAAAGGAGGGGAGACAGAGAGACAGATGTAGAAAGAGAGACAGAGAGAGCGGTACAAAGAAGGACAGAGACAGAGAAACTGACTGTAGAAACTGAACAGAACGATCACACTCCTTTTTGGAAAATGATGCTGTGTTTGGGAAGAAGAACTCAGAATGGGATGCTCTTCAGAAGCATCTCTTTCCTGTTCTCAAGGATTCTGGGATTGCAAAGAATAACACAGTTAAAGAGGTTAAAGGAAACTGCCTAGGATAAAGGTCAGGGTTAAAAGGAACTAAAAGAGAGAAAAAACCTCCAGGCATTAAGAGTGCAGCCATGAAGTAGAAATCTTTGGAGGATATTAAGCCAGGGGGATGAGACTAAGGAGAAAGTGAAGTGTCTCCACCAACCAGCTGGTACCTCCTTCATAGATATGAACAATGTAAATGAATGAATCCCTTTCCAATAAAATGTCATCAAATTTGACAATTTAAGAAGACAGAATGTCATCTATAAGGAAGACATATGGTTATTTAAAAGGTCAAGTGTTTACACTTGCTTGATTAAAGAAAGTGAAGATTACATAAAGAAGCAAATTTTAGGATTTAATTGGTGTGTGAATGTTTTGTCTGCATATATGTATGTGCATTGTGTGTGTGCTTGGTGACCAGAGAGGCTGTAATATACTATCAGATTGCCTGAAACTGGAATTCAAGGTGTTTGTGAGAAGCCTTGTGTAGATACAGAGAAAAACCCAGTTCCTCAGGAAGAACAGTAAGCAGTGGTAACTGCTGATCCATTTTATCAGTTCCAAAATGTGTGAAAAAGATCAATATAATATGCTTATTAGAAATTAATTAAAGCATATAAATAAAAATGCATGTTTTTAGACAATGTCTCACTATGTGTTTCTGGCTGACCTGGCACTTGATGTATAGGCAAGACTGGCTTTTGGCCTTATGGAGATCCACCTGCATCTACTTTCTGATTGTTAAGATTAAAAACACAGGGACAGAGTGAAAATAAATCAAAAATAAAGGGAAAAAGATTAGAAACACAGGGGACCACAATTGGCCAGGAAAATTTTTAATGTACGTGCATCAAAATAAAAAATATTTTTACTGACAGATATGATTATTTTAAAGAAAGGAATTACTAAGTTGTACACCTTCCAAATAGGTGCTAGATAAAGTGTGGAGCCCAAAGGACCCCATGAAGCATTGAATATATCAAAGAATAGTTTCACATAGGGGTCCTGGCCTCAGAGGGCTGAACTGTTATTTATTTCACATCTCTGTGAAACCAATGTGAGATATCCTCTGTGCATCTCAGTATTAACACAATACCAAAATTGAGAATACAAAACAAACAGAAAAATAAAAATATTAACACATTTAAGGATCTCAAGAAAACTCAATTGAGTATTAATTGTGAAGAAAGTGAGCTACATTTTCAGATTCTATATATTAAAATCATAGCTGCTATAATGTTTGATGTCTTTAAAACACATAACTGGTAGAATGCCATCCCCAGTAAGAAAATACATATGAGGCCTGTTTTCATAGGAAGACAAAAAATCCTGCTCTGAGTGGTTTTTTGTTTGTTTGTTTTGTTTGGTTTTTTTGCTCTAGTTAATGGAAATGTACATAAGTAAGTACAAAAAAACTATAATTGAGGTCAAATGGTTTTTAACGTTAGAACTACATCTTTTATACTATATATAAAAAGACCAGATTAGTTGTTTGGCCATAATTAAAGTGGCATAGTAAAGAAACAGACTAACTCTGATGGAAAAGTAAAGTCAATAAAGTGTGGACAATTTTTTTTAAAGTAATTTTCCATGCCTAGGCATGCTGGTAAAAGTCTAACAAAAGCCTTGTAGGCAGGAAATGAAGGAGGAAGCATGCATGGAAGAGTTGAGTATGTTTGTGTCTTTGTCACATTCCTTGGGGTGGGGCAACTTGCTTTTTTAGATCCTATGTTTATGAAAATGAGATAGTAACAGTGGATAAAACTCATATCTTGCATAGGATAGACACTCCAGTGAAGCTAGATTAAGAACAATTTTTTTACAGTGCTTATTACTATAAGGTAGTCTGGGAAACATGAACAGTTGGTAGTCTTATCCATGAAGCATAGCAGGTAAACTTGTGGGGGTGGGGGAGTGACAGTTCCTGAAATGAGGGCCAGTCTTGCTAACAGAATCAGTATGCACACATTTTCTTCTCATCACAATACAATTAAGAAAGCAACATCAACAAAAAGATTAACTGTCTACTTTTAAATTTGGATTAGGGAATTAATTAAAATCTTACACCTTCAGTGATTAAAACTCTTATAAAACTAAAGATAGAAGAAAGCTTCCTGTCATAGCTACTAAAAACATCACATTTCTTTAGATAGGGCAACAAGATGGCAATTTAAATTTCAGTTTAAAACAAAAACAAATATTAAATAACTAAGAAAAACTTGATTAATGACATGTAAAGCCTCAGTAGAAAAATATTAAACTAATCCTAAAGAACCAGCAAAGTGTGTAGACAGACATGGGTCCATATGCAAATGACATCCTCTTAAGTCTCACCAAACCTGCAGACACCACATGATCCAATTGAAAAGCCCAACAAATGTGGGCCACCTGAATTGAAGTTTTCACTAATCCTAATAGAAGAGCAGGGACCAAAGAATATGAAAAATTATTTGCAAATACAGGATGAATGTTATTAAAACACCGCAGTGTCTTACTCTCTGAGGTAGAACTTGACATAGAAGTAAAATGCACAAAGTATGGGTGCAGGGTGTAACAGTGAGTTAGACACATGATGGGGTAGATCTTGTTAATGCCAACACTACAGAGGTTGCTGGAGGTTCATGTGTTCAAGATCACCCTGGGCTACAGGGGGGCACCCTATCTCAAAAACTGAACTATAGAAGATGCAAGCTCACAGGTAAACACTAGGGAAATGAGAAAGGTTAAGCACACAGGCTTGGCTTTTCAACAAAAAGGATGCATCCTTGCATTCCACCCGGAAGGCTTGGAACAGATGTAGTTAATATCCCAGTGATCTGTGATATCTATTGGGCCTGGCTACATCTGAATCCTCCAGACTATTATGTTTATCCCAAATTCTTCCTCCCAAGACCTTTATCTTGAGCATTGCTTCTCATAGAACCCATCCTTAAGGAAGATGTCACATGTATGTTAAAGCTTGGTGACTTCTATGTTATCTATATGAATGAGACCACACCAGACTCTAGGCTGTAGAACCCATCTTTATTGTAGAGGTCACACGTAATTTGTGAAAAAAAAAATAGTTTCGATGTAGCCATGCCTTAGGCTTTATTGTACACATGAGATTGAGATAATTATAATCAGAAAATTTATTTTTCTAAAATTGTACTGTACCTAAATATGTCCCACTGTGCACTATCAGACTCTAGAAGTTTGAGTCAGCCCAGCTAATTAAGCCATGCTGAATCAGATTCTCTTCTTTCATTTTGTGGGCTATTCCTCTGTTGACTGTAAGCATTGGAAGGTACTGCCACGCCACACTAAACAAAAGCAACCAAAGAAGAATGAGTAGGAACAAAACACATAGAAAAGAAAATGATTGTGTTTCATAGACACATATAAGTCATCTGGAGCTCTATTATGAATGAGATAATAGAGGCACACATTGCAACCACAATGAGAAACATACACAGACAGAGCAAACAAGATACTTAAAGCCATGTTGCTGTTAAGTGCTGTCAGGGATGAGGGATACAGGACATCTTCTACAGTGCTAAGCATTGGCACACATTCATAAAATAATTATGGAGATAAATGTTCAGACCGTGTCATTTAAATTGTGCTTTGCTGAAATCTAGAAGTTGGGGCTCAGTTTATAGAATAGAGAAAGCTCCATGCTCTGGTAGGTATATAACAACTATTTTATCAAATCTTTATATAGTGCAAACATGGAAACAAGGTAAATGTTGCTAAACAGAGTGAATAAATGAATTGTGCTCTGGATAAATAAAAATGTACATATACTATTGAAACATACATAGAAAGAAACAACCTCAAAACCATAATACACATTTTTTTCAGAGAAGCCAAATTCATATGCAGTAGTTTGAGATGAAATAACCTGAAGTCATAATAATATTTTCTTTCGAGCAATGGGTAAAAGATGAATCAAGGTAAGGGAGTCAACTGAATTTTTAATATGTAAATTTTTAATATGACAGTTAGTTCATTGACAGACGTTTATCCTTAATTCATGTCTGAAGTTAATGTATCATGTTCTTTCTTGCTCAATTGCCAGAAAGCAATTGATAAAATCATATTTATTTATTACATAAGGCATGATATTTTAAGACATGTGCAAATTGTGAAATGATTAGGACCAGTTAATTAAAATAGATAATGTAATCTTACAGGCTTATTTTCTTTGGAGGAAACAGTTAAAATTTATCTACTTAATGATATTAAAGAATATTACTCTGTTATTATTTTTATTACTTTTACTATTATTATTTCATTGTTTTCTGATGTTTTGTTTTGTTTGGGGCAGACTGGCACTCTCTCTCTCTCTCTCTGGCTCTAGCTGTCCTGGAATAATCATACAGAATCATTAGGGAATGAAGGTTAAAGCAAGCCCCCTTGACTTATCACCTATAGTATCATTAATCATTAGCACATATATTATTATTAATTATTAGCACATTTATTATTAATAATAATTAATAACACCATGATATATGGTTGATATATTTTCTCCTGATGAACTTTTGTAGTGCTTAGCCAACGTGTTTTTTAAACTCTGGACATACACCCTGGCTGTGGTAAAGATCATTCTGTTGTCTTCTATGAATTGAGTATTCTTAAATTTCACACATAGGTAAGGTAATGAAAAATTTGTCTTCTTGTGTTCAGCTCATATTGTTTGATATAGTGTTTTCAAATTTCATCCATATTGTTTCAAATGACTATATTTTTAACTAGTATATATTCATATTATATTTATGAAATGTTACATATACATGCTTTTGAATTTATTCATTGATTGACACTTATGGTGATTGGTGGTGTCTTGGATACTGTGAAATACTTTAAGGAATATAGGGAGAGAACGCTATCTTTGATGTACTTTGGGTCTTTTTGTCTATTTTTAACTGTCCTTATTCCTTCTCCAAAGGGGATTGCTGGGGCACATGGACCATGAAGTAGTGGCATCTCTTTTTGAGAGGAACATCCATTCTGTTTACTGCAAAGGCTACAACCAAAATTATTCAAGGTTTCTCTTTTCTCCAAGTACTCACCAGTATTTATTTTGTCTTTTTGATAACAGCCATTCTGCTAGGTGTGAGGTAAAAAGTCAAGGGAATTTTTTCCTGACCATTACTTATATTTGTTCCAGGACAGCCAGAGCTACAGAGAGAGACATAACCTGTCTCAAACAAAACAAAGCAAAACAAAGCAACCTAATTTTTGTATTCTGATCGGCACTTTGCCTCTTAGAAGAAGTGTTTATTCAAGTTCTTCAGATTATATTGTTCTCGCTGTTGTTTACAGTTTCTTAGTATAAGGTGTCCATTTACCCTGTGTCAGATAAGGTTTCACAAATCTTTTTTTGCCAGCCTGTGTGTTGGTGTGCTGATTCTTCAGTCTACAGATAGTTTTCTTTGATGTGTAGATACTTCTTATTTTTGAAATCGCTCTGATCTGTTTTTTTGTGCTTTTTCCCACTGTTTGCAGTTGTCTATGGAAATATTATTAGCCAAGCTTCCTTCATGGGGTTCCTCATCCCTGTTTTCTTCTAGTATTTCCATAGTTTCAATTCTCAGAGTCTTTAATAAATTTGAAATTATCTTTTGTATATTAGTATGAGAAGGGAACTAGTTCCATTTTTCTTCTTATCCAGAGTCGATATGGATCAGCTTGCTATCCAATTTTCCCATTGATATTTAGTGAAGAGTTTATTAAATTCTATTGTATATTATTGAAATATCTCTAAAAATGTAAGCTCACTATAGATACATAGATATATTTCTGGGATCTTTTTTTTTTGGTCTGTGTGCCTTTTCTATGCCAATACCATTTTGCTGCTTGGTGATGATAGTACAGTTGTATCATTTGAATTTTCAAAGTGTAATGGTTCCAGCTTTGTTCATTTTATTCAAGGTTCCCTTGACTATTTGGGGACTTTCCTAGTTCCACACAAAGTTTTGGGTTATTTTACTATTTTAGGGAAAATTATTGTGGTTTTTATTGAGTTTGCATTCTGTCTACCATGATTTTATTCTCACCATATCTATCTACTGTGACTTTTATTGAGTTTACAATATGTCTTCATTTATACTTTGCATAAATGAAGTTTGATGATATTAAATCTCTCAATGCTGAGGAAGGGATATCTCTGCACTTGTGTCTTCCTCAAGTATTTTAATCAAAGAATCAAATTCAGCAGACAATAGAGATGCCTGTACCTCCACTTCTGCGGTGTCACTGGTTATGCTTACCAAAATTTAAAAACTATTAAATGCCCATGAGTAAATGAATGGATCAAGAAATGTGTTGGATATATATGTGTATATGTATGTATGAACATATATATATATATATATATATATATATATATATATATATGTGTGTGTGTGTGTGTGTTTGTGTGTGTGTATGTGTGGCTATATATATGCATGTATATATGCATATATAAAAACATATGTGGATTATTAGACATCTATATATACAGTTATATATGTATATATATATACACACACACAGTGGGGTATTACTTACTGATACAGAGGATATTTATTTTATTTTATATGATATATATATATATATTTCTTACCAATCACCAGTTTGGATGCATGTAAGACAGGCATTTTTATTACTTTCTGTTCATAAGATGATGCTGCATAACAGTTTCCATAGCTCATGGGTTTCATCAGAATATTTCTTGTTGTTCTTTATCATGTTACCTTTACCATCGCAAATATTAAACCTTAATATATTACAGATAATTTCGTGTTATTTGTCTGTAGCTTACCTAGGCTCTGGAAGAGTGTCAAAGCTTTACGGTTTGCTATTAAGTATGGAGGAATTCCTATTGTATGTAATTCTAAACAACTGCTAATTTCAATATAGCATTTTGACTTTTCCATTAATAACAATGCTAGAGCTTCTTCACTAACAATACAAGAAATTAATGGGCATAAGCAAATATTGAAATTAATTATATTCTATAGAGAAAGATTGAGTGTGCAAGAGTATATGTATTATTTCTGTGTATGTGTGTGGGTATACGTGTACACAGAGAAGAGTGGTCATACCTCTGTTATGTAATCAAAACTTGAAATTGATATGCTGAACACTCTTTAAAACACAGAGACTAGCTGTATCTGATGAAATTTTCCAATTTAGTAACTGCATGATAGATGCTAAAATATGTTGTGTTCTTACTCTCTTGACATTTTACCTACTTATTTTGAATTCTTCTAGCAGTTTAGGATTTCACATAACCCTGTTACTCCTGCAGTTAGGAAAGCAGAGGCTATTCCCAGCTGGCATGCACACCATTTTTCTTGTGGATTTTTGTTTGCCACTGTCCTTAGAGGCTGTAAGAGGACAGTGCTGACCAAAAGAAAGTACTAAAAGACTCATGGGAGTGAAGTATCTTTAATTGCCAGAGAGAGAATAGCTGAAGTTTCTAAATTAAAGACATGATGTATAATTTATTGAAATTATGTAGGGAAGGGGAGAAAGACTAAATTAGCAAATAATGAGACCACTAGTAGAATGGAGCTAAGGACAAAACTGGAGTTTAATAAAAGTAAGAAAGATTTGCTATATACTTTTGACTACTGGATGCCCCAACAATGGGATTTGCCTTCTTCAGAGTAATGAAATTATAATGGAACATGCAAACAAAGGACAGAACCAGGTATACAGGACAAGTGGACGCTACCTAGAGGCATTTATAATATATGGAAGATGATTAACCATCATTTGAGTTAAATATAGAAAGATAAAAAGATAACAGCCTTGTGAGAGGGCTGTTGGCCTCTGTTTACTTACTACTTCACCTAATGTCCCAACAGATAAGGGAGACATGTGGTCTTCTCTATAAACTGTGTCTTAATGTCCTTCCACAGAAGTTGAAAAAATTGAGAACAGGAACCTGGGACAGAGATAATACAAGCAGTTGTTTCAGAGATCGGGAACTGGTATATTGATAGCAGCTTCTCCTTAAAATTATATCTCAACTTTCTTTTGGCACTGATTTCGTCCCCATGGAGTAATAGAATTAGAGGTTGAGTCAGCAGTACAAACCCTGGGGGTCTTGTTTTCATTTTCCTTCAGGAGTGTTTTGAGTTCCTGGTTTTTTTTCTTCATTCAGTAGTATGTTGCCTAATCTGCTTGAATGTGAGTCATTTCTAAAGACTGTTGCACATCTGGGCAGCACTAACTGAACTTGGTGGATCTTAACATAAAAGGATATGAAATTAGGAAGGAAGATGTCTATGAAGAATCCGAGAGGGGAAATTAGTGGTAGACATGATCATACGTAATTATATATAAGATGAAATTCTCACATCCTCACCTGACATGGCTTACATGTGTTCAAGTGCGTCCTGGGGGTTGTTTGTGTTGTCCATTTCTCCTTTGGGCGTGAAACTAGAAAGCTGGTCATGATTGTAGGTGTTATTGGTCAGAATATGGCTTTAAAGGGTGAACCTTGCACTCTGGTGAGAAGACAGGCCGTACATTTCATACAGGTCAGTTACTTTATCCTGAAGTTCCTACGCAATGCCTGCCAGAAATATATAAAAAAGCTTGCAGGAAGGCAGATATCCATATGGAATTGGAAGCCACCAGACAGTCCAAGAAGATTGACGTCAGAGAAAGCAGAGTAAAGGAGACGACCCATTGAGACGGTGGGACAGATCTAACGGGAGACCACCAAGTCCAGTTGGAATGGGACTGATGGAACAGTGGAACAAACCGGACTCTCTGAATGTGGCTGACGGTGGAGGAGGACTGAGAAACCAAGGACAACGGCGATGAGCATGAACTCTACAGCATGGACGGGCTCACTGTGAGCCTTGTCAGTTTGGTTGCTCACCTTCCTGGACTTAGTGGGAGCTGGGAGGACCTTGGACTTAACATAGTGAAGGGAACCCTGATGGCTCTTTGGCTTGAAGAGGAGCGTAGTGGGGGTATGGGTGGAAGAGAGGGGAGGGAAGGGGGAGGAGAAGGGGAGGAGATGGAAATTTTTAATAAAAAAAAATGAGAAAAAAGTATGCAAAGAAAATGAAGAACAATAATCAAGAAAATAGTCAAGAAACTTCAAAGAATGGTTACCCTGAAAGCTTCTCCCAAAGAATTACCCATTGCTAAGGTTGCCATTGCTGGTCCAGCAGTTGCTGACACTAACCCTAAAGATCCAACCAAGTAGGTGACAGTGCCAGGAAAGAAGTTTGTGGCCCAGAATACTGAAGACCAGAAGGTGGTACCTCCTGAAAATTGCAGGAGGGTCAGGAGAACCCAGCCCAGAAAATACCTGCTCCAAATGCAGCTGGACACAAACGTGGGACTACATAAAGGCATAGAGGCTCTTTTTTACATGTTGGGACAATTATAATTTACTATAGAAAGAATAGAACCCTAGCAGATCCTATGTAACACTATTAATGTAGAGAGCAGGGGTGGCGGTCAGAGGCAGCTGCTTACCCATGTGTCCAGGGTCTGGCTTAATTTCCAGGACTGCTTCAACATACCACTTGAAATGCAAAACAAAAATATTTTTAAGGAAGCAAAGTTTTATGCCTCTATTTGAAGAAAGCACAGCCATATGATTTTAAAAAATTTTAAAACTTTTTATAGTGTCCTCTGACCCATTTTTGCAATCTACATGCTTTAACAACTGGGATCTAGTAAAAATCCAATATAGCAACTTGGTTTTCCAGAATTTTATGTAACATGTTAAAACAACAGCCAGAATTTTATAAGATAAATATAATACTAAGACTCAAATGGTAGGCTTTCCATGTTCATTACTTCACAATAATAACCCCCTCCCCAAACATTTCAGAGGCATGCTGTCACTCAGAGTATGGTGAAGTGGGTAGCAGTGGATATATTGAAAATAATTTTGATAAAACAAAATTTGTCAGTTGGAAACCACCACTAAAATTTACCTAACTTTTAAGAAATATGACAGAGGCAAAAGTTAGATGTTTCAGCTTCCCATGTGCCCAAGAAGATGGGAAATGAAACATGAATTTGGTAGTCTTTTGTGGAGATTAATGAATTCCCAATTGATTTTCTAAATGCAACTTGATTATGCTATTGGAATCTATGAAAAGTGGTGGGAGAAAAACAAACTTCCAGATATGAAAATGTGGAAAGAAATATGTGAGAAAATAAAATCAAAATTTCATTTTTCTATGTTGAGACAGCATAAATGAGATTAATACCTTGAATGTAAATCATTTACTGTTACTAGATTTGTAATAAACTCTCACATCATCCAGAAAAAAATATTTCTAATAAAGAGAGAAAACCAGACCCATGATACAAAACACAGTGACAAAATGAGTCACCGAGGTCTGGGTGAAATAGTAAAATAGTGATGAGTATAACTGCTGTAATTAATAGCATGAAATTAGAGTTATTTGCAAATTATACACCAAAGTAAATTAAAGCATTCTAGGAATGACATTAATAAGATCCTCACTTATAAAAGATCTATTGGGAAATTATTAATATATGTATGTATATATAGTACAATATAAAATTTCATATAATAGCCTTCCACTTAATAACTTATTACTAATTTAATTAATGTATTAATGTACCATGAAATAATGTTATCCAGAAATATGTTGGCCAAAAGTAATTTTCTCAAATGTAAAATCTCACAGGGATGGAAATTCATAATGGTTTTGCCTCTGAATAAACATACGTTTGAATTGTGATCACAAAGGAAGTTTATTTAGGTGCTTTACATTCTTCTGTTTGCATTTTCCTAATATGGTTTAATTCTATTTTTTATTGTTATATTTTAGATTTCTGTTTTTGTTTCAGTGAGAAAGAGAAGGAAGGGGTATAGATTTGGACAGGTGGGAAGGTGGGGAGGATCTGAGAGGAACTCAGGGAGGAGAAACCATAATTAGAGTATATTATATGAAAAAATATTTTCAGGTTAAAAATCACTGAAATTATCCGAAGAAGAAGAAATCTAGTACATATTTCGAGTCTGAATTCTACAGAATGTTCAAGATTAACTGATACCAACCTTCCTCAAATTCATTCAAAGTTTTCTTGAGGTGAGGCTGCTTTACTCATTTAATAGCTAGTTTATTCTGATATCAAAGCCAAAGGGAAACTTCAAGGTCATATCAGAAATATAAAGAAAATTAAGTTCACATTTAAAAAGCCAATTATTATTTTCAATGATTAGGAATGCAAGTATGGTTTAACACTCACAAATTCAAAAGTTACTACACTAACCAGAAGGAGAGAGTCAGAAATTATATCTTAATAGTTAAAATTATTGACAAAATTCATATCCATTAATTAAATTACCAGTAAAAACTACCAACAGTTGGGTTAAAAGGAATGTATGTCAACTCATGAAAGCCCATATGATACAAATCCAAATAATATATTATTCAGGGATGCAAAGCCAGATTCAGCCAGAATAAGATAATTACCACTGTCTCTACTGTGTTAAACACAACAGAAGTCCTAGATATTGCAGTTATGCAAGAAAGAGATGCCATTCAAGTAGGAAATAGAAACCAAAATGTCTCAAATTTATATAGAAAACCCTAAAGACTATCCAAATCCAGTTAGAGCCATTTAGTGGACTTAGGTTTCCTAGTTTGCTTTCTATTGCTGTGATAAAAATCAATTTAGGGAAAGAAATATTTTTATTTCATTTTATACTTTTGGGTAATTCCATCACTGCACAAGGTCAAGTCAGGAAATTAAGGAAGGAACCTGGAGGCCGAAACAGAGCAAATGAAGGGTAACTTGCTTCTCCTGGGCTGCCTAGCCTACTTTCTTAGAAACCCAGCACCACGTTCCCAGAGGTGATACTACACACAGTCAAGCATAGATCATTAATCAAGAGAATGCCCAACATCAGACTTGCCTACAGGCCAATCTAATGGAGGCACTTTCTCATTTACGGGACCCTTTTTCCAGATGACCTTAACTTGTGTCAAGTTGAGAAAAAATAAACTAATAAGCACATAGAAAATTAAGAGGATAGAGAATGCATAAAAATTAGTTACATTTCTGTTCTCTAACACTTAACTATAAAACAATGTATGTCCCTAGTTTCTTTCTATAATTTTACATTATGTAAATGTACCTTAGGAGATACAAATATTTACACTTAAAATTTTGACACTGTTTAAAAAATTTAAAGAAGACATAAAAAGGTAAATATATCTAATGTGCATAGACTAAAGAAAAGATTCAGTGATGGTAAAATGTCCCTATAAGACTATCACAAATTCAGTCAAAGAAATCTCAGTAATTATTATTGAAATACCAATCACATTATTCATGGCAATGGAATTAAACTCCTAACATTTTGTATGAAAACATCAAAGATCTCCAAAGATCCATAGCAAAATTCATCAGAGGTAGCAAACATGAAGATAATAACTCCAGCAATTTAGAATTGCAGAATATTCTCTGGACCTGTTCTAAGCCAAATGGCATGGTAGTAACATACAAACAAGTGTATCAGCTAAATAGAAAAGATTAAGTTCAGAGATAAAAGGAAATGACTTTTGACAGTAGTGTCAAGGAGACATGGGCAGAGGAAGACAATTGTCTCTTCAAGAAAGAAAGCTGGGAAAGCTGCATATCTGGGCTTTTATAAAAATACTCATACCAGGTGGATTAGAGACTTTAATATAAGACTCAGCTGAAAAATGACTGAGGAAAATGAGCAGAAGGAGGGAGAACATGGTCATGGTGTATCTTTACAACAATAAAAACCCTAGAAAAGACAATTGCAAACTCTACATTAACATAGAAAGTAAAGAAAAAGTCACTTTCCAACTATAAAAACTTTCTAATTCATCTTAAGTTCCTCATCTGGAATAAAAGGTGCATTGAAATAAAGACAAATACAAGCTTGTGGGCATGCCCTGTTTATCCCAATGAAACTGACACAGAATGACCTCAAGTTTTAGGTTATCTTGTGCTACAATAGCAAGATCATACCCATAAAAACAAGACAACTAAGAATGACAAGTCTCTAAAATTTGTAATCTTATTCAGCTATTTAAAGGAAAAATAATGATCATTTGTTATAATTAAGTGGCTCTAATTAGAAATAAATGATAATTATTATTTGCTTATATCAAAATATGAAACTCATTAGTATATATAATCAATAGAATAATACAATATAATATTACATATAAAACAATGTAAAATGATATGTGAAGTTACATATAAAGAGGAAGTATTAGAGCACGGTTCTTAAATATTTCAGCTGATGCCCACTGTTTAAGATCCACTGTGACACCAACTGTATCACTATATAAATGAGCATAGAGATCAAGAATTAATCAAAAGGCAGCTTTAAAATTTATTTTTTATTGATTTTTATTGAGCTCTACGTTTATCTCTGCTCCCCTCCCTGCCTGTCCCCTCCTCCCTTCAATCCTCCCCCAAGGTCCCCATGCTCCCAATTTACTCAGGAGATCTTGTCTTTTTCTACTTCTATGTAGATTAGATATATGCAAGTTTCGTAGTGTCCTCATTGTTGTCTAAGTAATCTGGGATTGTAATTTGTAGGCTGGTTTTCTTTGCTTTCTGCTTAAAAAGCACCTATGAGTGAGTACATGTGATAATTGCCTCTCCGTGTTTGGGTTACCTCACTCAAGATAATGTTTTCTAGCTCCATCCATTTGCCTGCAAAACTCAAGATGTCGTTATTTTTTTCTGCTGTGTAGTACTTCATTGTGTAAACGTACCACATTTTCCTTATCCATTATTCAGTTGAGTGGCATTTAGGTTGTTTCCAGGTTTGGATGCCAGTGTGGCAATTTCTTAGAAAATTAGGAAACAACCTTCCTCAAGACCCAGCAATAGCAGTTTTAGGTATATATCCAAAGGATGCTCAAATTTTGCAACAAGGACATGTGCTCAACTATGTTAATAGCAGCATTGTTTGTCATAGCCAGAACCTGGAAACAACCTAAATGCCCCTTGACCAAAGAATGGATAAGGAAAATGTGGTACATTTATACAATGGAGTACTACACAGCAGAAAAATAATGACATCTTGAATTTTTTGCAGGAAAATAGATGGAGCTAGAAAACATCATTTTGAGTGAGGTAACCCAGACACAGAAAGACAATTATCACATTTACTCACTTATAAGTGGTTTTTAAACATAAAGCAAAAAAAAAATACCCAGCATACAAACCACAATCCCAGAGAACTTAGACAACAATGAGGACACTAAGAAAGACTTACATAGATCTAATCTACATGGGAAGTAGAAAAAGACAAGATCTCCTGAGTAAATTGGGAGCATGGGGACCTTCATGGGAGGGCTGAATAGGGAAGGGGAAAGACAGGGAAGGGAGCAGAGAAAAATGTAGAACTCAATAAAAATCAACAAAAGAAGCTAAAAGAAAAAATTATTATAGACAAAATCAAATTTGCTTATGTATTTTCCTTTGTCCACATAAATAATTACATCTAGGGAATATAAAAATTGAATCAGTTCTTAATTGCTTGACATGCAGATATGAGGGTCTTAGTTTGAGTTACCAGTACCCATGTAAAATGGTCAGTATATTGCTGCATACCTCTAACTCCATAACATCACTTTTGCACGTGTGCATACACACACACATGCACACTATATGTGCACACACAAATGTGCATGACCACATACACAGAGAAAATAAATATTGGCTTAATATTTGGTGCTGCAGTTATGGAACAGCTTTGCAATCAGTATTTTAATTTTATAATAGTCAGTGCTGAAAATTCCATAAATATGTAGTATACAATGACAAAAATATGTTTGAGGCCCAATCCTAAACCAGAATTCTTTGAGATGATTTTTAATGAAACTCAAGACAACAACTGAATTAAAATTAAAAATATCATATATCCTAATATACTACACTCCAGAGACATACTAATTTTGATATACCTTTTACGAAATTATGGTAGGAAAATAGTGAGTGTTCACATCCTGTAATCTAGGCACAATGTTTTGTGAAATGAGAAAGCTTTGTACAGTAAAATTACTGTGGCCTACCTGTAGTCTCCAGCCTTATTATTTCAGATGTACTCAGTGCAGAGTGCATGTGCATATTCAAGTCTGCAATGAAATCATGGGTGGCAACACAGGTGAGTCTTGCAAGGAAACCCCTATGTGCATTTCACGTTAGACTTTTATGGGATTCCTGTGTGTGTGTGTGTGTGTGTGTGTGTGTGTGTGTGTGTGCGTGTGTGTGTTTATGAATGTGTGTATCTCTGGGTCTATATGTTGTTTCTGGTGCTGTTTTCTTTGACTCTTTTTCTTCTGTTTGTTTTGTCCTATTCCTTTTTTATATTTTTTAATCCATTTTACACACCAACCACAATTCCTTCTCCCTTCTACTTCCGCTCCCCCAACCTACCCTCACCTACTCCCCAGAAAGGGTAAGACCACAGATCTTGTATTATATTTTATTTTATATTAGTTTTTGGTTGCGCCTTCAGAAGTTGTTTACTGTTGCCATTTTGTGACCTCCACCTTCATTTTATGTGACCCTGTATCAGGTGTCTTAAGCTAGAAATGAGTGGGGTAAAGTGAGTGAAGGAGGCTATTAATATCAAAAAAATATTTCCTCAGCACTTGGAAGCCACCGTCTTGAGAGTCTGAGTCAACCTGGGAAGTCCACTGCAGACCTCTTTGTAGCTAAATTGCTTTCCAGTTTCTCTTTTTCCATATCACCTCTAGTGACTGTACTTTTCTAGTTTTTAACCCATTAATTCTGTACTAACCGCCATTCAGTATGTCATCAGTAATGTTTAACTTACTAGTTAGACAATGTAAAACTTCATTTTTTTGTTTCCCTTTTGGCTTATTTCCCATCATATCTTTGTATGTTCATATTCATTTCTTTATGTCATTTTCCCTGCCTCTCCTTTAACGTGATGAGCTGCTATTTTCCTCAGCTAATCTTGGCCTGACAGAATACTCTCCCAGTACGGATTTTCTTTTTTTAACTGCAAATCATTAATATTCTTCTCTCCCACAACTATATTTTTTTTATTTTTCCTAGATGAATGAATGATTCATTGAAAACTAATCTAAAAGTAAAACAAGAAAGCTTGCTGTGGTTGGTTCATGCTTGATTTCTCTTTAGTTCCTTGGCAGTGATAAGTGTTTAATGTTAGATGTGTACTTAAAGTTAAAATCAGCCATGCTGTTTAATGGTTCTTGAAGGACTGACTTCTGTGTGGTCTACTGTGTGATGTGAATAATGAGTGATTGGCTAAGCATTGGAAATGGAATATTAATCCTGTGCTTGCTGCTAATGCCTTAGTTTTTAAAAAATTGTATATTACTTTAATGGTGGATATAGATTGGTGGTTTTAGTATCTTTCCCCAAGTAATAACAGGAGCGTGAATACTACTAGTTTCCTATTGTCTTGGAGGTATGTTTAAGTACACTTAACAAGTATGCTCACTTGCCAGAGAAGAATAGGTCTCATTAAAAAGCAGATCAAGCATGTAACAGCTTCATATGTCAGGCTCCCATCAAGAGATCACCTGTGGGTATGTGTAGAGAGCATTTTCTTCATTTCTAATTGGGTAGGAAAGCCCAGTCCATTTTGGGCAGCACCATCCCTTGAAAGGGGGTTCTAGTCTGCAGAAGAAAACTAGAACTAGTGATTTTTTTCCTTTATCTCATGCTTGAGGCTTCTAGCCTATGTTGGTGATGGACTGTGACCTAGAAGTGTAAGTCAAACATGTCCCATCCCCTTCCAAGTACATTGGAACCACTAGAGGACCTTATAAATTATGACCTCTGTTCTTTCTAAAAAAGGAAAATAGTTTGAGAGTCAGAAATCACTAGAAACTGTAATCCTGTTGAAAGACTTGTCTCATGGGGAGAATATGTGGAGGAATGTTTTTTTTTCTGAATAAATGGAGGGAATTTAATAAAAGTATAATAACAGCTATTCTTTGTTGACTCTTATCGTTGAACTAGGTAATAGACTAAGAAAACCACAGTTAACTATGAACTTTATAACTATGCTCTAAGGCAGGAGATTCTGATATCTTTAACTTATAGATAATAAAGTCTAAGCAAATTAATTATTTTTGCCCAGTGGGAAACACATATCTACACACCTAAAGGCCCAGACTGAAGAAGGTAGGAAGAGGAAAAATGAGGAGATGAGGAGGAAGAGGAGGCATTATTTTGCTTAAGTCCACACATAACTATTTTCTCTAAGAATCTGACTTCAGTTCCATATTTTCTGGCTCTTACATATAAGAATATTGATTCTGGCAAGAAAGAAAAATTATGACACTGTTACCTGCTACACAATGGTTTGCAGATCTATTTCCTGTGGTTATTTAATAAAATAACTATAACAGAAATTTTAAAACAATTAGGAGTGAGTGGAGAGAGTCACAGATATTCCGCATTTTTTTGGCAAGATCTACAATTTTCCTGTATGGCATGGGAGCAATATGGGAAGTAGCATGTCTATCACTGTGTCTGTGACAACCTTATGTGCAGGAAGAGAACCTATGGGTAAGGGCTGTAAGGGATGCTATCAGAGAAGAGAAATGGGAAAATCAGAAAACCTCACATCAATCTCACGCCCATTGTCTGAGCAGGGGAATGCCCAGGAAGGCTCCTAGGAGAGCTGGTGTTTGCATCTGTGACCAAAGGATGGAATTTTCACTCTTGTCACTAACCAAAACAATTTACAGAAGCAACTGTCAGGTTAAGGGTTTGTTGTGGCTCACAGTTCGAGAAGGAATATAGCCCATCTGGGTGTGAAGGTATGGTGGCATACATCTCCTCTTCAGGATCGAGGCATGGTAGCATAGAGTTCAGCCAAGTGTAACAGCATGGTAGCATAGAGCTCATTATGGTCAAAGGTGTGGTAGAATACAATTCACCAGGGTCTGAAGTCAGGGTAGAATATGGTTCATTAGAATATGGGGACATAATAGCAGGGGTAGGAGGTAGCATTGAATGCAAGAGGATGAAGTGTGGGCCTCAGCCACCTTGGTTATTTATTTATTTATTCATTTATTCTTACTTTTTCCTTCAGTATAGGACCATAGGACATGTGATTGTGTTGCTATACATAGGGTGTTGCTTCCTTTTTTAATGAAATGTCTCAGGCAACACCATCACAGCTATGCCTAGATGTATTTCTGAGATGATTCTGAATTGAGTTCACTTGTCAATGAAGATTAACAATTATAAACATGAGTACATGCTTTAAACTCAAATTTGACTAATTTTGTCAACTCTTTTCTACATATATTTCCTGAAGTTCTGTGAGTTTATAGGGAATGACAGGAAGAATACATCTGTCCATTCCCTAACCTTGACCCTATATGAAGTATTGGTTTTTGAGGGAGTTTGAAGAATTAAAGATTTAACAACAAAATTCTAAACTGGATTGACTTAATGACATTGTTCAATACTTGAATTATTAAAAGCTCATTGCATCTTCCAAGGAATGTTTGCTACGCAGAAGACAAGGGTAGGGTGTGAAGTGAGGGTACAAGTGGTAGAGAATATATTTAACAAACCTGAAACTCTGATCACAATATGGTCTTAAAAGGGAAAGAAGAAGAAGATACTAAACAGGGCATGATTATATAGGGGAACAAAAAGAATTCCAGGACTTGACTCTAGAGGGGTTCCCAGGTGTCCAGAGGACGCCCCCAGCTAGGTCCTTGGGCAGCTGAGGAGAGGGTGCCAGAAATGTCCAGATCCTATTGTCATACTCATGAATATCTTGCATATCACCATAGAACCTTCACCTGGCATTGGATGGAGAAAATGACAGAGCCCCACATAGGAGCACTGGACTGAGCTCCCAAGGTCCCGATGAGGAGCAAAAGGAGGGAGATCATGAGCAAGGAAGTCAGGACCGTGAGGAGTGCGTTTACCCATTGACACGGTGGGACAGATCTAACGGGAGACCACCAAGTCCAGTTGGAATGGAACTGATGGAACAGGGGACCAAACCGGGCTCTCTGAATGTGGCTGACGGTGGAGGAGGACTGAGAAACCAAGGACAACGGCAATGAATGTGAACTCTACAGCATGGATGGGCTCACTGTGAGCCTTAACCTTCACCTGGCGATGGATGGAGATAGAGACAGAACCCCACTTTGGAGCACCGGACTGAGCTCCCAAAGTTCTGATGAGGAGCAGAAGGAGAGAGATCATGAGAAAGAAAGTCAGAACCATGAGGGATGCGTTCACCCACTGAGACGGCAGGACAGAACTAATGGGAGACCACCAAGTCCACTTGGAATGGGACTGATGGAACATGCGACCAAATCGGACTCTCTGAAAGTGGCTGATGGTGGAGGCTGACCGAGGAGCCAAGGACAATGGCGATGGGCTTGGTCTCTACGACATGTACGGGCTCTGTGTGAGCCTTGTCAGTTTGGTTGCTCACCTTCCTGGACCTGGAGGGAGTTGGGAGGACCTTGGACTCAACATAGTGTAGAGAACCCTGATGGCTCTTTGGCCTGGAGAGGGAGGGAGTGGGGGTATGGGTGGAGGGGAGGAGAGGGAAGGGGGAGGAGGAGGGGAGGAGATGGCAATTTTTAATAAAAAATAAATAAACTGGAAAAAAAAGAATTCCAGGAAAGAATTAAAATACTTTTATGGGGTTCTGATTATTCAACAATTTTCCTGAAGTTCTTACCTACTCTGGTAGTAAATGAGAGAATGCTGGCTTAGATTGGAAATCTAATCAAATGGTTATAACCGTGATTCACCCAGAAGAGTAATGAATGGGAAGTATTATTAACTTTCAATGACTGTATGGTCTCCCACCCCACTATTGTACTTGCATTGAAAACTGCATTAGTTCTTCATTTTCAGTGATAGTTTATTGAATACCAATATTCTTGATATTAATGTAAACTATTTTAAATGTAAGATGAATAGGAGTAAATGAGACCTTTTCTGGATAACCTGTTGGTGCAGTGCAGAAAACATCATACAAGTAGATTAATATAAAATCTAACAAGTACAATGGTAGAGCTAAAGCAGAAGCAGTCAAGAAGTCATTCTTGGGCCAGAAATATTGCTCTCCCAGATGAGGATGCTTGCTGCTAAGCATGGTCATCTGAGTTTGATCCCCAGGACCTACATGGTAGAAAGAGAGGCAATAACTGACTCATGAAAGTTGTTCTCTGATGTACACACACACATGAGAGAGAGAGGGGGGGGGGGGGGGGGGAGGGAGAGGGAGAGGGAGAGGGAAACACACACAGAGAGAAAGTGAGACAGAGACACAGAGAGGGAGAGGGAAAGAGGGAGAGAGAGAGAGGGGGGGGGAAGGGAGGGAGAGGGAGAGGGAGAGGGAAACACACACAGAGAGAAAGTGAGACAGAGAGACACAGAGAGGGAGAGGGAAAGAGGGAGAGAGAGAGAGAGAGAGAGAGAGAGAGATAGATTATAAGAGCGATATTGCAGATCTATTTGTATGTTGTTGGAGAGGTATAGTATAATACACCTAGAAACAGAGAGTGAGACAGAGAGACAACAGAGATATGAGAGGAGAGAGATCAAGAGAGAGAGAGAGAGAGAGAGAGAGAGAGAGAGAGAGAGAGAGAGAGAGAGACTCAGTAAAAGTTTTTTGGGGACATATGCCAGAGGTAGATAATGAAGAAGCAGCTTTGAGATGCTGTGTTATGGGCACAATGTGGCCGCAGTTGTCAGAAACTCACAACATTTGTTGACTAGGGTGTTTACAAGGTTTCACAGAAGACTGAGGCATAAATAGTAATCATAGATAGTTAAGGGGGTCCTGAGTCCCATCACTGCCTAAGGGAGCCGGTGATCACACAGGGCTACTGGGGCACAGTAAGTCATTGTCTTTAGGGGTTTAGTAACTGCTCAGTTACCCATGCTCTAGTGAATAGCTCAACAAGTATACTAGCTGGGGTGGCCCTGTTTAAGCCCAGTGAGCCATAAAGCCAAAAAAATAAAGATATGAAAGTGGACTGGAGACATGTTGGGAGGAAGGGGAGGGTTGTTATTGGTGGGAAGAGGGTAAGAGAGAGTAGAAGGATGAGTGTGGCCAGGCTTGTTATATGTATGATTGAAACTATCAAATAATAAACAATGAAGTATTTATTTCAGGTATAATTTGTTTTCTTTACTTGCACTATGATAGTATTTGAATATACCAAGCCTTATTCTACATCTGCCCCACCCTATGCCTTAATCACTCATACAACATCCATAACTGAGTTTCCTTTCAGACTCAGCTGAAATGTCATTTCTGTAGATAAAAACCAAACTGAGTGGAGCAGCTAAAGTTTCCCTCCCCGCTATTTAATAGGAGCCTTCTGTTTCCTTCAGATTTTAAAATTGTAAATAGCAATTATAAGAACATAAATAACATCTGTGATAGCACAGCTACTACTTTCATTTACTTAAAACTATAAACAGCATGGAACCAAGACTCTTGTCTATTTTCTTCAGTATTGTGCTTCTAGCAGCTGGCAAGCACAAGATAAAATTTTGCGTCATTAGCTTGACCTATATTGTTCGGGGATTCATTAATCAGCATGTGATTATTTGGGCTTTGGGCATGTATTTCTTGTGTTGTTTTCTCAAGTTTGCAGATTTTACTATTTGTGTGCTACCCAGGGCCTACCTGGATGGGCCTGTTGCCTCTGCCTACATTCTTCTATGCAAGTTCCTACACTCTTGCATTCCAGAAGATCCCTTTGCCTCTTTGGTTGGTGGCAGATATTCAGTCTCTTGATGGACTTGAATTCTCTGTTGCTAACTCTTTAAAATATACTTATTTCTTTTCTGTATGATATACCAGTTATGCATCCTTCTGGTGCAGAATGACGTTTTCACACTTGTACACTTTGCAATGTTCAAATTGGGGTAATTAGAAACTTTGCTACCTCATATACTTGCCCTTGTGTGTGTGTGTGTGTGTGTGTGTGTGTGTGTGTGTGTGTAAGAAAGAGTGAGAGAAAGAGAGAGAGAGAGAGAGAGAGAGAGCATAAAAGTAAACAATTCTCTTCTAGTCATTTAAAATTGCATTATTGTTACCTGTAACCTCCTAATTGTACACCAGAACACTACAGCTGACTAGTCCCTTGCTGTCCTCTGTGTGTTCTTCCTATCTTTCCCAGAATCTAAGAAACATTCACTGTTCTACTCTACTAATAAGAAACCAACTTGCTAAAAATTTCACATATGACTAAGCTCATACAATGCTTGTCTTGGTGTAGAGTCTGACTTATTTTGATTGGTATAATATACTCCATGGCCATATGTGTTAGTTATCAAAAATGACAGAATTTTATTTTTTATGATTTGATAGTATTGTATTTTGTATATAAATATTTCCTTTGTTCAACCATTTTTGAATTCAATTCTAGCTATTAGGAATAATGGTTCTGTTACTATAGGATGCAGATGGCTACTATCACAGGATTGAATTTATTTCCTTCAGGTATGAACCTGTTATTGGGACTGATGAATAATATAGTAACTTAACTTTTAGTGTTTTGAAATACCTCCACATATTTTCATAATTTTGATATTAAGCTTTAAGACTAGTTTCAATGTATGAGACTTTATCTTGCCCACATTCTCAAGCATTCATTATTTTTCTTTTGTATATATTAGCTGTTTAAATGGGAGTTAGATGATCATGTACTATAATGTTAATCTGAATTCCTCTAATGATCAATGATGTCAACACATTTAATATTTTCTCCCATGTTGTGGGATTTCCTTCTGTATGCTGTGATTACCATTAATGAATAGAGAAACTGCTTTGGACCTATAGCAGGGCAGAACTTAGCTAGGTGGGGAAATTAAACTGAATGCTGGAGAAAACTGGCAGAATCAGAGAGAAATCCATGGAATCGCCAATGGAGACAGATATGCTGAAAGTTTGCTGGTAGGTGTGTTGATGCACAGACTAATGGAAATGGGTTAAATTAAGATGTAAGTGTTAGCCAATAAGAACCTAGAGCTAATGGGCCAAGCAGTGATTTAAAAAATACAGTTTCTGTGTGATTATTTTGGGGCTAAGTGACGAGGAACTAACTAGTAGCCTCCCTCCAACATTCCTCTATCTTCTCTACACATGTGTGCTTTCTTTTAAGAAGTGTCTTCTCAGATATTTCCCCATATTAAAGCATATTATTGCTCATTCACTTTTGCTATGCAGAGATCTCTTAGTATAACACAACCTTGCTGGCCTGTATTTGCTTATGTCACCTGCACTGTTGATTGCTTCTCGGAAGATTCCACGTGCTTTGAAATGTGATGAAGCATGCTAATTGTTGGTTTTGTGTCATTTTAGTGGCTCCAAGACTTTGAGTCTTAGATTTAAGTTGTTATTCCTTTCAAAGTTGGTTTTGTATTGACAAAGGATAACCTTCCATTTTTATCCTCCTGTTATAGCCATCCAGTTTTCTTGACAGCACACACCAAAAAGAATACCCTTCCCCTTGTGAGTGTTTATTACTGTGCTGAAAAATCACATGGCTGCCAATGGTGCTGATGGATTTCTTTGTGTTCCTACTGTTCCTTTCATTCATGTGTTTATTCTGCTGATAGCATAACGTGATTTTGGTTACTATTGTTTTGTAGTATATTTCACAATAGGTAATATGGTATACACATCTTTGTTCTTCAAAGTTGCTTTGGCTGTTGATGGTCTTTTCTGCTTTCACACAGATGTGAAAGTGATTTCGGTATGACTGAGATTAATGTTGACATTTTGATGGGATTGCATTTAATCTGCAGATCACCTTGTTTTGTAGTAACATTTAAAAAAAGATTAATTCTTCAGATCTAAGATATCCTGTAATATATTTCAATTTGTTTATGCTCTTGAATTTCTTTCATAAGTCTTTTATAGTTTTCATTGTGGAGATCTTTTACCTACCTATTTAGACTTACTTTTTCTCAGGCTTTGTCTTGTTGCTCCTGAAAATGAGTTTTTCATTTCTTATTTCTGTTTCAGCTAGCTCCCATGGGCATATGGGAGTGCCACTAATGTTTGTAAGTTGAATTTATGTCCTACAATATTGTCAAATACACTATTCTTACCCTTTTTTAGTAGTATCTGGTGGTGTCTATTTGTAAGATCATGTCATCATCCAATAAGGCAATTCAGATTCCTCTATTCTTACTGATATGTTCCTTTATAAGTTTTCCTTTCCATCCTAGGAAAATAAATGTGACCAGAGTTGGAACTGGAATCCTCTATGGGTTCGCAAGATGGCTTAGATAACAGTACTAGCTGCACAAGCTTGATGACCTGAATTCAGTTCCACAAACTCACATAGTTGGCAAGAGAGAAAGAGAACCTACTACCAAAGTTGTTCCTTTGTCTTACACACACACACACACACACACACACACACACACACACACCATGGTGCTTGAGTGCCTATATCCATAGGCATATGTGTAATACAATAGTAATAAATAAGAGTAACAGGAGTAAAATAGTAGGAATAATCATCTTACTGACTCTGATATTAGCTTTGTGACTTAATCCCAGGTGACATTTACTATGTTGTTTCCTTCTAATTTCCTTCTAATTTCTTCAGTAGTTCATTGATGAGTTGATCTGTAAGTATAAACTCTCAGGAGCTACCCCATAGGAGGATTTCTATCTGTACCCAACATGGTTAGAGAAGGCACTTGAGATGGTTTTAATATTTTCAATTTTTAAGACATCTTTAATGCATAGCATATGGTCTGTTTTTCATAATATTCCCATGTTGTCCAGGAGCATATGTCCAGGCATTGGGTACAGTGTTCTGTAAGAATCCACTATATTCATTTAGTCTAGACCACATTTAAATCTCATTTCTTGATTAATTTGAACTGATATGCCCATCACTGGAAGTTGAATTCCTTCAGTTTTTATTTTCATTATGTCTTACTTTGACTTTTAAGAAAGAATCATGATTTTCCAGAGAACCTAAATTTAGTTTCCAATACCAACATTGGGTGGTATATAATGACCTGCAACTATGTAGCTCATGTATATATATGTACCCATTTAATTTTTAAAATCATTTTTTAAAAAAGGTCCATCAGTCTTTGGTTGAGTGCAGCATGTTTGCCCTTCAGTGTGCAAGGTAAGCTTTGCTATTTTCAGTATTTGTAGCTGGTTTCCTTTTCTCTTTCTAGGTTTCAAATATATCTCAGATTTTACTGTTCATGGCTTCTGCTGAAACAATTGCTAATAAGCTAATATGGGCCCATTATATATGGATTCACGGTTTTCCTTTGCTACTTTTAGTGTTCTGTCTTCATGTTTGATATTTGACAGCTTGGTGACCACAAGATTTCTATGTCTTTCCCCACCTATTCTTTTTCAGAAACACAGTGAAAATATTTGTTCACTTTGTAAAGCCCCAGAATATCTAGATGCATTCTTCAATCCTGCAAATTTTACTTACATTCCCTCTGATGAGGATATTTCAAAAGACACATCCCCATGTCCTTGGTGGACCTGGTTTACTGTTGAAACTTTCAAATGCATTTTTATGTTATCTTTTAGTTTTTACCTAAAATGTTTCTATACTTAGAAGTATCTAGGTTCTTGATGAGTTTTCTAAGCAGAATTTGGATTCCTTTCCTGGTTGGTTTATTATGCTGATATTCATTGCACCTGTGGCTCAACTTATGAAAAATGCTGTTGCAGTTACTCTGTGTCCCCTTGCATCACCAGAGATGAACTACATAGAGACGGATAGCAAAAATCATACATAGTTATTTCATTTTTTAACAATTAGAAAATGACTTCAGTTTTATCACACAAAGCCCACTGTAACACCATGAGTATACCACTATTCTTTTCAATTTTTGAGAATAGAATCTGAATTTTCATGGACAAAGTATTGATAAGATGAGGTCTAGAAAGCAGAATTTGGGATTCTCATTCCAGGGCTATGCCCATGCAACCTACCTACTGCTCTTTGGGACTGCTGTGCTAGGAGTAGCAGGAGTAGCAGGAGTAGCAATAGTTTACTGGAGATAAATAGCAGATTATAGGGGCAATTACATTAAACTACAACAATGAAAAAATATTTCCAGTGCTGAACTTACTTCTCTATTGCCACCTGTATCAATTTCCATTATTTATTGTAGAAAATTGGCAATGTACTGAACTATTTTCCTAATGCCTGATTAGGAAAGTTTGTTGATATTTGCAGATGTAAGAATGTGACTTTTACTTATGGTTGGTTGGGTAAGTAATGGTGAAACACATGAGAAAAATTACTTTTTAACGTTAGAAAATGTGAGTATTGACTTTTACCAATGTTGGACACTCATATTATCTGTGCTGAAATATAATGAGTGTTGAGTAGGAATATTAATCTGAATTGGAGAAATTATAATGGAAAACAAAATCTGTAACAATAGAATGGGCAGAGTAAGTTGTTATATTTCTTAATCACATCACAAGTTAACAGTATCTTTCAAACAACCTGAGTCAACCATGAGAGACTGTAGGCTTAAAGTTGTAGTTACATTCTGTAATTACCTTGATTAAGGAGAACTAGAGGCTTTTACAGCCATCAGAGGGCGCTCACATCTTCTGTGCTCCTAGACATTACATCCCTGCTGTGTGTGCAGGTGTTGACGAGGTAATGGCCTAGCTATGCCCCACTGATAGTCTTTGATTAATATCTATTTCCATCATTTTACAAGGGCCTAATCAAATTTTGCATTCACTAATCAGAATTCATTTTGATTAATGCCACAGTTAATCACATGAGGAAATGGGATACAAAGTAATGTGTCCCTGGTTGAAATCTTCCTTTGCTAGTGTAGAGCAAGCATTGTCTTTACTGAGTTATCACACACTGCCTGTGATGCATTCTAAATAATAGAGAGGTGCAAAATACAGTGCTCATAGAACACAGCTGAGTGGTGTTTAATTATTTATCACTCTGAGTTCATGAAGTTCAGGATTTCAGTGAGCATGGTAGACTTCTGTTGGATTATGTGATTCTGTAATCTCTTGACATGTCATTTAAACAATTCTTATTTCTTTTTCTAGTCAAATTGAAATCTTAAAATGTTTTCATCTTTATGATATTTTGGGTATCTCTTTAATTTTGAAGTCTAGTCAAAATATCTTTGAAATTTTCAATATTTTAATTTAAAAATAATCCACTACACATTTAAATATGAACATAATCATTATTTGAGTCTTATCCATAATTTTCATCTCTCCTAGGTGATTGAATAAAAAAATGATCTTAAGTGAAAAACATTTCTTTCAAGGATTCTTTCCTCCCCAAATTTAAGGAAATAAATATATTTGGTGTCATTAACTAGAAATATTAAGCACATAAACAGACAGCTAAACTATTAAAATGTCAGTTAGACATTTTTATTGCAATGAACTATTGGCCAACATTGGTTAGAGAATTGACACAGAAATAATGATATAACTGTGAGCCAAGGAAACACCGAGTGATTTATATGAAGTTGTATTTTCCTCCTTCCTTGGGGATCTGGTTTGGCTACTCTGAGAAGACATTAACTTGCCCTTTATGTAGATTATGATAATTATACTATCTCCACTGTTAGACTATAACAAAATGTAAGTCTTTTTTTAATAGAAAGTCTATTTACAAAAACAAAACATTTGATTTAGCTTTATTTTCTACACAGACAAAGATAGAATGTTAGCATATTTTCTTCTATTTTGATTAATGTTACTTAAGTGGTGGTGATAGAGGGAATGGAATTCAAGTTTGAATATCTATTTTAGGTTATTAAGTGGCTTCTGGGTTTGGGGATATGTTGACTGAGGTTTCTATCCTGCCTGGTACTACAGCCGTTCAGTCCCAAAGAAATACATAGAGGCCTACATTAATTATAAACTGGTTGGACTGTTAGCTCAGGCTTCTTATTTACTCTTTCTTAAATCTTAAATTAGCCCATAATTCTTGCCTATGTTAGTCACATGTCTTGTTTCATTTATCAGCGAGGCATTCTTATCTTGTGTCTTCTGCATCTGGGTGGTGACTGCAGACTGCCTCTTTCCTCTTCTCAGAATTCTTCTGTCCTCGTTGCCCACCTCTACTTCCTGCCTGGTCACCCTGCCTATTCTTCCTGCCTGGCTTCTGGCCAAACAGTGTTTTATTAAAATAATACAAGTGACTATTCCACAGCAAGGATATTTGTTAGGAGCAGAATGGATGCTTTCTCTAAGTTTGGCCCCCAGTTTTTTTAAAAAATGAAAAAATAAAGAAAAAAAGAAAAGTGTTTTATGCATAACTTGGAGAAAAAGGTACTATATGTGAACTATGCTTTTTCAGGAGACTAGGATAAATTAAGATTATCCAATATCCAGTAAATAGAATTATTGTTTATGTGCTGATTAAACCCATTCTTTGATGAATAATACCCAAACACTACCAGGATATACTCAGTCAATTAGCATTTAGTGGTTAACAGCATGTCTAGGCCTACTTGCCTTTCCTATTTAGGAACAATAGTATAGTCCAATGGATTGTCATTCCTATCCCTTACGTAGCATACCCTTGATACAATGGGGGATCTTGTATGATTTCTGTATATTGCATATGACCTCTGCTGGTCCAGTGGAAGTCTGTCTATCCAGTCAATGCCCCCTTTTTTTTATTATTTTTCGAGACAGGGTTTCTCTGTGGCTTTGGAGCCTGTCCTGGAACTAGCTCTTGTAGACCAGGCTGGCCTCGAACTCAGAGATCCGCCTGCCTCTGCCTCCCAAGTGCTGGGATTAAAGGCGTGCGCCACCACTGCCCGGCAATGCCCCTCTTCTATAGAGAAGACAGTTTTGCTTTCATTTGCAGCTTCAGGTTCTTGATCTGTAAATATACCTGATATGTAAATAATTCTTTTTGAAATATTGACTCAAATATAATTTTATGATACATCAACCTTATATTTATATGAGAATCTTGATTTTTCTTACCCATGTAATTAATCATAAATAACTTCCCTCTCACTGTGAGTCCTACTAACATTGGGACCAGTGACTTTTTCTGCGTGCTTACCTTGTACACATTAGGTTCTAGTAATGTCACTAAAAGTGCCTCCAGACAGTACCAAAACTTCCTGATGGGAATATTTTAAATAAGTCCTAACTGGGAACTAATATATATATATATATATATATATATATATATATATATATATATATATATATATTTCCTCCTTCCTTGGGGATCTGTTTTGGCTGAGAAGACATTAACTTGCCCTTTATGTAGATTATGATATATATATATATATATATATATATATATAAAACTACTCTTCTTACTTATGTTCATTAGGTGTGTAATGGTGGATCTGAAAGATGCAGTTTTGACTAATGCTGAATGAACACTTTAGAAAATTTGCCTACAGTTTCATTTCATGTCGTAATCTACTTTATACAGCTTCTTGACTACATCCTTTTGGGCCTGCAGAACACATTTTGCTGTGTTGCGAACTCTTTCTCATCTTCATGTCTTTATTCTGCCACTTTTCTCATTGTTTCATCTCTGTCCTCTGGTTTTTGCAGTTGTAAGGATGGGTTTAGTAGCAGCATAAAGCGCACTGTGTATCTAGGACAGGAAGCAGCATGTTATGGATTAGTACACATAGTCAGTATCACTACTGCTTGCTTTATTCAAGAAATCCTCTGGAAGCTGCAGGCTGGAATCACAAGTGAATGCAGTTAGATGATGCATAGTATTTTACATATGTAATATAGACAATGGTGGTGCTGTAATATACAGGAGTTGAAAGTGTCTGTCACAAATGACCTTGTAACCATGGTGACAGCTTAGTGAAGCTGTTTTTCCACCTGTTTGTTGTGATGCTTTTGTGCACAGAAGCATGGTCTGTGGGAGTGAAAGAAAATGGTATATGACAGAGATAGTGATAATTCTATTAATTGGATATTGAAAACTTAATTTATCCCATGTACTATCCTGAAAAAAAAAAAACATAGTTCACCTGTAGTATCTTCTTCTCCAAGGCACACATAAAATGATTTCTTTTCTTCTTTATCCTTTCATTAAAAAAAAACTGGGTGTCAAACTCAGAGCAAGACAACCATTCCACTACAGACATATTTGAAAGTAATAGTAAATGGTTCTTTTTCCTGGCTCATCATTTTAATACATTAGATTTTTAATCAGTGTTTTAATGTGCCCTTTCTACTTATTTTCCTAAAAACATTTGTTTTACTGTAAAACAGTATGTCATGTAATGCCTTTGGCCACCTCCTAAGTCTCTTGTTTAGTTCCCCAAAACTCCCTTGTTCACAGAATCTGCTACATTCTTAGAAGGCATGTAATGTGACTGACCAGAAAACAAATTTAAAAATGATTAAGGACTCTTAAATTGTAGAAAATCAGTGGTGGTTACGGCTTGCTACTCAGGCATGCCCCATGATATCATTTATAGCTGCACTTTGAGGAATGAGAACAGAGCAATGAATGGTTCTTTGACAGTAGTACGATTCACACAAGCTGAAAAGAGCCTGTATCAAATCCCAAGATTCCTAAGACTAGACTGAAGAAAAGATGTGAGAATGCTTTCCTCTTATCACCATGTCAATCAAATCCAAAACCGAGTGTTTGTTTGAAGCATTGACGGCAACAGCCAGACCCAGCCATGGTGGTGGACTTGCTGCTGGCTCTGAGTGCTTTAAACAGCTCAAGACTTGTTATTTGTGGCATAGTGTGTGAGGCATGATGAGTCTCAGGCTGCAGATGTGAATGAACACAGTTGAGGAATTTCTGGAAATCGTATGCAAGCTGATTGGGGCGAAATGACTCACCAGAGCCAACCTGGTCAGAGTGTGAAATTAAAGGGCTGAGAGTGAAGGGTAATGGTGCTGGGGGGATGAATCAGTCAGTAAAATATCTTCTGTGCAAATGCAAGTGAGAAATGTATACTATGTTTAATTTAAATACAAGTGTATCTAAAGGGAATGAAGTTGTAAAAAATGTTTAGCAATATTAATGAAAAAAATAAAAACTTGTCAGAAGAAATGCCTAAGTAGTTGATAACACTAGCTGTTCCTCCAGAGAACCTGGGTTGAATTCCCAGTACCCACCTAGCAGCTTATAACTGTGTGTAATCCCAGGTCTGACATCCATTTCTGTCATTGGTGGGAACAAGACATAGATGTGGTGAACAGACATACATGCAGACAATGGAGACAAAATACCTATACAAAATTAAATTAAATTAAAATTTAAAAAATGAAAAAAATGAAAAAAGATGCTTGCGGATTGATTTTTAGCAGATATACAAAATGTCGGAGTTTTTAGTATCAAAATAAAGATGACGTGCTGTAGAAAAGCTTTCGTCTTTGATAACTCTGAGGAAACGTCCTAAATTAAGACTCTGTACAAATCCATTTAGCAGATTAATAATGGACGCATTATTAATTAAGTGAAGGGAAAGGATGACTACAGTGTGAGCTGTGTTCCAGAGAGAAAACCCTTTTCTCGAGGCATGAAGAATGTAGTGTTGAGGCAGGATGGAGAGACAGAAAGCCAGAGAATGTGGGAGAGTAGGGCCCTTCCAGCCCTGGGACCCAGCAGAAGCCTTTCATTAGCTGAGAATTGGGGAAACAAACACAACTCGTAAGTCCCACTGCTTTGAGGATTGCCTGCACAGAGAATCTTTTTACTAGAAGAGCCCTGCAGGTAGTGGACCATGTTTAACATCAAAATGTTTGTAAACTTCAACTTTTTCTGCAAGGAAACACACACAAAAAAAACGTTCCTTACAAACCAACATACAGTTTTATTAACTGAAGAAAATTCTTTATTTTAAGCAAACCATCTCACTTTTGTTTGTTTCTTTTGCTTAATTTTTAAACTTAACTAAATATTTGAACCTGATTGTGTATTACATCCTTTGAACAATGTGACTTCAAATGCCCCAGAAACAGCCAATCTCATTCTCTGTCTCTTATGCACATGCATGCGTGTACACGCACATGCACACACCCACACTTACACATGCACGCACTCACGCTGTTACTCACACACCATGTAGAACAGCAGACAGTAAGGGAGAGAGGGGATGAGAAGAGAGGGATGGAGAGGGGGGAGGATTGAATGAGAGATTTGGGAGGGGTTACAGAGGGAAGGAGAGGGACAGAGGGGGATTGGTTTCTGGATTCTTCTAGGGCTTTTGAGAAAGCATCTCATTATTCATCCAGGGATTGTTTAGACTTGCTGACAGAGAGAATGGAATGGAATTGAAGATGTCAGCACAGAGTAGAGGGCAGATGACTATCTATGAAGACACTGTATACGGTAATGAGCTAGAATCTATTACTTCGGGATTCTCAGGACTTTAGTGGCTGTGAGGCTTACACAAACAGGCAACTGAAAAAATGTTGGTGATGACTCCGCAGTGTGGGGTTCGAAGGTCACTTTAACCACTCTGTCCTGACTAGGAAACAGTATTCAGTTGTATTTATCCGGGCAGACCTTGAACAACCTGGAGAAATCCTTTCCTGTAACACATCAGGTCACTCTGCTTTCCCCTCCAGTCTCCTCCTTTGCTTAGAATATATTCTATGCCTTACATGGCCAATACTTTGTCTCCATCACTGAAACTGCTCCAAACTGTCCATGACTGATAGAAAGTGACTATGAAGTCATCAGCTGGGCCTGCAATATTACAAGCTTGGCAATGAACTCCATACAGTATGCATATTTTGCCCTGCTTTTAGCTTCCCTGTTTCCATTTCTAAGATAAGTTCTTTATTGCACTTCATTCTTTAATTGTATCTCTTTTCTTCATCCTGCTGAAACTATTATCTTTGTTTAACCCCAGGGACAGTTTTATCGGTATTATTACTGTCCTTAGTCTCCAGGGGGTATCTCAATTGTTCTATTCATGCATTCAATTCAACCATTTCCATCACATTTCCTGACTATTGTATCATACACTGGCTGAGTGCTGGAGATACAAAAATAAACAAGCCTTGGCATGGTCTTTGGAAACTCAGAATGATGTTTTGCATGCAAATTCCTAATATTCTGTTAATACAAGATCCATACTTTTATATGTGTATCTAGTTACTAACCAGAAGCTGGTAGGTATATATGGGTTATTTTATTTTTCTGAAGAGACACTTTGTATAAGAATAATTGTTGCTGTTTGTTTAGCTTAGAATTAAACAGGTATGCTTCTGAGTGAACCACCTGACTTAACTCAATCTTTACAAATGCTCCATTTCCTCTCATTCCCCAGCATTTTCCTAATGAGGAATATGACATACAGGATTAAGTAACTGGTGCAAAGTCATATAATAGCCAGTAGATGTACTTATGAGCAAAGCGAGGTGAGCTAATTTGAACCCTTCTGCTTTACAGGGAAGCATACTTCCCTCTACGGCATATGGTTATTTTCCACTTTGCCTTGCTACATGAATGTAGCTTCTTTTTTCTGCACACTAATATTGTTCCTACTCTCTCAGATGTCAGGGGTCTAAGAACTCTATCATATGCCAGATTTATTTAGTAAACAAAACTATATCAGAATATAACTATACCGTATGGGGACATTCTTCCTGTGACTACTTTGTTCTTCTAGTGACAGGGCTTGAAGTCTAGAAATAATGTTCTTCTGACCTATAAAACATTTCAAGCTCCTTTTCCAGAAATAAAAAAGCACAAACATATCCTGTAGCCTCTGTAGAGCATCAAAACACAGAACACCATGATTTTCACACATTGATGGCAATTTATGATGGTTACTGTTGCCCCATTGTCATTCAATGGAATCAGATGGGAAATATTCTCTCCTTCAGAAAACAGGGCTAGTCTATGTAATTGCTGTGTGTCTTATGATGGCTCTAGGGGCACCTTGGGGTTAGACACGTGGATGACCATTCACAGGGTTGCTACAGAGACTGTTACTTTTAATCACTGGCTTAATAACTAGATGAAAAGTTTTCACTGTTGCTATTTAAAATAACCTGAAGATGCTGTATAAAATTATGAAATAATCTCTCTCATAATGCAAACTTTCACTGTAATTGGAAAAGAAGAGGAAGCATATTTCCTTGTTATTACAGATCCATATTTTCAACTAAACTCAAAATAATAGTGAGTCATGCTTTTAAACTTTAAATGAGAACATATTCAATATTTATTCTTTTCAATCAATGTTTTCATTGCCTTTCATTTCACAAAAAATATGGAAAGTATCCATTGAATATATTTTTTAATACTTCAGTTACTTGGAGATTGATTTCTGTTTAATAATTTACTAGATGAAATAAAATCAAAATAAGACATTTGCTTACATAGGTATTGTGCTAGCCTGGGAGTGTATTTAGGAAATCAATCAATCATTTACAACCAAACCTTTTTACAGGGCAAATGAATTATAGGAAAATATAATTAAAATCAAAATAATGGAGTCCTAATGAAACTGAAGGTGATGTTATTCTCTTGTTATCTGGGGTTGTCACTTTCTGTTTCTTACTGAGGAACACTGATGAGAAACATGGATAATATTTTCAACAAGGCTATAGTTTATGAGAAAGGAATGCTTAATCCTTTTCAAAATATGAACAGAAACACCACTCAGTGACATATGTAAAGTTTATATTTACCTTCTGTTTCTTGAAAATAATCTTATAATCTAAATACGAAGTTTTAAGAGGAAGGTGTTTGGTAAGTACGGTGGGAAACCAGACTGTGGTTAAAGAGTAGTTAAGTACGCAAGAGACTAGAACTTTGGAATTGTGACTAGAGGAAAATGGATTTCAATATGCCTGGATTTTACTTAGAGACATGTAGACAAGGATACTGTCTCTTTGCAGCTTGTCTATTTAGTTGATCTGAATCCAAAGTCAATACCTATCAAATATTTTCCCCATAGACTTTGTTTCTAGTTTAGCTTTCTTTTCAGATCTTCACCTGTAGACAATCACGATATAATTGTTTATCATGAAAATTAAAAAGTAAACTAATCTCTCTTTATTTCATAAATTAAACTTTAGAAGGATTTGTCTTCTGGTTTTGCTTCAATAATGCATATGTGGCTCCTGGTATTGAAACAACATACTGAAGAATCGGGTCTTTTATTTATCATTATAACATATCCCTAAGACAAACACATTTGTGTGTGTGTGTGTGTGTGTGTGTGTGTGTGTGTGTGTGTGTGTGTTTGAATCTATGAACAGAATAAGAACAATGGAATGTCCCACTTTTTCCTGTGGCAGAGAACATGATTCTGCCTGCGTGTCTTCAGGAACTTACTCCCCAGTATTTGAGCATATGTATCAAATGTTGATAAAGCTGAAGAAATGACCAACAAGAGTGGCTTTGGGACATGAAGTATAGATAAGTAAACAGTGGAGTGTAGATGTACTACGCATGTAACTAGAATACTGATATTGCACACTCTCTCTGTTGTTGTTATTTAACTTAGTTCTAAAAGCACCAGCTTGCCCAAGACTGGTGCCCTTAAATTGATCCATGTACCTGTGCTTGTGTTTTCTTGTATTTCCTGGTTATACTCCCACGTACTCTAATGATTCGTTAGGGAAATTTCAGTGATGTCTTTAAGCTAATGTAAGGTTGCAGTAGGAGAACCTTTATGTTGTATGCCTCAGAAAAAGCTTTGAAGCCCCCTACCCATGGGTCTTCTGCCTGATGACTCAGTGAGATGAAGCAGCCTGCTTTTATATTCTGATACAGAAGAGTCCTTGACAAGTGTTGTGAATCTGGTAAAGAGGAGTCACATTTTGTTATCGTTTGCTGAAATGTGTATATTAGACCAAGTGATGCTCCTGTTCCAATAAGAGAGGCAACAAAACTTAACTGAACTCCCGTGTTAATCTGGGTTCTGCATAGAAAAAGATCTGATAGTCAGTATATATTAAAAATTGATGTGTGAATATATTGAAATGTTAGGTTGGGTTATATGATATGATCTGGGGTAATCCAACAATGGCGCTATCTCATGCTGGAGAGCTTGAGAACCCAGTAATTGCTGAGTCTGTGAGGCCACATCCATCTACTGCTGAAGGCCTAGAAGATTCCTGAAGAGTCTGAACAATCTGGGTTCTGATGTCAGTGAAGGAATGTAGCAGTGGCAACAGCAGAGTAGATGAACTTGCTAACTAGAGAGAAGGCAAGTAGGCCAAAATAAAACTACCTTCGTTTACCTAGTTTTTACTCAGCTGCCACCAAAGGTATTGCCCACCTTTAAGCTGAGTCTTTCCTGGTCAGGAAAATTCCTCATATCAGTGCTGAGTGACTTTCATCTTAGCTGATTGTACCCTTAATAAACGTTGATGACGAATAGAAAAAGCACTTTTGATTTTTTTATGCTGCGGAGTTATGACAGCATGTAACAAACTGAGAGAAATCACAACATTCACAGTGTTGTAAGATATGTGGATCTAAGCCAGGTCCTTTTGAGTCAAAATGGTCAGTAGTAAACTGGTTCCAAAACAAAGAAGACACAATGGTATGCTCCAAAGAAACATATATGAAGCATAATTAATAAAAACTCAGAGAGAGAAATTGAGGTTTAATCTGAAGCCCCCCCCCCCCCAAGAAAAGCAGCCCATCACTGACTCTTACCTCAACCTCAGTTTGAAATGACGATACTGCCTCCAGGAATCTCAGAATGAGACTGTGGTTGAGAGATGTTTTCTTTCGTTTTATAATCCTCTCTAGGGTTGGGATTAAAGGTATGCATCACTGGGATTAAAGGCATACACCACTTGGTTTCTATGGCAACTAGTGTGTGGCTACTGGGATTAAAGGTGTGTTTCATTTCTGGTTACTGTGATTAGAAGTGTGTGTTACCATTACTGGGTCTGTAAAATTTACCAGTGGGGATGCTTTATTCTCAGATCTTCAGGCAAGCTTTATTTATTAAAATACAATTGAAATACCACTATACACATGGCAGTCACATGGAAATGACTTCAGGTCATTGTTTATTTATTGGTTATATGTTATCAAATGGAGTGGTTTAATCTCTAAATGACTCTATCCTCACAGACTTAGGTGGGATAGCAGATGTTAGGGAGTAGGGGTTTAATAGTGGTTCCGTTTTGTAAAGTCCCCTAGGAGGCAGTTATCCAAGTCAGCCCTGCTATGTAACACCTTTCTATCTATTTGTAATTTTGAGTTAGGACTGTTGTGGAATATTTGTTTATACTATGCAGATATCTTTCTGCCTGAGATGCCTCCTGATTGGTTTATTACAGAGCTTAATGGCCAATATGGAGGCAGAAGAAAATAGGGAGGACTTCTGAGCAGAGAGAGAGAAGCTGGAAGGAGGATCCTAGGCACATGATTTTGCCACCAGACCCAGAGCAAGTTGGATGTGATGTATGATGAAGAGGTAAACTGAGTCATGTGGAAGAGTATAGGTTAATAGAAACAGGTTAATAAGTTATAAGAACTAGTTGGGAAAAAGCCTAATCTACGTCCAATGTTTATAATTAATAAGTCTCAAGGTCATTATTGTGGTCTGGTGTTTCAAAGATAGTTGAGAAGCAGGCTTATTACATTTGATGCCAACCAAGGGCCTTAGAAGCTGGGGGAAAATTCTCTGAGTAGACACAGTGCTTGCTGTACACAGAGGCATAGCCCTTTTAAGAGGCCTTGTTACCAAAATCTTCAATGGGGTTTATGAGTGGCAGGCAATGTATTACTCAGTGGTGGGAGACTAGGTAGAAACAACTATCACAGCATGACCCCAAAACTTCCCAGAGCTGGGGCCGATAGACTGGATCCAGTTCAGGCCATAGGCGTGAGGCTCCACGTTCACAGACCTGAAAAGGGTGAAGCCAGCCATAAGATCATGTGCTAAGCAGAGCTGTGTAACGAAAGGCCTTGCCACCACTTAGGAGTTTAAGGTTTGGCTCACACGGTCAGAGCACACCGCAAGTGAGCAGCTGCAGGCACTTAGTAAAGTCAGGTCCAGGTCCGGGTTATTATAAAACAAAACAAACCAGAGTATAGTGTCCTTAAAATGTGCTTAGATTCTAAGAATCTAAGATGATGTTTTGCTCTATGTTTGAATGGTAAAGAGCAACTTTTAACTATATCAGTCTGTTTGGACTGCATAACCAATCTATAATATAAATCTCTACTCATACAATATGAATATAATGTCATGAGGACGCTGCAGCCAACAAGATTAGTGTCTCACCCACTCCCAGAGCGGTTTTTTACTTTGAGGGATCAGCACAGAAGAGAAAATGGATATAGACAGTCACATAAAAATAAATAGCTTAAGAATAATTAAGTCTTTAAAGAGAGATTAAAGTAATATAAAAGGAAAGAGCCACATAAATGTGGGAAATGTACAGGGTATCTAGATCCCATATGTTGCTTTGCTGACTTTGAAGTTTTAAATGCTAATGAACAAAAAGCAATAACTGATAGGGGGCACTGGATTATGGAAAGTGCTAACTTTAACCAACCTATATCTTTAAAAAAATGTCTTAACTTCAGTCCCACCCCATCTCTGCTGCAATTGGTGCTTCATTTACACTTTGCTTTCTTTATGAGTTCCTTGATGCATGCATTTTTGGCTGCTTGCATTTCTACCTCACCATGGGGACCCAGACCTGACTCTCTGATCCTTGCTCTGTGTCTAGTAAGCATTCCTCTCTCCTCTTGCATTTGGAGCTCTTCCATAAAGCCAATAATTTCTTTTTCTTGTTCCTGGAGAAGCACAATATTCTTTTGTAATAGACACCAGATAATGATATAATTTCACTCTATTTCCTGCCGTGCTTTATCACTTACTTCCTGAACTTCTGCTGGCACAGGTGCCACTTTTACCTTACACTTGCTTTGGCTCTGGAATCATAATTAGATTCTTCCAGTCTCAATACCTTTGAGTTAGGTTTGTCTTCCACTTTCCTCTATTTCATGTTCCTGGGGATTCATGGTCTAAATTCATCTTTTGCAAGACTCTTTACTTTTGACAGCTGTAAAATAAGTAATCAAAGAAAGTGGTTTCTTATTAGGGGGTTTATCTTCTCTGTTAGAAATCTTTAATGTTGAGTTGAGTCTCTGACACTTTATGCTATTAGCATTTTATGTCAGGTGGTTATTTGCTGTCAGGGATGTCTTGTGAGTATCAGACACTTTAGTAGCATTTGTGGCCATACACACTGGGACTGATAGCATTCTTGCCCCGATGTAGCAATTAATGGTGTTTTCATTTACTGTGCCACATCTCTTGTAATGAGAGTTACTGATCCTAGGGCATTTTCTGCTTGCTCATTTATTCATCTCTTTCTTTATTCGTTAAATGTTTATCATCTACCCACAGTTCAGCAATTTGGAGATTGATGTTGGATTGCGCTCTGTATGCTGTGAATATGTATTATCACCATTGGTTACTAATGAAGCTGCTTTGGCCTATGACAGGGCAGTATATAGGTAGGTGGGAAAACTAAACTGAATGCAGGAAGAAAGAAGGAGAAGCCAGGGAGATGCCTTGTAGCTGCCCAAGAAACAAGATGTGAGGTAAAAATGATGAGGCTCATGGTAAAATACAAACTATAGAAATAGGTTAATTTATAGTTACATCTAGCCAGTAAGAAGCCTAAGACATTTGCCAAACAATTGTAACTGATATTAAGGCCTCAAGTGGTTATTTCATCAATGGCTTCCGAAACTAGCAAATGGGGACCTGGTGGGTGGAAAGAAACTGGTCCAGGGAGAGCAGCGAGACAGAGAAAGTATCAGTATCCATTTACATAGGATATAACAGGAATAGAGATGGAACTTTCATCTTCATGGATCTCACACCTTCCCATCACAAGGTCTATTCTTGCCCCTCACTTTGCTATGCTCTTGGAGGTATGATCCTCACTAAGCTGGGGCTGAAGTACATAATTGGATAAGTAGATAGACACATAGACGACTCCAGTGTTGATTTTACATGCTTCTCATATATATAAACTATAATAGTGAAACATCACTTTCTAAAGAATTCTGTAGTGATTTTATTTAATGTTATTATAAAATATTAGCATTCTTTTGTTTACTAAGCTTGCTATTTCATGAGAATTAACTCTTTATGACAACTAGTATATGCCTGTTTCTCCAGGATTAAAATCTGGGTATTAAGTTCAATTAAATTTGATTGTAGTAATACCATATTCAGTTCTTCAAAATAATATCATAACCAAGTTGTGTGGTTTTTACTTGTGGCTAAATGTGATTGTAGTTTTTACATAACTAAAAGGACTTCATTTTGTGAACAGACAAATTTCAGTTCATTATATGATCCTCATGTATTTAGGATTAAATACATTTTACCCAGATAACAAACTCAGAGTAATTTTACTTAAGAAAATGAAAGTTATTTATGACCCATTGAAGTTAGTTCTAATCCAATTTTTATTTATTAGGTAAATTATCCCCCATTTTTAGTCAAGATATTGCATTTTCCTTAAACTTTATGTCAGAGTTAAAGTATGAGAGAAGTCCATTTGTGCTCCTTGTTACCTGGGGTGGAGCATACAAAGACCCTTAGCGGTGTCCAGAACAAACACCTGCAAATTAGACTCATCTCCTTGGTGCATTCATTTCTCTGCTTTATGACCTTCTCTAGTCTCCTTTTTCTCTTTCTGTGGACATTGATGTTCTATAATATACATAAATTTGGTTGCTACTGCTTCTTCAGAGGGTGGGGAGTGGGGATAAGGCTCCTAAGTATGACTGTGACTTTTGTTTGCTTAGTCGATATTCACTGGGCTTACACGAAGGATCTGGTAAACACTACACAACTATGTACTCCTTGCATTTAACTAATTAGTTTTATTTACAAATTTCACCTAGGAAGAAAAAAGACTTTCTTGCATCACGAGAAACAAATTCATACTTTTTCTAATAGCCTGTGGACAAAACAGGAATGATCCACAGAGTGCTGCACACTGAAGCACTGCAGTGTTAATAATGCATAACAGCTGTACTGAAGGACAACAGCTCTAATGGGATTTCAGAATAAACTTGAACCTTTTATTGCAGAATGTCAATTGTGCTTGAAAGAACACCTGGCAAACTGCTTACTCATAGGTGAATATTTGGCAAAATCAGTGGAGTCAAATATTTTAAGCAAATCATTTAGCTTTTGTTGCAAGTAAGAGTTTAGTTTTGAGCTTCTGTGCAAACACGGTGACTTGAGTTAGATACTCAGGACCTGTATGGAATGCCACACATGGTGACACACACTTGTAACACAGCACTGGGAAGGCAAAGACAGGTGGATAGTGGCCTACACTGGTTGGCTGCCCTATCCTAAAGGGTAAATCCAGGTCTTGGTTACAGACTCTATTTCTTAAAATGGGGTAGACACAAGGGGTGAAGAATGGTTCTCAAGGTTGCCATATATGCATGGACCCAGACATGTGTCTACTCATGAACACACACATACGATTCCGACAACTGTAAGTGGAAAATTTTGAAATGTTGATGTTCATGAGTTCAACAGCTCAACAGATTGTTGTCACATATGACTTTTCTGATGAAATCAATAGTGATACATAAAAAATTTTTAAAAACATATACATAATCAGCACATCAATTTTAAAAATTAGTATAACTCTTCGAACTATTTTCCAAGTGAGAAATGCATGATGTTACAAAATTGTGCCTGAAAGAGTAACTCAAAGTGCAAGACAGGCACTGTGTGAAAATTAGTTCATTTACACAATTTCATAATTCATAACTTAACAAACCAGTATATGTTGGGCTCTGTGGTGGCTTCAAAATATATCCAGAATTACAGCTTTTAGCTTTTCAGTTACCTCTTTGGAGGATCTTCAGAGACTTCAAAGAAAATAATAAATGGCATCAAAATACACATAAAAACTGAAAGATTCTACTCAGTTGTAAACCAGTGAAATTACAGTTTTCATAAAACAAATTATCTATTTGAGCATGTAGTGTTTAAAATTATTATTTAAAAATAAGCACTGAAGCACTTTCTCTGACTTTTCATTTTAATATAACTATAGATATAACTCACATAAATAATGTTTTCAATGTTTATTTTTTTACTAAAAAACATCATGAGACCAAAACATTTAAGATTTTCTACAATAGTTCTAATTGATTTTTACATCTTTTGGGCAATAGTATGCATTTTCTTTCTATTAAAGCTTTTTACTCCTTAGTCTTGAAATTTGATGAACTTGGTTATACAAGCAAAATGTTACCACAATATCACAGGGATTACCTCGGAATCTCTTCTGAAATAACAAAACATGTATTTTCATCACAATTTAGGTTTAGCTCTTCTTTATTTAAATATTTGTACATTGCAAATTGAGAAATAGAATGTTTTCTTTTATTAAGCATATTTGAATATTATATAAATGGAGGCCACATGATTAACTTTTTAAACAAGATGTCCTATGCCTTTCTTGTAAAAAGGCATTTTGTGCTGGTGAGATGATTCATTGGGTAAAGGCTCTGGCCGCCACATCTGATGACCTGAGTTCAGATCTAAGAGCTGACTTGATGGAAGGAGAGACACACACCTGTAAATCCATCCTCTGGTCTTCATAGCACAGTGTGGAATGTGCTTCCCTAGCACTCCAAATTTACTAGAGAATATCTGAGACCTTTCATACATGCCTGTGGTGTGCACTGCTGATCTTCTCACTCACTTGCTTGTTCTTATTCTCTGTCCACCTTACTCCCTTCTTTATCTGTTACTTTTTGGTCTCCATTCATGGATCTTTCTTCTTTCTGTATTTCTATCTTCCATACACAAAAGAGGGCATATGAGCACTGTTTTGTGAGATTTGTTTGTGTCCTTTGTCATGATGAGTGTCTTAGTGTTTCTTTCTATTGTGGTGATTAAACACCATGACCAAAAACAACGTGGGGAAGAAAGGGTTTATTTTAGCTTAGGCTTTCACGTGACAGCCCATTGTCCAGAGAAGTCAGGACAGGCACCCGAGGCAGGAACCACTGAGGAGTATTGCTTAGTGGCTCAATTTCACATGGCTTTCTCAGACTACTTTCCTTTATCATCCAGCATCACCAGACTAGCGATGGTACCACCCTCAGCAAGCTGAGCCCTCTTACCTTAAACACCAATCCAGAAAATGTTTCACAGTCCCATCTGATGAGGATATTTTCCGTCTTCCAAAATAACTCCAGATCATATGAAATTGACATGCTGATCTCAAATGCCATCCATTCGTTCTATAGTGTATCATTGCTTAATTCTTCTATGTGGCCAACCAGCATTCCTTAGTGTATAAATGGCACAATTTTTTACTCAGTCATGTACCGACGGCCACCTACACTCATCTGTGATGTGTCTATCATAAATGGTAAACGGCAAATGTGAATATACAGAGTAAATCTGAGTATTTAGGGATGCATGCTTTTCTTCTGATTTTTGTGAATCCTTTGCATACATACTCAGGGAATGACATAGTTGAATTATGTATTTGTATTAGTTAGTGCTTTTTAGAACTTCCAAACTGATTTCCATTGTACTTAGGCTAATTTATAGTCTTATCAACAGTGCATTTGCCTGCCCCCATCTTCACTAGCCTTTGGTTTTATTTGCTTGGTGACAGCTGTAGCACGATTAATAAAAATCCAGAGACAGACATTGGGATTCAGTCTGGAGTTCAGAAAAGCAAAACAGTCAGTCCCTGGCTTTGACCTCTATCTCAGTCCAAAATGGCAATCCTGCCCCCAGAAATCCTCAGTATGACATTGTTCTATTTTATAGTTTTTTTTTTATTGTGCTACAGATAAGCATGCAGACTGGAGTACAGTGGACGGTCAATATAGTTGTGATTTGTATTTTCACATTGACTAATAGCATTGGGTTTATTATTATATTATTCATTATTTCATTATCATTACTACTGTAGCAGAGAGAGAAAAGAAATGTGTGGATGGCAGCAACTGCAGTGGCAAAAACATGTAAAGGCATAACCTGTGGAGCTCATAGAATAATTTTGTGGAGTTAGTTCTCTGCTTATGCCTTTCTGCAAGTTCCCTGGGTGGAGCTTGGGTTCTCAGGCTTAGAAGGCAAGCACTTTTACCAACTGAGTTATTTCATCAGCTCAGATAATGCCAACTTTATGTAATATACCTGTTTGCTGCTGTTGTGGTCTTTCTTTCCTCTCCCTACTCTCCCTCACTTTTATCCTTCATCTCCTCCCCCCTTCTCCCTGCTTACCCCCTCCCTCTTTCTTCTCTCCTTTGAGGCAGGATCTCATATAACTCCTATTGACTTTAAACTGACTACATGGTGGAAGCAGGCTTGAACCTCTGATCTCCCTGCCTTCAGCCACTGATCTTCCTACTTTCACCCCCCCCAAATGCTATTATTATGGGCATAGTACCATGCCTAGCCATATTTCTTCTTTGGAAGTCTTTGTTCAGTTAATTTGACCATTCGTTGACTGTATCTTTTGCACACAAATTATTGACATTAATTCCATTATACGACTAGCTCATATTTTTCCCATTGTGAAGGCTGATTGAAAAATTCCATTTCTTTCTTTTGTTGTGTGGAAGCCTTGCAAATTAATGCAGTCTCATTTGTCAATTCTTGCTCCTTCCAGAGCTTTTAGATTTGTATTCAGAAATGTTTTGCCCATATCTATAACTTGAAATATTTCTTCTCAGTTTTCCTCTAAATTGTTTCAGAGTATGAGGTTTCATAATAACCTCACTATATGTGTGCTTATGTACATCTTCATAGGTATTTGGTCATGTTTGGTGAGTTTTAGTTTTATTCCATGTTTCTATTATAATGCATTTGTGAAGACTTGTATTAGAAATTAAAATATGAACTACTTTGAAGAATCTTCCATAAGCTCTGAAATGAGTGTGTTCTCTGCAGTTTTTAAATAAAATTTTCTGTAGATGTCTAGGAAGCCCATTTCATATAAGATGCAGTTTAAATTTGAAGTTCTTTGTTCTGATGACCTTTGTACTGGTGGGAGAAGGGTATTGAACATCATTGCTGTTAGGGACAAATCTGTTCCTTAATGTTCAGTAATGTTTGTTCCATGAAATTGGAAACACCAGCACTCAGCGAGTATATATGTTCAAATTATGTGATTTCTTTATGTGTTGTTTCTTTTAACAATACACAGTGATATTATTTTCTCCTCCAATGTTTACTTGAAATAGTCCTTATTGAATAGGAGTACGACTTCTTGTTTGTCTCCGATGCCATTTTCTCAGAATATCATTTACATCCTAGCACTCAGGAGGGTATAACATTTAGAAGGGAGAACTTCACTGAATGAGGAGATGTGTTTCTTGAGGTTTTATATTCCAGGCACACTTTGTACTTTTCTGTTCATTATCCCATGATATCAGTTGCACCAGATAGATATCTTGCCACTATGAATCTGTCTGCCATCATCCCTTTCCCATCATGATGAACTGTTTACTCTGAGATAGTCAGCCATTCTAGATTTCCTCCTGTAAGTTGTTTGTTTTGGGGGTTAGTCACAGCAACAAAGAGCTTAGCTAATATGCAAACACAAGTGTATATAGTTTTTCATTCTTTTATTTTCACTGTGTGCCTGTCTCACCTGACTATAGGTTATATTGCCTGCAAGAAGCATTCAGCTTTATCTTTTGAATCCAGTTTCCTAATCCCTATTTTTAATTGGAGCATTAAAACTCCTTACATTGTTTGAGGTATGATTGAAAAATCTGCATTAACTCCAGTAGTATTGTTGTTCCTCTCATGTTTGATTCTTTCCTATGTCTTCTTGGCTCATCTCATCCACTGATGATATTTCATAAATTCTACATCTTCTTCCCTCCATGGGAAGGATTCTAGTGAGTATTTTTGCAGTGTTGGGTTAGTTCTCATGCACTACTTTACTTGATTCTCATCTAGATAGTTCTTTGTTTCTCTTTCAATTCAAAAGGATAACTGTGTTAAATTTAGCAATACACATCAGTGTTGGGGGAGACTGCTTGTGCATTTCCTGGCCACCCAGACTCTAAAAATAATGACACAGAAATCTGTATTAATTGCAATACTGTTTGGCCAATAGCATATTTCTGGCTAACTCTTATGTCTTAAACTATACCATTTCTATTAATTTACGTGGTGGTGGCTTACCGGCAAGGTTCTGATGGAACGTGGCAGAGGTGTCTTCGGGCAGCTACAAGGCTTCTCCTTGACCCAACTTACCCTCTCTATATATCTCTTCCAGCCTGGCTATATTCTGTTAAGCTATTAGCTGAAAACAGTTTCTTTATTAACCAATGCTATACATGAAATCCCATATCACCTCCTCTTTTCAGTGTAATAAAAAGGAAGGTTTTAATGTTAACATAGCAAGATTACATATAATAAAACAAGTATTAAGCCAGAATTATAGATACAATATTTTTATCACTTTATCTTTTATCATAACTAAGGAAAACTATAAATATCTATTCTTTAACTCCATCAAAGACTCCTGAAGGATATATTACCTAAGTAAACAGGAAGTGCATTGTAAGCAACCTCCAAAACTCTAGAATTGATGGAGACATCTCACTGCCTGGACAGTCACCCAAAGTTCTTCTGTAACACTGGGGCACCCATCTTCAGCCTACTGGCCCAAAGTGTCTGCCAAACTTTTTCATGAAGCAGAAAATTTCAAAAACAGTTCCGCCTATATTGGCGGTTTGTCAGTCACTTTCTTCTGTGTACTGCAGAATGTCTGGCAGACTCTTTCATGAAGCCAGAATCCCGAAGAACTGTCTCATCTTCTTTAGGCAGCTTCAGCAGTCACGTTTCTGTGGGTCCTACATGTCCAGTCAAACAGTTCAGGTAACAGCAGTTTGTTGCCCATATGGCTAACAAACTCCATGAGGAGCCTCTTCAATGCCCATCCTTTTCTTGATGTAGATTGGTGTTGCCAGGACCAGATGTGTCTCACTGTCATGAAAAGTGCTAAGTTCTTAAAATATTTTTAAATGCCATATTCTGTAGTCTTTTAAAGATCTGAAGAATATTAATTCATCCTAAATACATATCTGTATATCTAGAAAACCTAAATAACATTGCTACAAACTTGACTAGTAAAAATAATTATCTGTTAACCTGTATTTCTTAATTATCTATTACATTTTTAAATAAATTGCACAAACACTGTCTATGAATCAAATATATACATCCCTTAAAGTTTTGTTTGTCAGAGTATTTTTCCATACTAGGGAATATTACTAACTTGTGTCTCACCAAGAGTCTGTCCAGTCTTAAACTCCTTTCTGTGTATCTGTCCATCTACCTCACTGAGGAGGGAAGTAGTTGCTTTAGTTGCTTCCCTTATCTTGGCTCTGCTTTGCCCTTTTCAATGCAAGTGTTTCATTAAACATTTGAACTGGTTGACATTAAAAGATTCCAGTACTTGCTAATTTTTGCTAGTTAACTTGTGTGAAGAAATTTTCCTGTTGAGAGATGAAAATGCAATGTGTTCTACCCATGAAGGCTCAATCTATTCCCCTCACTCATCAACTGCAAACTCAAACTGCTCCCCTGCATCCTTCTAAAATGTAAGAAAGAGGAGGACCTCTTAGTCTTCCTGTAATACCTCTCTTGTCTGCACAGAGTGACCTCACCACCAAAGTCAGTGCCACGAGCCCAACTACTCAATAGTAGGTATAGTATGGATGGTGCCATTGCCTTTTTTCCTTTTGTAAATAGAGCTAGGAAATAATTTCCTACCAAAGTATACAATCTATGACCCAGTAACCAGACGTGTCCTGCTTATTCACAATTTCAGTAATCATGCAGTGAGTCTCAGATCTAAGATAATCACAGCTCTGTTCTCTGTGGATTTATATTTAAAACTTAGAGTGATAATATGAGTTAACATCATTTAAATGGGAGGTTAGAAGGAAGATTGGCAGGACACCATCACTCATCCTTGGCTCTCATCACAAAATGGATACTTAGTCCTTTTCCTTCACATCCAATAGACGTAAATTCTTAAAATATATAGATCACAGTGGGAAAGAGGCACATATAACATTCTAGAGAAAACCTGCATTTAACTGTTGGCAGAAATGACTGCTAGATGTATTGTGAAGAAGTAGGCCAATAAAAAGTAAGCTCTAGAAAGGGAATGGGGCATGGAGTAGGTAGCATAAGAAATCTTCTTTGGGGGTTATGTATAGCTGATCACACAATGCCTTCCAAATAGTGGGGAAATTGTCAAATGGATACAACCATTAGTATATATTAGTGAAAATAATGACTATATAAGAAATATAGTGCTTTAAAGTTTGGCTATAGAAACATAGCCTTAACAGGCAACAAATTAACTGTGTACCAAGGTGACAGCAGCTACAGTACAAACAAAGACAGCAGCAAATGTCTTTTGACAGATACGATGATTTATCTGTACAAAGAAGGGAATTGCCACGCTGCCTCATGACTTATACCCACATTGGCTCCAAATCAAAGGAAATGCAATTTAGTTTCAAATTGGGAAAGAGCTTTCTGAAGTGTGTGACCTTGTGGACAGGAGCTCAAGTTAAAATTGACTGATTTATTTTGATAAAATCTCTGCATATATGTTAGTAATTACTGTGGCTCAGCTATGAGCCCTCTACAGTGTGCCCTGTAGAGGGGAAGTGATGTCCTGAGTGGCTGTGTATTAGTTGACATGGGTGCCGTCATGAAGACCTCTCCCTCCAGACACGACATTTACAGAGATTAGCTAACCCTGTCTATTTGTTCACCTGTGAACCATAAACTCCCCCTTCTTCTTCAGGTGGATGTAAAATGCCATCTCCCTGTCCAACTGTAAATAAGAGGCACAAAAGGCTTCTGAGGTGCTAAAGCTTCAGTGCCAGAGAGCCAAGTCTCCCAGATCCAGACTTTGCAAAGTCTATGTGCCCTTTCTTCATTCCCTGTCCTAGCAGGTCCAGGACCAAAGCCCTGGAAGGATGTGGCATTGTGCTAGAGTTCTATATTAGATGCTTGGTCTCCAGCTCCTGGTCCTGGAGGATCGTGATTTTGTACGGTTTTGGAAACTTTGGGAAGTGGAGCATGTTTGGAAGAGGTGGGTCACTGGGGGGTCTTTGGAAATTCCACACCTAGTCTTCAGCCCCTTGCTTCATTGCATTGTCCACCACAAGGCTGGTCATACCGTGAGTTCAGACAGTCACCCACTGGTTTCCTGAAGCCATCAGCTAAAATATACCCTCCCCCTTAAATTTGTGTATGTTGGTTATTTCATTACATTGGTGCAGAAATAACCAGAAGAATATTCAAGTGTCAACTTGATTAGCAAAGTTGACATAGCATTTGTGAAGATCCTCTTCAATAACATGAGCATTCTTATATAGATCCATGAGAAAACTGGAAACAAGGTTAAGATAAAATTGAAAAATTCTGTTATTAAATTTAAATTTAAAGAGAAAAAAATAAGACTGTGATTAAGTGTGTTCGTAAAATTTCTCAATAAATATATATATACACACATATATATGTTAAGATTTTTTTATAAAAATTTATCTTTGTATATATGCATGGATATCTTCTTCAGGCAACTTCACCATCTTTTCAGCCCAATAATTAAATCTCAGATGGATATTGCCACAGAAAATTTTCTTTATTAAAATCACATTTCACAATATGTTGATATTGAAAAACAGACATATATGTAAAAGTGTCAAAGATGTCACAATTCTGATAAGTTTGAAAACTTCATAGGTCTTTGGTAAAACTATCCTATAAAACAGAAAAAATGTAAAATAAATAATTAGTAATTTAGAAGGAGATATTCAACAATACTTATATAGTCTTGTTAAGAATAAAAAATAAAAAGAAACACCTAAATATTAAGAAATTATTTAAACAAATTATTTAATATGTATAACCTGTAATGTATCCAGAATTAAAATAATAAATAAAATGTGTCTATTATTTTATGTGAGGGAAACAGGTAGAGTTAATGATAGTATTTCATCTCCCCTATTTTTGGTAACAGTCTGAACTTACTATACAATTAATGCCGACATTAATTTGCTGCATTACTGGTGATTACAAAGTTGTTTTTTGTTTCTCTTCAGCATCTTTAAAAGTTCACACAGTAAATGAAATCTACTATGTACTTAGGGCAAATACATATTTCATAATGAAATGCATAAAGCAATTAGAAATAAATAACACTTGTATAAAACACTCACAAGGTGCTTGCTGGGTTAAAAATGGACAGATTAGAGATCTCTGATAGTGAAATCAAAATTATTCCACAGAAGGTATGTGTCACTGGAGGAAAAGCCAATATGTATGTATTCTGCCTACCCTGAGAGTAACACTAAATACATGCAGCTGTATTTGCCAGTTGAATAAACAAATTGCCCATTAGTGATTTAATTTGCATAATGATGATTGCTGGTAAGACCCACAATGCTTGAAATATTTATTGCTCAGTCTCCTTTCTTCTTTTATGGATCATTTTGCATGTCTCTCACTCTGTTTCTATAAAAACATCTCTTTTTTGATTTATCTCTTTAGCCTATCATGAGGGAATTGTCGGCAGTAAGATTAACAGGGGTTTTTGGGTTTCACAACCTGTAAATATTTTTCTCTGTTATTATAGACCATTGGAATGTGCTTGTGCTTCTTTTTTTTAAACATACTGAAAAGAATGATTGTTTTCTGCAATCATAACTACCAGGTTTGTTATTGTTTCTTGCTTAGGCAGGGGCTTGTTCAATTTGATATGTTGAGTAGGGAGAGATGTTGCATTATTTTTTTTAAAATGTTCCTCTTGTTTTGTTTTGGTTTCCGAAATTCTTTCCCTTTTCATCAGAGTTTGGCTATTGCTGTGTGAGTGTACTGCAGCTTTAGTAATTACGTATTCTCATGATCTTGTCACTATGGCTATGGTATTCTGGCTATTGTTATATAATTCTACTTAGGGTTCCAACTTGGATCAATGACCAAAAAATAAAAATATAAAAACAATAAAAAATTCTAAAATAACCTTATTTGACATTTCAAATGAAATCAAGTCTCTAAAAATCAATAGCTGAAAACTGGAATCTTGTCCACGGTGAGCTTGCCTCATTCATAAGGATGTGATGTGTCCCACCACAAGACAAATTCTCCTTTATCACCCGTAACAATATAAGAAGGAAAGTATTATAATTGAATTGTTTGGAAATGCCTAATCTTTCCATCTGAAAATATGCTTAGTAGATAAGTAGAGTCTTTTGTAATTTATCATTATTGGGATGCTGAAGTTGAAACCATAATTCAAATCTGTGAACTAGTCAACCTAGAAGCTTATATTACTGTAAGTTCTTATCTAGCTTTCTAATTGCTTCCTTGATTACAGCTAGCCATATGGTTCCAGCTGTGATTGCAATCTAGTGTATATTTCTTTTCCCTTCCCACCCCAAGGCTATCCCAACCATGCCTTAACAGCAGTCTTCTTAGACATGGTTCCTAACTTTCTGTCATGGCTAGCACTTTTCCACTCACAGACAGCATTTGTGTTCAGTGCCCTTTTTCTCAATCTCTCCTTGCAGTCTACCCAACCCTCCAGGGCATTACACCAGGTTTGAACTGATTCCCCCGCTTCCACATCTCCTGACATCTGACTCTTTGTCAGATCTTCTTGTATTTCAGTTCAGACTGACACTATGCCTGAAATCAGCTCCTTGAGAAAAAATTTTACTGCATCACTCAACACAATCATTGTTATTTTCTGATTCCAGTAGGGAAGAAAAAACAATAACAAAAATCCCCACTGTAAAATAGAATAAGAGATACTTTTTAAAAATAATTTTGGTCTGTGAGCTCTTGATTTTTTAACATTATAGTTACATGCTTCAACCATACTGAAGGTTTGTGAAACTGGCTGCACATGTCTCCAGGTTATAGCCTACGTTCAAAGGTTGCCTGCTTGTTGTTTGTTTTGTTGAAGAAGCACAGTTCTTCATTCAGTCTTTGGTGAACATGCACCATCCTTTTGAAGCCAATGCCAGCATCAGCATTTTTGCCTAGAAAACCTTCCTAAGCTCCAGAGGCAATACAGGGCTATTGGGCACATTGAATGTTGAAGCCTTAGGGGAGTAATCAAAGAAATGTCTCAGTCATTTAATTATTTTTGACTAGCTTGAATACTGAGTAACTGTATAACACCATGATATACTTAGATAGCACCTTACCTAAAGACTCAGGTCTCTTGGAAGGTAAATCCAAGCATTAAACATCCATTCTCTTCCCATAGTGACCCGGTGCCCTTTCTGAATAAAATTATCACATAAGCAGTATTTAACTTGGGCTCAGAATGTTGTTAAAACATGGAATGAAGTCAACCAAAGTTGCTGGGATTTCATGAATTTATGATTCTGCCATGTCCAGAAGAAATTATTTATCCCCTGACCTCTGGCTTTTACAATCTTTTTGCCCCCTTTCTGTGATGTTTCCTAAGCACTTGGGAGCCACTATTGTCTTCACTTAGACCCGTTGTGAGTTTATATTAACTTCCATCTACTACATGAAACGTCTTCTCTGATGAAGGTGTAGAGTTATACTAGTCTGTGAATACAAGGAATATTTGGAAGGCAATGTGATATTGTGTCCCTTTAGCAAAGTAACAGTATTAGGGCCTATCATCTCTTTACCCAAGTGCTCTTGATTAATATTACAGCAATCAGGTGTGATTTTTCTCCTTTGAAATAAGACTTCCAAGGAGTTGGACAAAGAGAACAGATAGGGGACTTCCAGAGGTAGATATGATCTAAACAGATTGCATTCATGTAGGAAATTACTGAAGGAATATTAAAAATTAAAACAATAACCAGTGTTCTCATGACCAGTATACTTTACCCCAATTTGTCTTAAAAAAAATTGACTGAAGTATCTGTTAAGAAACATGTAATCTTCAGGCGGTGGTGGCGCACGCCTTTAATCCCAGCACTCAGGAGGCAGAGGCAGGCGGATCTCTGAGTTCGAGGCCAGCCTGGTCTACAAGAGCTAGTACCAGGACAGGCTCTAGAAACTACAGGGAAACCCTGTCTTGAAAAAACAAACAAACAAACAAAAAAGAAACATGTAATCTAGTCCTGCCAGTGCACATAAGAAATTCCAGCACTTAACGCTGAGACAGCAAGATCACTAGGTTGAACCCAGTATGGATTATTGTAAATCCTGATTTCAAACAATCACAAAGAAATGCCGCGCACCGCGGCCCGGTCTACGCTCTATGTGCTAGACCCCAGTTCGCGAGCTTCAGGCAAGGGGCTGGAGGTTGAGAATACACACGCAGAGACAGACCGACACACAGACCTTCCAACACTGGTACCAAAGCCCCTCTTTAATAGCACCATAGAGGCTTAAATACACTGCAGTCAATGGCCAACAGGTGAAAATCCCATCCTCTGATCCTCTAAGCTAGGCACAGCTTCTAGTAACTTCAATTAGAAGGTTCTAGCTGGGAAGAGCAGCTGAAGGCCAGGACTCATTAGTCCCAACAAAAAAGAAGGGGAAGTGAGGTAAGGGAGGAAGGTGGCTGGAGAAAGGACAAAATTTTCCAGTTTAACTTTCAAGTCGAGTCTTTGGAAATCTGAGTTGTGCAATAACTTACCACTGTCTACAGCATGCATCAAACAGAGGAGCGATGCAGACAGGTGTGGAGCTGTGTGGTTGCTCCTCTCTCCTTTCCTAAATCCCTTATTACCATTCTATTGATTTGGGTTAAGCTGCATTTCAGTTGCAGCTTTTAATAACAAACTTAATGTTTAACAGGTGGCAAATACTAAGCTAAGCCCTCAAGAAGTATCACAAATCCAGCCTGGAGCAAGATCCTACTTGGCGCCTCTCATGGACCCTATTTCTCAAGCACGCAGCATTCGGTCCTTTAATGGGGAGAAGGTTGTGGGAACTTTCATTTTGCCATAGTACCTGGCAGTCTGTAAGTTTTTGCAAGTCAGTTTCTTGAGAGATATTGGAGTCCACGGGTTGGATTATTTCTTTTTCTTTTTTGGCAAGAAGGGTTGAGATTTAAAGGCACAGAGGTACCAACAGATCTTCACTGGGCCTTCCACTGACAGTGTGTTCCTCTCTGCTTCTTGTTCACCATGGATTTCTGTAGAATACTGGTTTGATGGGCGCTGACCTGTGCAGTGGCTTGGCTAGGTGTGCTCAGCAGGGGCCTAGTCTTTGTCTACCCATCCTTTTGAAATCCAAAACTTTTGAACTACAGATCACATATTCATTTTGCTCTGGATCCCAGATTGCTGCTTGTACATTTCAGCTAGTGCATTTTGCTTACATATTGTCAGACCGAAGACACAGAGTACTGGGGGCAGTATTCCAATGTACTCGTAATGGATCTGCTAAGAGCAAAGACATTTCAATCCAAATAAATGGCATTAACTTTGTACCAGTAAAACAGGGGGCAGCTTAGAAAAAGAGATAATGAGAAATATACTTGCCTGAGACAGATATCACAGTGTTTGTTAAACTATAGCTTGAAAAATTTGTTTTAGCATCCCTATCCATGTTAGAATAAATAAAATCTTTCCTTGCAACTAAAAAAATGATAGTATAATTCAGTCAAATAATACTGGACAGAAGTCTTATAAACACCCTTTCATTGTATTGTATGTAATTATATAGTACTATGTTTTGCTACTAATGAAATGTGGAGAAAATATTCTAAATTTAGCTTACTTTTGTTTTGTCCTTTTGCCTAATTACTGGATAGAGACAGAGCAACAATAAACACAGAAAACTAGTTGGGGATGTGTTTTTGGGGAGGGAAAAAGAGTGAGATTTCATTCTATGTACTTGCTTTGTATAATTTAACAATGCTCTACCCATGATGTACAGTTAGTCTCCAATGGGTGATCCATATCTTTGTAACCTGCATGATGCAGTAGTTTTTCCAAGAATGAGGAGCTGACAAGGAAGCTGACACCCATGTCCTGTTTTTTTTTTTTTTTCAGGTAAACTCTTACAGACCAGAGCATAGAGGCAAGGCAATTTCAACCTCCAACAGCTAGAAGTTGAAGTGCAGCATAATTTCTAATCGTGCAACTTTGTACATTTCTTAGGAGCTTTGAAAGAGTTTGCCATCACTCAGTGCTATTCTGTATCTTAATTACTCTTGAATTTATCTACAACATAACAATTTTTGTCTTTAGAATTTTTGAGCATAACAAGTTGGCTTGACTCATCCTTACTTATAGATTCATATGCATATGATTTGCATTACTTTGCTCTACTAATAATTCTTTTCAAATTAAATTTTATGTTACTATAATTTTAGGAATTAGGATCAAGAATTGGGATCAAGGGAAACTCCCAGAAGACTATAAAGGTAGCAGAATGCTTAGTAGTCTATCAGATATGGCACCAAGTATGTGGCACCTCCTTGAAACTTATGATAAACCATATAATGTAATTTGTCCTTTGAATTAAATCCCACTGCGTTCAAGAGACAATTCTGATTCACATTCATTGCAACAGTGACTGATATAGATAGAGGGGATTCTGTTGGCATACTGAAATGTAACAAGCTTCTCAGAAAACTTATTTGCTACAAAATTGTGGGTATCACATTTTTTTTTCTTGTAGATTCTAAGACACAAGCTTCAAACTGGGCTTCAGAATGGATATAACTTGTCCTAAAATTCTAAACTCTCAGTTGGGGTATACAATATGAAACTGGCTTTCTGCACTCAGAGTTGGGGAATGTCAGCTAGAACCATCTGAGTTATTACACAGCTTATTCCTGGTTGGTTTTCTATCTGCAACATCTGGATGATATCATCCAGAAGAACAAGTCTTCAGTCAATGTGTCCCTGATGGGCAGGTGGAAGTATGAGTTGCCTGACTGAGTCTGACCTTACCTGGACAGTGGGATGTTACCCCTGTACCCTGAAGGTCAAGGCAGTCACATGGAATAAGCAGAAGTTTACCTGTTCAGCAGAAGGATGGCAAATAATTTGCAGTCCCTCTAAGGAGTCCCTACATAAAGGAAATAGTTCCCACATTAGAGTTGAAGAAGGCAGGACTAGTATGTTGATGATTTTGCCAGATCAGAGAGCAAGAAAAAAAATACAAAACTCTCTTACTGTGGATTGTCAGTTTTAAGCACCCTGCTTTCTTCCTCCTCATCTGGCCTTAACCTTCCCGGTGTGTATTACTAGCCATGTGGTTGTCTTTAACACCTTACCCTTCCAGTACAACACTTTATGAATAGTGTAGAGCTATATCTGTCTTCTCCCCTGCTTCCCTAGTACACGACAGAAACTAGAGCAGAAGTGGAGAACACATTAAATACTTGCTAAAGGAAAGAAGGTGGGAGCAATGGCATTGCGTTTGACTAACAGTGAGCCTTTCCTTCCATAGGACCACGTGGTCCTGTACAGTGTGGCCCTACCTCCTCTGCAGGTAACTGGGAGTGGGATCTCTCCCCTTTACAGAATAAATGAATGCCTTGAACATGCTACCCTGTTACAGGGTAGAACTCTGGATGCAAAGTCAGAAACCAAGTGTTTGTAATGTTAGCTTGGCCATGGACCTCCAAACAACACTGGCGTTTTTCTGTGTCTCCTTAAAGCACATAAGCTTTTTGAAAAATTATGTATGTAGACTATGCTGTGAAATTTTTAAACCTGATGTGGTTAGTTTCAATTCATGGGAAATCTTTTGTATCAATTGTCTTGTCAGGAAATTGTGGTATGTAAATAAGCAATCTGTTAAATATTGAAAAATAAATCCAAGTTCAACTTGTATGATTTCGGGGTGCAATGTAGTGTGAGTCTTACAACATTTCTGAAGTCTCCAGTAAAGCATGATTTTCTAAGATCTTATATTTTTGCAGCACAATGTTGGTAGAGGTTGCCTTGAGCTTAACACTATTTCTTATAGTCAAAAATTCTGTTTCAAAGGTAGTTATATTTTAATGTTAACTATGCATACTTTCTCATTGCTAGCATTTTGCTTTGGGGCTTAGTTTAAGAAAAACTTTCAATTGTTCAAAGTGATTTTTGTATTAGTTGATTTCCTACACTAAATAGTCAAGTCATCTGAAGGATATCACAGATACCCTTCAATCTACAGTGGTTTGAAACTGAGACCTTTGGATATTATGATGGTTGGAAATAAAGCAGTACACATTCCATAGAAACCGTGTTGAGAGTTTTAATTATTAATCTTTCGTTGGTTAGTGCTTCCTTAGTGCTGAACACTGGCAGCTGCTTTATTGGCATATTGATGCTGTGCTTGGATCTTTAGCAATATAGAGGAACTAAATTCACTTAGATTTTCATGATAAGTTTTACCAGAATTCAACCATTTCACAAAGTGAGAACCCTCTATATGAAAAAGAAAATATGAAATAAAGGTGCATTTTTCTGCCCCAACATTTATAATTCAGAAAACTAGTTAATTGTACCTGTGTGAGAGAGACAGACAGACAGACAAACAGACTCACATATACTCACATACAAGAGAAATAATATAAAAGTATGCATGTAGAATAAACATGTCTGTTTTTAGACATAATGAGACAAACTGGACTTAGTTTGTATATAACTAGAGCTCCATGATATATATGTATTGCTTGTTTGACAGAAAGTGCAATGATTATCCATAGGAATATCTGAACAGAAAATTTTTATTCTGAAAAAAAATCATTGAAAAGCCTCAAAACAAGTGTCTGAACTTCTCTGGGGAGATGGGCATTTTAGAAACAGAAAATGAGGAGAGCAGGACTTTCTGAGACCAGAGACATAACTGGCCCAGCAGGTTGCTAAATCGTTTCTGAAAGATTCCCATTTCCCCTGTAGGAGAAAAATTGCAGTAAACTTTCCCACTTTGATCATAAGGTAGAAAAGTCAAAGCTGTTATAGCTTCCTTTCTCTTAGAAGGACTTAGTGTCTGTCAAGCACTAGAGATAATAACTTGTTAACCAAACCATGTGACTTCAGTTAGCTTCATGATAAACATAGCTCTGGTGCTTGACGAGACCTGAATACATCTTTGTAGTTTGTGAGTATAACTATAAGAATAATTCTAACTTGTTCTTTGACTTTCATTAGGTAAAGGCTTCGGTGTGGCTTTTGATTGTTACCTGCAAACACTAAGTTTGAACTGTCTCCTGTTGAGGGAAGGGTTTATGGCAAGTTGTCAAAGGCAGCATGTTCTGGAATAGACAAGGTCAGAAAACAATCACAGGTAATCACTCTGTAAAAAAATGAAGGACTGAAAAATCATCTTGCTAATCATCAAAGAAATGCACAGACACAGCTGGAAGAAATTCTTAAACACACAGAGATACCGAAGAAATGAACTATTAAAATAATTTTAGATGAATGTTTAAATAAAAGTTCACAAGTAAAATTTTCCTCATTAACTGTGGTTTGGGGAACTTTATCCGAGCATCTATTAAAGTGTTCCTATATCCAAGCCAGATGGTGACTTCAAGAAGTAAAAGTCCTGGAAGCTGGTTCAGGTCCTGCCTGTTCAGCTGAGATTGGCTGGGGTGGACTCCTGTCTGCACAGGGAACTAGCTTCCTGATTGGCTGGGGTGGGGACTCCTTGTCTGCACAGGGAGCTTGCTTCAGATTGGTTGGGGTGGGAACTCCTTGTCTGCACAGGGAGCTAGGGCTGGGCCCTGGGCCTTTATGGATTTTTTTCCTGGAACTGAGTCAGAGCGATTATTACTTGATTTTAGTGCTTCATCATGTCAGCTTTAATCACTGTTGCTTCTAATAGCTGGCGGAGCAGGGAATTTGATCGTCCTGCCTGCTGAGACAGATGGCAACTGAAAATTCTCTATACACATTCACAAAGCAACAAAGAAAAAGAAAGAGGAACCCCTTTCTCCACTTCTTACTTTATCCTCTGTGGCAGTGCAGTGCGTGCCAGCTCATCATGGTGAGCTATGAAACCTGGAACAAATCTGTCCCTTTAAATACCAAATGTGTCAGTCAGCTGATTTTAAAATTACAGTTACAGGAGTAAAAAAAAATGTTCATATTCATTCAATTATTCATTCATTCATTCATGTATTAATTATTTGTCCTTGGGAAGAATAGCTGAGTCTCACTATACTAGCCTATGCTTTCTCATTCATATAACACACTAATACGAAGTCTTGGTACAGTGAAACCAGCTGCATGCCATCCTTAGAATACAGGTGTCACAGCTGCTCCAGCGCCGGCATGCATTCTTAGAGTAAGGGCCAAAATGTTGATGGCTCAATCAAAGCACAGCCCTCCTCCTTTACCAGGGCATTCTTCGAGGAACAATTTTTATCAAGAGTTACCCGGAAGCAGAATCAGAGCTGTAGATGAGTGGGGAAGTGGCTTGCCTCAGATGCCTGAGATCCTAGGTTCAAGACTGAGTAATGAAAAAAAAAATATGAAAGCAAAGGCAATATTAATTCAATTTCTGAAATTAATTAATTTATTTATTTGTTTATTTATTTTTACTGCACAATCTCTAGCACCTCACGGTTCCCTTGAAGACAGGCAACAGTGTTTCTGCTTGCAGGGGAAAGAGGGTTTGGAGACTCCAGATCTCCTCTCACTGGGAAGGTCTGTCTTATTTCATTGGCAAATCAACCATAAATGAAAAAATCTTGAAGAGTATAATAGGCCATATTGCAGGACTATTCCAGGATTACAGTTTCATACCATAATGTTAGAAGTCACAGGCAATGTCTAGGACAATGTGAGACTAAGTAATCTTGTGTTATTTTCAGTTTGCTGTATGCTTGTCTTGGTTTGAAGTAAATGAACTTGAACAAAGAACAGTTTCCAGAAATACCTTAAAAATAAGAACTGGTGGTTTGAAGCCTTTGTTTTCCTTTGCTTTGATTAAAATATTTGTGAGAAGCAACAGGTAAAGTTGCCCACAATTTCTGACTTTTCCTGTTATCCCGTATTTCTGTTGTCTCTCTCTATTCCTAGCCTTTCTCCAAGGAGACCTAGATTCTTCCATTGCAGGAAGGTATGACGAAGCCAAGACTTGGTGCTGGGTGTGCTTCTGACATCATTGCTTTTGCTTTTATCTACACGGTGAACTAAGCTCAATTTACTAATATATATATATATATATATATATATATATATATATATATATACTTCTAAAAAGTTCAAAAATTAAAAGTTGTTTAAAAGAAAAAGAAAAAATCTCTGACACCTCATCATGTGACAAGGAACCTCCAAAGATGCTGTAAACTCATTTTCTGTTGGCCTTTACTGCTGGACATGTGGTCTGCCCTGAAGAGTCTTTATTCCCCCAGAGAGCTTCCCTTGAAGGACACTAAATTTTCATTTGCAAGTGTTTATCAGTTTGAGAAAGTTTCTGGGTTAGAAATGGGGATGTGTATCATTTTTCCTTTTAGCTCTAGGACCCCATCTGGTACAGACTCCTGGAGGCCCTATACATATTGCCATAGTCGCTGTGAGTTCACATGTGTGTTGATCCTGTTGGCTTACAGGGCCTTCTTAGCTTCATATCCTCCATGCTGTCTGGTTCTTACAGTTTTATTTTTATGTTTTTTCTTGGGTATTAATATTTTTATATTTATTTTAAATCTATCTATCTATTTATATATTTCTTTATCTTTTTATACCCTACAGGCCCTTTGCATATATACATAATAACATTTAATTTTGTATTTTAATGGGGCTCCTGAGTGTGCAAATGAGTTGGTCTCTGTATCTGTACCTATTTCTTGTATCTTTTTTTTGGCTGAGCTGTGGGATTTTGTGGCCCAAAGACGGGAGGATGAGGCGGGGTAAGGGGTTCTTGGTGCAAGCTGGGAAGGGACAGGAAGAGAGAGGCAGTGTCCGGAGAGAATAACCCCTGCAGGAAGAGCAGGAAGTGTGCGGGTGGGGGGAGAGTTGGGGAATGTCGGTGGTCCCTCTCCGGGCAGGTGCCCAGTTCAGGCACTCACTTCTCACTCACCCCAATGAATGATGGATCCTCTGGCAAACTATCAGGTCTCCTTGCAGGCCAAGCGGCTCGCTGACAAAGGGCCTGCCTTGCTGCAGGCAGGCTAATGAAGGAGGGGACCTCCCACTGGCCTGGGTGCACTCAATTCCAGGACCCCGGCGCCCAAACAGGCTGAGCTGTGGGATTTTGTGGCCCAAAGACGGGAGGATGAGGCGGGGTAAGGGGTTCTATGTGCAAGCTGGGAAGGGACAGGAAGAGAGAGGCAGTGTCCGGGGAGAATAACCCCTGCAGGAAGAGCCCCCTACTCCTTGTTTTGTCTTATTCCAATATGACAGCTTTTATTTCATCCCATTATATTTTATTTTATTATTATCCATTAGAAACATGTTTGCTTTCTAAAGAGAGACAGAAGGAGCAGGAGATGGAAAGGAGCTGGAAGGAGTAAAGGGAGGGAAAACCATAAGCAGGATATAATATATGAGAAAAAAGCTATTTTCAATGAAAAGAAATAAAAGAAAGATATACTTTGACACATTAACTCAAAACCTACCAGGATAAAAATAAATGGCTGTGTGTGCATGTATGTGTAGCATGATTATTTATCACTGTATTTATGTGTATATATGTATATGCATATATGTGTATAAATTTATACATATATGTGTGTGCATTTATGTGTGTATATATATTGGGTATGTATGCATGTGTGTGCTTGTGTGTATATATATCTTCTTATACATATATACACACAAATGCATGCAGCATATATATGTATGTATATAATGTAAAAGTCTTTTTGACACTACTGTGTTCATATTGGTATTTTTCTTCTGCTTTTTTTTTGGTAATGTCTTTTTCCAACAGTGTGGCATATGGTTCTCACTAGCAGTAATCAATATAATTGTTCTATTATCTATTTTATTGGACATACTTTCCTTCACTTAGCAATGGGTATTTAAGATTAATTCATGAAGGACTGATAGGTCACAAAATTGCTTCTGAATGTGGGACTAAAATAGAAAATGGTAGATGAGACACGAAGTTCCCAGTGTCCTTCAGTATTGAAAGCAATTCACACACACACACACACACACACACACACACACACACACACACACACACACACACAGTGGTATTCCATGTGAGGTTTATTTTCATCTTGTAATAACCAGTGATACTAAATGAACACCTGTTGAAGATAAGGCCTATGATGTCAAAAGGAGCCAACCTGGAGTCTGCCTGGCACTGTCAGAAGTCCTGTCCATGCCTAGCCAACAAGGAACAACAAAGCAGTGTTTCCTGCATGCCTAGCAATAGGCGCTGTCAGAGGTCAGGTAGGTTCTGGTCATGTCTAGCTAATGAGGGGTGAACATGAAATGTCAACTGTCAACAGATCAGAATGCCTGGGTCCTTGGAGGGTATATAAGTTTTACCCTGTTGTTAAATAAGTGAGCCTGATGTAAGCCTTTGATTGACTCAGGGTATTTGTGTTCGATGACATCGTACCTTTCACCCCCTCCCCCAAGGAAGACATTAGGGCCCAGCAACAAACACCCATATGCTGGTATATTATTGTTATATATGACTCAGTGTCTACTCTGGCTGTTCACAGTTCCAAAATTTTTGAAATTTTAATGCTGTTTAAAATGTACTTTATACAACCTGCCTATATCTTTTATGTGTGTGCAGTTTGCAAATATTATATTTCAGTCTGCAATACGTTGCTCCTTTGTCTTAGTAGTGCTAGTCATAAATGTGTTGTTTCTAAGTCTTTTTCTTTTATTGAAAGTAGATTATTTTCTTACATAATGTATACTGATTATGGTTTCCCCTCCCTCTACTCCTCCCAGTTATTCCCCACTTCCCCTCCCATCCAGATTCACTTGCTTTCTGTCTCTTATTAGAAAAAAAACAGTAATATTCACCTAGAAAATTGTCCTTTTTCTTTAAGTTTTCCAATTTTGTGGAGTACAGGTTTCAAAGTATGACCTGACAATTCTCTGAATTTCCTCCATGTCTCTTGTTTTATCCTCTTTTTCATTTCTGATTTTGTTAATTTAGATAGCAATCTCTGTCTTTTGGTTTGTTTGGATAAAGGATTATCTATTTTGTTGATTAGACAAAGAATCAACTCTTTGTCTAATGTGCAAAAACAATCCCACACCAGTAAGTATTTAAAGGGGTATTTATTTTGGGGGGTAAAACTCATGAAACACCAACCATCAGGAAGGAGCAGGAGCCGGAACCAAGAGCTGGAACCAAGAGAGTGGGCCGAGGCTTGCCGCTCTTTTTAAAGATAAATAAACCACGCCCCAGTGGGGTGGTATTTCAGCAGCTATTGGCTGAAGGAGCAGAAGGTGCTCCCGCAGCACCTCCCCCATTTTGTTTAAGTAAGAGCATTCTAAACCTACTACAAAATTATGTACAATAAGAACAAATAAATATCCTATCCTAACAAGCCCAAGTCTTGCATAATAAATAACTTGGACAAGTCATGAGAGGAAAGTTGCTACATTTACCTAGTCTTCAACCCCATAGAACATCTGAGAAGGGAAATAATGTTACCTGAGTAATTAGGAAGTGCAATCAAACAACTTCCAAAACATGTAACAAATCTCAGAGACAACTGGCTACCTGGGCAATCACCCAAACTCATGTTTTCAGCGTTGAAGTAACCAACTTTGCCTAAGGCCTGGAATAACTGACAGATTATTTTTAACAGGCAAGAGTTTTTTCAAAACCGTCTTACCCTGTCTTGCCAAGATTTGACAGTTCTGCTTATCCATTTCCAGATGCTGTGTATTTTGTCAGTAGTTGAGGTATGGGCAGTTCCTTGCCCAGAGGCAGGTTTTTTCAAGAAGAAGAAAAGCTCCAAGTGGAGTGTCTTTGGTGCTCAACAATCTCTTGGGAATAGGTCAGGATTGCCAGGAGTGATTGTGTCTCACTACCACAGAACTCTAAGATTAAAATAAATGCCATTTTCTATAGCTCTTTGAAGAGGTTGAAGACTATTTATACAAAATATAATCTCTATGTATCTAAAGAACCTGATTAGTCTAACTATAAATATGACAGACATAGATGACTATTGATCTACAATTCTTAATACCTATCAAACTTAAAGACTAAGAGAATAAACAACTGTGCAATAAATGAGGACAATGACCTCCAAATGTAAACAATGAATATCAGTATATAAACAATATATAAGTATCTTAATCAGAGGTAGAAATGTACAGGGCAGTATGGTATACATATATCAATACTAAATATATATATACACACACACACACACACACACACACACATATATATATATATATATATATATATATATATATACAAAAAAGGTTTTAAACAGAGGTAGAAGCATGCATGCATACAATATTCAATATAATTTAACTTTGTATCCATATACAAAAATCTATACCAATGTAATTATCTATAAACAATAACTCACAAATACCATTATTATCTATCCAATTTTCCCTTTTTTTTTCAAAAAGATCCCTGAGCTTATAAAATTTCTCTCCCAACCCTCAACTGTATACTAATTATAATCAACCCTTAAATATTATCCCTAAATCCGAGGACAAACTTTGCTGGGAGAGGGGACATTGTCCTCTAGAATTACTTCCAGCTGTCATGGGGGTGATGTTATTTCTGAAGGATCCTGTGAAAGTAAAATGATGGTTAAATTTCAAGATCAATGTCTTTTAAAATTGCAAACAGTCTCTGAGTATTTTGTGGAGGTCTGGCCAGAATGTTGTCCAAGATGTGCACCATTTCAGCTAACCAAGTTGGAATCATCTGTGCAGCTGATACCCGAAACAGGACTTGTAGTAGCGCTATCAGTATCATGATGTCATATCAACCCAGTGGAGTTGTTGTTATGGGGGCCCCATCTTCTTCCTGGAAACTTCAAAAATCAGTGCAGAAAAAACTCATTGTTCATTGTGGAAAACTTAAACATTAATTATGTAGACATATGCAGACATACATATATTAAATGAAAGGTATGATAGATATATTCAATGAAAAGTATGATAGATATGAAGAAAAAGCAAAGATGTTTTCTAAACTCATATTTCTTTCAGTCTCATATCATGGCTCTTGACATAAGACAGAGACTCCAGAAACTCTGGGTTTTTCTCTTAACAACAGGCTTGGAATTAGAGAAGGACTAAGCCAAGAGTCCAACTCCAAACCCAGCTGTATAAATTTAGAAATATGATTTGGTGTATCCCAGAGCCCCATGCTCACAGAACCTGTTCAGTTTTCTTGATATTCCCTATTGGGTAGTTGTTTTTCCATCTGTCAGTATTCAAACATCCAGGGTTCTTTGAATTTTTCAAAGATGAGTGTTTTCCTGTGGAGATAAGAACAGAACCCTGCCCTCATTCTATATGTTTTTCTTACCACCTATATGAATATCATCATTGTGAATGAGCTGTCATTTCTCCTTTCCAAGAGGTTTCTCCTCTTTAAATCTAACCTTTATTAATTTTGATGGTATCCACAATTTTTCTTCTCCTGTGGAGACAAGAGCAAAACCCCTTCCCCAACGCAGCACATCCCCTGGCTTCCATTGCGAGGTCAGCACATCCTTGAAATAAACTGGTTGATTTAATTCAGCAGACTTTTCCATTATCCAATGTCTTTCTGCAGCCATTGTCCCCTTCTCATTAGCGTTGAGAAAATTCAAGGTTAATAAAGCATTATGTAATCTATTTCTGGGGGCATTTTCTACCCCTTTCTGTTTATTTAACATATCCTATATAGTTTGATTTGATCTTCCTATGACTGCTTGACCTGTAGGATTGTATGGTATACCTGTAACATGCTTAGTATTATAATAAGCAAAAAAAATGTTTTATTTTCCTAGAAACATAAGCTGGACCATTATCTGTTTTTATTTGTGCAGGTATACCCATAATGGCCATAACTTCTAATAAATGTGTGATTACTGAGTCAGCCTTTTCTGAGCTTAAAGCAGTTGCCCACTGAAAGCCGAAATAAGTGTCAATGGTGTGATGTACATATTTTAATTTTTTCAAATTCTGCAAAGTGGAACACATCCATCTTCCAGATTTCATTCTTTTGAGTACCCTTCAGGTTAGTCCCTGCAGGTAGTGGTGTTTGGTTATATAAAGAGCAAGTAGGGCATCTCTTTACAATCTCCTTAGCTTGTTGCCATGTAATGGAAAACTCTTTCTTTAAACCTTTGCTATTGACGTGATGTTTTTTATGAAATTCTGAAGCCTGCAACTCACTTCCAATCAATAATTGATCAATTTCTGCATTACCTTGTGCTAGAGGACCTGGCAGACCCATATGGGACTGGATGTGTGTTATGTACATCGGACAAAGCCTATTCCTGATTATGTCTTGTACCTGGATAAACAATGAAGTCAACTCTGTATCATCTGGTACAAATTCAGCAGTTTCAATATGCAAGATAACTCTTTCTCATATTGTGAATCTGTAACTATATTAAGAGGTTCTTTAAAAGGTTCTTTAAAATCCCTTAGCACCATAAGAATGGCATATAATTCTGCCTTCTGGACAGAAGTATAAGGGCTTTGTTCTCCCTTACTCAATTTATCTAACTTGTAACCAGCTTTCCCTGATTTATTAGCATCAGTATAAAATGTATGGGCTCCAGTTATTGGAGTGTCACATACAATTCGAGGAAGAATCTAAGAAGTTCTCTTTATAAGGTTAAGTTTACCGCTTTTTGGATAGTTGCTATTAATTTCTCCCAAAAAAATTAGCACAAGCCCTTTGCCATGGTTCATTGTCTTCCCATAACTTTTTTATTTCATCAGTAGTGAAAGGCACTATAATTTCTGCTGAGTCTATACCTGCTAGTTGGTGAAGTCTCAGTTTACCTTTTATAATTAATTCAGAGACTTTTTCTACATAAGTTTTCAATTTTTTTACTTGGTTTGTGTGGTAAAAAAATCCATTCTAAAATAGTATCTTCCCTCTGCATTAATTCCTGTAGGAGAAATTCTAGAAGGAAATATGACTAGAATACAACTAAGATTTGGATCCACCCTATCTACATATGCCTCCTGTAATTTTTCCTCAACCATCGTCAGTTTTTCTTTTCTGCTTCAGCTGTTAACTCTCTGGGACTATTCAAATCTTTGTCACCATCTAAGGTTTTGTTTAAATGAATTATTAGATCAGGTGTTATCCCAACAGCTGGTTGAAGACTGGAAATGTCTCCCAACAATCTCTGAAAATCATTAAGAGTCTGTAACCGGTCTCTCCTAATTTGTGCCTTTTGTGTCCTAATTTTCTGTAAACCTATTCTGTAACCTAGATAACTAACAGAATCTTCTCTTTGAATCTTTTCTGGAGCAATTTTTAATCCCTGTTTAGGCAAAATTATCTTTACTTTCTCAAACATTCTTTCTAAAGTATCTATGTTTGAATCGGATAGCAAAATGTCATCCATGTAATGGTATATTATATTGCTTGTGTATTATTTCCAATGGTTGACTTACAAAATATTGACACAGACTGGAGCTATTGAGCATTCCCTGTGGGAGGACAGTCAACTGGTATCTCCTAGTAGGCTGGGAGTTATTATAAGTAGGCACTGTGAAGGCAAATTTTTCTCTAACCTTTTCTTGTAATGGTATGGTGAAGAAGAAATTCTTCAAGTCAATAACTATAAGAGACCATCCTTTGGGTAACAGAGAAGGCAGAGGAAGTCCAGACTGTAGAGGGCTAATAGGTTAAATTACCTTGTTGACAGCTCTTATATCTGTCACCATTCTCCATTTGCCAGATTTTTTTTTTACAACAAACACAGGAGAATTCTAAGGGCTGGTTGATTCCTCAATATGTAGAGCATCTAATTGCTCCTGTACCAATTGTTCTAAAGCCTGCAATTTATCTTCAGCTAAAGGTCATTGTTTAACCCATATTGGCTTCTCAGTTAGGCATTTTAAAGGCAGGAATGTTGGTACCTCTAAAGGTTTGTTAGTTGCTTTATGTTCTTGTATAGCCTGAATGGCTGGTGACCTTTGTGCATAGCACTTTATTACATCCTTCCCAGAATTATGAGTTCCTGAGATGGCAGGAATGTTAATCTTGGTATTCCATTGTTGTAGCAGGTCACGGCCCCATAAATTTATTGCAATATCAGCTACATGTGGCCTTAGTTTTCCTCTTTGACCTTCTGGCCCAATACAGTCAACCCATCTCGTGCTTTGTTTAACTCGAGATATGGTTCCAATTCCTAGTAATTGAACATCTTTCTCTTGAAGAGGCCAATTTGGATGCCAAGATTCTGGAGTGATGATACTCATATCTGCTCCTGTGTCTATCAAGCCAACAATCACAATTCCATTTATACGTACTCTCAGCTTTGGTCTCTGATCATTTATAGAAGTTTGCCAAAATATACGCTTCTTATATCCTAATTGAATTTCTGACTTATCCTCCAAATTTGCATCATTTAGAACCTAATGATCTTGTACAGAAGCTTCCAGAGTTTTCAATTTTCCTGGTGTGACATGTCCTCCATGGTTACTGGGAATTACTGGGCCACTTTTGGCTTGGGGGCCTGTGAGAGGCCCCTCAGGGAGTTTCCCAATGGTATCGGGTTGCCTTGTCTGTCTGTTGTTGATCTGCATTCATTCGTCCAGTGTCATCCTTTACCACACCTCCTACATATACCTGAAGGCCAAGGTTTCCTATTTCTGCCATTCCCAGATGAAGTGTTATTCCTAGAAATACCTTGCCTGCAATCCCTTTTTAGATGTCCAAATTTGCCATAATTAAAACATTTGGTAGGCTGATGTTCCCTCATCACTTTAGAAATCCTCTTCTCCTATCCAAGATTCATTATCGTTATTAAAATTCTGAAAATTCATTGTATGCTGAATCCATTCATCCATAGGTGCTTATCTAGACCTTAAAAGCCCAATGATCTTTTTGCAGTCTAAGTTTGCATTTTCAAAAGCCAGCAATTCAAAATTAGTCGTCTAGCTTCTGTGTCTGTTACTCCTGTGTTCAGAGCCTTAATTAATCTTTGCAAAAAGTCAGTATAGGGTTCTCCCTGTCCTTGCGTAACCCTAGTATATGACTCTACCTTTCTTCCTGGCTCTCATAATCTATCCCAGGCATTTAAAGCTGCCTTGTGGCATAGGGACAATACTTCATCATCATAAAGAGCTTGGACCTGTGGATCAGCATATGCTCCTACACCAAGAATTTGATCTTGTGAAACTTCTACCCCTTTTGCTCTTCCTTGCTGTTCCATATGTTTGGATTCTTCCTTGAAATAAACTCCAAACATCAAGGAAGGTCCATCTTCGAGGACCACTGAAGCTAACTGTGAGAAATCATGGGGGGTAGCCCTGACATTAGAAACCCAAGTCCTTACCATTTCCTTAACAAATGTAGAGTGCAAGCCATAATTAACGATGGTTTGCTTAATTTCCTTTAGGTCATTCATTCCTAATGGCATCCATCTAACTTCTTTGGCTCTCTTTGAGCCTTTAGAAGTTGATGCTTTGTCAGAATAAATTACAGGGTATGTTGCTAAAACCCTGGGTAAGCCAGTTCTAATAGCTGGTGGTAGCATTGTATCCTCTCCTTGTGCCTTCTTACTCTGTTCACCAGCTCCAATAACTTCTTCAATCATTTCAAATTTTTGTAACATTGTCTCTCTTAAATCCTGAATCTCCTGATCTGCATGTGTTTCTAGGGATTTCACTAAGGTATCAAATTTTTTAGTCCCCATTCTGTACCTGTGATTCCAAGGTCTTAATGTTTCCTTTTAAAGATAATATCTCCTCCTTGAACTGCCCCTGGATATCATGTAAGTTGCCATCCTGGAGGTATATCCTGTCTGTTACCTTATCAAATCTCTGCGATAACTTCTGAAAGTCAAATTCAACCGATGGACCCTTTCAGGTAAATTCCTAGTACCATTAAATAAAAAGTCAATTTTGCCTATCATGGTATTAATCCTATCAATTAATGCCACATACTTCCACAATAATATAACATTAAGAAGGAAACTACGACCTAATAACAAATAAATAGATGTACCTCCATAGGCATATAGGCCACTTGTGATTTCTACCAAAGTGGCAGCAAAAGCCTCTGCTGGCGTCACATTAAAAAAGAAACCTGCCATTTTACCTGTCAGCCAGAAGACGGCGCTGTTTCTGAGTTGCAACTGGAATCACTGCAGGCATCACAACAAATCCTGTTTTAAAATCTGCTCTGTTATTTGTTTAAAAACTGGGGAAAATTAGTCAATTGAGAGGTCAGATGGACACAGAGAGAAAATCTAGAGGCCAGGCACAGAGCACAACAAGTCAGAGAATTTCTAGTGGCCAATAGACAAGCCCGGCCCACCATGTGGTACTCTGTTCAACCTGACACAGAGGGTCGTTACACAGCCACTGCGCTGCTGCTAAAGAGGCCTAAAGAGGCTGAGTGCTGTGGGCCCTGTGTCCCTGTGTTAGGATTACGAGTCACGCTGCTTGCAGCGCTCTCAATCAGCTCTGGGGGGTTGCTGGGACTTCAAAGGGAGATTTTTTTTTTAAGGAGTTTTTAGCTTCGGCAACTGCTTGCGCTGTGAGCTCTGTGACTCACATTGCAAGGGGGAACTTAAAAACCCGCTCAGTATAGATCAAATGTAGACCGGCAGAGACTGTCCTCACCTGTGGATCCCCAGAGGCGTGGACATTACAGCTGAGGGAGTGCTGGTGCCAAGCCGAGCTGGCTAAGCTGAGCCAGAGGCAGGCAGCCTAGCCGGGGGATTGGGGGGTGCGGGTTGGTTCTAAAACCAAACACTGGGTGCCAGATAATGCACAAAAACAATCCCATACCAGTTAGTATTTAAAGGGGTACTTATTTTGGGGGGTAAAACTCAAGAAACACCAACCATCAGGAAGGAGCAGGAGCCAGAACCAAGCGTAGGAACCAAGAGAGCAAGCCAAGGCTTGCCACTCTTTTTTTTAAAAAAAAGATAAATAGAAACATGCCCCAGTGGGATGGTATTTCAGCAGCTATTGGCTGAAGGAGCGAAAGGTCCTCCCACAGCATTTGTCTCATTGATTCTTTGTATTGCTTTCTTCATTTTTCTTTAATTATTTCCTGCCATCTAGTCCTCTGGGTGAGTTTGCTTCTTTTTGTCTAGAGTTTCCAGTTCTGTTAGCTCACAAGAGAGGGACTTTTTTCCAGCATTTAGACCTGGTACAACTGCTTTGGAAATCAGTAGGATGATTTCTCAGAAAATTGAAAAACAACCTACCTCAAGACCCAGCAATACAACTTTTGGGTATATACCCAAAGGATGTTCAATCATATGTACTACAAGGACATGTGCTCAACTTCATAGCAACATTATTTGTATCATCCAGAACCTAAAAACAACCTAAATGTTCCTTGAACAAAGAATGGATAGGAAAATGTGGTCTATTTATACAATGGAATACTACACAGTGAAAAAAGTGATATGTTGAAATTTGTAGGCAAATGGATGGATCTAGAAAATATCATATTGAGTGAGATAACCCAGACCCAGAAAGACAAATATCACATGTACACATTCATAAGTGGCTTTTAGACATAATACAAAGAAAACCAGCCTACATTTCTCAATGCCTGGGAACCTAGACAACAATGAGGACCCTAAGAGAGATATACATGGATCTAATCTACATGGAAAATAGAAAAAGACAAGATCTCCTGAGTAAATTGGGAGCATGGGGACCATGGGAGAAGGTAGAAGGGGAGGGGAGAGAAAGGTAGGGCAGCAGAGAAAAAATATATAGCTCAATAAAATTAATGAAAATAAAAAAGTAAAATAAATAAATGAATATCTTGTAACTAAAAAAAGCAATAAAAAGGGTTAGAAAAAAAAGAAAAAACACAGGCTTCTAAGTGATAATAAAATAAAGTGAGATAAAACAAAATAAAAAATAGCATATTGAAATAGGAAAAGACAAAATGAAGAAAGGCCCAAGAGAAGTCAAAAGAATCAAAGACCCACTTGTTCACACACTTAGGAATCCGATGGAAATCATAATGTATACACAAGAACCCGATGCAGACCTGTGTAGGTCTGCTACATGCTGTTTCAGCCTGTGATTCCAGTCAGCTTTACAGATATTGATCTAAGGGGTCTTGCTTCTTGATGTCCTCCATTCCCTCTGGCTCTTTCACTCTTTCTGCTTCCACTCCTACAGGGTTCCCTAAGCCTTCAGGGAGAAATTTGATGGAGATATCCCATTTAGATTTGAGTGTCTCAAGGATTCTTACTCTCTGCATAATTTCTGGCTGTGGGTATCTATCTATATTTGGTCCTATCTACTGAAGGATGAAGCTTTTCTAATGATGACAGAATTGAACATCATTCTATGAGTATAACATAATGTCATTAGGAATCATTTTATTGCTACTTTTTTTGTAGAAGAATAATAGTGTTTGGTTTTACCCTAGGTTCCTGGGATATCTAGTCTCAGGTTCTTGGTCACCCAAGCACTATCGAGTATAGGTTTCATCTTATAGCATAGACCTTAAGTCAAATCAAATATTGGTTGTTTACTCTCAAGATTTTATGCCACCTTTGCTCTAAAATATCTTGGATGGAGGACACTATTGTAGACCAAATATTTGCAGCTAGGTTGTGGTTTATGTTTATCCTTTGGTAGCATATAGTGTGAACTTCCCATACCAAAAGTTCTAGAATGTAAGGGTGAAGGCTCTATGTAGGCATTGGTTTGACTTTTCTGTGTTCAATGAGTTTATAGGTGTTGATTTCAGCAAAGGGGTAGAGAGAAACCAATAGTCATGGTAACAGGTTGGATTATTTGGGGATTCCAATGGGATCCCTTTAGCTAACAACTAAATTAGATATAACTTAATCTTGGCATTTTAAGTGTCAATTAGTGATAAGAGATAGCCACTTGGGCTCTGTCTGTCTCCCCCCATTATTTGCAGAATTCATGTATGTCACCGTCACATGTATATATATTTTGGGAAGTTTATACTGTATTAGGTTTCCATAATATCCCTTAAATGGCCCTTAATTTTAACTTTTTCTCCCTGTATTCCCTCCCTTGTTCCCTTCTTTTATCCTGCTCTCCAGTTAAATAACCAAACTATAATTGATAGAACCAGAGAATTGATGTACAGAGTAAGGAATTGGGGTGGGCAGATAGATGGAAATAGAATAGTTATAGAATGATGAGGGAGCTGAAATGGGTGTTTTAGTTTTTATGAAATTGATTGTATCATTTTTTTCCTTTTTACATCATCCTTGATGTTTTATGTAGAACCCTAAGGTCACAAAGATGTCTCCCCCAACCCAATATCTATGTATTTTTACATTTGGTCCATAATTTAATTTTCTGCTATTTTTGAATAGCAAATTAGAATATGTAAAGTTCATTTTCATGTCAAAGCCAGTTTCTCCATTGAATTCCTTACTGTCTTAATAAATGAAAAACAATTTACTTAGTGATAAATAAGTATTCATAATTCCTGTTCCAAAGTTAAATTTCCTCTTGTAACTCACAATAGTCTACTTTGGGGAATATAAATATTTAGAGCTGTCACTTATTTGAAGAAATTCCTTCACAATAAATATTACTAGGGAAAATTTCAGTTTGAGTCCTATACTCAGAACTTCTCAATTCAGCTATCAGCACATTCCTGGTGTCATAGATAATGGTATCCATTGATTTGGATACCATTTTAAAATGAGTATGCTTTTGTTTGAAAAAATGTCTATCACATTGTCCATCACATCAGTCTCATGGAAACATACCATCTAGGAGTTCTTTGTCTCCACTACAAAATAACTAATAAAAACAAATTAGAGTAGATCAGTCCTGTCCTGAGCCTTAAAACTGTATACATATATTTGGAGCCAGGGGGTTGTAACAAATATACAAACCATAACTCTAAGCAAGAAACACTCAATACTTAAATGTTCACAAGTATTTGAACAAAGTACATGAATCAGTCATTGGTATGATTCAGCAACTACTAGAGGTTAAAGCAGGGTCAGTTTTTCATTACCCAAGAAGGAGACAAATACAAGTGTAAACAGCACAGAGATACACTAGACTGAGGTCAAAATTGAGCGGGAGCCTATGAGAAGATAGACAAGAGAAATTAATGAGAAAGAAAGACCATAGAGACAGAGTGTCCCTTATAAATGGCCTTTGCAGACCCACCAGAAAAGCCAATATATTCAAATTTCCTTTTACCTCTGTTCTGTGTGTGTGGTTATATAAGAGAATTATTTGATAAAGGGGAAACCAGAACCAGGAATCACTGCTGATTCAACCTAAAATCAATGAGAAAAATTTATTATATTATTCACCAAACTTGAATATTTGTTACCTAAGAGTTCTTCACTAAGGTTCAAAGTACATTCAGTATGTTCAACTGAACAATCACATGTTGTCTAAAGGGTACGCAGGGTAGGAGGAGAAATTCTCAGTGTGACAGAGATGATAGATAACGAAGCAAACCAATTTCACTTCACTTCGACAAGCAACCATGTAAGCAGATGCTTACGGAGTGCGGCGAGCGAACCCTGACCAGCAGGGAAAGATCACCACCGACACAGGATTCTTCTCTGATCACACTTTAATGAAGCGCTGCTTGGTTGAGGGAGAGCTGGAAGCAGGGGGCTCCGAGCCGGGCTGGGTGGCGGCTTATATAGAGGAGGACGGGGCGTGTCTACTGATTAGGTGACGTGGCAGAAAAGGATTGGTGGAAACCTGTTGCCAGGCAGATGTGGCGCGAAAAGTTCGCGCCACATACTTGTTTACTTTAGCCCTCGGCGCCATCTTGTAATGGCGAATGTAAGTGCGGCCGCCACAGTTCCCCCCTTTTAATTTTATGAAATTTAAAAGACAGTCAAGGCTGAGGTCAGAGGACCTTACCCTGAAAATGTAGACATGTCCCGTTTTTCTCAGGGATGGGAAAAATAAGCGGGACTACCCATATGCATAAGGTCATGATCTCCTGAGTGGATCTACTCAGTGCACTCTTAGGTGCAAAACCTCCTGTCCAGGACAACACATCCCCAGATTCAGGGGAACCTCATCGATCCCTCTTTCCGAGTGCAATGGCTCAATGGCCTTCGGGTGCAAAAGCAGGGATTAGGGTCAGGAGTCCTGTAAGATGCTGATCCAAGCTTGGGGGGAGTTACCGGCCTCCAAGGCTGCGAGGGCACGAGCAATGGCCACCTTTTCCCGTTTCCTTACCCGAATCAGCCTTAGAATCAGAAACAACGCCAATATCACTCCCGAAGTTAATATTAATCCTAGCACGCCAACCCCTGCCCATTCCTTAATATATGAAAAGGTATCTACCAGCCAATCTGTAAATTCCCCCAGCGAAACCATAGTCGCCTGGGTTTGATTCAAAGCCAAAATCTTCAAACTAAAATTTGCTTGCAATTGTTCCAATTCCCTTGTCCAATTGCCATTTAGATATTGAGAAATCGCTCGGGATTCATTAAGGGTAGCAGTATAGGGGGTAACACACAAATGCTTAGTACGATCTACACAACCAAAGGTAACTATATCAAACATTTTTAACATATTTCTTTCCACCAAATCAACTCTCTTATTTAACAATAAAATACCTGACATTAATTGATGGTTAATCTTTTCTTGTATATACATAGCGTCCGAGGTTTTTTGAACCACGGAATTGATAAAAGTAACTGTCTGAACTTGATTGGCCATAGCTACTCCTGCAGTAACAGCTGCAGCAGCAGACACTGCAATAGCCGTCACAATAGTTGCTGTAATGCCAAAATCCCTTTTCCGGCGAACCAGGGTGGCTAATGGGAAGTTCTTAGGATTGGCTTTTACAGGCAAAAACACAAAGGTAGGGATGCGCATAACAATCGCACCTGAATGGTAGAAATTCCAACATTGTGACAGAGAGCAATTATCCTTCTTGCAATCAACTGCAGTATTATTTGAACTCCCTGTAGTATTAAACAAAAGCCAGACAAAGGGAGGATCCAGGCAAACTCTGGTTTGCCGTAGAGTAGTATTATGTTTTTTCTCTACACTAGTTATATTAATTTCTTTAGAAGTGTGATTCATAATCCCTGTATAATTATTTAACATAATTATTCCAGAGCGAACAAATGTAGCAAATGGAGACAACTCAGTTATAGCTCCTCTGGAATTCATAAGTATCCATGGTGTAAAGGGTGATCCAACCTTTATCATAAGTTTTCTTTTAACCTTAAAATGGTTAAGATTCCTAAGAACCCATCCAGAATTATTGTAAAACTTATCATATCGTCCTCTGCAATCCACAAATTCAGGGGGATAGCTCAAATCATTACCAGAGCATCTAGGGACAGACCAAGAAAAAATATTATTACTAGTATGATTACTATTGCCAACCTGTGAATCACTATTATTAACCTTGCTAACCTGTACCCAATTGGGCGTTGTAAGGTTGCAACTGATCCCATAAGTGGTAACATTAACAGTATCATTGGAACCGAAATAGGAGCCAGATCCAGATTTAGCTCCAGATCTGACCTGAGGCAGGGCTACGCTAATGGCCTTTCTCAAAAAATTAGGGGTATCTTCTAAAAATGGATCTCTAGCTACAGTAAGATTCATAGCATCTAGCAAGATGCAGTCTGAGATAGAAGTGCTCTGATTTGTGGTAAAACATAAAGTTCCTGCTAGGGGCACTACAGTTTGATTAAATTTCTGTTCCTGAGCATCCACCTTTTTGCAAACTAAGTTCAATTGGCAACTATCAACAAAAAATTGTGGCAATATTGTGGACTCATTGTGAACAGGAATTGGAATGGGCCATGTACGGGCCACAGCCCAGAAATAAGATTCTTCAGATTCAACTGGAACCGGCAGGTTCACCAACAGGATCAGGAGCAGCAACATCTCCTTGCTCTTCGTCAGGCTGTTCCAGTGTTGTCACGATCCTTGTCAGTCTGGTAGGGATCCACACCAGATCTGGCCGATTCTGAGGAAAGACACAAACAGCTCCCCTGGACCTCTGTATCACAGGGTCCGGTCCATACCATTTGTTATCAATTACATCCTTCCATTTTACTAATTCTGTATTTCTGTGTCTGTGGTCCATATGTCTTTCCGCGGCTGAACAGCCATTGGAATCCAAGGTCAAAAAATTAAATGTAAAGAGAGCGAGAGATATTCTATCTCGCGGGGATGCGCCCTCGGCTATTCCCCCTTTTTGTTTTTGAAGCAATTCCTTAATGGTGCGGTTAGCCCTTTCCACGATGCCTTGTCCTTGTGGATTATAGGGCAAACCAGTAGTATGATTAATTTCAAAAATAGAGCAGAACTGTTGAAAACTTTTAGAGGCATATGCCGGGCCATTATCAGTTTTTAAAGAATAAGGCTTGCCCCAAGCAGCCCAGGCTTCTAGGCAATGGGTCCTTACGTTAAGGACCTTTTCACCACATAACGGGGTGGCATGTATAACACCTGAACAAGTGTCCACAGAAACATGCAAATATTTTTGTTTGCCAAATTCTGAAACATGAGTAACATCCATCTGCCAAAGGGTAAGTGGCTTTAACCCACGTGGATTAACCCCAATATGAGGCGGATGATGAAAGATCACACAGGAGGAACATTGTTTAACTATCTCACGCGCTTGGTCGCGAGTAATATTAAACTTAAGGCGAAGGGTATTTGCAGGCACATGAAACTTTCTATGAAATTGTTCAGCCGATTGCATAGGATCCAGGGCAACTAAAGCCATTTCCCTGGTAGCCCTATCAACCATATCATTAGCTTCAGTCATAGGTCCAGGAAGACCGGAATGAGCTCTAATATGACCGATAAAAAATGGTTTAGCACGTTGAATTATACAATTCTGAATTTGTAATAACAAAGATGCAACCATGCTACTAGGTTTAACATATGCAGCCACTTCCAGATGTTTTACAGCATTAACTACATAGCATGAATCAGAATACAAATTAAAAGGCTGATGGGGAAAGGCCTTAAAGACCTCCAACACTACTTGACACTCCACGACTTGGGGTGCTCCAGAGCGAAATTTCAGAGTAACAGGCGGGGAGCCATATACCATATAGGCTCCAATTCCAGTTTTGGACCCATCAGTAAAAATAGTCAAGCCATTATTCAAAGGAGAAGCACTGGTAATCTTTGGAAAATATACAACATTCTGTGCCATAAAGGACAGCAATTTATCAGACGGATAATGATTATCAATAACGCCTGAATATGAGGAAATCAATACGGCCCAATCATCAGTAGTCCCTGTCAAAACTTCAATTTGATCTTTGGTATAGGGCAATATTAACTTCTCTGGCATTTTTCCAAAGGTGGTCAAGCTGAACTTCACTCCCAATAATGCCTGTTGTGCCACTAAATCAGGATAATAGCTTAACGTGCGTGAACCAAGTGTATGACCATGTATCCACCAAATCGGGCCTGTCTGCCACAATACTCCAGTAGGATGACCAACAGTGCGCAGAATGCAAAGCAATAATGGTTGTTCTGGATCAAACCGAAGAACCTGCGCTTGTTCTATGGCCTTTTCCACTATCTTTAATGCTTCTTTTCCCTTGGGTGTAAGCTCTCTAGGTGACGTTACATCAGGATTTCCTTCTAATATTGAGAACAACGGCTGCAAAGCTTCACGGGTAATGGGGAGATATCCTCTCAGCCAATTTATATCTCCGAGCAATTTTTGAAAATCATTTAAAGTGCGTAAATGTGATGTGCGAATGCAAATTTTTTGTGGAAAAATCTGTTTTGGGGTAACATGGGCTCCTAAAAACTCTATAATACTTGTCTTTTGAATCTTATCGGCGGCAATAATCAGCCCCTTTTGTTTTAAGGATGCCTCCAGGGCAACTAATGCCCGTTCTAGCATATGCTCTTGTTTTGCTGCCAATAGGATATCATCCATGTAATGGATCAGCCTAACTTTTGGAAAACTACGTCTCACTGGTTGTAACGCCTGATTCACGTATAGCTGGCACATGGTGGGACTGTTGGCCATACCCTGTGGTAAAACCTTCCATTGATAGCGTTCATCAGGCTGTTCATGATTTATAGAAGGAACAGTAAATGCAAAACGATGTTTATCTAAAACATGCAAGGGTATAGAAAAGAAGCAATCCTTAACATCTATGGCAAAAACAGGCCAATCTCTTGGTAAAGCACTTAAAAGAGGCAACCCTCTTTGGACAGATACCATGAGTTGCATTTGTGCATTAACTGCTCTAAGGTCATGCAGCAGCCTCCATTTTCCTGACTTCTTTTTTATGATGAAAATAGGAGAATTCCAAGGAGACACAGAAGGTTCAATATGACCAAGCTGAAGTTGTTCTTTAACTAATATGTGTGCGGCCTGGAGCTTTTCCATAGACAGGGGCCACTGAGGCACCCAAACGGGTGTATCTGTGCCCCAGGGGATGCGTAACGCATCATCAGTGGCCCCTAGGAAAAACCCAAGCCCTTCCGATCAGATTTGGGAGTGGGCAACACGGGATCACTTCGTCCTTGAAGGCGAGCCCCCAGCCCTTTTCCTGGTACAAAGCCTTGTGCCTTCATGACATCTTTACTCACTTGAGAATAATCATTGGTAATTATCAATTTTAATTGTTGTTGTACATCCCTTCCCCATAAATTTAAAGGAAGGTCTATGACAAAAGGCTGAAAAATGCCTTGACTGTGTTCCATCCTCCAATGCAATTGCTTAGCACTCATATCTGGAGTATTTTGATATCCTAGACCCTGTAAGGTTTGTGCAGCCGTCTGTAACGGCCACCTCTTCGGCCAATCCTGTTTACGCATCACACTTCTGTCCGCTCCGGTATCCAATAGGCCCGTAAAGAGCTTTCCTTCTATTTCTAGGGTACACATGGGGCGATCATCAAGTCCTATAGACAAGCATGCTAGTTCAACCCCAGAGGAGCCGAACCCTCGCTTGCCCCTCTCTTTCTCATAAGAGGGAAATTTTTCATGGTCTGATCGAAGAATTAACAATTGTGCAATACGATCTCCGGGTGCAATCGAAATGATGCCAAACGGAGAATGACACATTACCTTAATAATGCCTTTGTAGTCAGGGTCGATCACTCCAGGTAGCACTAATAACCCTCTAAGAGTACTAGAGGATCTTCCTAAAACTAATCCCACTGTTCCTTCCTCTAGAGGTCCTGACATATCTGTGTCTATAGCTTGAACACCCATACTCTGAGTCAGTACCAATCCGGTGGTGGCACGGAGGTCCAACCCTGCGGAGCCTGTGGTGGCCCTTCTGATGACTGGGGTGGTCTCATGTTTGGCTCCTGAATTGCCCCATAAATTCTCGGGCCCTGGGGTAGTGGGCCCTTCTGCCCGTTTTTTGACATGGCTGATGTTGCATTAGGTATGGGCTGTCCATTGATATCCTTTACGGATCGACACTCATTTGCCCAGTGTTTTCCCTTTTTGCACCGCGGGCATGTGCCCGGCTGTCTCTGACCTTGGCTCTTTTTATGTGTGCCTTGGGGGCAATTTTTTCGTACATGCCCCGGCTTCCCGCAATTAAAGCAGGTACCTGATCTTCCCTGCCCCCTGGAGACTGCTAGCATAGCAGCCGCTAGGCCAGCATTAGTTAGAGGGCCGCCTATCTCTCGGCAGGCCTTAAGCCAAGCATCCAGTCCTTTATTTTTCCACGGCATGATGGCTCTCTTACATTCTTTAGTAGCCTGTTCAAACACTAACTGCTGAACCAGAGGCATAGCTTCTTCCGCCTCACCGAAAACTTTTCCTGCAGCTTCCATCATGCGAGCCACAAACTCCGAAAAAGGTTCAGTAGGGCCTTGAATAATTTTAGTAAGGTTGCCCGTCACTTCACCTCTTTTTGGTATCATTTTCCATGCTCTTGTGTAAATTTCATTAATTTGTTGATATACCTCCACTGGATAGGCTGTTTGATTAGCCGTCCATTGCCCTTGCCCTAATAACATGTCTGCATTCCAGGGAGCTCGATTTGGCGTTTGCGCATTTACTCGAGCCTGAGTGTGAGCAGCTTCTACCACTATAGATCTATAATCTAGATATTGACCTGTAGAAAGGCATGCTCTAGCAATTTCCCACCAATCTGTTGGTGTCATAGCTCTGGTGGTCAACCGAGTCAGTAATGTGCGGGTATACTGCGCATTAGCTCCATAAGTCTTTGCCGCTTCCACTAAATCTTTTAACTCTTTATAAGGGACTGGCTCATGATATCTTTGTTGATTTTGATCCTCAAAAACAGGAAATACCACCACTGAAGGTGGATAATGCACAGCTAACTGCGCAAGAGTGCCCCTGTCGATGAAATGGCAGCTACTCTTGGGCTGCACGTAAGGAGGGGGAAACTCTCTAGTAGGCACTTTTAGAGCTGGCCCATATCTCTCCTCCTCATAACGTGCATCTTCCTCCTCTAAGCTCTCCTCCTCTGCCTCTACCAGCTCTTCTTCAGCCAGCCGCAAGGCTGCGAATTCATCCAGCACCGGATATAGGGGAGGTGCTGAAGGTTTATTTATCTTAGGATCCTCTTTTTCTTTTATATCTTTCTTTTCTCCTTTTTTGTTCCTTATTACCGTGCACTTTTCTTCTGTATCCTCCTCTGTCTTTGAACCTGCTTCTGAAAGGCTGTCCTGGTGTCTTGCCAACATTTTCCTTCCTTCTCTTAACTCCTCTACATTTTTTCCGTCTTTTAAACAGGAGTGTACTAATCTCCAAAAAGGATAAGTCCCCTTCTTTAATTGCCCCTGTTCCTTTGCTGCCTCCAAATCTTTGCCTAGCTTTCTCCAGCAATGCAGATTTAGATCCCCAGACACCGCAAACCACGGCGCCATGCGATCAATATCCCCGACAATCACCTTTATGGTGGATTTCGAGATTTTCAATCCTCTCTCCTGTAGTAACCGCTGTATGGGATCTACAAAATCGCATACACTGGAGACAGACTGATCGTTGCCCATCTTTGCTCACTTTTCTACAAGAGGCTTACAAAAGGGCAGAAAAATCGCCTTATCTGCTACGGATTTACTTTCACTTTAGATGTTACAGCAGAGACACTCCTCTCCTGGTCTATGACAACGGATAAAAATGCAAAAGGCATAAACCACTACAGCAAAAACAACCACTGCTAGTGCAAACCACAAAGGACTAATTCCTCCAAGAAGCATACCTAAGGATACTTACCGGCGCCGACCGCTTCGTGTGTAGAGTTCTGAATCCTCTTCGACCCCCGCGTGTGTCCGCCGAAGTTCCCGGGTTTCGGCACCAGCTGCGGCGAGCGAACCCTGACCAGCAGGGAAAGATCACCACCGACACAGGATTCTTCTCTGATCACACTTTAATGAAGCGCTGCTTGGTTGAGGGAGAGCTGGAAGCAGGGGGCTCCGAGCCGGGCTGGGTGGCGGCTTATATAGAGGAGGACGGGGCGTGTCTACTGATTAGGTGACGTGGCAGAAAAGGATTGGTGGAAACCTGTTGCCAGGCAGATGTGGCGCGAAAAGTTCGCGCCACATACTTGTTTACTTTAGCCCTCGGCGCCATCTTGTAATGGCGAATGTAAGTGCGGCCGCCACAACGGAGGTAGTAAAAGTAGGAAAGAGATGAGACAAGATGAGCCATTTTGCATGGGCAATAGAGCCTACAGGGACAAGATGTCAAATGTGCTGGTTGGTGACTGACTCTTGGAAGATATAATTGAATTCTCACTGTTTTAGCATAATGGATACTAAGTAGAAACTTAGAAGGATGGACAGGAAAGACTGACTGGATGGTGGAAAGGATAAAGAACAAGATGGGGTGTTGGGGCAGCTGGCCCAATCCCTGCATTTAGGGGCGTGGCTGCCCCAGGGGAGAGAGGTACCCTTAAAAAGAACCAGGTTGGGGATAGCCGCCCTGTTTTTTCCCCCGTTTGACTCTCTGCTTCGCTGGAGCTTTGGTTTTGTAAGTGTATCCCACTCTCTCCTTTTATTAAAACTGATTTATTCTAAAAGGACTATTTTTGTTTTTTTCCAAATTCCTCCGACCCCGCTACACTTGGTGCCCTCCACGTGGGGCTCCCCCCCTTCTTTTTTTTTTTTTCCTTAGAACCCCAGGGGCAGTAGCCGCCAGGGACCACTCTTACCCCACAGTCTGCTGCGGTCGGCAGATTTCTACTAGCAATTCGCAGGCGGGCTGACCCGGCTTAATTTTAATTCAGCGGATTGAGCCGGGCCACGCACCCCTTTTTATTCCCACGCCTCCATATGGAGAACGCCCGCGGCTGAACACCGTGGCCTCCTCTGCTGCTGCCCGCCTGGCCTGCCGCTCTGCTCTGCTCAGGAGCTGTTTGCCTGCGCTTGCTTAGGCTGAGAACGCAGATCCTCTGATTTCTCCAAGCCCGTTCAGAGCCCTGCCCCAAGGTATCACCGTGTGCCGGTCCAGAGCTCCGGACCCCACCGCTGCCCTGCCGCTCCAGCTCCGTCTGTCACAGGAGAGCCCCGAGCCACCCCCTTCCTTTCTCCAGGGGCCTGCAGCCTCCAACTGGTTATTATGACGTCATGTTTTTGTAGCGCTAATATTTGGCCTGTTTTTTGGTACCAATTGCACAGAACACTTTTGAATAGTTCACATTTTTGACAACATTCTGGCCGGATTTCCTCACAATATTCAGAGGCTAGACACATTCTTCCTAGATGAAATGTTACCCTGGGTATTTTACCATCATTTGCTTTCACAGCACCCCCTGAGAAGAAAAGTCGCCCCTATGTCAGCTGGAACCAATCTTAAATGATGACGCCCCCCCCTCCCAACAAAGTTTACCCTCAGGTTTAGGGACACTAATTGGTGGCTGGTATAGGGTTGAGGGGTTGAGTAAGGCTTTATATGGACTCAGGGGTATAAACTATGTATATGTATATATTTATTTAAAAAAGAGGGGGAGGGATTAACTGGTGGTCTGAAGGAATAATTGATTTTTGTGAGTTATTGTTTTTTGAAAACTATATGGGTGTTGATTCTTGTATATTGATATACTGAACATTGTATGAGAGTATGATCCTATCTCTGTTTGAAACAATTGTTATATTGACATTGTATACCATATTGCAATGTACATCTCTACCTCTGATATTATTTATGTAATGACATTGTTTATTATATTGCAATGTACATTTCTACCTCAGATATTATTTATGTAATGACCCTGTTTACATTTGGAAATCATTGTCTCCATTTATTGCACAGTTGTCTATTCTATTAGTCATACAGTTAGATAAGTGTTGAGAATTATATGTTTGTCATATTTATATTTAGGATAATCAGGTTTTTTAGACACATAGAGGTTGTATTTAGTATAGATAGCATAATCTTTGACCTCTTTGAAGAGCTGTAGAACATGGCCTTTAATCTAACCTAGAGTTTTGTATTTATGAGACACAATCACTCCTGGCAACAATGCTCTACTCCCGAGAGAACATTGAGCACCAAAGACACTCCACTGGGAGTTTGTCTTCTTCTTGGCAGAACTGGCCTTTGGGCAAAGAAAAGCCCATACCTCCACTACTGACTAAGCTACAAAATATCCGTAAGTGGATAAAATAGAATTGTCTTATCTTGCCAAGACAGGATAGGATAGTTCTACTAAAGGTTCCTTGCCGTTGTATAATGGTATGTCAGGTTATATCAGGCCTCAGCCAAAGTTGGTTGCCTCAACATTGCTAACAAGATTTCGTGTGGTTGCCCAGGTAGTCAATTGTCTCTGTCTTCTGTTGCACATTTTGGAAGTTTCTCGTTTGTGCTTCCTGGTTGCTTTAGTAATATTACTTCCCTTCTCAGATCTTTGATGGGGTTAAAGATTAGATAATTGTAGCTACCTTCTATATTATTTAGACTTCCTGAAGTAGAATGTTTAGTAAAATTTTTGTTATATGTTCCTCGCCTAATATTGTTTACTTCTTGTAATTTTATATGATCTATTCCCATTGTATATAGTTGTATTTGGTTTCTGAATCTGCCTTATTTAGACAAAAGGGGGAGATGTTGAGGCAGCTGGCCCAATCCCTGCGTTCAGGGGCTTGGCTGCCCCAGGGGAGAGAGGTACCCTTCAAAAGAACAGGGTTGGGGATAGCCGCCCTGTTTTTTCCCGTTTGACTCTCTGCTTCGCTGGAGCTTTGGTTTTGTAAGTGTATCCCACTCTCTCCTTTTATTAAAACTGATTTATTCTAAAAGGACTATTTTTGGTTATTTCCAAATTCCTCCGACCCCGCTACAATGGGGAAGGAAGGAAGAGAAAGGAGGAGTGATTGAGTAAAACAACAAAGAGCACAATTCAGAGAGGATTACCTCTAGACTCCGGGGTTAGAGAAGATTTTAAGGTGGTTTTTTTTTTACACTTTTCTACATACTACTTTTGAATTAAGAAATAGTTAAATATAAGTTTCCTTACACTTCATAGAAATTGAGAAAGAAAACTCAATAAAAATACTTCTAGAACTGGCAGAGAGCAAGGGAGAGCTATAAAATGCCTGGAGACTGTTGGCAAGAAGGTACATATTGTTTTATTTCCTTGAAGAAATCACACCCACATTCATGGGCTCTTACTGCTTCACATATGTGCCTGTTAAAGAGGAAAGCTACTGCTGAGCACACCTGCAGATACATACATACATACACACACATACATACATACATACATACATACATACATACTGCTGCTCATACATAGAGAACTGCTGATGCACATAATAGAAGAACAAGGCTATGACACACATGTGTGGAAATTCTACTGCTGTACATACATGGAGAGGTACTTCTGCTGCATATGCATGCAGCAAAGTTGCTGAAGTGTGTCCTTGCAGGAGGGTTACTGTAGTACACACTAGCATCAAGAATCAAGATTGCTGCTGTGATGTTTTATATATATATATATATATATATATACACACACACACACACACACACACAGGAATGCTACTGCATGCATATATACTAGAACTCAAATGTTTTACATTCGTGACAAAACACAACTGATATGTACATATGTAAAGACTTGACTCCTCTGGATGTACGCACTGATGCTATTGCTTTGCAGTTATATGTGACTACTACTGTATAGATATGTAGAAACACTATTGTTGTGAGTACAATACAATTTAAATTAAGCATAGGCTCAAAATACCATTATTGTATAATTTAATGCAGATACTCTACATTTGTACAAACATGAAAGATCTAGACTGGAGTACAAGTACATAGGAACTCAACTGCTTCACATATGTGCAGAAACCCAACTGCTATGTCAACCTTAAAATTGGATTTCATGATAAGGAATCTTATAGGACACTGATTTAATATGTTAAAATGCTTGTAAACATTGAGAATAATTTTAGAGACTGAAAGAAATGATTCTGGTACAATTTGAAGTAAGTGGTTATAGACATTCCTCTCTAAAAGCCTAGAGTTCACTGAGAAAATTAAAAGGCAATAAACATTTAGATCTTCTCATTTACGGAGCATGCTTCTGGACAATTGAGGTGATGCTCTGCAAGCACTTAAAGAAGCATAACACTTGCCAAAGCACCAGTGTTGTGTAACTGTGGGTCGCATTTCATTATTTATGCTGTTTTTCCTTAGGTCAATTTTCTGGTGGATTTTCCTGGTATATGTGTGTGTGTGTGTGTGTGTGTGTGTGTGTGTGTGTGTGTGAAAGAGAGAGAGAGAAAGAGAGAGAGAGAGAGAGATTGTATGCATTTTAAAGGGAATATTATCTGACAGATGAAACTTTGTCTTTAGAACAATAATTTATGAATGTAGAAAGAACAATTTTAAAAGGATGGACTGGGATTTAATTTTTTGACTTTCCCCTTTTTACTAAATTTTCTTTGTATATAATATAGTATAGATTCATGACTTGAGGTACACCCATCTGTAGTTAAATAGTTTAGATAGAGCAAGGGAAAAATTACTCTTACAGTTAGTAATAGGACTTGTGATAGCTATTCATGGATTTTGATTTGACCTCTTCAAAAATATTAGCTAAAATTCAAAAATCAAAGCATATTTGGGGGATTTTGCTTATTTGAATTATGTAGATCCACTTCTAATCTTTTTTTTTTTTGAGGTAGAAACATCTCTCAAGCAAGACAACATCAAGCCAGTAGCCTTTTTAAACTCAGAATAAAACAATGATATGGAGAATATATATACATAGGTGAAGGCATTAAAGAGTCCTTTTCCACATATCAGATTGTTTGCTAAATATTTATTGTTCTGTTGAAGGTAAGATTGTGCTTCAGAAAGGACCAACAGTTGTTCTGTAGCAATAGCTGAAAAAATTATTTGCATTGTGTCTATAAAGTTGTTATTTGAAATAGGTTTTATCATAAATTACTAAAAGAATCTAAACAGAGATACCTTTGTGTGCATGTGTGTATGTGTGTGTGTTCCTGTGAATGTGTGCATGTTGAGGGAGGCCTAGAGCATGAGACATTTAATCTCAGGGCCATGGATTTTGGGCCCATGTTGGGCGCCAATTTGTTGAGGGAGGCTTCATGTTTGTTCCAGGCTGCTAAGACCCGAAATAACCACGTAGAAACTATATTATTTAAATCACTGCTTGGCCAATCACTTTAAGTTTATTTATGACTAACTCATATCCTAAGCTAATCCATTTCTACTATTTGATATTTTACCATGAAGCCTGTGACCTACCCACAGAGTCCAAGCGCATCTGTCTCTGGATGTGGCTCCATGGCTTCTCACTAACTCTGCCTTCTTTATCTCAGCATTGAGTTCAGTTTTCCCACCTCGCTCTATTCTGCTAAACCACTGTCCAAAACAGATGTATTCATTAACCAATGAAAACAACACAGAGACAGAAGGACTTCCACACCATGTGCACATGGGCATATGTGTGCACACTTATGTGTATGCTTGTGCAAGTATATATTGTTATATATGGTTCAGTAGCTACTGAAGGATGTTTCCTCCTGTCACTCTCTACCTTTCTCTTTGAAACTGTGTCTCCCACTGAATATCCAGCTATACTCCAGTCATCTCTGGGGAATCTGCCTTTCTGAACTCTTCCAGCCCTACTGTGAGTGATATGCTTTACACTGTGGTTTTTCTGTGAACATTGTGGATCCACTGAGGCCCTCATGCTTGAGCAACTGTGACTTTATGCACTGAACCATCCCATCAGCCTTTGAAACTAAACTTTCCTAGCTTAAGTTTTCTTGTACAGGGTTTTGCGTTTCATGCTGATTCTTGGTGAATTCTTGGATTATGTGTTCCTTTATAAATTTTTTTCTTGACAATTTTCCTCCTTATATACTATTCATGATCTTTCTTAATGTCATGCTCACATTTTAGTGGCAATTTTTCTTTTCATAAAGGGATGATTCTCTTCTGCATTGACTACATTGCTGAAATAAAAGTTAATAAGTCTACAAAATTAGTGAATTTTGATCTAGCCAGGGCTCCAAAAGTCTAATGTTAATGGCTTTTTCTTTCCCAAACAAAGCTATTACTAACTTTAACTTTAGTCATCCAATTCTACAGTTAAATATTTTAGATAGAGCAAGGGAAAAATTACTCTTATAGTTGGTAACAGGACTCGTGATATCTATTCATGGATTTCAATTTAACCTCATCCAAAATATTAGCTAAAATTCAAAAATGGAAAGCATATTTTGGGGATTTTGCTTATTTGAAGTATGTAGATCCACTTTTAATCTGTTTGTTTGAGGCAGGAAGATACATGCCTTTAATCTGAATCTTTGAGTTTAGAACACATATGTCTTTAATCTGGTCCTTTAGGTGGGAAGACACACCTTTAATTTAAACCATACCTTCTCCTGGAAACCTATATAAACATATGGAAGAAATAAGCTTTTACCCCATGCCTTGCTAGCAAGTACATTCCTCCATTGGCATTTGAGTCTTCTTCTTCAGGTTTCCAGCATATACTGAAGATCAGTTGAGGCATCTAATCTTGTTAACTGAGCAAGAACTGAATTCTTGGACTTTTTGTTCATAGCCAGCCATTGTTGATTTACCTAGACCACAGTCTGTAAGTAATTCTAATAACCCTCCTTTCTATATATAGAGAGATTTATTCTACAAGTTCTGTAGTCTTGAGAACCTGAACTAATACAGGACTCTTCTCTAGAATATTTGGTTAAATAATCACAAGATAAAATATTGTTCTGCATGGGAATCAGGGATGTAGATGGTTGCTCTTGCTTAACAGTTATGTCAGACCTCAGCTGAATATTTCAAAGATGTTTTCAATGATTCATTTTTTCCTTCACAATTTTATGTGTCAGAATTTAGATGATGGTCAGTTCTATCCTGTGCCATGAAGTTATAGAGAAGTTTAAACGGAGAATACAGACATCAGGAGCAGCTTCAAATACATGATATTCAGAGTCCTGCACAATGTATAAAGATATAGTTCTTATTTGGAAAATAGAAAGAAACTTTCCTTAAAGGTAATAAATCTTAAATTTTCTTCATCTCATTTTTTCTTTTTACTTGTGGTACCCTTTATTTGCTAATTAATACTTTTCTAGTTAAATAAAATAAATAGCATTTATAATTTCTAGCATAAACTTTGACATTTATCTTGATAGTATATAATACCAGTTTCAACCATAGAGCCCTAGAAACTCACATGATAAATCACTGAAACTAGACTATACACATGAAATGTTTCACACACACTTTTCACTTTTCCTGGCACAATGGATGACATACATGATTTTTTCTTGTTTTTGAAAATTTTATTTTATTTTATTACACACACACACACACACAAACACACCATAGCCTATGCATAAAGGTCAGAGGAAAACCTGCAAAAGTTGATTATTTTCTTCTACCATGTAAATCTCAAGATAAAACTCAGTAAATTGGGAGCATGGGAACCTTGGGAGAGGGTTGAAGGGGAGTGAAAAGGCAAGGAGGGGAGCAGAGAAAAATGTAGAGCTCAATAAAAATCAATAAAAAAATACAAAAAGAGAAAGAAAAGGAAAGAATAACTCAGGTTGTCTTGGCAGCAAAACCTTTACCTGCGTATGCTTAGCCTTTGTCCCAACACTTTTCTTTGACTGACATACACATTTTCTTCCAATGACTTCTGTTTTTACTTTGTTAATGAGTAGAGTGACAGAAAAGGGGGCGGTTGTTGTGTCTCCTTTATCTTCCATGCCACAATTTCATGGTTATTGTGGGCTAATGGATAGACTAACACAAGTATAGAAAGATATGATATTTTCTCTGCGTTTATTTTTATTTCTTAAAGTGCCATCACCTTACTTCGGCATTTGAAACAATTTCTATTGAAAACACAGCATGGCATCTTATGTATACTAATAACCATGTGGGCAGAAAATCCATAGAGTTTCTGTAACTGCAGTGTTCTGTGGGTTCAATAGAATACTATATTCACTGGGTGTGAGGGATGGTGCCTGTGGGAAAATGGCAAGGATAGCATTACTTGGGTTAACACATACTCCACTCTCCCATCAGAAGATGTTATTTTTCTATTTATTTTACATCCTGTCTGCAGTTTCTTCTTCCTTTTGCCCATTCTCCCATCTCTGCACCATGAGTCCACTCTACTTCCACTTATTTTCAGAAAAGGACAAGCCTCCAATGGATACCAACAAAACATGGTATATCAAGTTGCTGTAAGATTAAGCAAAGTAGGCAGCTGATTTAGGAGTGTCTATAACATTTAGTAAGATAAGATGGGCTTGGCAGAGATAACAGAATAGCTTACCAAGGGGCTAGAGAATTGGGTGGAGCCCACTACTGTTATAAGATGGTAGAGAGAGGGTTGGGCTGAGAAAATTATTGCAGCCAGCAAAGTATTTTCCCAATCTGTATGAGTTCCTGACTTTGATTCCCAGAACTCACATAAAGAGTTATACATGATGGCACATACTTATCTCAAGGCTGTGAACTTGAAATAGGCAGTTTCCTGAGACACTCTGGCTCATTCCAGTAAAAGACCTTGTCTCCAAAATGGAGGAGAAGGGGCAGGGAGAAACAGAAAGCCAGAGGCTGTACTCTAGCTTACACACAGACTCGGACACTTAACATATACATGCAAACACACATGCTACAGTTTATACATACAAACTCACATACATAAATACAAGCAGCAAAGAGTGACCTGAGCTGCATTGGTACTAAGTGTTAGAGCTGTGGTTCTTAAGGTGGGAGTGTCTTTCTACCCTATGGGACATCTGTAGGGCAGGGGCAAAACAGACATATGCCTGTAGTTAACAAACCACAAAGTGTCTGCTAGTTACAGCTCCTGGGAGGACAAGAATAGAGTCTAAACTATAAAAGGAAATATCTTGACATTCTTTATGTGTGTATATATAAAGAAAGATGTATAATTTATTCTGCTTTATATGAAAATTTTCTATTTATTTCTCTTTCTACATCTCATTTGGAAGTCTCAGAAAGACATTTCTTTCAATAAATCATCTAATTTCATATGATCCAAATATAGGTTGGTATACTTTTGTGGAGGATATTTTAAAATATTTATTTAGGTAATAATTTAAATATAAGGCTAAATATTTCACTAAAAAGAAATAAAATAGAAAACATTAAATACAATATTTTTTCCATTAGCAATTGTTTCAGTCCACTAAATCATTTAAAGACAGAGTATCACACAATGTGTTTTCTGTATGTGGTGTTATGTGTCATTACGGATGGAAGTATTGAGAGGTAGAAATGGCTCAGCAGTTATGAGTAGATGTTGCTCTTTTGAAGGATCTGGTTCTGGTTTCCAGCCCTCATTTTGTCAGAGTGCATTACATAGTATTTTTAAAATATTTTTTAATTTTGTAGGTGAGTATTGTGTCTATACATTTTAAATCCTCTCTTCTCATGTCAACTCCTCCCATGTCTACCTTTCTCTTTTCAAATTATTGACCTATTTCTTTTCACAAAAACAGTCATACACACACACACACACACACACACACATACACACACACACACATACACAAATCACTAAATGAATCCAGCAGAGAGAGAGAGAGTATTTAGAATTAACATTTAAAATTAGATGATTAGATAACCTACTGAACCTACTGAAATCTTCTGTGTGGATTATATTTCTTTCTTTCTCTCAATAGTCATTAGTTGCCTGTAACTCTTCATTTAGGGTAGGGCTTGTGAAGTTTCCCTGATTTAGGTTGCCATGTCAACCATTATTGTCATTATGTATATCTTGTTTAAGTGAATATATTGTTGAAATTTTATGGATACAACTTCCTAATCATATATAGAAGACACTATCTTGCATCTTTCATCTTCATCACAAGATCCCTTCCAGTTGATGATCAAAAGAATCCAAGATACTCCCCAGACAATCAAGGCTATTGCCATTGCCTTTGGCTGCCTCCTAGAACTTGAAGGTCAGCTTGAAGACCCTATTGCTGAAGATATCACACACTCTGAGCACATGATTTGAAGGAAATCAAGATGAAACCGAAATGGAAGCTTCCTCCATGAGAACTGACTCTCATAATACCATAGGTATGATGCAAATTACCAACGGAGAAAAAATAAGTAGTCCTTCACGATTGCATACCCTGTGAACCAACCAATGACTGTCCTGGAATGATACCCTCAATGATGCAACAGTGACACTTGAATCCTGGATGGCAGATCAACAGCATCTAATTGGACTTAACACCCACTCAACAGAAGGTCATTCTTTCCTGGTAATATAAATTAAGCCAATTACCAATAGCTTATGAAGTAACGAACTCTGGAAGAATGCTTATTACTATCACTATCCTAAACCAGTCTATCTGAATTCTAAAGATTTATTCTTATGCTCACAGATGAGTGTAACCTTTATCCCTCATCAAGCACTATTTTTTAGTAACAAATAAAGTTTATTACAGAAACCCACAACTGGTCAAATTCCACAGGCCACATGATGCGCACACAACTCCAATAGGTACATCTGCAAAGCAACTCCTACACCTGGGGCTTGGAGAATATCATGGACAAGAAACACTTTAAATTTAAGCTTAATGCTTTGTATTTTTGTTTAGGGTATAGTCAACCGAAAGTTAACACATTCTAGGCAGGGATAGATAGTACTTATCTGTATATCTTAGATTCTGAAGTCCAGAAGGCCAGCCACTTCCATATACACCACAACAGCATTTTAAAATGAAATCCATCATAGATTAATTTATTAAGGAATGAGCATGACCATGTTTCAACAAAATGTTAGTTACAGAAACTGGTAGTAGGCAAAATTTAGCAGTTACCTTCTGGTGTTTTAATACTCTGTCTTACCAAACCAAGATGCAGATAATAGACCACAGCCAAAAACATTAAAAAGAGCTTCATTTGAAAGCATTTTATATGACCACTTATTTTTCTCAGAAACTTAGGAAGTTTAACTTTTTTTTTTTTTCCTCATGGTTTATTTTTTTTTATATTTAAAAATTTCCATCTCCTTCCCTCCTCCTCCCCCCTCCCTCCCCTCCTTCTCCCCCTTCTCTCCCCTCCTTCTCCCCCTTCCCTCCCCTCCCCTCCACCCATACCTCCCCTCCCTCCCTCTCAAGGCCAAGGAAGTTTAACTTTTAAAGTATTTGAAATTTCATCTATTAACATTATCAATTTTTAACAAAAGTATCTTAGATTTGTCTTAATCCATATTATGGCATGCATATAGAAAGTATACCTGGTGCACATTTGCACAGATATACACATACTTGTACATACACTCAAATTTACACATTATTTTAAAAAATAAAAAGATACCAAAATTTATTTCCATGCACCTTTATACACAAGCATAAAACCACTTAAAAGCAAATTTATGTTTTTCATTTACAATAGAATATACACCAATAAATTTAACAGAAGTTGTATAAAACTTCTATAGTAAAACTACAAATCATTTTTAAAATTAATTTCAGTATTTTATTTCCTAGAATAAAAGATCCAAAATTGAGATGATGATGCTCCCTGTTGATATGCATATTCAAACCAGTCCTGAGCATAATTACAAAAGGAATCATTGCAAAAGTCAAGAAGCTGCATATAAATCCCATGTGAAAGTACTAGGACCGGAGTGAGCCAAAGTTTGAAAACAGATTTGGAGGATGCACATGCCTCAATCCCAAACCTATTTGTGATGCAACAGGAAACATGCCTAAGAACAAACATACATGATCAAAGTGTTTTGGAATTGCTTTTGGGGTTGTGTGTGTTGTGTGCTTGTGCATGTACTATATATACATACATGTACTATATATAGCATGTGTTGGGCATATGCATGCAATGGTATGCACATGGTCAGAGTACAAATTTGTGGAATTGGTTCTCTCTTCTACCTTTACATGTGTTCTGGGGTGGAACTCAGGTTGCCAGGTTTGGGTGACATGTACCTTGACAGCCGAGCCTTCTCACCAGCCTCTTTTTGATTAGGGAATCAAATCAACTTAAAGGGGAAGGAAGATTCCTGACCCACAGTCTCACATTTGGTGTAAAATTTAATTAGAAGTGTCTAATAATTGACCATAGCACTCATGGAAAAAATCATTTGTGCAAATCCTTATGCCTTTGGTTTAGATCATGCTTTCTTAGATATTGACATCAAAAGTACAGAAAGAAAGGAACAAAAGGGAAATAGATAAATTGGACTAAATGAAAAATTATAAAATATTTTTTAAAAATAATATAAAACACATAATAGTAAAAGCATTTGAAAGATGTATATGTAGCATGGTTCTAGAATCTAAAAGTACAATAAAGCCTTGCATCTCAAGATGGAAATATTTTTCTAATGGATGAATACTTTTGCAAACTATTTCTCCATAGATCATGAGCATATGAGAAGATGCTTAGCAGTTGTCAGGTAACTGTGATTTGAAATGCACAACAACAACACTTCACACAGAGATTGGCCACAGTGAAACCAGAAGATACCTGTGGGTCTAGTAGAGTATGCCCAGTGTTTTCAGAGCCAGTCGTCAGGGAAGCAGCTTCCAAGCCCATTTCAGCTCAGTCTCTTCAGCTTGTGCACCCAGAGTGTGTGGTGTCTTCAGAATTAAGATATCTAATATGCCACTCCAAAGGGGTATCAATCCACAAGTTGAGAACTGCTAGTTTATGAAATCATTGTAACGTGAGTGATGTGGGATTACCCTCTGTATGCTGTGGATACCACTGGTTAATAAAAGACTGCTTTGGACATATAGCAGGCAGAACTTAGCTAGGCAGGGAAAACTAAACTGAATTATGGGAGAAGGAAGATGGAGAAAGAGAGAAGCCATGTAGCCCTGCTTGAGACAGGCACTGGAACTTTACCTGGTAAGCCACAGCCTCGTGGTGATACACAGATTACTATAAATGGGTTAAATTAAGATGTGACAGTTAGTCAAAATGAAGCTAGAGCTAATTGGCCATGCAGTGATTTAATTAATACAATTTCTGTGTGATTATTTCAGGGCTGAGCAGCCGGAAACCAACAAGCTGCCATTATCAAAACACATGAGAACAAGACAATGAGTTTATTGATTCTCTTAACCTGTATCTAAGTGTCACAACATGACAAAGGAATCACACAGGGGAGCGTATAGAGAAACTGTGTTCAACTAGGAGTAGGGTCATTACCTGTTTGTCTCCTAAAAGTCCATGGATAAGAAAGTTTCAAGACATCATTGGCTAAAAAAGTGTCATTCATTTCAGAGACTTAAGAGTAGTGAAGACAGAAGTCAAAGAGTCACGCTAATAATCTGGCTGTGACGTCATGTAGACAATAGCGAATATTTTAAAAATCAAGGATTTTGTGTTTTGTCTTTGTTCATGTGTATATGTGAGTATTTGCGTGTGTGTGCAAGTGCTGTGGAGGCTAGAATATGGTGTCATTTCCCCTGGAGCTGGAGGTACAGGCTCTTGTCCTGTTAGGAAGCAACATGTTGCTCAGAAAGAACAGGGCTAAATTTAAACTGCTGAGGCAACTCTCCAGCCCCTTCCCCAAATAAATTTCTTTGGGCCATATAGATAATAAACTATGGTACTTCAGTTTAAGTGCACAGCACATTGGTGAATTTTGGTGTGTGCACAGCCCAGGGTGTTTTCATCGCTTCCCAAATCCTCTCAGTCCCTTCTCAGTTCTCAGCTGTTGCTGCAGCCGTCAGTGATTGGCTTGCTTTCATTCTTCATAGGGTCGAATTTTACAGAATTTCTTGCAAAGAAAATAATTCAATCTGTGCTATTTTATAGCTTCCCTCTCTCTCTTTTTCTCTCTCTCCCTCCCTCTCTCTCTCTCTCTTTCTCTCTCTCTGTGTGTTTCAGCCAACATGATTCTGAGATGCATTTACCTTTTTCCTCAATCTATCTCTTGTGCTGTTGAGTATGCAGAATGCAAAAATTATTTGAGAAATATTTTAAGTGAGGTAAGGTAGAGATTATAAAACCATACACAGATAATCCTTTTGGAACTAGATTATTCTGATGTAATACATTACAACCACAGCTTCCCCTCCCGACCCTCCTCCCAGATCAGATCCCCCCACCTTCCCTCTCCACAGATGTACTCACCCTCCATCTCCCTTCATGAAAGAGCAGAACTCCTAGAGACAACAAACATGTCAAAATAGCACAAGGTGACCCAGGCCCACCTGAGTTCTCATGGACCAGACAGGTAGAAGAGGCCCACAGAACTGCCTTGGACCTCATGGCCTGGTGAGAGCATCCACAGGCCCGTCTGATGCCTTGCCATGCTGGGTGGCTAGGCATCATTAGGATGAGCAAATACATGGTGGAGAAATGGGAAAGAAGGAGAAGCAGGCAGGTCCATGTACTGTGGGAAGAGGCAGAACTGAGGAAGGGAAGGAGAAGGCTAATATGGGTAGCCTGCTTGCCACCAAGGCCGTTGGTGATGTCAAGGGTCGAGGGCAGCCAATGGCCAAGTCTGGGTCAGTGATCCTACCCCAGTTATTGTCTGTGTTATAAGCTACCTTATGGGGTGACTTCTGGTGCAGTCCAAACATGTTGGGTTTGTGTGTTCCAGCATAGGGGTGTCAGGATTAGAACTTAAGTAGGAGGAACAGAGATCTGAAAGAAATACAGAGACATGGGATAGTACTGGGAGGGCAACTCAGTGGATGCTGAATACTGAATTTGTCTACATTTATTTTCCAAACACTTTTATACCCCAATACAAAAGGGGGGAAGAAGGCAAGAGACTGCTTTAACAAGACATAAAGGACAACTAGAACAGTTACTTGTTTCAATACTTGAGATATCAAGCCATTATTTCCTGAGTAAATTATTTGATGTTTGGGTCAGGAATGCACAGTGAATCACACCCTAGACCAAATAGCCTGTAGGAAGCCACTGGCTATGTCAAACCTCCTATTTTAAATGAAGGCATATAGGAGTAAGCTTGAATTCTCTGACCACTGATCAGGGTGGAATGGACCCACCTCTATGGGCCATCTTCATGTCTAAAACACCAAGCAACCACACACTATGTCAGGATATCTTGTCTTTTAGCCACATCTGTTGCTAACAACTTTCAAAGAACAAGGACAAACTCGAAATCTCTGTCCTGCAGACAAAGTGGAACAGGCTCACATCTATGTGTTTTTCGACAGGTCTATGTGACATCTCTGGTTCATGTTGCCACTTAAGGCCATGCAGGAATGCCCAAGGTCTGGGCCCCTACCCATGTCCATGTTTATGTCTGGGAGCCACGCTACCACAGGGGCCAGACCTATCTGAGTGGCTGTGCTGCCACCTGGTGCCATGGTGACATCCTGCCCAAAGGCCATATATGCATTCTGCTGCAGCTGGCATCTGTGTTGATCTCTGTGGCCCATGTTACCTAAAGAGGCCATTTGAACAAAGTGTGTTGAAATCCAAGGATTATGCTGAGATGGCCCCACCCTTCACTGGCCCTTGGAGAGCTGAATCTACCTCTATGTTTGTAACTCCTGTGACACCTAGTCTATTATGTGCCACGAGGAAGAAGAGAGACAACACTTGTGGCTTCTAAAGATTTTAATAATTCACCATGTAAGTGGGTCACTGATGGTTCAAGGCTGCAGGACAAGGACCCATGAACCTTGTTTCTCCTGACAGCCCTGAGCAGAGGGAGAAGCAGGGTTTATGAGAATAAAATTCACAAACATTTATTGCCAAATTACAGTTACAGTTTCCCCCAATAGGGATTAGAGATTAGGGCTTCCTTGAGTGTTCCATCCTTGTCAATCAATATGTAATGGAATGCTTTTAGTACAACCAGATTCATTTGCTTCCTCTGTTGTTAGGAACAGCCATAATGTTTCTAGAGAACTAAAGATGCATAATGACTTGGTCAGCCATTGGAAAATTCTTAATTTACCTAGGGCTTGGGAACCTGAACTTTATTTCATCCTACAGGTAAAATGGAGTCTAAAGTCAAGATGGCAGTACTCAGGACAAGGAATTTTACCGGTTCCCTTCAGTTTTCAGAATGTCCTAGGCCTCGGGGTTTCTCATTCCTTTATTATGGGGTTCTGTAGTCTCTGCCCTATCACTTGATGCTAATCCACTCAAAACTAAGAAGAAATTATAAGGGATCTATGAATCCTATCTACCATATCATCATCTCCCACAGTATGCTTGAATATACTCTGAGGTTAGAGACCTAATCTACCTACTTCCTTCTTGGCATCTGAGAGCAGAACATAACAAGGAAGAGCAATCTCAAAGTTGTTATTGATGATCCAGCTGAAAGAATGCTAAGGTCACAGAAGTCATTTACATATTGCCACTAAATAAGAAAATCAGCACAGATGCTAACCACCATCATATAGTATGACAGAATACGAGGCAGTGAGAAAAGCAAGACAAGTGAAGAGTGTGAAAAAAAAAAAAAACAGGGAACATGAAAACATGACTGACAAGGATTTGGAGGGGTTGCTATAAATAGATGACCCAGACTTCAAAAGGGCTGACTGCTGAAAGCTTGCATCTCGGGGAAATGTCTTCACTTATACAAGCAAGAGTGATGGTCTGCTTGGCAACTTCAATTGCTGATTCTTCAAGAGAATAATTATCACAGAGTTGCTGTCAAGGATTGTTTTCACAATTATTCTGTGCAGTACAGAGAATAGTCTAAGCTAGTTGTTCTTTCAATTTGAGTGTGGTAACATGTATATTGTAGAGAAAAGTGAAAGAATAAATAGTTGGTAGCTGATAGAAGCAACAGATAAAAAGCAAAGCATCATTAAATCTGGTACTTAGAACAACCAGCAGAATCAGCTAGAGTAGCCCAGTTGAGAGAGCAAAGAAGCTAACCTCATTAAATTAGGGACTTACAAATAGAAATCAACTGGAGAAAGCCTGTTGGGGCATCCATTTAGACTTAGAGATAGAATCAAAGGTATAGTAGAATATGCTCTGTGATGAAACTTCCACATGAAGATCAGATAGAAGCCAATAGTTGACATCATCTCTGCTATGCTTTATTGATAGCCATGGGAGGCCTATCCCTCTCTAAACAGAAATAGAGGGGGAGTAGGTTGAGGATGCTAAAAGGGAGAGATAATGGAAAGAGAGGGGGGAAAACTTTGTTTAGGATGTAAAATGAAAATTTAATTAAATAAAAAATAGTTGACATCATCATATCAGACGCTTACAATGTCCATCAGAAACCGACAGATAAAATTAAACCATATACATGCAGTTCTCAAATGAGATTTTTTTCCATGGATGAATTTCTTAAGGCAGAAATTCTGAGTTCCCATCCCAACACAGCATCTTTTTTTTTTCCAAAAATAACACTCACAGAGTCTCATTATGCACGGAACTCACAAATCTCTGACTTACCTTTCTTTCTTTTTTCCTTTTTATCAAACCAGATATTCTCATACAATGTATCCTGATTACAGTTTTCCCTCCATCTACTCCTCCCAGTCCCTCCCTTCTTTCCTTCTCATCCAGATCCATCCCCTTTCTGCCTCACATTAGAAAGCAAACAGGCTTTTAAGGAATAATGATTAAATAAAATAAAACAATTACTAGCAAATCAGAACTAGACAAAACAAAGAGGAGGAAAAGAGTTCAAAAAGGGGGCAAGATTCAGAGATTTCTCATTGCCTCACTCAGGAATCCCAAATATATATATATATATATATATATATATATATATATATATATATATATATATGTTTGTATATGCATATAACATGTAGGGTAAAAGGAGAGAAGAAAAAAATAAATGAAATTTTAAAATAATGAGATTTTTTTTAAAGAAAAAACAGCCCTTACTTGATATTACAACACAAGGAACTTTGAACAATAGCATTGATTGGTCTTCTGTTGGTCATCTACTAATGGGATGCAGCCTGTGCTTAAGAATAATTTGTTTACCCAGTGAGACTCTCCTGAAAGAAAACAAATTTTAATTTGCAAGTGGTTATCAATTAGAGATCTTCTGATTTAGGGATGATGCCTGTGTCCACTTATTCTTTCAGCTCTGGGGCCCTATCTGGTACAGATCCATGTAGGCCTTGTGAATGCTTTCTCAGTCTCTTTGAGTTCATATGTGCATTGATCCCTTTGGTTTAGAGGGCCTTTAGACTCCTATATACTTTCTGTTTCCTCTTATGTTGAGATGCTTGAGAATGAAGGGAGGAATTCAGCAGAGATTTCTCATTTAGGGTTGAGTATCCCAAGGTCCTTCTGTGTCTGCATAAATCTGGATATGAGTCTGTATTTATTCTCATATTACTGCAGAAGTAAACTTCTCTGATGATGACTGAGCAAAGTATTAGCAAGTGTCAGTATGAAAAGTATGTGCCAAGGTGTTTTTATGTCATGTGATAGGCAAAAGCAACCCTTCCATCTGTTTTTGAGGCCACAGTGTTTTTAGTACCCTTAACTACTTACTGGTTTTCCCTTTCATTATATAGTCAGGAACCTAGATGACTTAGAACAAGAGGTTTGAAGGACATGGCATAAACATGCTTGAGTCTAAAGTGAGATAATCTCACTTCCAGAGCAATCTTCCTGGTGAGATCACAAAACACACAGTAATTTGAAAATATAATGTCCATTGCAAAACTTCTAGTATTTTTCCATTAATACATAGGAGAAATAAGAGGCTGAGCTTTGGAAAGTAACTTTGGAGGGTTGTATAAAACAAGCTTCCTGGCTTGAGAAAGTCCTTGCTGTTTTCTGCCTGGCTCTCTGGTTGTTCTGTATAGTTCTCAACTGGCAATGTTCCCCCATTATCTGTGTAGGATTCTCAGAGCTTACCTGCCACACAGAGGCATGCTTTCAACACCTTTACCACCTCAGAGATCTGACACCCACACACACGCGCGCGCGCGCACACACACACACACACACACACACACACACACACACACACACACACATTGCCCTGCTGTGGCTAAAGGGAATATCCTTCAAAAAGAAATTGAATGTTCTTTTCTCCTATAGGATCCAACTAGGGAAAGGGAGCATAAATATAAAATGAGTAGCACTTATTCCCTCACCTTTAATCCATTTACTTCAGGGAGCTAAGTTTCTTTTCATGTGGAGTCTTGCAGTGAAGGGACAATATTGTGTGTATAGAAATGGTCTGTGGGGTTTTCATCTCACTGGGAATCAAAGGTGGTAAAGGTCAAAGAACAAAGAAAAGGCCTGGAGAATTCTTCCTATACTCTTTGCAGTGTGGTAGCAGCTACTGAAAAGAGAGACAATTCCACAAGTCATTCTGAGCAAACCAACACTGAGCTTGATAGCAATACTCAGCACTCAGCTAATTTGCTAGCACAAGAGTGTTTTCCGTAGGCCTGAGTTGTCATTATTAAATAAATTTTGCTCGGATAATGGTCAGGATGCCTACCATAAGCATAAAAGCTCTCTTATTTAATTAATGAATCTATGACATAAGCAATATTATCTTTCTAGATTACAAATGCGTGTGAGGCCTAAGGAAATGAAATAGCATGCTGAAGCCAAGACAGCCAGAATTCAGTGATAAAAGAATCATAAGGGTTTGGCTTCTTTCATTTGGAACGTGGATTCTTAAGCTCATTATATAATCATTCACTGTACCATTGTTTTTGTAGAAGTATTGACTGTAACTGTGAAAAATGCAAATAGTTTCTAGAAAACTCAGTGACGTACATTATCAAGGAAAAGGAACAAGTACAATGTATGAAAATTCTCATTACTCATCTCTCTTTTCCCTTGGCATGCTTTCATTGAAGATGGAATGAATACCATGGTAATTAAAGTCCAAGTGTATTTACTTCTGAAATTTAGAGGAGGCATAATAAGAAACCAGAGACTTGAAATATAATTACCATAATTCTTATAATAAAATCTTTAAATAATATTATGCCAAATATTATAGACCTGTGATTGTAAAGCTTCAACCAGTTAACTTTCCGTCACTTTCAGTCCCATCTCAGTTAAGCAAATTTATTTGGTTATCATTTTGGAGGCCTCAGTCTATGTCTGCTGTCTCCTTGACATTGGGCCTGTACCGAGATATCAAATTATGCCAGACATGTGCAATTGTACTCTTGTCTAGAGAGTAAAGTAGGAAGAAGAAAGGGCCAGAACACCATTATCCACTTAATGAGATGTGGTCTGTGAACTAAAATGATACAACTGGGTTGCACATATCTTTTTTCTGGAACTGTGTCTCAAACGCAGAATCTCAAGCATACTAGGCGAGCACTCTACTACTGTTATACAACCCAGCACTGAGCACCAAGTCTTAGAGGTTCCAGTATTAACTAATAACACTATACCAAGGGTTTGTAGGGATAGTAGTTTTGTTTTTAGCCCCACAGATCTGAATAATCACACAAAAGCTTTATTAATTGCAACATTTTTTGGCCAATGTCTCAGGTGTATTCCTAGCAAGCTTTATATCTTAAATTAATCCACTTCTATTTATTTGTGTAACACTATGAGGTTGTGGCTGGTAATGTTTTGGTGTCTTTCTCCTTTGAAGGTTACATGGTATCTTCCTGACTCTGGCTTCTTTCTTCCTTCATTCAGTTTAGATTTCCCACCTACCTATATTTTGCCCTGCCATTGGCCACAGGAACTTCTTTATTAACCAATGGTAATAAAATATATTCATAGCATAAAGAGGGGCATCCCATATCATCTCCCCTTTTCTGTCTAAACAGAAAGGAAGGTTTAAACTTCAACATAGAAAACTTGAATAAAACAAAACAGGTATCAAACAAGAATTACAGTTACAATATTTCTTTGTGAGTCCTTCTATGGTGATTGAAAGTTTTGCTGAGTATAGTGGTCTGGGCTAGCATCCGAGGTCTCTTAATGTCTGCATAACACTTGACCATGACCTTCTTTGATTGTCTCCAATGAGAAGACAGGTGTATTTCTGATAGGTCTGCCTTTATATGTCACTTGGCCTTTTTCCTTTGCAGCTCTTAATATTCTTTCTTTACGCTCTATGTTTTTTGTTTTGATTATTATGTGGTGAGGGGACTTTGTTTTTGATGCAGCCTACTTGGTGTTCTGTAAGTTTCTTGTATCTTCATAGGCATGCCTTTCTTTAGGTTGGGAAAGTTTCCTTTTATGATTTTGTTAAATATATTTTCTGTGAATTTGAGTTGGCTTTCTTCTCCTCCTTCTATACCTATTATTCTTATGTTTGGCCTTTTTATGGTATCCCATATTTCGTGGATATTTTGGGTTAAACTTTTGTTAGATTTAATGCTTTTTTTGACTGATGAGTCTATTTCCTCTATTTTATCTTCATAGCTTGAGATTCTCTCTTCGATCTCTTGTATTCTGCTGTTCATGCTTGTGTTTGTGGTTCCTGATCATTTTTTCATGATTTCTGTTTCTATAATTTCCTTGGCTTGTGTTTTCTTTATTGTCTCTATTTCAGTTTTCAAGGCTTGAATAGTTTCTTTCATATGTTTGATTGTTTTTTCTTGGTTTTCTTTAAGGGATTTACTGATGTTTTCCAATTTTTTTGTTTGTCTTTTCCTCCATTTCTTTGAAGAAATTTCTCATTTCCTCTTTAAGAGTTTCAAACATTCCCATGAAGTTATTTTTTAGGTCATTTTTTTCTGCTTCATCTATATGTAGTTGTTCAAGTTTTCCAGTTGTAGGGTCTTTAGGTTTTACTGGAGTGGTGTTGCATGTGTTCTTACCTTTTCTACTCATCTTATCCTCTAGTACATATGGTTGGGGCTGTCTATGATTCTGTTGATAAATTTTCTAGGTGCCAGTGAATCCAAGGCTTAGATGGTTGTTCCTCGTGGTACAGTCCGTGCCATGGTTCTAGTTACCCTGTTGGTCACTCCGTGTTCCTGGATATTGCCCAGTGCTCCCTGGCTTTGCTCTGTTCCTTTGGATTTTGCTGTCTCAGGCTTGCTGTAGCCTAGGTTGTTGGCTCATACCTGTTTCTGTAAATCTTGGTCTGGATCTGTTCCTGCATAGGTCCTTGGCTTGGGGTTGGTCCTGCAAAGGTCTCTGGCTCCAGTCTAATCCCTTGGAGTTCCTAGGCTTGGGTGCATCCAGACCTGCAGAGGACCTAGCTTAGGCTTACTCTCTGAGAAGTCCCAGACTCATGCTCAGACCAGCAGAAGTTTCTGGTTCCTGCCTATTCCCTTTGATGTCCCAGACCAACAACTGGTCCCACAGAAGTCCTGGCTCAGGCCTACTCCCTCTGAGGTCCCAGACTCACACCTAGACCTCTGGTTCCTGCTTACTCCCTTAGAGGTCCCTTCCCTCAGTTTTCTTGTGCTTCAGCTGTGTTAGCTTGTTCAGGTATTGTTGTCATAGAATAATAGGTCTCTCATCGTGCCATATGGCCCCTTCTGTTGTTGATGGTGTACTTACACTGACATTTAGGCATTGGGCTTTTGGATGGCTATATGTCTTGTTATATATTCCCATTTTTGTCGTCATTTGTTGGGTGCTTTGTTCCTCACTTTCTGTTTCCTCTCTGGTCTCCTGGTATAAGTGGTTAGGGTTTCTGATTATTAACAATATTCAGGTCAAGAATGGTATCTCCAGTGGGGTTTTGCACCCTGAAAGACCTCCGAGGTTTTGGATACCAACATTGCCTCTTCTGTTCGAAGAGTATGTCTTGTCTCTGGGGTTCTGGGTAACTACTTAGCCTCTGATACTCCTAGTAAGTGATGTCCTCCAGTACAGCAGAAATTTTCTACCAAGTTTGTGGACTGGGGTATGGATGTCATGGGAGTGGGTGGAGATGGAGACTGTTGTATCATGTTTACTGAGTGTTAACTATTTGTGGGTAGTGTCCCTAGATTCTTGTGTTTCTAGCTCTGACCTGGCCTCCAGCAAAGCAAAAGTCTTTTGTCTGAATTGTTTTCTAGAATACATAGCCCTTGGGAGGGGTGCAGTCTAGCATTGTTAGGTGAACTTTAGGGGTGTTAGCAGGTGGTACCTGGGGGTCCCAGAAATAGTCTGGCCTCTAATAAAGTTGCTGGAGGTGCGAACCTGGATATGGAGTCTGGGACTGAATAGTATGTGAGAGAGATATTTTTTATTGATTTTTATTGAGCTGTTATTCTTAAAAGAATTTTCAGGCTATTTTTTCTGAAATTATATTTCAGGTCCATTTGATATTCCTCAGAAAAATTATGTTTCAGTTGTCCCTCCCTGTAATAAGAAGAATTATACATTTGATACATTAACTCTAATAGATAAAGTTCCTGGAACAGCTACTTTTTACTTTTGTCATGCATTCAGGGACTGTGCACTCTCTTAGTTCTAGACTATGAGGCTTAAAGGGCAAGAACACTGTAGTTCATTTCTTCTCTTCCACTTACACCATCCCTCTCTCAGTGGTGGGACTGTGAGCTCAGTGTTTGCTTGGTGGTAATTGAAATTGAGGATTTAGAGGTTATACTGGTTTGAAGTTGTGTTGTACCACAGTAATCTAACCTGAGAAATTTACACAACAGAAACTTAGAACCTCTGCATCAGAGAGGTGAATGTCAGCAGAGTTGTCTGAGAATCTTTGAACCTCCTTTCTCTTTTTTTAGGGTTTTTGTGGCATAGTGGCATTAAAATTGTTGTCTGGTATCTGTCTGTATCTTCACATTTTCTTTCACCCCATCTATGTCTTGTCCTAACTCTTTCTTTATAAGAACACCAGTCATAATAGAGACAAACACTATGTAATTTTTTTCTTTACATCATTATTGATGTCTTTGGTCTTACTGGTCCTAGAACTTCTGCCTCTGCAGACTAGCTCAGTCAAAGAGATGGGAAAAATCCTGCTATATCTTGGCTTTGCACTGCAAACTAACCAATCAGGAGTACTCCTGGGAGGGACCTCTATCTGAGTTTTCACACTAAGTTTTGGACCTCTGTTCCAGCCCCTCAGTGTCCAGTGATTAGTACACCAGCATATGTGGATCTACCCAAATAATTGCAGACAGTCACTCCTAACCTTACTCAGTCTGCACCAATCTCATGCCATGTACATCACAGTGAAGAACTACACTCAAGCTTTCCCTAGACTTTTCTGTGCCTTACTTCCCAGTATAGCAATGTCCTATGTCCTGCTTCTACAGCACCCTGAGTAGGGAGTACAAAATTCTTTACAATTAGCTTTTGAAAACCAGGCAATAGTGGCACATGCCTTTAATCCCAGCACTGGGGAGGCAGAGGCAGGCAGATCTCTGTGAGTCTGAGGTCAGCCTGGGCTACAAGACTGGTTCCAGGATAGGCTCCAAAGCTGCAACCCTGTTTCAAAAAACCAAAACCAAAACCAAAATCAAAAGCTGTTGGTCTCAAAATCCCCAAATTCCACTGCCCAGGTATTTATTCCCTGTCCTTTTGCATAGTGTGGAATGGAGGGTCCTCTCACTCATCTGGTTTTAGAGAACTATTTATACACCGAGGCACAGCTGTTGACAGAACTACCATAGAAATCAGTCATCATTGTTTTTGTAGTGAATATGATTGTCCAATTATAATTGTCCATAATATGAAATTTTCTACTGTCATTTGGTATTTTTACTGTGTCATATTTTTAAGCCACTGTGATGTTGAGGAAAGGATGTATTATCATTGCTTAGACCAATGGTCCTCGATACCTAGTGCTCATTTGTGGGAGACTCTGTGTTTACGTTTGTGCTTTCAGGATTCACCAGGGAAGAAAGACTGCCACAAACATGTGAATTAGAAGGAAACACTATCTTTTTATGCCATATCCCATCATTGTTTGCCATATAATCAATCAACAAACTGTACCCCCTTGGATAGATCTGTTCCTTGACTTGTTTTTGTACTTCCTGTAAACTGAAAATTGCTGTCAGCATTGGTAAAGAATTGTAAATACCACCATGGACAGAGGAAAAATTGACAGCTTTGTAGCAGGGACTACCTGCCCTTGTATAGATAACATTTATCTACCTGCCTTACTACCCAAGCCAATCTAAGGCACAATGATAATTTGCTAACTACATTGTCATGTGACTAATTTCTTCTACTTAAATCTGTCCATCGATCAATAATCTTTCTATAGGAAATACATACTGAGAAAAGAATGTGGCTTGGAGCCTCCCATTAGTTAGCTTGCATTTTGTTTATCAAGGCCCTACCGAGTGAATCTTTTTCACAATTTCAAAACTGAAAATTGTTGGGAGCAGTGAGACCCCAGATCCTGAATGTCTTGTAATCCTTGATCTGAGTGCCTACAGCTGCTATGAGCATGAGACCTTCAGGAGTTCCTGATGGCACGAGAGTGGTTTCTGGTGGGTTTGGCTGGGGCGTGGCTATCTCTATATAATCTGCCCCTGAACACAATAAAGGGGGCATTCTTGGGGAATTCAAGGATGACCCATGTCATTGTCTCTCCATCTGTCTGTGATTGTGTATTTTAACCTCCTGCCCCTTGCCAGAATCTCGCGAACTGGGTAAAAGTGCACCGAACGCAGACAGCGGGCGCGGTGTGTGGCAGAAAATGCTCTTTCATTGCATTCAAACAGTACTACTGGCTCCAGATAAATATATTGAATTCTTTTTTCACCCTAATTAATAAAATTAATTTGGGTGTAAATCTTAACCCAGTATTTAATACTATTTAATAATATTAAATAGTTGTGATTTTTGTCTCAGAAAGGCCATGTAGAAGAAAAGTAAATTCTGAGTTCTATACTAATTGAAGCCTCTGTTAATTTTATTTACTCTGGTGTTAACTGTTCCCAGTTAGAACAGGCAGGCTCTGGGCTCTGCTTAACCCCAGGAGAGTTTTGATTTGACTTTACCTTTCCTTACCTAAATCGTCTTTATATTGACATTAAGGATGGCCTTTTGACTCAAAATAGTTACATGAAAGAAGAAACATATTAAACCTGATTTGTTTAATGATGAGGGAATAAAGCCTGACATTTTAGAGACATATTCGTTCCGAGAAAAGAGACTCTCTTAAGTGAAACATCGCTAATGTGCTTCTAAAAGGTCAACAATTTATCACCTTAGAACAGGTGGATCAGAGCCACTTGATCTGTGCTAATCAATTCCTTTTTTTCTCTAGTTTCTTGTTAAAAACCACTGCATGTAGAAATGTGCACAGAGAAATGCAGGGAGGTGGCGTATGAAAATGTAAGCATGGAAGTGTATTGTGGAGAAAGTATTAATATGTGAACCAAGGAAAGGTCGAGCTGAGTACATATAATCATGCAGTATTTGATGATGTGTGCATTGTGTTTGTTTGTTTGTCTTTTTCTTTTTCCTCTGTCAGAATTAACTGAGAAAGAAACATCTTTGCAAATGGAAGGAGGGCAGAATTTTGCCAAAGAAGATGTTAGACATAGCCAAGAAAACTTCTACTATTTCCTGATGTTCAACATCGGAAATTGCTGTGTGCACATTTGGAATCAATTATAGCCAAGGAGTATGTGAAGGACAGTAACTTCTGGAGAATTTAGAAAGAACAGTTTCCTTAGCCTCCTGCTGCTAAAGTCAAGGGTCATTTGAATGAATTAAAAACATGGTAAAAACCTAGAGTTGTCTGTACACCATGTGTGTTAGCACACCAACCTTCCAAGCAACTAATACTCACCGGGGGTATCAGATAGCACAACTCTCTTGACGTTCACAACCGCGTTCTGATTTTTAAAAGCTATTTTTCACAGAAACAATCTATATTTGGCATTCTATACCTACTCAAAAAACCTATGGCTGGACAGTTCATGGGTCTATTGGGTGCAGCTCATGGGTCTGGGGGGCATTTCATGGGTCTGGGGGCAGTTCATAGGTATATGGGGGCAGTTCATGGGTTTATGAGGAGGCAGGTTCATGGGTTGGGCAGACAGTGCTATTATTGTTTTCATAATGGGCATGTTGTCACACTACCTTTCAAATATTATAATTGTGCTCACAGGCAACTGGAATTCTCAACCTGAGGCAGAGGATCTCTCTTTTTTGTCATATGGTTTCAGTTAATGCAGACTCATACCTTATTAAAGTCCAATTTGTCTGTGTTTGTACACTACACACTCCATGCCTGTAGATATCATCTAAAATATCTTTCCCACTTCCCTGTCCTGAAGTATACCTTATTATACAGTCATTGTTTCAAGTCTTATATTTAAGTCCTTAATCTGTTTTACATTGATTTTTATAAGTGGTGGGAGATTTAGGTTGTTTCCATAGGTAAAATGAAGCAGGCATGGAGAGACAAGTCCTGCATGATCTCATTCATATATGGAGCACAAAACACTCAAGTTAGCAATTGAAAGTTTGGCTACCACAGGCAGGGAAAGTAGAAGGAAGTGGGGTGAAAAGCACAATGAGATAGAAGGAAATATTTTGTACAGTAGGTTGACCATGGATAATCATATTTCAATAAACTACAAAATGAGAGTTTGAATTAAAACAATGGCAAATATTGGAGAGACGTATTAGTGTCTTCCCTTTTTGCTTTGACCGATACAAGAAACAACTTAAGGGTATGAGTTCAGATCCCCAGAAGCCACAATAATGTCAAACATGGCCTTACATGCCTATGGCTCTAGCTCTGGCATGTGGAGAAAGCAGGATCAGTCATCCTAGCTATGAAAACTAGACAGCTCTAGATTCAGTATCAAAGGAGATACTCATAAACATCCAATGTTTTCTTTTGACTATGCAACACATACTCACTAGCATACATATACCAAGCATAAAACTCTCTCCCCCCTCTCTCTTTCTCTCACACACACACACTCACACACAAAACAGAGGAAGGAAGGAAGAAAGGAAAGAAAGAAAGAAGGAAGGAAGGAAGGAAGGAAGAAGAAGAAAGGAAAAGAAGGAAACAAAAGGATAAAAGTGAACTCAAAATAAGAGATGTTTGTTTTGACTCATGGCTTGAAGGATTCAGGTGATCACAGTGGTCAAGACATGGCAGCGGGGAATGGCCCATCCCTGTGGCAGCTGCAATGTGAGGCTGCCTGACCACATCAGTATGTATCAGGAAGGAGAAAAGAAAGAAGCAGGGCTGGCTTAAAATATCTCACATCCCTCCCCAGTGACCACCTTCTCCCAGTGAGGTACTGTCTTTTAAGGTCTTTACAGCCTTCCCAAACAGACAAAGTATTAAAACACATGAGCCTCTTGAGGACATTTTGCAAGCCATAGCAAGGATCTAGATTGAGTAAACTTGATTTAAACATTTTACACTATATGCATTATTAAAACAGCATAGCACATCAAATTATGTAATTATTTTCAGTGCTGTTAATGAAAACAGTTTAGCTTTTGATCTGAAACCAGTGGGAAAATGTAACTCAAGGCGAAGGGACTCAGGGTAATGAGAAACATAAAGGTGATTCCCAGTTGTCCACTTGCAACTAGAATGGTCATCCTGTTGCCTCTGGACCTTCATCTACACATTTTTTTTACCAACACATATTAATCATAGTGTTTCTGATATGTAGCCATTTGTTTATATTGTAGTTGCTATTAAATGTGATTTAAAGTAAAATAGGAGTTCTACAAAGAGATTTCAAATGTGTAAAAGCTCTGCTTTTGTTGAGAAAAATTGTATATTCTTGCTTTTATAGAGACTGCAGCGTAACAAGATAAGGAAATATAGCTTATCTCTTTCCTATTTCCTGCAAGTTTATTTACATAAACAAGAACTCATCAATTCTCTCCTGTGTATAAACGACTTAGCATTCTCTCTCATGGTATGATGGGTACCAACTCATTAATTATCCTGAAGCTTCTTGACTGTGATGAAAATTCCAATGATTATGTATATTTAGAGTATCATTGTCCTTTCTTTTTTTAAAAAAACTTTTTATTCATTATTTGTGGATTTACAATCATGCACCCGGTTCTCATTTGTGTTCCTGTCCCTTCATATCTACTCTGGCAACACCCCCAAAAATAAAATAAATTTTAAAGAAAAAATAAAAACAAAGTTTTGACATAAAAAATGTAGTGTGATATAAACAGAATTTTTTCTGTTGCACCCTGTCTCACAGCCACTTTTAAATAATCTCTCAGAGGTTTAATATTAATTTCAAAATGCTTGGTTGAATAGCTCAGGCTTACTACTAACTAGCTCTTACCTTTAAATCAACCCATTTTTATTAATCTCTGTTTGTCATGTTTTTCCTGTGTTCTAATATGTCTTGATCCTCCAGTGGCTGACTGGCATCTCTCCAGATCGCACACCTCCTCATCTGAGTTCTCAGTTTGATTTTTCCACCTAACCTTATCCTGCCTGGCTATTGGTCAAACAGTTTTTATTATTAACCAATGAGAGAAATACGTATTCACAGCATACACATCCCACAACAGTATGATCTAGTGAGTCACACGGTATACCCTTTAATCCATACATCTTTACTTATAAGTGTTAACTGCAATGAGCCATTGACCTGGTTCGAGGCCTCTGCTATTCCCTCAGTACTGGGCCCTCTCCAGGACTCCTATTGGATACCTAGTTGTTGTCTTGTGACATGAAAATTCTGAGGCATTGGATTTGCAGGTCTGGCCCTTTCACATGCTCAAGCTCATAGATGAGATGGATGTTGGATGGATCAACTCATAGCCCTGGTTCAGGGTATGTGTGGTATCTGGATGTTAGTCCACCAGTTTTCCCTCATGTTACCCCCAGGGTAAGCTCTCCAATAAGGCTACTACAAGTAGCTCACCCACTGCAGCAGGCAACAAGGAGCAGGGCAGTTCTCCTGCTCTCGTGTTCTCAGGGTTAGCTCACCCACTCCCCAAGCCACCATGACCAGCTCTATTATTATGTCTGGGCAAGGTGTGGAGCCCACTTTTCTGAGAACTGCAGTTGATGAGGTGTTAGGCCAGCTCTCCTGCTCTTATGTCCCAGAGGCTAGCTCTCCTGCCTGCTACAGGTAATAAGGGGTAAGGAAGGGATGGTATCCTTCCCTCACCCATGCTACATTATGGGAGATTGAGGTAGGTAGGATCAGCTCTCCTGTTCCCATGCCATCAGGGTGTCTCACCTATGTCCACACTACCAGGGCCAGTTCTACTTTTTATGCCCATGTAAGGTGCACGGCCTACTATCCCACTCACATGACCTAAGGACCAACTCTCCCACTTGCCACAGGTGGCAAGGGATGGGGGAATGAGGAGGACTTTTTCCCTTGCATACTTTACTAAATGACAAATGAGGGGTGGGACCAGAACTCCCATGTACTTTGATGGGGCCAGATCACATGCACCCCTATCAATAGCTCTATTAAGCTTCCCAGGCAAGATATAAGGTCCACTCTCCTGAGTGTTTTAGCCAGTGAGGAACAGGTTCAGTTCCCCCATTATCATCTTCCCAGGACCAGATTTCCTGCCTGCAATAGGTGCCTATGTGTTGTAGGAGGCGCGGGCTGCATCCCACCACCCGGCTAGCTTAACCCCCAAAATAACCATATAGAAATTGTATTAAATAAATCACTGCCTGGCCATTAGCTCTAGCCTCTTATTGGCTAACTTTTGCATCTTGATTCAACCCATTTCTAATAATCTGTATGTCACCACGAGGTCGTGGCTTACTGGGAGAGATTCTAAGCTATGTCAGTCTCAGGCCAGAGATTTGTGGCATCTGCCACACTTCCCTTCTTCCCAGAATTCTGTTCTGTCTACTCTACCCACTTAAGGGCTGCCCTATCAAAAGGCCAAGGAAGTCTCTTTATTCAACCAATGAAAGCAATACAAATAGAGAAGGACCTCCTATACCAGCTATGGGTGAGGGAATCATCTCTTTCTTTCCCACACCCACTGTGTGACAGACAGATTGTGGGGTTATCTCTCCTTGTACCCCCACTAACAGAGTCAGCTCCACTGTGCTGCCCAGAAGAGGCAGAGAACCTGATCCCCTGAGTAATGCAGTTGATGAGGGGCAGCACCAGTTTTCCCTAGTGCTGTAGCCTGTGAGGGATGGAGTCAACTCTGCAGCCCTATCCTCACCGTCCTCAGTGGTAAAAGAAGTCATGGACATCAACACACACTGAAGCTGTGGTAGAGCCACGGACCCAAACATGGCAGTTAACAATAACCCAAGCCCAAACAACACTGTGGCCCTGGGTGGCAGCACAGGCCAATTAGATATGAATGGTCCCAGAAGGAGCATGCGCCCCTTACACTAATTGAGCTCTAGGTAAAATTCCATGCCCCAGATGTCTAAGTGACGCTTGGAGACAATATGGGCCATGGATATCAACAACAATCCTGACTGTGGTTGAACCATAGATCCAGACATGGGCCTTGTCAACAGCCTGGGCCAGTATATCACCATGGCTCCAGTTGGTAGTGCAGGTCTTTCAGATAGGCACACAACCAGCAGATGCATGGCCCTTGAACACCAACTTCAAAAGAATTGTGATTCCAGGCTATTATCACCAGGCAGCAGCCCTCCCCATGAGTTTTGCAGAAATCCTAAATGTCTATTTGGGAAAATAACACACACACACACACACACACACACACACACACACACACACACATTTACTTATGTTTATAGAGAAGGGATAGCATGAGAGCTATCCTATCTGTAACAGGATGCAGTGTCTCAATCTAACTCTCCCTCCAAATATAGCTATGAAAGGTAAATAGAATAACAACAGAAGTGTGTGAAGTTGGGCAACTGTTAAGTAAGGTGGCATTTTGGTGGCAAGGTATTAGAAAAAATAGGTGGATAATTTGTCTCCATTTTGTTTGTCAGGACATTTTTCTAGTCTTAAATAATGCAGAGTCATGAGTCTCAGAGACAGAATAGCTGTAGTCTCTCAGAGGCTGAGCTTCTGTAGAGCATTTGATGAAAACATATCTGAAGAACTAAGGGAAGACTATCAGTTCCTGTGGAAGCCCAGAAGAAAAGTTCTGCATTCACAGTAGAAAAACAAAAACAAAAAAAATACAAAATACCCCCAAACCAAAAATCCACATTTTTATATACTTTCAGCAATTTTATGTGTAATTTTCAAATTCAAATAAGAAATTCAAGCACATTAGAAAAAATAAGAGAAAAAATACCACAGTGCATAACTACTCAGACAGTACAGGTATTAAATAATAATATGTTGCGCACTAAATGATATGGCATAGTATTTCAGAAAAATGTCAGTGGCATACAAAAATAAGTCAAAATCAGCTGCCACATTCCCAGCCATGATGATGATGCTGGGAGCAACTCTGAAGCTGGGAGCAACTCCCCAGTCATGTGCCTCCTTTTAGAAGTGTTGTCTTTGTCGTGGCGCTTTCTTTGCAACAAGAGAACAATGACTAAGACAGAAGTTGGTGCCAGGGACTGAGGTGTTTCTGTGACAGCCCTGACGATTCTGTTATTTGAAAAAAATATGGGAGACTTTGAAACTTAAGACTAGAAAAGTCGTTGAGTGCTCTAAGTAGGGCTTAATTAGGCATCCTAGTCAGAATACAGAAGACAGTAATGCTCATAGTGATTCAAATTATGGAGGTCTGGATCAAGAGGCTTCAGAGAGAAACACAGTAGTTAGTAGTAGTAGGTAGTAGTTAGTAGTAGTAGTTAGTAGTAGTAATAGTAGCAGTAGTAGTAGTAGTAGTGGGGCTACAGACCATTCTTGTGGAATTTTCACAAAGAATGTGGCTGGTTTCTACCCTTGTCTGAATAATAGGCCATAGGCTAAACTTAGTTTTGGATGATTGGCATTGGCAGAGAAGATTTTAAGAACGCTGAGTATGACTGTATCACGTAGCTATTAGTGATCACATACATGTGTATCTACAGTGGAAAGGAGTGAGGGTGACATAGGAATACAAACTGCATTGTTTGAGGAGAAAAGGAGTGACACACTGGGAAGAAACACTGTTGAAACTGTCATAAACTAGGGGGACTTTTGAAGGTAGATGAAATACATGTTACATTATGAGACATTGTAAGTCTATAGGGACCAGGGAGTGAAATGTGGTGATTTGAATGAAAATGCCCTTATAGGCTCATATATTTCCATATATGTACCCCAGTTGATGAACTATTCTGGAAAGATTAGGAGGTATGCCTTTTGTTGTTGTTGTTGTTGTTGTTGGAGATTTTTCCTTGGGATGGGCTTACCGGTTTCAAAAAACATTATCAAGCCCAGTCTCTCTTGCTTGTTTTCCCTCTCTCCCACCTCTCTCTGTCTTTTTTGATGCCTATCAATCAGACTATAACTCTCAGCTACTTCTTTTGCAGCATGGTTGCCTTCCTGCCACCAAGCTCTCTGTATTGATAGTGCTAGACTAACCCTCTAAATTCTCAACCAGCTCCCAATTACATGCTTTCTTTTAGTAAGAATTGCCTTGGTCATGATGTCTCTTCATAGTAATGGAACAGTAATTAAGACACATGACAAAAAGAAAGCAGGAAACAAAAATATTTATTGGAAACTACAGAAATAGAAAGTCTTCTATGAAGTGAAGTTGGAAAAGGTGACTGTTCCTAATTCATATATAAAGATAATTATAAATGGGCTTCTTCAAAATTTGAAATCTTTATAAAAACCCAGTTAGAAAATGAAAAGTAATGCTAGAGTCAGGGAAGACCCTCAGAGCACACACCTAATCAGCCAGGGAAGAAACTTCATGAGATATCAGTATCCATGAAGAGTGGAGTGCCACACCAAGGGTCATCCCATTACTTGGCAGCATCTCTGTCTCTCACAGTGTTTCTCCATTCATAATCTCAGAGACTGAAGCCTTTCAATGCAGATGAAGACATTCAGGACAGTATTCTCTCCTCCCAAACCAAGCTTAGCTCACAGCAAATACACCATTATACAACATACAGCAACCTCAACCTTGTACCTGGACCAGTGTTAAAGTGCCAGGCTGGAACTATATTGCCAAATGCTCTGTGCCAGAGATAAAACAGATGCAGCTCTCCACTGTAACCCCCCCCCCGCCAGATGCTGCCCTTGGTACAGTAATAGTAGCTGTCATTGGCAGTCAGAGCAGGTGTAGCGGTTAGTTGTGTGTCACTTCCAGAGTGTAATATAAATAGGACCAAACAGAGGGCTATACCCTTTAAGCAGTAGCTTAAACTCAGGAAGTGTTCTTGGTACCCTTCCAATTTCCTGAGCCTCAAGTTATTTCTCATTTTCTGAGATGGTTAACCATATGCACATATCTGTTCACCTGTTCAGGTGTACTTAAGATTTTTTTTTCAGTTTTGGCTGATTATAAACACAGCCTGCAGAAACATTCATGAACAGGTTTCTACACGAATATAGGTTTTTATTCATCTGAAATAAGTACCCAGGAACTGTGTGATTGTAAGGCAACACTTGATTTTGTAAGAGCCTGAAATCTGTTTGCCAAATATAGTGCATAATTTTATATTCCTATAGGCAATGGATATAATGCCAATTGCTGCACATCATCGTGAGTACGTAACACTGTTGGTGTTTTAGTCCAAATTCCAGCCATTCTCACTGATGTTCTTCTACAAATCACATCACGATTTCAATCGCGCTTCCCTAATGGTTCATGATATCAAATACTTTTTACCTATTTACTTTTCATAACATGTATCATCTTACGTGAGGGGAGATTTTTCTGTTTGAATCAAATATTCCTATTTGTATCAAGTGGGGCCTGCATTTTATATTCTTTATTTTTGCGTCACATTAAAACCTACATGTTAAATATTTTAAGTAAATAGTTCTGTCTGACTTTGTTTCATTCAGGTTTTTCCAAACTGAATTGTCCTTATACATTTCAGATTTCACATATAGTAAGTTATTATTTAATATAATAATTTTGAGTAATGCAATACAGCATAATTGGGTTAACTAAAATTTTCATGATTTTCTTTAAGTAAAAGTTGATAACTATGTTGCCTTATGGTAGAAATATATATATATATATATATATATATATATATATATATATATGACTAATCAAGAAATGTTGATTTCAAAATTTCATGGTCAATTGGGAAGAATAATCAGTCTTCAATTCAGAAAGCATTGATCATGAAAGGCTAAGGTTGGGCTTTGCTTGAAATTTTAAATAAGCAAAGTGACTGAATAGTTAATGTTGCCTTGGAGGAAATGTGGAGGACAGTCACGACATGATGTAAGGGTCTTCTTGAATGTGGATAAGGTAGAAAGTATACATAAGTAACCACTGTGAATATCCTAACAATCAGAATTAAATTTGTAGTAACAGATGGTTCCTTTTGAATGTGGAGTAATAAAAGCAGTTACTCCTGCCCTGTCTGAGCCTAAACCTGCAGAAACTGCATAGAAATAGATTGTAGAGCCATGGTGGAAGGAACTTGAAGAGTGATGGCACATACCCTGGTGGATAAAATACAGTTTGGTGAGTTGTCAAGGTACTTGCGCACTCAGTATGGTCTAATGGTAAATATGTAAACATGTCTGGAAAATGCATTAAAAAGTAGAGGATAGCTCTTCATCCAATTACCACAGGGCTGTTTCATTAAGATGTTTCTAACTGGCAATTATTTCAATCTCAGAGAAGCAAAATTCTACCTCCATCTTCTTGGAGTTCTGGATGCGCAGGAGAAGTACATGAGCTGACAGAAATAAGATCCTCTTATAAAGTGGTTTCCACATCGGAGCTTGCTCAAGTGCCCCAACCCATACGGCTGCTGGTTTGACTCAGAATTGTTAGTTGCATGACCTAGCCTCAGGAATCACAGCATCGTTGTCAGCACTACTGGTACCCTATTCATTAGGGAGGAGTACCATACAGCAACATACGTAACAAAATGAAGATAGCAGATGAGGAATGTTGGAACACTAGTGGAGACTCCTCCCTACTCTGGGATTTCTCCCCAGTGTGGGAAGTGGTGGCCCTTGGGAATGCAACCCAACCATTGCATTACAGCTTGCAATCTAGGGAGTGGAAACCAACACTTCTGAGCATCACTCAGAACATTGTATGTTGGCCCTTTAGTCCTGTATTGGAGTCATGTCCCTAGATTACGGTCCAGGTCAGGGAAAGGTCTCTGTGATTGACAGACTCAGTTGAAACATGGCACTTTGATGGAGAATCAGATTAAGTGATGATATTTTGTGGTAGCTTGACAGAGGCAATTGCATTTTGATCATATTATCCTCACACCACATTCCATATAACGCAGACTCAGGAAGTTTCTTGATTAGCAGATTTAACTGGAAATCCCTTCTCATTCCTTTCAGATTTAGACACTTTAAGGAATCATTTTATAAACTATCTATAATAAAAAGTCAACACTTTCTCTTGTATTTCTCAGCATGTATAATATTTTAAATGTCTGAATTGAAAGTTCCTATATAATTTTAAGGATTCACTGAAATATTTCAATGCTATCTTTTATTTTAATCATTTTTTCAAAATAAATAATTAGTTTTTCTTATTTATTTTAAAAATGGCTCGACAGGTTTTAAGGCTAAGTATGCTAAAACTGAATTAAGGTGATCTATGTTTTCTGTCTTAGATGAATTCTATAAAATAATCAGTTCAAGGACTACCTCTCATTGTTTATTACACAAAATTGTCTTAACATTTCAGTAAGAACTGTACATACATGTGTTAAACTAGGCCAATAATAATTCATTTAAATAATGATATCTCAAGCAACTCACTATATTTGTAAAGAAAATTGAAGTACTGCATTAACCATAATTCACTGTTAAATCAACAATTAAAATAATTACTGCCAATTTCTTTAAGGTCAGATATATCTGATTGTCTTAGTGTTCTATTACTGTGAAGGGACACCGTGAATACAGCAGGTCTTATAAAGGAAGCTGATTTACAGGTTCAGAGGTTTAGTCCATTATTGTCATGGTGGGAAGAATGGTGGCACACAGACAGGCATGGTACTGGAGAAATAGCTGAGAGTTCTACATCTGGATCAGCAAGCATCAGGAAGAGAGAGTGACACTGGGTCTGATTTGATCTTTGGAAGCCTCAAAGTTCACCCCAGTGACATACTTCTTCTATCAAGGCCACACCTACTCCATAAAAGCCACACCTCCAATAATGCCACTCCCTGTGAGTTTATGGTGCCATTTTCATAAAAACAGACACATTGATAGACATCTACTATGGAAGAGTAAATCCAAGGAAGGAAAGCTTGTATTTTGAGAAGATTTTAAAATTTTAAAAATTCACAAAGCATCCTGTATGTCGTGCCTGTATGATAGGTTTTTTTTTTTTAATATTTTGTGTAATTCACACATGCACATGAGTGTGCCTATTTGTCTTTGTGTATATAGCATGTGAGTTGACTCCACAGGTCAGAGGCCAGAAGGGGGCATCTGATCCTTGAGTTGGTGTTACATAGAGAGTTATGAGCTATCCAACATTGGTGACAGGACTAAGCTTGGGTCTTTTGTAAGAACATCAAGTGCTCATAACCACAGAGCTGCTATTCCAGCCACTGAAGATACCTTTAAACCCTCTTAATTTATAAACTAACTTGCAAGAGTTTAAAGCTGTCTAAGGCAGAGTAACAAAAGCTTATGTGGAAGACTATGTTTAAAGGCTTGTTATCACTATGAAGAAATACTAAAGGAATACAAGATGGTCCACAAAGGTTGATTTTATTAAATATTTACATTTACTCTAGTACTAGAATATTTCAGAAGATTCTGCGGAGTTTCTTGTATATTACTTAAAATACCTTGTTGTAATAACCCTGGACACTAGGGTTTACAATTCTACCAATTGTTTCATATACGTGTGACTATTCGCCATATGGTGAGTGGCATCAGCAAATCTCTTCAAAGAATGTATTTTCAAAAACTGCTTCTAGATAATTGATAAAGAATTTCTGGCTTCTCTAAAAATCAAATTAAGTTTACTATCATGAATTTAAAAGAACTGAAGAGAAGAATTATCCACAAGACATCTGTTTACCATAGCTTTTAAGTGCTGCTATCCTCAGGGGATTAAAGTCTTAAGTAATTAAAATACCTTACCACACAGAAACTCAGGTCTGGCACCTGTGCATAGAGAGAATGCCAACTTATATTGTGACTTCCGTTCTTACAGGTTTGATTTTCAACTTTGACTGACTTTGAATATTATTAATATATTTGCCCATAAGTAATTGTTTTAGAAATTGCTTCTCAGCAGCAGTTTAGAATCTCAAACTGTGTTGGTGACACTTAGCAAGAATATTGCTTTTATTGCTTCATTACACCCACTGGGCCATTTTTATTGTTGAATTTAATTGGTATGTGTTCATTTTTCCAAATAACACAAACACATCAGGGCAAATGTGTGTTAGCATTAGTGAAAAAATACCAGATGGCAGATGACAGTGAGCTTGGAGATAGCTCTGTATGCAGGGTCAGAATTCTAAATATCACTCAGAAAGCAGTACCTGTGCCTGCTGAACAAACAACAGGATCTTGACGAAGGATCCAAAACATCGTAAAATCATTTCTTTGGCCCTATACCTGTGTTTACTAACTTCTGTCGTTAATTGCCAAGCCAAATGACACTGAGCTATCTAAATGTGACTCATTAAAGTGATCCAAAGGGTCATATACAAAATGAGTTTCCAGATATAAGACTTTTGATGATAACTAAGAACCTAAAGACATGTATTCTTATCCCATACCTTTCTAAATAAAGATTCATTCTCTGAATCAGTGTGTCTCTGTTACAGATAGATTGGAGCACTATAAATCTAAAACCAATATAACTTTATTCAAGATATTATAACTCTTTTTTCTTCCATCCATTCCTACTTTTAATTCCCATATTTTTAGTTAAAGGGATACATCCATTATCACTTCTGCCACCAAAAAGGAAGTTCCCATATAGTCCTGTGAATTGTCGGGGACCAGCTTCAACAAGTTTACCACTTACTAGGGTCGGGACTTTAGGATTAGAAAAGTTAGTAAAGAGAATGAAGATATGTGTGAAAATAATAAAATAGAAACAGAGGATAGTACTGGGAGGACGTTCTAGTGAATGCCGGAATTGCCCGTTTAATTTTTTATACACTTTTATACCCCAATACAACAGAGGGGAGAAGGCAAAAGACTGCTTTAACGTGATACAAAAGATAACTAGAGCAGATACTTGCTTCAATACTTTGAGACATCAAGCCATTAATTCATGAGAAATGGATTCTGTTGTCTAGGCAGTGAACCCACCATAGACCAAGTATACTGAAGGCAGGTGCCCCCAAGGTCAAACTTCTTAATTCAAAGGAAGAAGTACGCTTGAATTCTTTGACCTTTGTTCAAGGTAGAGTGGATCTACCTGTATGGGTCATCTTAATGTCAAAAGCATCAAGTAACCACACCCTAAGTAAGGGTGTTGTCAACACCTTTGAACAAGCTAAAACTCTCTGACCTTCAGATAAGGTGGAAATAGGTTCACATTTTTGGACCTCCACAATGACAAAGCTTAGAACTTAAAACCAGTATTTCCATAAGATCTCAGATATTGATTGCGTACAAGCTAACTGAGGTCTTTCCAGTTAGCCTTGAGTATGAGTTGATCTTGCTTTAAATAATTTTTCTGGGCATTTTTCTCTGAAGTATAGATGGAATGGTTCTAGCGGCTGTTGTCAACTACTCCATATGTATGTATGTATGTATGTATGTATATATGTATATAATACATATATATGCATATATACATATGGATTATATACCTATTTTATACTTAGGTATAGATTGATTCACTATATATAGTTCTTACCCATAGGATTTTAGATTCCTGACAGATTCTCTAAGTAACATGTTGTCTTACCTAGGGATCATATTGCTATGATAAACACCATGACTGAAATGTGAGAAGAAAGGGGGTATATGTCTGCTTATAACTCTCTGGTCCCACTCTATCTCTGAGGGAAGTCAAGACAAGAACTCAAGCAGAGGAGGAAAGTGGGGCAGGAGCTGAGGCAGAGGCCATTAAGGAATGTTGCTTATTCTGTTTTCTTATATATCTCAGGGTCACCAACTGTCTCACAGAGTCTTTCATGATGCAGGATACAAAAGAAAGTGACTGAACTGTCTTTAAAATCTCCTGCTTTATGAAAAAGTCTGCGGGATACTATGGGCCTGAAGGCCGAAGATGGATGCCCCAATGGTATAGAAGAACTTTGGGTAACTGTCCAGGCAGCAAGTTGTCTCTGTCATTTCTAGAGTTTTGGAAGTTGCTTACAATTCACTTCCTGTTTACTTAGGTAATATTATATCCTTCTGGAGTCTTTGATGGAGTTGAAGATAGTTATAGTTTTCCTTAGTTATGATAAAAGATAAAGTAGATATAAATATTATAACTGTAATTCTTGCTTGATAACTGTTTTGTTATATGTAATTTTACTGTGTTAAAGTTAAAGCCTTCCTTTTTGTTTAAACAGAAAAGGAGAAATGGTGTATGAGTTCCTTCTGTTTGTGTGTTGCTTTCATTGGTTAATGAATAAAGAAACTGCCTTGGCCTAGTTGATAGGGCAGAACTTAAGTAGGTGGAAAAGACAGAACTGAATGCTGGGAGGAAGAAAGCAGAGTCAGGGAGAAGCCATGGATCTTCCGCCTGAGACAGATGCTGGTTAGAATTTTATCTGGTAAGTCACTGCCATGTGGCGATGCACAGATTAATAGAAATGGGTTAAATTAAGATGTAAAAATTAGCCAATAAGAAACTAGAACTAATGGACCAAGCAATGATTTAATTAATGTGGTTTTTGTGTAGTTATTTTGGGGCTAAGCAGCTGGGCAGCCAGGACAAACAAATGGGCCCTCTTTCTACAACAACCAACACAAGTGCAAAAGTACTCACAATGAACTAGACTCTCTTACATCCCTCATTAATCAAGAAAGTACTCTACTTACCACTTATGGAGGCATTTCATCAATAACTCTAGCTTGTATAAAGTTGGTTATGGTTTAGATAAAATTGCGTAGTTTCTGAGGGGCAGCAGGCTACAGGGGTTGGCAGGTCTCAGGTGGGGAGCAACGGGGCACAGCTGGCCACTGCCAGTAGTTTAGGGCAGTGGAGGCCAGTAAGAGACCAATAGGCATGAAATGCAGAGAGAGGGTTTGGGTATAGTTTATTCAGTGGGTTATGGAAGGGAAGGAAATGGAGAGAGGGAGAGGGAAGGAAAGAAAAACAGAGAGTGGGGAGAGAGGTGAGGGAAAAGAAGGGGGGAGAGTGGAAGAGGCAGCACCCACTCTTCCAAAGAGAGAAAGGACAGAGAGAGAGCATACAGGCTGGAAGCACAAGGAAGAGGGAGGGGAAGGGGGGAGTGGGTGGGGCTTGTCTCTTAAAGGGACAGGACAGACCATTACAAAGTTGACAAAAAAGAAATAAAAAATAAATTGAGTCCTTGTCAACCTGATTATTCAAAGATATCACTTTTCAGCTAAAACTAACCTTTCCTGTTCACCTCCTAGGTCTTATATTAATACCAATAACACAACATAAAACATTTCAACATTTAAAAAGCACAGTCTTCAAAGATGTTAAAAGTTTAGTCTCTTTTAAACTTCCAAAATATTTTGCGAAGTTCAAATTCTCTGGAAAATGTAGAGTCGCTTTCAAATTCCAAAGGCTCCTAACTATAGACTCCTATATAATAAAAGTTTCATACTTCTAACTTCAAAACAAAAGAGCCAGGACACAATTACATTCAGATCAAAGGAAAACCAAAATTGAAGAGTGTAAAAAGCTCAACATTGGACACTGGTGATTCGTAAATGATCCTCCAAAGAGTGCCATTTCTCTAACAACACACCCTCATTGTGTCCTAGGCTAAAGTTTGCTCCAGTCTACACTGCTGCTATGGTGACAGCCTGTGGCACATGGTACTGGCATCTCCAAAATGATAGTGTATTTGCTGTAACTGGATGAACCTTCACGAGTAGTGTCTCCTGGGTTCTCTCAAGCACCCTGACCCTGCCACATAGTGATATCTCTGACTGTCTGATGCTTTTAAAACCAGTACCACCTGTTTTTAAACATTGCCAAGTTTGACTGTGAGTCTGAGATACAACCTTGGGTGCCTCTGTACCACAGACTTTTATGGGTTGACTATAAAATAACACTTTTCAGAAGATTTGCCTAAATGATACCAGTTTCTTCTTAATTTTAGTTGATTTTTCAGCCCTACCTGACTAGAAACACAGGATTTTTAATATAAGGTATCAGACAGTACCATAGAATCTTTAAGGGACTCTCAAATTTCCTCTGAAAACTCCCATGCCAGGTCTCCATTGTCTGCATTATTCTCCAATACCCTTATCTTCTAGGTCCATAGAACAGAAAATTGAGCTCTGAGCTGGACTTTCCAGTCCAAAGTTAAAATGCCACCACAATCCTCCCAAAAACACATGGTTAGTCTGTCACAATAACGATCCACTCTTGGCACCAATTTCTCTCTCTGGGTTCCTATTACTGTTAAAACACTATCAAATGGGACATGGGAAAGAAAAAAAAATTATTTTAGGTTGCAAGTGTCAGATCACACACCATTGTTGGTGGAATCCAAAGGAAGAACCTAAACAAGGAGAAACCTGGAGGCAGGAACTGAAAAAGAAGCCATGGAGGAGTGCTTCTTACAGGCTTGCTCCCCCTGTTTTGCTCATCCTGCTTTTTATATACCCCCGTGACCAGCTGTCCTGAACTACCATTGCTTACAATGGCATGGGCCCTCCCACATCAATCACAGGCTTGCTGTCAGGCCAGTCTTACAGAGGCATTTTTCTCAATTGTCATTCTCTCTTCTCAGAAAACTCCAGCTCCCGTCAAGTTAACCACAATAAACAACAACAGAAACAGTCAGGATACAGGTAGACACAGCTGAAGGCAAACGCAGAAGAATAGTAATAACGGATTCCGTTTAATGTCTAAGTGTGCAAAAATGAAATCCTACAGAATACAAATTTTAATAGTTAAAGAACGTCTTTACATTTAAAATTATCACAGTTTCTTGCCTGTTAGGGAAGGGTTTGTGTTCTTCTTTCAAGAAGACTATACTTCGTGGGCTTGCTGCTAAGCCTAGAAGCTTGTTTGACTTTGTGGGAACACATTCCCTACACCTATATCCATACTTCATTCACCAGAAGTTCAGCTAGAGCACTTCTATTCCTTTCTTGTTATACATTTTCTTTTTTCTTTTTGAGACTAGTGTTTCACAGTTATGAACTACAAGTATTCCCAGGAGAAAAATCAAACAAATCCCTAAGAGCAAAAGAAATTCATGTCCAATGAAAATATCCCTCCCAAGACATTTAAACATATTAAAATATATGTGAATACATTTGCACATACATATATCCATGTATATAATAACTGTGCTGAAATCACAACAGAGTGTATACTGTCCTCTTAATGCAGAAATGAAGGCTTCCTGTGCAGGAACTAGTGGGAAACTTCTTCATTTCCCAAGGGTCATCCATCTCTGCTTCAAGCCTTTCTCAGTGGCTGTACTAACTGTGTCTCAGGAAGCAACAGATCTCTTGGTAAAAGAATTTATTATTTCCCCTACAAAAGATGCACACTTCAATAACTAAGTATCTAGTTCTGAGGAAACTTTTAGTTCCATGGTTCCTCTGTGATCCTATCTGTACTCTTATCTGATACTGAAAGGCTAAGTTTGGAATTTGGGTTGCTACTTTAAAGCATTGTATTAACGAATAAATCCAGGAATTTGATCTATTGCTCTAATAAATCTGAGTTAATAAAACAACAACAAACAATATAACAAGTCTAAACGTCCAGGAAAGGATACCATACAAATTATTACTCCTCAGGAGAGAGGTAAATGAATAACATTTTTTTCCATGTGGATTCGGCGTTTCAGTATATGTCAAGTATGTTTTCCTAGTGCCAGGAAATTTTCTACAAATTGACAACATAAGGGGAGGAGTCACCGGGGAGGGTGAAGAGAGAGGGAGAAAAAGAAATTAATTACTTCATGAGTTTTATATTTTGCATGCTAATTTCTATAAATTATTATCTTAAATAGTTTAGTTCTATCAAAGTGCTCAATTAATTAGCACAAACTTGAGAAATAGATATGGATTACCAGTTAATTGAAAAGCACATGGATCTGATTAGCACTTAGCACTCTTATTTTAATAGACTTCAATTTAATAAATGACTGTGGTATATTTCCAGACTATATGATGACAGTTAAAAATGGTAGCTAGGAAAATTATATCGAACCAAGAAATGAGGAAATGTCAGTTACGAATGGCCATGTCATTCTTGCCATGTTTCCTCTTGCCTTCTCCCACAATTTTAGATAGTAGGCTTGTAGAAGGTCCCTTGTTTCAGTATGGATTCTGACTCAAGATCCAGAGCTGAGTTCAAAGCCAAGTTACATATTTGAGTTTGCCATACCTATATTTGGAGATAAATGCATTGCCTACCTCATGGACAGTACTAGATTTGTAGTACTTGTAGTGTGTTGCAATGGTATTTGGCACCTAGCAAGTACCATTGAAGGAATTAATAATAAACTAGAAGTACTTTCAAGACAAATATTTTTGTTATAAATCAGAAAATAAGAATAGATATGAAAAAAAATTGTGATTCCCTTTTTTGAAGGGCAACTTTTATTTATGTTTATTAACATAAAACTTATCAGTGTACATTTAACTCAGCTTAGTGGTGAGTTCTTCGGGCTTTTCCTTTTCCATCTTGGTGATGTGAATCATAGATTTTGGACTTAGGACTTTGTCTCTCCAATGGCAGATCTCATAATTTCTGCCATTTCTATGTCTTAATGGCTTCCACCAGATTAACTAGAGCACCTTGGTTTTCCATGTTAACATATGGGAGGGCAGCAGTGATGCATGGTGGACCGCTGATACCAACCTGGATTCAGTCCCCTTTGATACTGCTGTAGAAACCCCCATCTTGTGACACAGGGCAGGCATTTATGATTTTTTTTAGATACCGGGAGAAAAACTTGGAACAGAGTTGGAAGACCTGTGAAAGAAGTTGTTTTTAAAATATTCAAAAGCCTTTCTTATTTTGAAATTCTCGGGGAAGCCTTACTTTCTAACTCCAACATGCATGAAGTTAACATCCTTAATTAAGCCAGCAGAATGTGAACCCAATTTGAACTTTGAGACAGTATTTTAGAGAGAGACTCTGCTGAGAGGAGTCCAAATCATCCTCCTGCCAATTTGAGCACTTAATAATAAAGCATTAATAGTTGCGTTAAAATAATCCTGCATGATTTTCCTACAAATATGTTCCTTCATGCTAGTGTGTGATTTTGTTTTTTTCTTTATGCAAAGAAGGGAATTCTCAGGTGACCATGTAATTAAATTGAGAAAATAATCATCAGCTCCCCTTTCTCTAAGTAGACAGACATATGAAACATAAATTGTACATCCCTTCAAGAGTGATTCCTTCACATGGGCAGTAATTCTTGCTTGAAAAACAAGATTGAGTTATTGTGACTGGGCTATTGTGTATACGACTCAAGCTTCTGTGGCTGTATTCATTATATGTGGACTAGACCTAACCAGTCAATTCCAGCACCCATAGAGGAGAAGCTAGAGGAGAAGCTAAGGAAACACTCACTACCTCTAGCTGGGGAGCTATTGGCAACTGATAGTTGTTCCTGGAAGAACAGTCCATTTTCTCCTGGGATGTGATTCCTGATAGGTTGCCCATGACCCATTGAGTGGGCCTATACCTATGCAAATAAAAATAAAATCAACACTAATTAAACTCAGTGGGTTAAAAAGCAAGTTTCTGAATTTGGGAGAGAGACCTGATGGAGTGCTTCTGGTAGGAATTAGAGCGTAGGCAGTCGCTGGTTGATTTGATCAAAACCCATTGTATACATATATGAAATACTCCAAGATTAAATAAAAATGATTTAAAATAATAAATATTGGAGAATTTACAGCATGTAACTGTGTTTTGTTTAGAAAACACCCTGCAGTGACTGTGTTTTCTGTTCATGGAGCTGCATTTGGCTTGCGCTCTGGATGCACAGATACTTGCTTCCTAGTCAACCTCATTTCTTCAAATGTGGGCTGGGCATTGACTATGATATCAGAATATTTTTTTCTTCTCTGCTGTCTCACTTAGCCCAGATGTACTCTTTTTTACCATTTCTGTCCCAGATGACTGATGAACAATAAATTGCTTCCTGAATATCCCATGCCCTTCCCATATTCCACAGTGGCATCTGGGAACAGACAGAGTAGAGCACAGATGTGTCACGTTGATGACAGATGATATGAACTGATGTCTGTGATAAATGTTCAGTATTAAGCAGATTCTCTGTTGATGTCATCATTTGTGGAATATTTACTTGAAATATCTTTTCACTTAAACACACTTCAAAGCTTACACAAAAGCAGGATAAACAAAAAGACAATTTTAATATAATATTTTAATTGGGTATTTCATAGATGTGTACATAGAATTTTGATCACATTCCTTCTAATTCCGACATCCAAAGTATACCACATTCTCTTCATTTTATATCTTCTTTTATTTCTCTGCCTGTCTGTCTATCTGTCTCTCTTAAATAACTCACTGAGTCAATTAGTGCTACCAGTATATGCATGGGTGTGGATCCATCCACTGGAGCATGGTTGATCAATAAGGACCACCTTCTTAAAGAAAACTGACTCCTTTAACAGTTGCCAACTATACCCTACCATAAGAGTTTAAAATGCAGATATGTGGAACAACAAATCTGGAAAATCTTGTTATGGAATAATTTTGTGATCATCCATTCCACTTGCTTCCTGGTCAGCCCTGTACCATTGAGACATTGCTTAAATAATCTTATCCTGAGGTATTAATAAAATGCAATATTTGCTGCAATAGCCTTTCACATTACCAAAACCTTGAGATCCACTGTGTTTGGGCAAAATGTAAATGAGAATTATAATTAAAATGTATGTATAAACCTAAAGTTAAAAAGCATATAAAGTTTGAAAAATTACTATAAAGATATATTTATTTCCTACATTTCCCTGACATTGATAGCAGTGGGAGGAAGCCATTGGTAGCCCTCCATGGTTTTAAGCATGTAGGAGTAGTCAGAGGGAGGAAAGGTTTTACTCGAGACTGCACAGCTAGAAATGTTAAGATCAACACTTTGAAGAGACTTGCATCTACAAAACACAACCTTGGGGAAATACACGAACAGAACTTCTCAAGCTGTTCTTCAAATTTAGCAGGGAGTCAGAGCTGATAAAAGCCCACATACTGAGTTAAAGATATTTTGGTGTTGTTACTCACAGTTCTAAATGTGTTAACAAAATGAAACTTAAAAAAATAAAACTTGATTTTTTTTCCTGAAAATTAAATGAAATCTTTAAAAAAATCATGAAAAATATGTGGTGTGGAAAATCAAATTAAATAATGAAGATGAAAAAATATCAATGTTTTTAAGATTTACTGGTTCCTAAATTCATTTCAATTTATGTTCAACGTTCAAAGAGAGGATTATATAGCTACTTTTATGGAAATTATTTTGAATTTTTCTTTATTTGATATTGTTAAGGACTCAATAAACCTACTCTGTAGACAAAATTATTGATTTTTATTCATTCCTAAGTTTAACATTAAAATTTTTGTGTGAGATACATGATACATTAATACATATAGAAAGTACATTAGTATATTTACGATTTGATAACTGAAAAAAAATCATCTTTGTGTTTTTATGTTTTTATTTTTCTTAACATGCATTCATTGAATGTTGTCTATAACTTAACATACACCCTAGTTATTGTTTTTGTTTTTAGTCTCTATATCAAATATATTCCTTATGCAACCTTACTTGCAATATTGGAATTTTTGAATTTTTGTATAATTTTAGCAATAAAATTTGTACCTTTTCAGGTTTTCCTCTTTCTTATTGATATCCTTCCTTTCAACTTGAAGATCTCACTTTATTGTTCCTTGTAAAAACTGATCTGCCGAAGATTTTAGCTTCAGTTGCCTGTGTGTGCGTGTTTTGTTAAGTGTGTCATTTTCTTCTCTAAAGCACAGCTTTCTGTTGGGAGTCACATTCTCCATTCCTACTTTGGTCCCTTAAGTCCTCTGCAAGTTTCCTACACTCTTTATTGGTCTGTAACTTTTCTGCTGAACAGTCTGGGAAAATTGGGGTGCCCATCTCTCTCCCAAGTTCCTTTTCTCCTGGAGTCTTGGAATCTGCCCTCTTCTTTGAAAACTTTTTTATTCATTGTTATTTATTTGATGTGTACTAGTGTCTAGTGCCAGTAGAGGGCAGAACATGGTGCTTGTTCTGTGGAAGTGTAGTTATGGATGGTTGTAATCCAACATGTAGGTGCCGAGAATCAAACCAGGATCCTCTGCAAAATTATCAAGTGCTCTTAAGCACTGAACCTCTCTAAATCAAGCATCTTCTCTTACCATTAACTTGTGACAGATTAAATACAAAGTGTTTCCATATGAATGGGTGAAATTCGCTTGAAGACCTTTAATATGGGTATTTGGGTCTATATTTGGAAAGCCTTGTGTAATTATTTCTTTTAATAAGTTTCAGCCATTTTGGGCTTCTCAAGTCTTCCTCCAGGAACTTTAGTATCCTTTTCAAATTCTATGAGCTTTCTGCATATCTTTCTACTTTTTTCAACTTCAATTGGACATTTTCAGGCAGGGTCCCTTGATGCTCACTGATTGTTTATTTCCTGGTATCTGGCATCTATCCTGTTGATCTTATTTTATACTGTTGTGGTGACAAATTCCAAGTCCAAAAGTAACTTAGAGGAGGAAAGAATTAATTTTGTTTATGCTTCCAGGTCTCGTTCCATTGAGAGAAGTCAGAGGGGACTCAAAGCAGAAACCTTGGAGGAACATTGGTTTCTGGTTTCATCTTCTGACCACTCACCTGGTCATGTTTAGCTTTCTTATGTAGTTCAGGAGCACCTCTCTAGGAAAGATGCCACTTCCGGTGGGCTGTGTCTTTCTGCAGTTATTATAATATAGACAATCGCCATAAACTTATCCATGGGCTATTGTAATGTAGGTAAGTCCAAATTCTAGGCTTCTATTTCAGATGACTACGTTTTGCCAAATTAATAATTAAGGCTAACTAGAACACTTGTTATGGATGAGTTCTATCACTTCTATCATAGTCAAATTTATATAATTTTTCTCCATATGTAAATGGTTCTAATTGTACAATTCATTCAGGATCCAAAGAGGCCTACACACAGGCACACACACACACACACACACAAACACACACACACACACACACACAGAGAGAGAGAGAGAGAGAGAGAGAGAGAGAGAGAGAGAAACACATAGGTATAAATATACCTATGTGACCAAGACCCCTGACCCTGAGAAATTCAGGATGTGAGCCTCTCCCTATTCTAGAAGGGACCCCAGGTTCCCAGGTTCAGACTCCAGAGCTCTCAGTCTGGTGGCGAGCCTTCAAATGTTGGTCCCAGGTGGTAGGCCACATCCCAGGGGATCTGCAGGGCCATGAAGACACAGAAGTACTAGGCTAGGACGCAAGCCCTAGAACGGATGCAGGGATTCAGCTTGCCTGGGTAAACTTCCATGTATGCTATCTGGGCTTTGAGAATGGTGGGGAAATGTATTTAGGAAAACAAATGCTTGGGTCTCAGGCATAAGTAGATGACGGGGAATCGTTGTCAGTCAGCCAATTATCTTTAAGGGGTGGGATCAGGTTAAGGCGTGACCTTTGGGTACTAGGGCTCACTCTCTTTCTGTGGTTTCCACCACTATGCAGCTGAGCTTAGACTGTTTTGTGAGTTTGCCCCTTATAATAAAGAAAAAATATAATTGATCTATCTTTTAGTTAGTTTGGTTTTTTTCTCAACTCAAGATAATTCAACAAGTAGACAAAGCCCAGAAAGAAGAATGGGTTGATATTTTCCCTGTCATTGTAGTGGACTCTGAAGCAGTGTTCCACATCCGGATCACTCCTGAGAGACTGGAGGTTTCTATGTTGCAGGATAACCTTAGGGTCATTAAGAGCCTCCTGCAGCCAGTGTAGCCTGTGCAGGCAAACACTGTATACATATTTAGGACCAGCAGCAAGATACAGAGAAGGGAAGCTGGGAGACCTGGCCTTTTCCCATCTCATCACCCTGGGAAGGCATCTCTATCACCCAGCCTGAGTTCAAAGTCCAGGGCAGTGAAATTGTGGGCATCCTTTGTGTATTTTTCAACTCCAGATTTTCTGTTGAGTGCTTTTTTTTTCAATTTCTCCCATGCCTTTGCCTAATTTTCTGTTAGTCTGCAGCAACATTTTCTTAGTTTCTTTCCACTTCCCTGTTACCTTGTTTTATGTTGTCTGACAATTTTTCCACACTTATGACTGTCTGGTCAGTTTTTGGCACCTGTTTTGAGGTGAGAAAACTTTTTCCTGGAAGTGTCCAATACTTCCTGACTTAGAGTCCCCCAAGGGCATTAAATGATCTTGTATTTATTCTTATTTTTCTAAACTCTTTTGTTTGTACCTGTCTTTCCAGAAAGTATAAAAGGGCTGCTTATTTTTGCTGAGCCTGTTTTCACTATTTCATAGCCTGCTCTGCTATTTCAGCACTAGGGAGCACCTCAGTCCACATGTTCCAATCTCTTGCTCCTGCTGTGTTCTCTTCTATTGGAGTCCTAGATGGAAACGTAAGGCCATTTTCCCCACAGCATTTTTCTGGTGTTTTGTTCAGAAACAGGTTAAGGTTACCTCTTCCCACAAGCCTCTGCCCGGGCCCAGACTTGGCCTAAATGTTACATCTACAGCTACTGGCCCATCAGCAGGCCCTACAGAATTGTGCTTGGCTTTAGGCAGAGCCATCATAGGTGGACCAGCCTTTAGCTGCTGCATCATATCTATGATCACCAAAGTATGCACATTATGTCACAAACTGGCCCTATTTCTAAAACAGAGTTACTACCCAAGACTGTTGCAGCCGGCCACTGGAAGGTTCATTGAAGCAAAATTCTGATGAATTGGAACTGTCAATCTTCTTCCCCTGGCGCTAGGGCTGTTTTAAGGCTCCATTTGCAGACAGATCTCTGGGTGACAATTGTCATGATTTGTCTTATATTAGGTCTTCTCAGCCTAGCTCAAAGTTCCAAGGTAAACTCTTGTTCTTACTATCCTGACCTAAACTCAACAAATAAGATTTTATATACATAGTATGCTTTCCAAGTTTGGAGTCTATTGTTGAAGAGAGGATCCTGCCCATTGGACTGACACTAGCTGACCCATGCTTGCCAGACTGAAACACAAGTCTGTCCTAGGATTAATGTTTTCTCTTTCTAAAGTGGGAGGTGCCTCTCGGTAGCTATGTTGCCCGAGAGTGCAGACGGAAGTGATGGATGCAAATCTTTCTGCCTGCCTTCTTCAACAACCTTTTCTTTTTGCTCTGTTTACCAATGGTGTTAGGGTCTTTCTTCCAGATTTCATAAGGTATCTGCTGGTGTGTGACCAGCTTTCCAGTCAGTATGTGCATGGGGAGGAATTAGTAGAGAGCCTTAGTCCACCTGTGTCTCGTTCCTCCCCTCACTCTGTGTATTTTAGTACTGATGCTAAGGGTTATTTCTATCTTCCTGTAAGGATGCCCCTCTCTGCTCAGTTTTCAGTGTCCTTTATAAATCTACTGTTCAGCATTTAGTGGTGTTTATATTGCATTTTAGACCACCTTTCTCTTTATCATGTCTCCAGTTGAAAATTTGAAAATCAATCTTCACTAAAATGTACTTCAAATAAAAACTCCTACTGTGTATGTCTGGCTGTTTTCTATCTTAAATTTTTCATCCTGTCTTGCTTTTTTGCTTATTATAGCCTTTGTAGTTTAGCAAAATCATTATTTTATTTTTTTTTAAATTTTAGTATTTTCTATTGATTATTTGGTCCTAAACTTAATAAATGTTCACAGTTACTTGAACTTCAGGAAAATACAAAAAGTATTACTACAAAAAGAATGCCTACATTACACTAATCTTATACCACACTCATCAGTCTAGGTTGTCATATCTGAACAATCCTAGCATCTGAATCCTCTGATGGCATCTTGAGCATGTAAAATTAAACTTAGGAGCTGAAGGAAATGATGTAATTATGGATTAGTAATGCCTGCATGGTTGAATCTTGATTGAATAAGCTGAAGATTCCTAAAGAAAGAATAATTCGCTTTGCATCCTATTTTACTAAAAGGTCGTAGCAAGGACTCCACTGGGGTGTTTAAAGCACACACCACTTAAGAAGAATGCTTTGTGATTTGTGGTGTTTTTCTTGTCAAGAACATCTTCTTGAGAATTTCAGTCAATTCCCAGTGTTGCTAAAATGTCATGTAAAGCAGTTAGCTGGGACTGTTGTTGTTTATGACTGCACGTAATTGTTAGAAAACTGAATGGCTTAAGGTTCTGAAGCTGATCCTCCTCCATTGCTGGCGAACCAGAGCTCAGAAGTCCCTTCACTGGGTCCGCTTTCTAAACCCTATCTTCACCTGACTTAAGGAAGCCAACACCATGTCCTTACTCATGTCGCTGTTTTGGATATTCAGTTACTCATTATGGCCTCATTTGTGCCTGGCTGCAAGTGACTATAAGCTCCTCACCACATGGTCCTCTCTGCGGGAAATCTCAGAACTTGGCAGCTTCTTCTTCAAAGCGAGCAGAGGACGGTGTTCCCTCCCAAGATGTCATTATAGTCTGTGTGACACAGACTCACTTTTACTGTCCCAGATGGTGCTCCATCACTTTTCTGGAACTCTGACAGAAGCATCTTATTATGTTCTGGTTACACTACAGGAGAGTGAACCATAGGAAGTCTGTTTCCCACACAGTGGGCATCAGAGAAGCCACGGTAGAAGACACTCACAAGAAAGAATAGGGCTAAGCTTCCCAGGGAGGTGGGGGCTGGTAAGTGTTATAATACACCTCAGACATTCTGAAGATTTTCTGACTCATGAGTAGAGCTGATCTGACAGGGAAAACAGACAGGAGACACAACACTTAGCGCCATGGGTTAGACTTGCTATGACGCAACAGTGCAGGCAGTGTTCTGAGAAAGCCTATATTAAGAAAAGACTAGACACAGAAGTTGAAGTCATCAATGCAGGAACACACAATTCTGAAAAGTAGAATCAATGGAATGAAGAAGAAAATCCTGGGTTTTCAGATCTGTATATGCAAGAGAGAAAGCAGAGACATCTCTAATAAGAAATAAAAAGCAGGCAAACAGTGCTGAAGGCCCCAGCTAAGATCTGAGTCACAATACAGTCCGTGGTTCTGGTCTTAGCATGCAGTTTTCGAAAGTAGTCAATCACAAGGAAATCTAATCCCAATGTCTAACCTCTTCCCAAACTCCCTGGAAAGTTAGACAGGCTGATATGCTAATATCCCAGCCGGCTAAGGAGCACGTGGATGAATGTATGAATTAAAATGAATTAGCAAAATGTCCTGCCGTGGTCCTGCTGTACCTCATCTTTACCATCCCTTCTTACTATGTAGAGGTCAAACCACACGCTCTCTCTGCTGAGTCTGCAGGAAGTTTTGAGGACAAGCCTTTCTTAGGTTTTATGTAAGTTGTTTTAAATATAAACTGGGGTAGAGCTGGATGAAAATACAAAGATAGCGGGTGGGGCTTCAGTAGAAAAGATTTATTACTTTAGAGAGGCTTTCAAAAATGTATGGCCAGAGTCTCAAAAGGAGCCCTCAGTGTGGCACAGGCACTGGCTCTTGTTTTCCCTAGGGAGCCCCGAGAGTGTGGATGATTGCAGAAAACTGCATCAGGAGAGAATATGGGAGGAAACTCCACATTTCTTGAAGAACAGGGATACAGTTTTATAGTATTTTATAACTTCATGAGATACCGTGAATCACGTTGCGGTTTAAGATGTGATTTCAGATGGTCTTGAATATAGATGCTAGTTGGCAGTTTGCCTTCCTTTTAAGGAACCCTCCAAGGTTGTCATTTCGTGGGTGAATTCTTGAATGATCAGCAGGAGTTTCCACATCCTGTCAAGTCTGTGACTGTATCAGGAGTCCTAAATTTTACTTCATTAAATGTAATGGGATGTAATCTACACGTGAAATATAGTTTGTTGGCCTTGATTTATCGTATGTACTCACTAATAATGTTTCTCATGATGAAAGTAAGATATATCAAATTATAATGATTCTACTCCTGAGGTTTCAAAGTGCTAGTTTTAATAGGAAACTGTTGAAAGCAATGATTACTAATAATAAGGAAGTTATGCTGACCCTTGACAAATGATAGCAATCGCCTGCTCTTCTGTGGCTTTTCTCCAATTTCCCTTTGATGTCTGATTTTTTTTCAAGCTGTATTTTGATGAGATTGTATCTCATTAGCCATACCATAAACACATGAATATGTGTATGTATGATGATGTATATAAAATTGACATTGGATGATATCCTCAGCTATATTATTCATTAGTTATTAAGAAGCAGAATAATGCTATTTGTATGCCTTGTCTTTAGGAAATCTGAGTTCTGCAGTTTTAATTCTTAAATTTACACTGCTCTCTAGTGGGGAATAAGTTCAATGCAAAGTAGCTTCTGTGTTGGTATGTCATGCCATTGTGGGCAATTTGTAATTATGGTAGTAAGACATGAACACTACTGTGACATTATAAAAGCAATAAAGGTAAAATTCCACAAATGGGTTATATATGTTATATATCTCAGGAAATATACGCTTTTTTAAAAAGAAATCACTCTTAAATTTGAAGAGAACATACTAGTAAAATGTTTTGTTTGGTTTCTTACGGTATATATAGAGTGCACACAAACATAAATATATGAGTATAGAGGCCACTTGAACATCCTAATATAAAGAAGAACTAAGTCATAATTAACTCCTCATTTTGTATATCATGAATGGCATGAGGACAAAACTTAGATATACTGGCTGGCATCATTTCACCCCTTAGTTTTGTGCATTTGTGACTGGATTCCGCATGGGGGCCTTGAGAGCATCTCTGCCAGTCCTCCACCTGCCTTCCAGCCATTGTACAGATGAGTTCTTGCAAACAAGGGCTTGGAAGCCCAGTGGTGTGGTGGCTGCCACTGGAAATTGCACTCCAGGTGAAATGCAACCGTTGGTGGTGTTGCATTTTCTCATTTCCCTTGATAGACACTCCTTCATGATTTATGTGCCATTATTCTAATTTTAAAGTCATCTTGAATAGCTTCTTCAAAAATAAATGCTGTTGCAGTCCTAGAACTGAGTCCTTGCAAATAGTTCCCACTTTAAAAAAAAATCTTCTGTTATATTTAATCAGTCAAGGGAAGTTTTAAAAAGTCCAAGCCCTCTGAGACTGTATACATGACCGTCCTTTCTTCACAAGGGATTACTTCCCCAACAATAAAGCAAGTAACAAAAACTCTCATTATAAAATTGATTCCACAAGGAATTCCTACTGCTCAGAAGGACAATTTCTTTAATCTGCTTTTTCTTATATTTGAATATTTTGACATGATTTTATTTCCTCTAATTGACCTTGGAAGAGCCAAAGTCTCTCATTGGTTAATACTTAGAGTTATAACTGTTTGTCAAATGTCCTTGTAAATTCTATTCTCTGCTAAATTTTTGGCTACTACCACACAGGCTTGTAGAATTTCACCATGAAGTATCTCTAGATAAAATTTTATTTATTTTTTAGTATAAACAACATGGCTGTTGAAGTTTTAATTTAAGACTGAGCCTTAAAAATTCTTAATATTGAGTTTCTGCCACTGCTACTTATGAGAGACATAAGTAGATGAAATGTGGTCTAGATTTACAAATCCCTTGGAATTTATTATTTTAATTTTACAATGGTAAGAACCATAATAAACAAGGTTATTGTATGTTCTTCCTGCCACTTACAATTTTATGATATTGCAGTAATTCCCAGAATACATCTATAATGTTTGTAGCACCTGCCTTCTATTCTCTTTTCATGTGGTATTACATTACATCAGATGATAGAGATTCTTGGTATCTCAATACCAAGATCTGGTAGCAGATCACTGAACAAGGGAACAACTAGTTATGAATGGAACAGTGAAGCCTAAACTATTAGCTGTGGAAGATAACTCTGGTGCTATTGATGAGAACAATTTCCATGCAGAAATCTTGGTTTATTTGCCAAATGACAGACACTGCTTTAGAGCTAGTCCTTGTGACTATTTAGGGTGGTTTCCATCAGGATAAAGATGAGCTATTCACTAAACACACTTACACTGTCTGCTGCTGACTACATTTTCCTATACAAGCAGAAAAGCCTCCCTTGGATTTTCATCCCCACTGAGGTCTTGGCAGATAATCTGATTTTATGTGACTGGGTAGCAATGTGAACCAAGGAGGAGAGTGTTTCCTTCTGAACATGAATATATTTAGCAAAACGGCATGTCACAAGTTCTCGCCAGGGCCTTCAAAACCTTGAGTTATTTGTTTGCATGATATAAATACCCCTTCTAATAAATTTCTTTGATAGACATTGACTTATTTTTTTCTTGATAAATTAGCAAGTGGTTACCATGCAACATTTAAATAAATACAGAAAACCTAAAGAAAAAAATCCAATTATAATCTCACCAAATATCAAATTTTCACAAAATATCACCTAATATTACAAATATCACAAAGCAAATGTTGCTAGCAGTTATCATCTCTAGTGTTCTTCACAGTTTTAAGTGGCTTGTTAATATTTCTTAGATTAAAACATAAAATCTAGTGTTAAAAGTTTTTTACATTCTTTTTTTCTATTTCTGTGAAGTAAAGGCTACTCTATAGGACTCATGATGGTCCTCGTGGCTCAGCTTCTGAAGTGCTAGGACTGTGGAAGTGACTCCCCATATCCTGTTTGTGTTCTCTTTTTAATGCATGTGTAATATATTAATAGGGAAACCATAAATTATTTAGTCTTTCCGTTCCTGAATAAAACTTAAGATATAAGGGTTTAAAGGTTTAAATCAATGTAAAATAATTTTTACATATTCTAACTATGATATTGGTAAACATTTAAATTATCTATAAAAGAAAAGTTAGTATGCCTGTATAATGGATTTAACTAAAATAGTGACATCATTTTTTTTAAAAACAACTATGGGTTGTTTTACTTAAATGTAATCTTTACAATTAAAACATTAATATTATTTTAATGGAGTTTCCTAAGTAAGAAAATTAATGTATCCTTTTTGATAATGTAGCACTCACATGGGCCCAATCTTAGACAAAGAACTATGGGCAATCAAGAAATACTGACAGAAGAAGAAATCATCTTCTTTGGGAAGAGTCCCCCCAAATGTTATCCAATACCAAGTGGTCAGCCCCAGGCCATATACATATAAGTAACAGATATGGACTGACCAGGATGTATTTATATATAGGAAGGGTTGGAGGAGGGAAAGTGAAGAGGAAAATGATGTAATATTTTGATTTCAAAAATTTTATAAACAATTTAAAATGACATAGGTTAAAATATTTTAAATAAATAAGTATATAAAAACTTTGAGTGCAGAATGCCTGCAAATTTGTGTCCATAGCTGTCCTTCAAAATAGAAGGGAATGGAGGCACCTAGACACCTGTTGATTGATGAATAGATAGTGAAGATGTGGCACATATAAAAAATGTAAGATTGTTTGTCTATTAAGAAAAAGCAGATTATGAAACTTATAGGGAAATGGTTAAAATCTGCACTATTACTGTGGGCAGAGCAACAAAAGCCCCCAAATGCAAACACCTCCTGCTCTCTCTCATAAGAAGCCTAGCTTTGATTCTTGTGCAAGGGTAACCTGAACAAGCTAAGAAGTGAGGAGCAAAACACTGGGCTGTATTACATTAAGGAAGTAGGAATAGTAGAAACTAGGTAGAGAGTTTAGAGACAGAATTCAGTTGATGTAAATTATTTAGGCAGTGCGTGAATTGTGGATACGGGGATCAGAAAAGGTAAAGGACTAACTGGGACAAAGGGGACACCTTGAATTTTGCAGGAAAATGTATGGAGCTAGAAAACATTATTTTGAGTGAGGTAACTCAGACACAGAAATACAATTATCACATTTACTCACTCATAGGTGGTTTTTAAACATAAATTAAAGAAAAACAGCCTATAAACCACAATCCCAGAGAACTTAGACAACAATGAGGACACTAAGAGAGACTTACATAGATCTAACCTACATGGGAAGTAGAAAAAGACAAGATTAGGAGCATGGGGATATTGGGGGAGGGTTGAAGAGGGAAGAGGAGAGGCAGGGAGGGGAGCAGAGAAAAATAAAGAGCTCAGTAAAACTCAAAAAAAAAATAAAAAAGAAGTCGTTTGGAAAATAAGATATGTCCACTTGTGCAATGGTGGCTTGACAGTTGTGGAATAATTGACTGCAATATGAATGGATTAAAAACCCATCCTATGGAAGGAGGGGTGAACAATGCTTGCTACTCTTTTTCTGGCTAACTACTTGAGGTATGGGAAGGTTGGAGGCTGATGCACGTAATGGATTGCTGCTTGTCAGTTAAACTGGCATAAGTTGAAACTTCCTACTAAATACCTCTGCTGTCACAAAAGATACAAGCAGGTTTCAACCTAAGTCAGACAAACCAGCCTTTATAATTAACTGTGGTAAATGCTAGGGCATGGGTGTCTAAGATACAGAAAATAAGCAACCAACATTTAAAAAATCATTTATACCACCCTCTCTATTTCTCATAAAACACAGTGGGAGAGGAAGATATGTAATAAATAGAAGAAAGGACACCATTAGCTACACTTTATACAAATATTGTAAGCATTAACTCACAACAATTGTAGTTACCTGCTCTGGGACCACAAAAATCAGCACTATTAACTTATCAATCCAGGAAAAAGAAAGAATTCACAGGGCTTTAAAGTTTACCTTTGAATTTGTGACTATTAATAGATTCCGATGGAGGAAAAGTAATGTGAGATGTCCTTCTGTATATGTGTTGCTTTTATTGGTTAATGAATAAAAAAGCTACTTTGACCTGTGATAGGGTAGAATAGAGCTAGACAGAAAAATTAAACTGAATGCTGGGAGAAAGGAGGTGGAGTCAGTGAGAAGTCATGTAGCTGCCATAGGAGACAGATTCCAGACACCAGACAGAACCTTACCAGTAGGCCACAACCATGTGGCAATACACAGATTAATAGAAATTGGTTAATTTAAGATGTAAAAAGCTAGCTAGAAATACATTTAAGCTATTGGCCAAACAGTATTGCAATTAATATAGTTTCTGTGTATGTATTTTGCATCTGGGTGGCCAGGAAACAAACAAATAGCCTCCGTCAACAGGAAATTCCCTTTCTTTAGTTGTGTACCCTCTGCTAAGCCGGCCATCTCCAATGGATAACCCCAAACCCACATTCACTCTAGTTAATATTGGTGGATCAGAGAATAAAATAAACAGGTATAAACATTCAAGAGAGATTTGTAGGGACAATCTATGACTACAATCATTGCCTGTATTTTTAAGACTATGACTAGACTCATTAAAGAATCTGTGCAAAGGGCATGTAAAGACCACAGCTATAGCATGAGGATTCTGCTGAGTTCCTTGTAACAAAAACACAGAAAGATTTCAAATGACTTGAAAAAGAAGAATAAATAGAAGATGCTATCTATAGTCATCTAACTATTCCAATCTTAAACCAACTGAAATTGTGAACAGGAATATCAAATGCTTTGCAAGATAATCACAGATCAGTTGCATATTATTGCACTGTGATTATACAGTTCTGAACCTGAGGCTATCTCGTATACTTAAAAGAAAGTTGTAGTTGGAGGTAGAGATTTAACTCCAGCATCAAGTACAGCAAGTAGTAGACCTGCCACCTAACAACATCTCTAGCCTTCCTTTTACTTAATAAGGAAAAAAAAATTAAAAATCATCACAATGCATTGTCCTGGTTGATCTTGAATTTACTATCCCCTGTCATAGCACATTCAGTGGCTAAGGCTTCATACCTGTGCCATCAGGGCTGGCAAAAATTAATAGAATTTTATTTCTCTGAATAAAAAGAAGAATACCTAATACATTTCTTCATCCTAAAGAACACAATGATCAGAGCTACTTTCTGACTTATAGCTAAAGTGCACATTTATTTTGACTACATTTTGCTCATTATTTGTGTGACCTTAAACAAGTTGTTTAACCACCACTTAGCTTCCTCCGCTATGGAATTGGAAATCTGAAACTATCTCTTCCATTGTTAATGGCAGTCAAAATGAAATGATATGTGTTATATACCAAACACATTGTTTTGGTCATACGATTGTTGTCTATATTCTCCTCAAAAGGCAACATCCACACACACCCCTTGTTAATTCCACTAAAGTGGGAAGAAGTGGGAAGTTTTAATTCTCAGACTTCCAGAGCCCCCATTATTTGATGCCTAGTTCGATAAGCACCGAGGATTGAGAAATCTTAATCTGCTTGTCTCTCTCTTTCTCCAGATTTCACAAGTATCCAAGATGGAGAGAGTGAGGCTGAATTAATGCCTGATGAGTTTGAAGAGAAACCAGGAAGGGAAAAGAAACACTCGAACTTCACCTTGTGCAGTGTGTGTAACATTCAACTGAACTCGGCTGCTCAAGCACAAATCCACTACAATGGCAAATCTCACCAGAAGAGACTGAAACAACTGACCAATGGCACACTGAAGAACGGCAATGGTAAGATTCATCAAAGTATGTGGTTAGTTTTATATCATCAGTTTCTGGCGTGGGACTGCATATGTGAAGATGGAAGAAGAGACCAGTGTCTTATTTAAAATCAAGAGAAAATTATTGTAAAAAATGGTTAGTACAGTGCCTTAAGCTGAACAATTTCTCCCTGTAAGTGGAAAAATAGTGTATTTTGTGGCTGTATGAGATTGTTAGCCCAGGGAAGTTTCTAGAATTTGAAAAAACACTGATGCAGTTTTTATGATGTTTACCTTTGATATAGAGAGATTGACAGGTGGACATTCCTTTCTGATGCATATGATAGGAATTCTTGATGTTTGCTTTTGATATAAATGGGTGCAAATGGATGTTCTTTCAGGATGCACGTGAAAGAATGGGGTTCTAAGCATTTGAGGTGACAGATATGTGGTATCCTGTTGGCTAGTATGATTGTAAATTATATAGGTTAACATATTTCTTCCAAGAGGTGTTTAATTCAGTAGTATGTCGTTGAGGTTTGAAGTGGCATTAGCAGTTTGTTGGACCATTTGGCACTGTTGTTCTAAAGTAGGTGGTGATTGTATGAAAACTCAGATCTAAAAATTAAATACTTGGAAAAGCAGATGCAAGGTTATTAGAAAATAAGGAGACGTAAAAAGAAATGGACTGACTTTTGTAGGGGGTACTTTGAAGAACTAAAGTGTAATAACTAGAAAGATAATTGTAATGTTGCGTATAATCAGCTATTTCATGTTTGGTGAATGAAATAAGGAGTTTTTCTGACCATAAGGCTGAATCTCAATGTGTGTAGTTATTGGATATCATAAAGATATCATTTTGGTGTACTAAACAAGGGAACATTTAGAAAATAGCATCTACTTCAACTGTGTCATGCCCAAGTTTGTGTGTTTCTTTCCATGCACATGCCTATATGTTCTCATGCTAGAGTATTTCATTGGAAAGAATTTCAGATTTTTCTTTCAAATGGATATCAGTTTATCATTGATGTTGTTTTTGAAGAATATATAAAAAACAGAACTTAAAAACTGAACTCTAGTAAAGAGCTTAGCCTGAACCTAGAAAGCAATATACTAACATGATGGTTGAAAATTGCCTAGGAAAAATGTGTTATTTAGCATCAATTTCTAGGTCAACCGATATTCCCCTAATGACAGAATTCAATCCCAGACTGATGGTTTTTCAGTATTACAAGGGGGGCTGGTGTGGGCTGCTGTGTTTTATACTCCTGCCTGGACAGTCATGCTTCTTTAGGATAAATAGCAGATGGTACGGTAGAAATAACCAAGACACTAACATATCTGATTTATAACTCAAGCTAGATCCTGCTACAAAAAGAGGCCAAAGATTTTCAAACTATAACACATTGCATGGATTTGCTCAAGTTTGATTTTATAATAATCACACTAGTGCTCTTATTATGTGTTAGTTTGAACTAAAGGCTTTACACGTATCTGTTAATTTCCTCCCAACCAGCTTGAGGGATAACCAGTCCCTTATTTTGTAGATATGGAGATTAGCAGGGGCATTGACTGACTTTCACGCTGAGGAGAAGATATCTATTATTTGTTCACACCAGCAATCAGAGTATATCCTTTTCACATAAATATCTGTGAATATCTTGGGTCTACTGTCTCCAAATTAATATTGAGAAGTACTGTGATATTCTCTGTTCAAATGGAGAAATTATTTCTGAAAGAACAGAGAAATTGAAATTCTATTGAATTCCTCTGAATACTGTGATTCAATGCTATACACCAACTGGACTTTCTGTTAAGCTAATTACTATTTAAGGCATTTTAGGTTACTATGTAGACCATTATATAGGTTACAATGATTCATTGGAGCTCTAGGAGAGCCAAGTCACACCCATTTGATCTGAAATTACCCTTAAAAGGAAGGTACCCATGACTATGAGAGCAGCAAGTATCATATCCGAGTCTCAAGGACTTGAATAATTGGAAAAGCTTTTCAAGGCAACAGTGTGTGTTCCATTGCCTATGAAAGAATGGCAAGGCTGTCCTTAGCCTGTACAGGGTCTGTTATTGGGGAAATAGTAACTAAAGTGTACATTGTAAATACAATAAATAACACAGAGGTGTAACGTTGTGGGACAAAAAGCACTGAAATACTTTTGGTCATTAATTATAAGTTTGTGTGGACTCTATTCCATAAAATAGGTTTATATTGAAGGAGCAGGTTATACTAACCACTCAATGGAGTTCAGATGTCAGTGAAGTTCAGCCCCGGAGCTTCCTCCTAAGAAGACTGCAGCATCTGCAAGATTTCCAGCTGCAAATAATAATCAATTTTAGCCTAATTTGCAAAGGCTTAAAAGAACAACTATGTTTGCTGTACAATAATCCTCTTGTACACTGTAAATATTTGTCACACGAATTGGTTTAATAATTGCTGATTGGCCAGTAGCCAGGCCAGAAGTAGAGGTTGGGTGACCAAACTAAGGACAATGGGAAGGAGAAGGATGGAATAAGTAGTCTCCAGCACGATGAAGAGGGAGCAGGATGTGAAATGAAAGTACCATGCTAATAAAAGTACTGCCACATCAGAGAGTGTAAGTAAGGAATATTAGTTAACTTAAAATGTAAGAGCTAATTAGTAAGAAGTCTGAGATATCAGCCAAGCATTTATAATTTATATTAAATCTCCAAGCCAATTATTTGGAAAGCAGCTGCTAGCTATTTGGGAACAGGCAGTCAGGAAAGAAAAGTGTGCTTACATATGGCATTCCAATGTGTGGCTGAAATTTCCACATAAGACCTAACAAAGCTTAAAGGATTCTAAACACACAAAAATGGGAGTCAAGCACAGCTTTCTGGTAATTGTCTTTTTGCTGGTATGTTCTATTTGCTGGCAGCAAGCAAAGACATGGGTTCCTTTAAAAAGTGACTTCCTGGTTCATGCTGGCAGCAGGGACAGCTCTTTTGGGAAGTCCTGAATTTGAATGGGGTTTATGAGCAGCAGGCTGCATGCTCCTTGGGAGGGGCATAGATCTAGAAACTACCCCAGGTAATCAACATGACTCCAGAACTGAAAGTAAATGTACCACCACCATAAGACTAGCCTCTCAAAGAACCAAGGAATGGGGTAGAGTCAGCCACCAAAGCCACTACTTTGGTCCTAGCCATGCCTCTTAACAGTTTAAAGAATCATGTGTCAGCTAAAGATGGAGATGCACAGTAAAAACAGATTCATACAAAAAAAAACCCTGCTAAATGGGTTATAGTGTGGTGAAAATATATATGTAGGCTTGGGAGAGAAAGTACAAAGGGTAGAAACAGTCCTTTAAAAAAGAAATGGAATCATAAAAATTATAATAAGCCATGTAAAGATGGGAAATACACAGACTCTGGATACTTTATGTCATTGTGTTGTCTTTAAGTTTTTTGAGTACTCGTGAACAAATGATAAGAGACATTTGATTATGGCAGCTGCTAGATTAAACCAACTCGTATACTTTAAAGATATCTTGACTTCAAAATTTAAGTCAAAAATGTTATTTTGGGAAAGAATTTCTGCTGTTATTTTCACAGTAAATGAGAGGATATGGATTCATTCTGGATTTTAAAAAAGGCAGGTTTGATCAAGGTAGACCCCCTGAAAATTCTCTGTTGGGAATGGATGGCCCAGATGATCCAACATTTCAGAATCTCTCTGTTGAAATTTCCTCTGGATTCTACATCCAGAATAGCTTCAAAGTTGCTGACTGAGATAATATAGTCTCACAGAATACTTCAGTGAGGATTTGACCATAATCCTAAATTTTCTAAGACTTCCCCAAAGATTACCAGCACTCCACAGTCAACAGGAAGTAATCTAGAGAAGTACACTCACATTCCCAAAAATAAATTATTAATGTTTGTCATTGTTTAGAGAGTTGGTTACAAGTTGTAATGGATAATGGTTAGGAAAAAAGCTGAACAAAAAAAAGAGTATATTTAGGAATCTCATTCTAAAAAGAAAAGGGGGGAATAGGATAAAAGGATGGATTACTATATTTAAGTGAAAAGGATCCAGATCCTGTGTTTTCCTGCAACACTGCCAGCTTGGGTGCTAGGTTGTACCAGACAGTCTTAAATCCTTTTCTAAAGAGAGAGAGAGAGCCTTTATAGCACCATCGAGCTACTCTTTTACATTAGCACAGAAACACATCTTTTACACATGCCTCCATTCCTCCATCTGTAAAAATGTGCCTTTTAGCCTTGTTGGGAACAAGAAAGGGTACACTATGAACATGACATATCTGGTAATGGTTACTCATTTCTTATACGGACATGGATTTATGCATGTGCTTAACTACTACACATTTTTTTTAAAAAAATTATCTTTCCTTACATTGTAAGTGTGTGTGGGTATGTGCTCGTGCATGTGTTGGATACCCACAGAGACATGAAGATGGTGTTGGATCCCCTACCCTTACAAACATTTTGAACTGCTCAATGCAGGCACTGGGAACTGAAACAAGGGCTCTGTAAGAACAGGACACTTTATTTTTAGCTGCAGATCCATATCTACAGCCCAGTCCTTTACATTATTAATAACAGAACACCATATTAGATTTTCTAGAGTGGTATAAAGGAATTTGTTTTATTGTTCCCCTTCATGTTTCAAATATAACCATTGCAAACTTCTTCCATCTTTAGATAAACTTCAGTTTAGATTTCAAAAAGAAAAGTACTAAATATACACTGGCAGAAAAGAATATGTCATAGGAATATTACCTGAATCCATCCATACACACACACACACACACACACACACACACATACACACACACATATATATATGGTATATATATGTATGTATATCATATAATATATATATATGATAGAGAGATGCATATGTACATACATACTTACATAATTTGAATGTTTGTTTTAATTGGACTATGTCTGTATGGTCCAAATAAAATAATAGACATTCAAGTTATGGCCAGTATTCCTTTAGGTATTTATAAAAGAAAAGTGTCATTTAGCCGTGAATGATTATAAGATACCATGTGCATGTCTTCCTTTATCCCTCTCTTCCACTAGATTCCTGGAGCTTGGCCTGGTTCTTGGTTGTGGATCTCTGCATCTTGTTGCATCAGTTACTGAATGAAAGGGCCAATGGTGATAGGAAGAACTGTGAATGAAATTTTAAAAATATATATCTCTATATATGAAGATATTACGTAATTATTGGCATATATTCTTCATAAAATATAATTAAAATTACTAGAGAGCATGTGATCTAAAATGTGTCTTCTGTGTTCGTGAACAAAGGATGACACTTCTCATGTCATTTTGTTTATTAGGGAAAATTATCTTCTATCACAAAGAAAAACTAGCTGACATGCAAGAGTCAAAGCGCTTTTTCCATGTGTGAGACTTCTCTGCGGTGTCTGATAGTGATGAACTTTGAGTAAAACCAAATTAAAACTGATCATGTGTTCCTCACAGATTGTGCAGAAGCATCCTCAGCCTCCATGGTCCCTTCTGTCGAGTTGGAAGAGTTGTAGGCCCTTCTTGAGAACAGTCCCCATCAGCTGGGACACGCCCCTTCCAGGCTGGAGCATCCCATATACAATACCTGGTTAGGGCTGTGGTTCAAAGTTGTAGCCGGGCCTGCCTGCCATATTGGCTGGTGTCTCTGTTGTAATCATGTCACAGTTAGACCTTACCCATCACTGAGGCCCTAGCTGCCTCCTGCCTTCCTTCCCCTGCTTTGCCCCCAGAAAATCCTTTCAGCTTCTGCATCACATGGGAAACCAGCAGTGGATCTCAGTTTTAACTATTGCACCATACCAAATACAGTTGAATAGTTTCTCTATAGTTGGTTTCTGTTTGATGTCTTCAACATTGAAAGTGCAAAGGAAGAGAAAAGGGGTAGAATCAATTTCTCTGGGTACTTTGAATCCATCATCTATGGAGTTCCAGTCAATGAGCATCAAAAATAAGTGCAAGTATACCTGTTTCACAAATTACATAGCCGGGATCCAAAGGACTGAGATTTGCCAGTGTTTTCATTTATCTTCAGAAATGCTGATGACTGTATGTTAATGATATGCATAGCCCGTCTCATTATCAACAGAATTGGGATGTATACTTGGGCATTTCCTCATGCTGCTGAGTTTATGTCGTTTCTGAAATAACTTAACCTAAATTGTTACAAAGAGCTGATGATTCCTTTAAATTTTCATCAGCAACTCAACTGCTAAAACATCTCGAGCAGAAACAAAATCACATAAATAGAAACTTTGCTAATTTCCTCTGCACATCTTATGTCACTTCAGAAATGTGTGTGTTTTTTTCTTTTAGCACAAACTATTTGCAGTGAGGTAAGATGAAACCAACCTAGTGGCTATTGGGAGTACCAGAGTTAAAAGTTAACTGAGTATGCTGACTGCCAATTTCCAGAAGTCTTGTGGGTCACAGCTCATGAAACCTTCAGATTGTAGAAATTACAATGAGGAAACCTCTTTAGAAAAGGTTCTGATTTCATAATATGACTCATGAATTTTGCAACTAGTGATTTTTATTGTAAATATTACATTGTCAATTTATGCTGTGCTCAAGTGAACAAAAGTAAATTTGTATTAACCAAGAATACTAAATTTCTAGCAACAATTCATCAAGTACACAATAAATATGAGTGAATAATATAAAATGCATAATTTTATATACATACTCTATACTGTGACATAATAATTCTTGTACAGCACAGTTTTTTATGGTATATAATTTAGAATAATTGGTTGGCCAGATGACTCATCACATAAAGTTACTCACTGTCAAGCTGATAATTTAAATTTGACCCATGAGACTCAAATAGTGGAAAGAGAGAGAGAGCCAGCTTTCCAGAGTTACCAGTATCTACCATGCATGCTTTGTTCTTCACACAAACACACTTCCCGTATTCAACTAAAAGAATATAAAAAATTATGAAAGTACCATAAGAGGTTAAAAGTTAACATTTCTGATTAAGTGTAGACATTCTACTCACATTTGTCTTTCTTAGTCCTGTAACATAATATGCAGTAGAAAATCTTTATAATCAAGTATAAAATGCAGTATTAAAATATCATAAGAAAATATACCTAAAACAAAATTAAAGATTATGATAAAAATGTCTGTCATCTGTGAAAACACTTTGAAACACATATAATAAAAGTCACTATTTTTGAGATGTGTAAATGTTATTTGCCCAATTAAGTTCATTTAGCTGTCTGTGCTCACCTTGGGTAAGCTGGTTGCCAATGCTAGTTTAAATGACTGAGCAACACACAAACCAATCACTTTAGCTTGATTATATTCCTGCATTCATTGTCATATTTGATTTATGTTATCAAACCAAATTCTCTATTTTTGTCTGTAATTGCTATCGAATAATTCAATTTTATCTACAGGATCCTATAGTCAGTGTCTTGCTGTTCATTGCTCCTTTCCATATAAATCTAGGGAATTTCTAGTTTATATATCCTCTTCACATTCAATTTTACTACACTTAGAAGAATAACTAAGTGAGTTTGTCATTTCTATTGTCACCCACCTCTTACTTGTCCTTCACATTGATTACCCCCATTTAAGGTGTCAGGGAACTCCAATATATAAGATTTGCTTTTTCTGCAATACCAATTGTTATTGAAAACAAAACAGTCCAGAACCTTCTAGTGCCTCCAGCCCTGAATTTGTAGCACAGACTTATCATTTATATATAAATTTGTCTTACCTTTTGATCTTAAAGGACTGTTTATGCTTTTGTAGAATATCAATAGACCAATGGAATTTGCCAGTACACGTGTGACTTCCCAGTGGTCTCTTCTGGAGTTTTATTTACTAATGCAGTATCTTACTCAATGGTGCTCACTTGCATCAGTGTGTGACACACTGAAGAACCCTAGTGAGTGCCCTCACCCAGATTAGTGTGTGACACCCTCCAGAGCCATAGTGAGTATCACCACCCAAATAAGCGTGTGACACACTGAAGAGCCATAGTGAGTATCATCACCCACATCAGTGTGTAACACACTGGTGAGCCATAGTATCATTACCCACATTAGTGTGTGACACACTGAAGAGCCTCACTGAGTATCATCACCCACATCAGTGTGTGACACACTGCAGATCTAATGTAAGGAGTATGCCTGTGTTCACACTTCCCTCCATGACCAAAATGAAAAATGCTAAAATTAAATTAACCCAAATTATGCAAAAATGCATTTTGTTTTCATTATGGTTCCCTAATGTTTTATCATCTTTGATACACAACAAATGCTGATTTTTATGATGCTCAAATCTTGAGTAAGTTATGGGCTTTAGTTTCAAATTTTCTATTACTCAAAAGAAAACATGATTGTTTCAAAAAGGTAAGCTCCAATTGATGGCTAATTGGTTCTCTCATCTTGATATGTATTATACATTTCCAGCCACCCTGAGCTGATGCTCTCAATGCTAGTCCTGGACCCTCACTAGGAGAGAGGATCTAGCCTGTGACCCCCTTTACTCCCACAAAATGCTATCTTCTTAGCAACATCAAGAAGTGCATAAAGACAACCATCTGGGACTCTACAGAGTCATTATATCTCCACCCATGAGTTGTAACATATCCATTTTATGTCTGGAGTGATTTAACACTGCTATAAGAGAGTATGGAGAGTAGCCTGGAGAGTAGCCAGAAGTGTTTAAACCTACATACTCATTCCCCACTAAAGACATTAATTCAGTGGGAGACACAAAGTATTGCTGGATTCTACAAATGTTGAAACAGGTCCATCAGACAGATAACTGTGTAGATTTCAATGGTAAAACTACCTAGATGGTTCATGCTTTTTTTACAAAGTAAAACTGTCAGGTTTAATTGTCAAAAGCAATTGCTCTTCTGAAACTAAATTTTGTTCTACTCATTTAAACACACACAAACATACACACACATACTCACACAGACTCTTTTTTAAAGTGTTTTATTTTTAATAATTTGATTATTTTTATTTTATGTCCATTGGTATTTTGCCTGCATGTAGGGTCTGTGTGGGGGGAGTCAGATTTCCCTGCAACTGTTATTACAGACAGGCTCACATGGATTCTTAGTGTTTAGCAATATAGATGACACCAACTAGAATCTTTGAAGTATTTGTACTTTGTTTAAATAGTAGTCAGTCTAAGCTGTGACTGTTTTATTGACTGTCTAAGAAATATTTGAAAATTACCTTCTGTAGTTTAACAGGAGTAGCTAGGTGGTCTTAATAGGTGGTTTTATCTTTTAAGCAACAGGGTTGCATTTGAAGTGATGGTTCCTGAGAAAGAAAGAAAAAGACATACCTGAGAAGTCTCTACAGCATTTAAAACTTTCCCAGATGCTTTACTCTGTTCTTTTGTGGGTTTGAATTTGACCACTTAGCACACGTGACGAAAGACACAATTATGAAGCACAGAAAATAACTCAGTTGGGTTTCTTTAAATGAAATCATTGTATACTAAATATAGTACACACTGTACAACTGGAATCCTATTTGTTAAGACTTGTTCTAAATAGCCTTTGAATGCTATGCTTTTATTTAGAATGAATGGAAAGAATACTTTAAATTAGGAAGGTTACACAGAAAAGAAAACTAGAATCACACTGTAAAACAGAATTTTACATTGTTGTTTTTCATTAAATTCAGTAAATGTCCCTTAAGCAGCTGCTCTCCTAATTGGCAATTACAACTCCATAATTCAGAGTATAGGTTAGACTTCACTGTCCATAGCCAGACAGGAATTCTGTTCCCTCAGGCACCGACTCTATCACCACCACTAAAGGGAACTTTACTTAGATCTCTATCTCTCTATAGAACTCTGGATTCAAAGGATGAGGAGAAATTTTGATCATTCAGAGAGGCAGATTAGCAAGTAGCTAACCTCCCCCCCCCCCCAGCTCAAGTCTCCCAAAGAAACTGAGCATCCTTCTGTTTAACTCCCACTTAAGAACCCTAACTACATATGGTTCCTTGCTCCCACTTCCCGTCAGCTAGTTGCTGGCTCAGCGTCCTGACCCCAGGTTAATTTTATTTAATCAAGCACATGTAACACATCTTTGCATCGTTAAACAAATATTACACAACATAAATGAATGTAACACATCTTAAATTAATATTCTACAACACTACACTTTGAGGTCAGGCAGGACTAAGTGAGACTCTGTATCAAAAGCAAAATGAAGCAAGGATAAACAAATCCTGTATCCAACTGAACTGTTTATAATCCATGACTATGCTGAGCCTGTGCTGCACTCAAGCAATGTGCTCAATGAAGAAGGAACATGGGAAAATCCCCAGAGCAGTTTTTAGACAGCATGCTTATGGTCAGATAAAGGAAGGTAGCTTGAGGAATCTGTGGTCCTCTCCTCTTCAACTCTATATCCACCAAGGGAGAGCTATGGTTCACAGTGGTGATGAAGAATAAACAAAATATCTATGTAAAAAACATAAAATATAACTTTCATTCAATAAGATAAATGTGTAGTTGCTTTTATTCAAAGAATTAATTGGTAATAACTTGGCTCTCATGCATACATATTCCTTCAGAAGTGCACTTGTTGATTCAGCTAGAGCTTGATTGTTCATGGCTATTTATTAGATAACATTTGGTGCTTGCAAAGGCTTTTGTTGTTAAGGACTAGATATTATTTTAACTGCTGAGTCTATGTTTCTTCGTGTGTGCATGTGTGTGCCAAAAAAATTCTGACCTTTATTTCAGAATATAAGGGAGATTGATTTCTTTATACTATTATTGTTATTATTATTATTGAAAATAGATTGCTCTCTCATATAATACATCCTGACCACAGTTTCTTCTCCCAGTTATCCCTACATCCCCTTTACCCTAAACCTATCACCCCTCCATTTCCTTTCAGAATAGAGAAAGCTTTCAAGAAACAACAGCCAAACATGATAAAACAAGATACATTTTTTAAGCAGTAAAATCAAACAAAAACTGGGAAGAACTGCTTAGCTGGAAGTGAAACCAGAAGAGTCCCATGTGTTATATAATAAATTACTACTAAGACCTAGTTTTAATAAATAGGTTCTGCTTTTAGTAAAAGCACTAGTTAAGAAAAGCTTGAATGTTGAGCACAACAAAAATGGAACAATCAATCATTTCAACAAAACCCCATAATAATTCAATGAGCAAAGAAAGGATCTTGTCAGAAATAGAGGTGTCACTTAGATAGGCTTGAATGTTTCACAAGTTTCCTTTTAGTGCTAAGTCCTTTTGTATCTGAGAAACATGTTCTCCTCTCACCACCTTTCCGTTGAGTAGCTGCTACCCAATGATGCTGTCTGTAAAGTTGGTCATCATTTAGCCCCAAATAGTTTAGATTAATGTGTCAATCCAAGTCTCGACATCTTCCTGTTTCTACATATCTGCCTCGCTTTTCTCTCTGACCCCATCCCCTAATGAATCACAGAGATCTCCTTCAAACTTATTTCCTCCAACTCATCCCATTATCCCACCCCATGATACCAGCAGACTTTCTGTGGAATGCACTAGCTAAACAAGCCAGGGAAAAAGGTTTGCTAACTGAAGGCCTCCGTCACTCCCTCCTCTCCTCCGAATCCAATCACTCACTGCAGCCTTCCTCTCCTGACCTTCACACAGACCTTTCTCTCCTAACCTCACTCATTGCTTTATCCCAGGCTCCAACGATAGTAGGAATTCCCTAACACACAGGGCACTCCTGAAAGAGAAGCTAGTAGGCTGACTGCAGATCTTCACCTTTCCCTCTGCTACTAAAGATCTAATCCCTAGTGAAGGTGCGTGGTTGATCGGCAGTTATGATTCACCAGACAAGCTTTAATATATATATATATGTCAGTTTTAATAAAGGAAAGGAAAGGGAACTTACAAATCCAAGGTTCCAGCGAGGAGGGCAGGAAAACAAAGAGCAGGCAGGCCGCAGGCCCGCAAGATTTTATAAGTCAATATTAGCCTAAGGGGGACACGCCTAAGAGGGACACGCCTTTAGACCAAGGGGGACACGCCTTTAAACCAAGGGGGACACGCCTTACAAAACAAGGTTTTGGGCTAGGCTTCCCCTTCATCTCCCCCTTTTGTCTAAATAAGACAGAACCAAACCAAATACAACTATATTCAATAGGAACAAATAATAAATATAAAATTACAAACAATATTAAGAAGAAACATATAACAAAAGTTTTACTAAGCATTCTATTTCAAGGAGTCTAAATAATGTAGAGGGTAACTACAATTATCTAATCTTCAACCCCATCAAAGATCTGAGAAGGGAAGTAATATTACTTAAGCAACCAGGAAGTACAAACAAGAAACTTCCAAAATGTGCAACAAATGACAGAGACAACTAACTACCTGGGCAGTCACCCAAAGTTTCGTTTTGCAATGTTGAGGCAACCAACTTTGGCTAAGGCCTAACACAACTGACATAACATTTTTCAAAGGCAAGGAACTTTTTGTAGAACTGTCCAACCCTGTCTTGGCAAGATAAGACAATCCTGTTTTTATCCATTTACGGATACTCTGAAACTCTGTCAGTGGTCGAGGTATGGGCTTTTTCTTTGCCTAAAGGCCACTTCTGCCAAGAAGAAGACAAGCTCCCAGTGGAGTGTCTTTGGTGCTCAACATTCTCTCGGGAGTAGAGTGGTGTTGCCAGGAGTGATTGTGTCTCATAAGTACCAAACTCTAGGTTAGATTAAAGGCCATGTTCTACAGCTCTTCAAAGAGGTCGAAGATTATACTATCTATACTAAATATAATTTCTATGTATCTAAAAAACCTGAAAAACAACTGTGCAATAAATGAGGACAATATCCCCAAACGTAAACAATGTCATTATACAAATAATATCAGAGGTAGAAATGTACATTGCAATATGATAAATATCTCAATATAACAATTGTTTTAAACAGAGGTAGAAGCATACTCTCATACAATAGAGGTAGAAGCATACTCACATACAATGTTCAATATACAAGAATCAACACCAATGCAATTTTCTAATAACAATAATTCACAAATACTAATCATCCCATCAAACCAGGTAATCCCCCCCCTTTTTTTTTTCATAAACACCCCTGAGTCCATATAATACCTCCCCCATCCCCTCAACCCTATACCATCTACTAAATGATGTCCCTAAACCAGAGGGCAAACTCTGTTGGGAGAGGGGGCGTCGTCCTCTAAGATTGCTTCTAGCTGACATGGGGGCGACGTTCTTCTCAGGGGGTTCCATGAAAGCAAATGATGGTAAAATTCCCAGAATAACATTTGGTCGAGGAAATTGTAACTAGCCTCTGAGTGTTTTGAGGAGGTCCGGCCAGAGTGTTGTCAAAATTGTACACCATTTGAAACTGTCTTGTGTAGTTGGTACCAAAAAAAAAAAAAAACCAAAAAAAGGTCTAATTTTAGCGCTATTAAAAACATGACGTCATAGTAACCAGGTGAAATTGATGTTGTGGGGCCCCATCTTCATCCTGGAAACTTCAAAGATTACTGAAGGAAAATTTGTTGTTTGTTACAGGAAAGGTAAACATTATCTACAAAGACATATACAGACATATATATTCGATGGAAGGTATAATAAAGACAGACACAGATATGAGGAAAGGCAAAGAAAGTTTATCAAGTATCATCATCATCATCATCATTATCATTATTATTATTATTATTATTACTATTATTATTCTGTCCCATTTCATGGCTCCTGACCTGAGACAGAAACTCTGAGATATCTCTTATAAACAGGCTTGGAATTGAAGAAGGACTGAGCCATAGTCCAACTCCAAAACCAGCTCTATATACATATAAATAAAGGCACAGTATATATGTAAAAAAAATGTTTTATACTTACTAAACATATTCGGGTTCTGTGTTGATCCATATTAGGTTGTAACTAGTGTCCATGAATCAGTATTTAAATATCCAGGGTCCCTTAAGTTCTTTGAAGATGAGTGGTTTCCTGTGGAGATAAGAAAAGAACCCTGCCCCCAACCTATATGCTTTTCTTACCATCAGTATGATCATCATCCTTGTGAATGAATTATTTTTCTTTTCCAAGGGGCTTCTTCTCTTCAAACCGAACCTTTATTAATTTTGACGGTATCCACAATTTTTCCTCTCCTGTGGAGACAAGAGCAAAACCCCTTCCCCAACGCAGCACATCTCCTGGCTTCCATTGCGAGGTCAGCACATCCTTGAAATAAACTGGTTGATTTAATTCAGCAGACTTTTCCATTATCCAGTGTCTTTCTGCAGCCGTTGTCCCCTTCTCATTAGCGTTGAGAAAATTCAAGGTTAATAAAGCACTATGTAACCTATTTCTAGGGGTATTTTCCACCCCTTTCTGTTTGTTTAACATATCCTTTATAGTTCTATTTGATCTTTCTATGACTGCTTGACCTGTAGGATTGTATGGTATACCTGTAACATGCTTAATATTGTAATAAGCAAAAAACTGTTTCATTTTCCTAGAGACATAAGCTGGACCATTATCTGTCTTTATTTGTGTAGGTATACCCATGATGGCCATAACTTCTAATAAATGAGTGATTACTGAATCAGCTTTTTCTGAGCTTAAAGCAGTTGCCCATTGAAAACCTGAATAAGTGTCAATGGTGTGGTGTACATATTTTAATTTGCCAAATTCTGCAAAGTGAAACACATCCATCTGCCAGATTTCATTCCTTTGAGTGCCCTTTGGATTAGCCCCTGCAGGCAGTGGTGTTTGGTTATAAAAAGAACAAGTAGGGCATTTCTTTACAATTTCCTTAGCTTGTTGCCATGTAATAGAAAATTCTTTCTTCAAGCCTTTGCTATTGACATGATGTTTTTTATGAAATTCAGAGGCCTGCAGCACACTACCAATCAACAATTGATCAATTTCTGCATTACCTTTTGCTAGAGGACCTGGCAGACCCGTATGAGATCGGATGTGTGTTATATACATAGGGCAAAGCCTGTTCCTGATCATGTCTTGTACCTGGATAAACAATGAGGTTAGTTCTGTATCATCAGGTATAAATTCAGCAGTTTCAATATGTAAGATTACTCTTTCTGCATATTGTGAATCAGTAACTATATTAAGCGGTTCTTTAAAATCCCTTACCACCATAAGAATGGCATATAATTCTGCCTTCTGGACAGAATCATAAGGGCTTTGTTCCACCTTACTCAAATCTTCTGATTTGTAACCTGCTTTCCCTGATTTATTAGCATCAGTATAAAATGTACGTGCTCCAGTTATTGGAGCATCACGGATGATTCGGGGGAGAATCCAAGAAGTTCTCTTTATAAAGTTAAGCCTCTTGCTTTTCGGATAGTTGTTATTGATTTCTCCCAAAAAATTAGCGCAAGCTCTTTGCCATGGTTCGTTATCTTCCCATAATTTTTTTAGTTCATCAGCAGTGAAAGGAACTATAATTTCTGCTGGGTCTATGCCTGCTAGTTGACGAAGTCTCAATTTGCCTTTTATAATTAATTCAGAGACTTTTTCCACATAAGTTTTTATTTTCTTACTTGGTTTATGTGGTAAAAAGATCCATTCTAAGATAATATCATCTCTCTGCATTAAAATTCCTGTAGGAGAAATTTTGGAAGGCAATATGACGAGAATACAACTGAGCTCTGGATTCACCCTGTCCACATGTGTCTCTTGTAATTTCTCTTCAATCATTCTCAGCTCCTTTTCTGCTTCAGCTGTTAATTCTCTGGGACTGTTTAAGTCTTTTTCACCATCCAAGGTTTTATTTAAATGAATTATCATATCAGGTGTTATGCCAACAGCTGGTCGTAAGCTGGAAATGTCTCCTAACAACCTTTGAAAGTCATTGAGAGTCCGTAACCGATCTCTCCTAATTTGTGCTTTTTGTGTCTTAATTTTTTGTAAACCTATTTTATAACCTAGATAATTAACAGAATCTCCTCTCTGAATTTTTTCAGGAGCAATCTGCAATCCCCATTTAGGTAAAAGTATTTTTACTTCTTCAAACAGTCTTTCTAAAGTAGCCATGTTTGAATCAGATAACAGAATATCATCCATGTAATGATAAATTATAGACTTGGGAAATTGCTTGCGTATTATTTGCAATGGTTGATTTACAAAATATTGGCACAGGGTGGGAGAGTTCAACATGCCCTGTGGGAGGACGGTCCACTGGTATCTCCTTGTAGGTTGAGAGTTATTATAAGTAGGCACTGTGAAGGCAAACTTTTCTCTGTCTTTTTCTTGTAAAGGTATAGTGAAGAAACAATCCTTTAAATCAATTACTATGAGAGGCCATCCTTTTGGTAATAAAGATGGCAGAGGAATTCCAGATTGCAGAGAGCCCATAGGTTGAATAACCTTATTGATAGCCCTGAGATCTGTCACCATTCTCCACTTACCAGATTTTTTCTTAACAACAAATACAGGAGAATTCCAAGGGCTGGTAGATTCTTCTATATGTCGAGCATCTAATTGCTCTTGTACCAGCTGTTCTAAAGCCTGCAACTTTTCCTCAGCTAATGGCCATTGCTTTGTCCATATTGGTTTCTCAGTCAACCATTTTAGAGGCAGTGCTGTTCGTATCTCTGAAGGGCCATCAATTGCTTTGCATTCTTGTACAGCCCGAACAGCCGGTTTCCGCCTTCTGTAATATCTTTTAATATTTCCCTCGGTGATAGAGGCTCTAGAAGCAGCAGGAATGTTAATTTGGGTATTCCATTGCTGCAACAGGTCACGGCCCCATAAATTCACTGCAATATTGGCTACATATGGCCTTAATTTTCCTATTTGTCCTTCTGGCCCTATGCATTCAACCCATCTCGTGCTCTGCCTTACTTGAGATAGGGTTCCAATTCCCAGGAACTGAACATTTACATCCTGAAGAGGCCAATACGGATGCCAAGATTCTGGAGTAATGATACTTACATCCGCACCTGTGTCCAGTAGGCCAGTAATAAAAATGCCATTTACACACACTCTTAACTTTGGTCTTTGTTCATTTATAAAAGTCTGCCAAAATACACGTAACTCATCTTTCAGGCCATTTTTGCTTTTAACAGCAGGCATGGGGCTTTCTAATTTTCTTGACGAGGCATGTTCTCGGCAGTAACTGGAAATGACTGGACCACATTCGCCATGGGGGCCTGCGAGAGGCCCCCCATTGAGTTTCCCAGTGGCAACAGGTTGCCTTGTCTATCTCTTGTTGACCTGCACTCATTTGTCCAGTGTCTGCCTTTTCCACATCTCCTACATATACCTGAAGGCTGAGTCCTCCTACGTCTGTTATTTCTAGAAGAGGCATTATTATTATTATTGTTATTATTATTATTATTATTATTATTATTATTTCTGAAAATCCGTTGTCTGCAATTCCTTTTAATATGTCCCATCTTGCCACAATTAAAACATTTGGTAACTTGATGCCTCCTTTTTGCATTAGAAATTGCTTCTTCGACCCATGCTTCAGTGCCATAGTCAAATGATTCAACATTCATTGTATGTAAGACCCATTCGTCCAAGGGCGCTGATCTCATCTTTAAAGGCCCCAGGATCCTTTTACACTCCACATTGGCATTCTCATAAGCCAAAGATTCAATTATTATACGTCTTGCTTCTGGGTCAGATATCCCTATCTGTACAGCTTTAGTTAGCCTTTGTAAAAAATCACTAAAGGGTTCTCTCTGACCCTGTTTAACTCTGATATATGATTCCAGTCTCTGTCCTGGGTCTTGAACCCTGTCCCAAGCCTTTAAAGCTGCTGTAGTACATATGGATAAGGTGTGTTCATCATAATTCGCTTGTTCCAGAGGATCGGAGAAAAGTCCTTCACCTAGAATTTGATCTAGGGAGATCTCAATTCCCTTTGCTCTTTCCTGCTGTTCTAAAAGTTTAGCCTCTTGTCTGAACATGCATTTCCAATTTAATTGTGACCCACTCTCTAGAACAGCTGATACTAATTGTACCCAATCATGGGGCGTTGCCTTATTGCTTATAGACCAAGTTTTGAGCATCTCTCTAACAAAGGACGAATGTAGCCCAAAGTTCATAATAGCTTGTTTAATTTCTTTGAGATCATTCATACGGACGGGTTCCCATGTATATTCCTTGATGACTTTAGGGTTTTTGGAACCAGTCACCTTTTCTGACGTTACTATTGGAAAGGCAGGTAGAACTTTATGGAAATTATCCCGGAGAGTTTTACTCATTGACGGAGTTAAATTTCGCCTTTGTACCGTTTGCTCCTGTTCTATAATTTCCTCAATCTTTTCTAATCTGCTTACTATTGCCTTCTGTAAGGCCTGGATCTCCTGTCCAGAATTATGCTCCAAGGCCTTCATGGAGGATTCCAAAACATGAAGTTTGTCCAGTAGAGTTAGTATCTCATCCTTGGATAGAATTTTCATGGCATGAATTGTGCCTTCTTGTATTGACAATCTGTCAGCCAATCTGTCATATCCTTTAGACAAAATCCGATTTTCACATTCAGCATTTTTAATTCTCTCTGATAATGTTTCAGACAGGGACTGAAGTTTACGATCCAAATCAGCTGTTCTCTCCTCCACAGCAATGAGTCTCTCCTTAATATCAGACTGTAGTTTTTCTAAATTTTGCTCATTTGACCGAGTCATATCAGACAAAGCCCTATTCCCTTCCTTGAGACCTTCAAACTCTTTCTTGGTGTCAGTCTGAATTGTTTTTGCAAATACCTCGACCGACTTAAAGTTGTCACTCAAAACAGTTGTGCCCTTTCTTAAGCATTCAACCTCTGTCCTAAGAATCCTGGTTTCATTCTGTAAGGACTTTATCATTTTTCTATTTTCAAACCATGTAAGGGAGAAACCAAATACGAGAAAAATTGCAAGCCCTATAAACATCCAAGTTATGGGAATATCATATGTATCCTGTAATATTTCTACCATAGTATAATTAAATAGATTGCAGAAGCTTTCAACGGTGATATGGTCAGACATTTTTTTTTTTTTAATCAAAAGAAATTTTACCTGAAATGACCGTTCCCTGCCAGTAGGTCGCTAGGGCAATAACCGCTCGGCCAAACCGAGTCTGCAGTACCAGCGGAGCTCGAATGTTGGGACTCCGGCAGTAACCGCTAGTCTCCGGCAGGTCAGGGCCCAGGCCGAACTCAGCCGGGACTGGTGCTGCCTGAGGGGTTAGCGAGCTCGGACTGAGTCACCCGCGCACACACACACGTCCTTTGCTCCGTACAAGCGGGGCTGGGACAGGCTAGTCTGGGAAACTGCTCTGAAGCAATCAAGAGCCCAAGGCCGAATCCCTGCCACGCAGTGTGGGAACTGGAGCTGAAGGCTCCCAAATGCCCTAGTTGGACGCCAAATGAAGGTGCGTGGTTGATCGGCAGTTATGATTCACCAGACAAGCTTTAATATATATATATATATGTCAGTTTTAATAAAGGAAAGGAAAGGGAACTTACAAATCCAAGGTTCCAGCGAGGAGGGCAGGAAAACAAAGAGCAGGCAGGCCGCAGGCCCGCAAGATTTTATAAGTCAATATTAGCCTAAGGGGGACACGCCTAAGAGGGACACGCTTAAGAGGGGCACGCCTTTAGACCAAGGGGGACACGCCTTTAAACCAAGGGGGACACGCCTTACAAAACAAGGTTTTGGGCTAGGCTTCCCCTTCACCCTAGTTTCGTCTCTAGTGCCTCTCTAGTGCCGCAGCAGAACAGCTGCAGAAGCCTCCCCAACCCCATCTTTAGTAGATCACACAGATCTTCCCCTGCTAACCTCTCTTCCTTCACTTGTTGCTTTATCTCCATGCCGAAGATCCGCAGGAACTCCCTGCGAATTCACAGGTCAATCCTGACAGTGAAGACAGCGGGTGATGGCAGATCTTCACCTCTCTTTATTTCCCTTCGAATCCAGTCCCCCAGTCTCATCCCTAGCTATATAACAGAACTTCTGGGGTGACCTTTCTCCACTCTCTGTTGCCATTCCAAGGAGAATGAATATAGGGATATTGGTTGAACACACTGCTTTCCTTTATCCTGTGAAACTCCTCAGCCCCTTAGTCTATCCCCATTTCTGTGCATCAGTCCCCAATACCCAGAAAAACCTTATACCTGGAATACCTGGCGACCACACCTCTCAGGTCCACAGAAAACTTCCTTGAAACACAGAAAACATTATAGAGAATCAAAGAAACAGAGTTGGTTCTTTGAGAAAATCGGCAAGATCGACCAGTTCTTATCCACATTAACTAAATGATATAGAGGGAAACTCCAAATTAACAAAATAAATGAAAGGAGGGACATAAAATAGACAATGTGAAGGTTCAGAGAACTATGCTAAAAAACTTTAAGTCTCTGAAGAAAGAAATTGAAGAAGAATTCGGAAGATGGAAAGTTCTTCCATGTTCATGGATCAGTAGGATTAACATAGAAAAATGGGCATCCTACCTAAAACAATTTACAGACGCAATGAAAATATCATTAAAATTTCAACACAACTCTTCACAGAACTTGAAAGGATAATTCTCAGATCCAAGATATTCAGTCTATTAAAGTTTTTTTTCACAACATTTCACATAAAAAGAAGTATTTTAAGGGATGATTATAGGATTTGTTAGAAAGGCCTGCACTTTTAGGCCTGAAATAAAAGCCCCCATCAGACCAGGCCTCCCTGAAAGCTCTTTCTAAAATGGAGAGTTAAAGAGTAGTGTTTGGTGTAGGGACAGCTCTCTGTGGTATCTGGCTTCTCTATATTCTTTGTCAATTATGGTGTGTTGACCTAAATCTTATTATATAATACTTCCTACACACCCCTAAAATGTTATAAAAAGTCAGATATTTTCTTTGTTCTGGGGATTGGTCTGAGACTCCTCAGAGAGATAGACTCTTATCACTCTTTAGGTCTCAGTCTCTCTTTTTATCTATTTTTCTTCTCTCCTTTCCTCCTTCCCTCCCACCCTCTGCCAATCTATCTCTAATTCTCACATTTGATGAAGCTCCACTCCATTGTGTTTAAATTTTCCTATATTGTTTCTATCAAATGCTTTCCTTCATACCTCAAGGTCTGATCGTGGTTTTGAGTTTGGCTTACTTAGGGTTTCTATTGCTGTGAAGAGACACCACGATCATGGTAACTCTTAGAAAGGAAAACATTTCATTGGGGTGGCTACTTACAGTTTCAAGAGGTTTAGTCCATTATGACCATGGTGGGACATGGCAATGTACAGGCAGACATAGTGCTGGAGAAGGATCTGAGAGTTCTCTATCTTGATTCTCTGGCAGCAGAAGGAATCTACACGTAACATTGTATGTAGTTGGAGCAAAGGAGGCCTCAAAGCCTGGCTTTACCATAACATACTTACTCCAACAAGGCCACACCTACTCCAACAAAGCATACTTCCCAGTGTTGTCTATCCATCTGGGGGCCATTTAATTTTCAAACCACCACCGAGTTCTTCCTATTTGAATAAACCTCATTGAGGAGAATTATAGATTAGGTTTCTCTGTGAGCCAACTGCTATGGCTTTCATTCTTTTATTTCTTTATGACAGTGTTTACATATGATGTGCTTACTAATTTATTCCTATTTAACTTAAACGATTTTCAGTGACTACTAAGCAAATTTATCTGTTTCTTATTCATAATTATTTAAGCACTTTAGATATGTTATATTTCCTTAAATTTAAGAACTATAAGAGAACATAATTAACCATGACACACTTTCAGTTTCTTTTAAGCTAATCATAAAGAGTATACAGGTAAATCATCGAATTGCTAATGTATTACTATTCCCTGAACAGTAAATCATTAGGCAGTAAATTTTCTGACACATTATCAATTTAAGATCATCATTGGTGTTTACTAAGTAGTAATGCTTCTATAAGTCATTTGTAAAATTTTATTCAGAAAATAAACTCACACAGTGAAGGTTTATATTAAATAGTGCACATTTAAGTATGGCTTTAATCCACTGTGTTGACACAACTATCAAACTCACTGTCATCAAGTATTTGGTTTGGAATTATATAACTTAAATTATATGTTTTATAATTTAAAACTGGGCTGTTATAACAAAATGTCATGTGCTGAGTGGATTAGAGGCCAAATATAAATTTCCTACAATCCTGGAAACTGAGAATTCCATGTTCAAAGCACTGAGAGTGTCCATGTCTGAGGAGGCTGCTTTCCGGTTCCATAAATAGCTCCCCTTTCCTGGATCCTCCATGATCTGAGGGGTCAGGAGTCTTTGGAGCTTCATGTACAAGGAAACTAATCCATTCATGGAGATTTCATGTTCATGATTTAGGTCTCCAAACTCTCATTCACTGACTCCTACTAATATCATATTCTCTCCATGTCTAATTTTTAATACTTTGAGAAAATATGATTAGGATGAGATGGTAGTGAGCCACTGTGAAATCTAAAATCAATTAGTAAGTAGGAAAACTAAACACCAAAATTCAGTTTCCAGAGTAGAAAGTTGGATCATTTTTAAGATTAGAGATTAAAGTTTGCCAGGTAGTATTCATTATTAAATAAAATAATTTCACCAGTCAACTACTTTCCTTGCGCTAAGCTCTGTCATGAAGAGTTATAGATATAGATACAGTTTCTCCTGTTTGAAGATGGAAGTTCTCTTGGTATTGTTCCTACAGGAGCTGGCTCACCAGCTCACAGCACTTCTTTCTCATCTCAACAGGTTACCATTTTAAGATGCTTTCATCAATGCTTTCCCCCATGTGCATCACATTAAGTGACGACATAAAAGTTTAATCGAAGACTTCAGCTATTCTCATTGATTGTACATGCTAAATTAAATCTGGGGGCTGCCAACTGTGAAGGGAATCACGTGTGAGATTCTCCAAGGTGGGGAATCAAGGGAAGCTGGCCTTCACTCCAGGCCAGAGCTGACGGGAGAGATGTTGATCTCATTGCCTCTGAACTACATTGCTTGACTGGTCAGTTATTCATAGATCACCAGGACTGTGAGGAATCAGGCACAGATCAAAAAGTAGGATGAAATTGAGGTTGAAATAGTTGTTTATAGATTTTGGTTTCAGTAGTGAGGTTCATAACATCACTGTTTCAAAGAAACATATGTTACTGTGTAGCTTAATTAGGTATTCTTTGACTAAACATAATTTGGACAGAGAGTGACCATGATCTCTCAGGTACTGAGTATAAGGGCTCCTGAAAAGGAAAAGAAGATTCGGGCTGTATTTTATTTGCAGGTACAAAGAGAATCACTAAGTGCTTCTAATTATCGTAGTCACAATTTTTAGGTTTTATTCACGAAATAATTTCAGGGATTAATTTGTTTTCATTCTTATGCAATAGTCTAGGGATTTAAGAATTAAATGAAAAAAATCATTTGTATTTTATATTCCTTCTTTTTTAAATAAATAAAAACTATATTGTGGGAAATGTTGAATATTAGAAGACATGGGCAATAGTGTTCTGAGCATGGTTAAATTATTATTAATCATATTAATCATAAAATGTAGGTGATAAAGCTAAATCTGCACAGTTTTCATTTAAGTAGTTTATACCTTGTCACACAGCCCATTAGGAGTAAGGAAGGCCGAACACAAAACAGGAAAATGTAAGAGATGTGTGATTCTATATACTATAGGCTGTCCCGAGTCTCCCTTAAATTCATAGACTGACATCACTATCCACAATGTGACTCTAGTAGAGACAGGGCCTATCAAGGGCAGCTAAGATTATGTGGCTTCATCTGGTAGAGCCCTGATCCACTGGGATTGATGTAAGAGAGAAAAAGATCAACAATGCCCTAAATAGAGAAAAGGCCACAGAAGGACACAGGAAAAACAATACCATCTATAAACCAGGCGAAAAGGTCATAAAAGAACTACCTTTCCAGCACCTTAATCTTAGACTTCCAACCTCCATAGACATTTGGAAAAGAATTGTGCTGTTTAAGCTACTGGAGTTTCAGTATTAGTTACTGTAGTCCTAGCAAAATTAGGCAGTCTACTTGCGCATGTATGCTAAGTATTCATCACGTGGAATAAATCTTCACTAATCATGTGTCTCCCTGAGCAATTAGATATAAAGCCACTAGAGAAGGTAATCAATGTCTTCTGCCACTCCCACTGCCTTAGCTCAAGGATCTGGACCATGTAGTGGTCCAAGTAAAGAAACATATAACTGTCTATAATGTTAGTTCCAGGAGATCTGTTGCCTTCTAGGGGCTTCTGCTGGCACCCAGACATGCATACTCACATACATATAAATAAATAAACTATAACTTTAAAATATTCCGATTAAAGTGAAGAAGAGCTAGCATGCAATGTGTTTCAGTTCAAGTGCTGAGGAAATGGAGATTTATTAAAATTGGATGTAAGGGTGTGCGTATATTTGTTTACTAATTCTGTTCACTGGGTTGTAGTAAAGAAGTTTACTCTTATACCCATGAACCTTGTTGAGTAGTAAGTATTTATATCACATTCAGTTCCAAGAAATTTCTTTTACAGAGATAATGGTAAAGTACAATTGACAGGTGTATTTTCGCCATCCACTCTGGGGGCTCTTAGGTGACTTCTCGAGCTCCCCTAGGACAAGAAATATGGACATGATTCCTTGGTGTAACCAAATACTCACTTGTTCCGAGGAACAGTTCACGGTATGTAGTAGGTGGTTTCTGACAACTGAAAAAGGTTTTAACCTGGCTGGTCATGCTGTAAAACTTTCAATTCTTTTCAAAAGCATTAAAGCCAAAAGATATAAGAAAAGGTACATAAGTAATGTTTATCTATGTATGTTTTCCATCTTGTTCTGAGGCCAGTGAAATTTTAAACTCTGCAAAGTGAAGGCTTACTAAGTCTGGTAAAAGGTAGCTTACTTCACAGACACAACTGTTTAAACATATAAATGTGTATGTACAAATTCAGTGTAAACAAGCCAGCATGCCCATACCAGCATCCCTATGTTGTTGCTCAGCCCTCTGGGGATAAATATTTTTGAGGGGAAAAAAAGAAAGAAAAGTTTACTAGTTTGTCATACTACTCCAAGCACCGGATCTAATACACACATAGTTATAAAATATTCCATGCAGAATTCACCCTTCTGCTACATACTGTCTACAAGCCAACCACACAATTGGACACAACAAGCTTGTCTTCACACCCTTCTAGCCTGCCACAAGCAACAGCTCTTATTTTGGGAAACAAAGTTGGGTCTCAATTTACACATACAAAGTCGTGAATCCTTTCACTTCCTGTTCTGTGAAAGAATTTATTCATTACGGCAAGTCCTGCTATCATTTGGAAGGCTGGCAAAGCTAAAGTCCTTGGCTATCTATACTATCTATGCTAGTCAACTTTATGAGACTGCCAAACTCCAGGAGATGAAGCCAGCACAGGATTTTAGAAGTAAAATAGACACTAGGAGTTCAATGGTTCTGAAAACTATTCGTAAATATATCCCATTTATCTCCACAATAGTTAAAGGTTTCAGTGTCCAAAACTCTTGTGACATTACAAATAAAGAAGTAGCACATATTTTGTGGTGGTACTGTCGTTTTCACAGATTTTATTTCAATAAAATCCCTTTTGTTGACCCCAATCAAATCAAGGTTTATTCTCATTGCAACTTGTATCATATCCATAAGAGGGCAGTAGAGGACGTGGTTCTGCTGACAAGAATTATACCATATGAAATGCTTTTTAAAAATCAAAGCCTTTGAGCAATAATGTGCATATTTGACTAAACAGATCACTACCTTTTGTTACCTAAATGCTGTATATGAAAAAGTAAATCTTTGGTCTCAGTTTCTTCTTTAGCAATAATGGATATTTCATGCAAATTCTTTTAAAAATCAATTATTATCAGTTGCAGAGTTATGAGTGTTGTTTCTTTAAATATAAGCATCTGAAATATGTGAGCTAGATCTGTTTGATTTTTTGACATAGGATCATATAAAATGACTGTTGAAAACTCCAGTGTGGTATATCACTGTGACGTGGAGGATTTCTCTATTGAACCTGCCACTTACACACATCATTCCAGTTTGTATTGGGCGAGATATCAATGCCTCAGTCCTGCCTTCCACAGGAAGATAATGAAACATTTTCTCCATTTCAAAAGCATTGATCACGAAGCATGCTCCCTCACTGACTGGCTCATAGCTAGCATTCCGGTGTAACCTGTTCTCTCATGCAATGCTAGGAGCTCATTCGCACCCTTCTTCTCTTGGAAAGAACACTAAGGAGTTAATAGCTCACAATGTAGCTTATGAGCAGTTTTCTGATTCTGTTGAGTCTCCCTGAGAGCCCAAAGTCCTTGATACTTAAAGCACACCCACTTGAAATAATGTAGTTATTTCCATAATTCTACACTGCTGGGATTGTCTGTGTACATAAGTACATTTTAGCGATCGTGATCTGGGGAGTCCTCCAGCTGCTGCTCAGAGCTGCCTTGGGATCAGTTTGAATCCTGACATGCCCTCTCATGAGGAAGTGAGCTTGACAATCTGCTTGACATTTCTCAGCCGTTTCTCTATCTACTGAACAGTAAATGTCCCCAATGCCCAGAGTGGCTATACTCGAAAGCTCTAAATACGTAGTGATGTGCAGTAACCAGCATATGGCAATGACTTTGTAAATGTTATTTATGTTAATGTTGTAGATAACTTCTCTGTGCTAGTCAGCATAGCAAGCCTTACAAAATGCATTATCATTTTATAGACACTAGGTTCTGTGGAAAATGGCTGATATGTTCCTAGATTTTGGGAAAGACCCTTCCTTGGTTAATTACACCCATTAATCAGATTGTATGTGCAGTTTATTCAGCTTTGTTTGTCTGATGATACCCTGACATCAATTAAAAGTCGTGTTTCTTTTTCTATTATCAGAAAGCTCACATTCAAAATTGCTCCTGTTTCTAAGGAACCTTGCATAACATAACCTCCATATTTGTTTTTTTCTCTTTATTTTCATTTTTAATCAATTTTAGGCTGACTTCTATTTAATCTCATTGTCTATATTTTCATAAGATGCTTTAAATTCCTTCTTGGTGTGCAATGAAATGTACCATTCATGCAAGAAAGAAAACAAAATGAGCATTTGTTGCTTATGAGCCAACTCTCTAAATTGCTGGAAAGAGAGGGTAGCATCTATTAGGTAAGGAAGCTGTCACTCCAAGGGCTCTAATGATCATGACCACACTAAGAAATACTATCCATTATGAGATGGATCTAAGTTCAAAGAGGCCTTCAGCATTTGGGGGATTGATGATCCCAGATCTCACTCTGAACAGCTCTTTATTCTAAATATTCACTTTCGGGGGGAGTAGCTGAATCCCCTGGTGCATTGAAATATTATTGATGCATCATGGATATTATCTCCAATTGTTTGAAAGTTTCACATGGATGCAGAAAAACAAATCAGTCCTGCTTCTAGGTTGTATGAAACGACTTTACGTTGATGCTGTTAACCAGTTTATTCTTCATCTAGATGTTCCCATGGCTACAGACCTTGTTACGTCAGCTCACCTGAGGTCATTGACAAGGTGTTTGGTCAGGAAGATGATTTTAGTTAAAACAAATCTCTGTATTTTCCTTCTTTTAACAGGTTTACCCACATGTTGAAGAGCCCAGTAACCCAAACTGCACCTAAAATAGGTAGATCTAGGAAATAAATGTTAAAAAAAGACCTTGGACTTAACATAGTGAAGGGAATCCTGATGGCTCTTTGGCTTGGAGAGGGGCGGAGTGGGGGTATGGGTGGAAGGAAGGGGAAGGAAGGGGGAGGAGGAGGGGAGGAGATGGAAATTTTTAATAAAAAAATGAGAAAAAAAAGATACTATAAATCTCATGTAGGACTTTGAGAAAATAAAAAACTCACTAAGCATTTAATGGCTCTATTTTGTGTGCTCTCTGGGAATAAGGAATTTTCTGCTAGTAAATTCTAGATATTCCTGAGGTTGCTAGCAATATAGACTAGATTCTGTTTGCCTCTAGTCATGTCTGCTATGCAGCAGCATCACCATTTGGAGTGCCTTAACCATGGCTGCTTTCCTTCCATTCTTGACAAATTCAAAGCTGAGGTAACAATGACATGAAAGCAGCTTAACCTCTGGAGTAAGAATGTGTTATGTGTGTGTGTGTTTAAACTTATGAGTTTTTTAAAATACACACACACACACACACACATATATATATATATATATATATATGTGTGTGTGTGTGTTTAAAGATGTATACTTTTAATTCTTTGAGAATTTCATGCAATGCATTTTGCTCATATTTACACAAAGACGTGCACTTCATGTTAAACACTGTGATGACTATTCTTGGTTGTCGACTTGACTACATCTTAATTAACTAATAATCAAAGATGTCTGGGCACACATGTGTTGGAGTTTTGCTTAATTAAATCATTTGAAGTGGAAAGATTTACTTCTAATCTTGATTTTGAGGTAGGAAGATACAAGTTTAATCCAGATCTCTTGAAGCTTCACATTTCCCCCGTATCCCCACCAAGATTTGTTGTGCTTTGTTTCTTCATTTCAGGCTTTCAGACTGAGTCAAGATGGCTTCTCAAAGTCGTTTTAATTTGCATCTCCCTGAGAACTCAAGGTGGTGGGCACTTATATATCTTCGCCATTTGTATTTCTTCTTCTTCTGAGAAATTTCTTTGCAGCTTTATGGCCAACTTTCTGATCAAGTTGTTTCCTTGATATTATGAGGTTTTTAGTTTTTTATATTCAAGACACAACTCTCTACCAGATATATAAATGGCAAATATTTTCCCCATTCTAGACATACTGACTTTGCTTCATGATGGAATATGACCAGGACATATAAGATGAAATAATCCTTTTCCTCAAGGCTTATCTTATCACAGCAATAAAAACTAAGACAGAAGCTCATTTTCACAGTTTCAATCTTTCAAACCCATGAGCAAAGGTCTATCTTCCTGTACTTTATTTTTTTTTCATGTGTTAAAGTATTCATTAAACATTTCTTCAGTCAAATTAATACAAAAATGTACTTGAGGCTGTTGTAAATGATATCGTTTCCCTTATTCGTTTTACTTTAGTATGTCTGTCCTTAGTATAATGAACGGCTACTGTGTTTTGTGTGTTCCTTCCATATCCTGCTACTTTTCCTAAGGTGTTTATGAGCACTAGATTTCTAGTAAAATCTTTAGGGTCTCTGTGTATAGAATCAAACCATCTGAAAATAAGAGTTACTTTAACTTTTTTCTTTCCTATTTATACCATCTTGATCTTCTTTTCTTGTTTTACAGCTCTAAGATATCAATTAGTATGTTGACCAAGCAGGAGAGTGTAAACATTCTTGACTTGTTCCTGATTTCAGAGGAAATGCCTTAAGTGTTTTCTCCTCTTAGGATGAGGTTGGCTATAGAATACTATATATTATTTATACTATATTTAAGTATGTCTCCTATATCTATATTTTTCCAGGATTTTGATCATAAGTAGTTGTTAGATTTAGTCAAAAACCTTTTCTGAATCTAATGGGATGATCACGTGGTTTTAGTTTTGGAGTCTACTATGTGCCTTTATGCAGTTCTTGATTGTTAATTGACACAATGCAAAGACCCTGTGCATTGTAAGCTGCACCATTCTCTAGACAAGAGATAACAAAGCAGCTGGATGAGAACAATCGTTTCTCTCTGCTACTCAATGCAGCCGTGGTGTAACTATCTGCTTGAGCTTTCTTCCTTGGCCTCCTGAAATGATGACTATAACTAACTTGAAATTGTGAGGCAAATAAACCATTACTTCCACATTTTGCTTTTTGTCAGGATATTTTATCACCAAACTGAAACTAGAACAGAGAGATATGGATAAATCTTCACTTTATATAGTTTACCAAATACCCCTCTTAAAATTGTAGTGACTGTATTAATTACTTTACTACTATTGTGATAAAACTCCAAGACCGAAAGTAACTTAGGGAAGAAATGGTTTATTTGGCTTATAGATTACATTCTATCTTCAGGGAAAGCTAAAGCAGAAACAAGACAAGAACCTGGTGGCAGGAACTCAAGTAGAGGCCATGGAGGAACACTCCTTCCTGGCTTGCTCCCCATGGATTGTTTCATCTGGTCTGCTTTCTTAATCCATCCAGGAGCACCTGACCATGAGCGGCACCTCTCCTAGTGAACTGGACCCTTCTATATCAATAATTAATCATGAAATGCCCCCACAAACTTACTTACTGACCAATCTAATGAAGGCATATTCTCATTTAAGGGTCCCTCTTCTGTGATATAGGAACTGAAAAAAAAAAAAAAAAAACTAGCTGGCACAGTATTCAGCTAGCTAAGTGACCCATCTGAAAATTTTAGCTTATTTTCCTCAAAATTATTTAGTGATTGATACAATTCAAATATAAGATAATTTGGTAGGCATGAAAAATATCTTTCCCCATGAACAAAGAGAGGAGAATATGAGTTGCTCACAGTGTGTAGAGACAGCAGTGTAGTTATTTTGCCGAGGCAGCTGTGGTTAAACCATATGTACTTCCAATTGAATTCTGTTGGTGCAACAGAGCAATCTGTCAGAGTTCTTGTCACTTTAAGCTATGATCATAATAAAAGCTGCACAGTTGCTACTGTGGGATAGAAATCAAATCGAGGGAAAGACAAAAGTTCCCTCGGTTACTCCTGTGCACTCTGAGTTTATATTCTTTAAGGAGAGTTTTGCTTGTTGTGGCTTTGAATGTTTCCTCATTAGAAGGAGTACATCATGATTTCTTTAGTTTATAGTCACATCGTACATGTCTATAGATCATGCAAACACTATTGTTATTGCATTAATTTCCTTAACATTTCTAAAAATTCCAATGCTTAGATGTTCACTGTGAGTGAAGATGAAAATGCAAAATATCATCTAGATGAAAACTGAGCACAAACCCAAATTAATGTATTCAAGATCTCTTAGTATTATGTTCTTGGTGTGCTATATTCAGATGTACATATATGTATGTGTGTGTGTGTGTGTGTGTGTGTGTGATGTATATCCTTGTGTACATGTGTCAAGTTCAGAGGTCAATGCAGGGTGCCCTCTTCCACAGTTTTCTAATCTGTTTTATGAGACAGGTTTTCTCACTTAATATTTAGTCTGATTTTACCAGGCCTGTCTGCTTCCCCAGCATGCTAATTATAGGTTCAAGCTGCCACTATCACCTTCTATGTGAGGTCTTGGATTCAAAACTGGTTCTTTGTGTTTGCTCACTTTATCTATTATGCCATCTCCCCAGTCCTCAATGTGAAGTTCTTATGATTATGTTTGCTGAACAATCCAGAACATGAAGAAAATATAAAACTGAGTAATTTAGATGCTGTTTTCCCTAGTGTTGTGGCAATAAAATATTTCTAAGAAAAATGATAACTTCTGTAGGCATCACTTCTTAATTTCTTACTGACTGTGCCATGAAAATTGCAATATCACCCAAATGCTCAACTGTAGAAAAATGAGTGTTAGTGATTTTTATTGCCTAATAATTATATATAATTACTCTAACAGATATCAGTGAAATCTCTGTCATTAGATATTTGATGATTTTAGAAAGCTCACTCATACGTATGCTTTTTTCTTAAATAATCATAACTTTATTTTCCTGAATCTTAGCATTAAAACATAATTCAAATGCTTGGAAGTTTTGTTAGTTTTCTTTTGCTAATGGTTCTTCCCTACCTTAGCATAAAGTGTAAGATTGCTCAGCCTCTGGCCTATCAATGCAATGAACTGGATTAGTTCCCAGTTTAGAGATACAGTTGGCATAATTTGAGGCTGGGGAGATGGCTCAGTGAGGAAAGAGCTCCTGCTCAAGCCTAAGGAACTGAACTCAGACCCTTGAAACCTACATAAAGAAACAGGCATGGTGGTAAGCGTCAATAATCCTAGCACTTTGGCATGGAGACAAACTGAGCTGCAGAACTCTAAGGCCAGTCAATGTAACCATTGGGTGAGCTCAAAAAGAGACATCATCTTAAAAATAAGGCAGAGGCCCATCTGTAACCACTGGGTGAGCTCAAGAAGAGACATCATCTTAAAAATAAGGCAGAGGCCCATGCAATATAATACTGGACTTTGATCTCGGACCTACACTTACATGCACACTTTCACACACAAACACACACACACACACACACACACACACAGATACTCACGTACATACTACAGACACATATGGATGCACACAAATGTAAACTAATTTTATAATTAATTAATACTGCATCGTTCTTATGCCTATGTATATGAAATGGTATAATACTAATACATAGAGAGATCATGTATCATTATACTTATAACCACTCACAGTTGATATACATACAAGGACATATGGAAACCCACAATATTTATATTTTAACCAATATACATATTTGATGTTTCTTAAAACTATTATATATGGTAAAAAATTATCTGCATTGAGTCTCTAATGGATATGTAAGATTTGGATAGTGTTTGATATTATCCAAATATTATCAACATTTCAGTCTAAATGGTCACAACACACATAATTAATGCTTTCCCTTGTTAAATATGTCTTGATGCAGTTTAACACTGGTAATAATTATATTTACATAATCAGATATGTCTCTATGCTCAGTTTGATGATAAAAAGGCAAAAGAAAGCCCTTAAGCAATGCTGAGATTGGCAATTCTAGTTTGGTTGTTTGAATGCCAGTGTTTCCACCTATTTCATTTGACCTAGATTAACAGGGTAGGGCATTTCCGTCTTGAATGGGTACAGTGATCTTTATTAATGTATTCAGTCTTGAAAAAGAGCCAGATTCTCTTAGTCCCTTAGATTGGACAGACTTCCAAAACACCCTGAAGACAGACAGACTTTTCTTCATATTTGTGCATCATTTGGTCCATCTTCTACCACCCTCCTCCCTCGTTTCCAGGCACTTCTTATGAGTCCTGAACAATGGTATCCTCAGCTGCCCATAGACTCTTTCTATCTGCATTAAGTCTAGTAACAGGAATGTCACACACACAAAGGACTACACTCCTTCTAACTCATGCAAATATATTTATCATAGATCTTATTTCTTCCAGGGACTTCATCATAATTTAGCTAAGTTAATTGATTCACTTTCACCAAATATTTATGATTAGTAGTAGTTAAGTCTGATAATGGCATCTTTCTTATTTTAATGTAAATAATGAAAAATTGGAACTTTAAATGCTGCAGTAGGCAGGGGAGATAAAATTGAATTTTAAATTCCTTGTGCTTTCCTGAAGGTTGCTTCCAAGCGTCCATCTTCTTCACCCGTTGTTTTGATATTAATCTGCTGAGGGACAACAGATGCAAAGTTACTCTGACATCAGCTCAGGCAAGGGGAGCAAATAAGTGAGAGTTGCATCTCCAGGACCTCACCACACACCTGTCCTTTCAGCCCTGAGTGAGTGCTGTCAGCATGATAACCAGCAGTCCTTACTGCCGCCACCGTTGACACATGATGTAAAGATGATTTAATGGTATCTGGGTTCTAACTGACTCCATTTTGGAGGCTTTGGTGAAGGCCACACTACTGGTTCCTTTCAGCACAGGATCAAGGTCTGTGCTTCTCCAGCATGTTACAACATGGGACTGCACACTTCTAGGACACATTGAGAGGCTGGAGTTCTATGACTTTGGGGTGTGCTGATAGAGTGAATTTCTATCTCTCTCTCAGAAACATTCATAGAACTAAGTTCCTTACTTCTCCAGTATGGTCCCTAACAGAGTTGCTAACTTCTCAAGGAAATTTACATGTTTTTATACCCACATATGGCCTACAACCATGTTGTTCATTCATCCCCAGCTCTTTTGCAGAACACATTATTTAAGTTGAAAAGTGTCCTATACTTTTTCTCTATGGTAAAATTCATAATTGGATGCTGGGATGAAGTAGAGGATAAACTGAAAACCGACCTGGCATCCTGGACGTGCCACTCAATGCTCTTAGCTATTTCTGATAACAGAATTCAGGGCACTTGACAGCTACTTCCTGCCTATACTACACAGATTCATTTTCCCCAATTCTTTTATTTTTCCTTTTACTTTTATTCTTCTCTCACGCATTATGTCCTGACCAGAGTTTCCCCTCCCTCCTCTTCCCAGCTGTCTCCCTGCACCACCTTCCCTTTCCCCCAGATCCACACCCGCTCTGTTTCCCCTCAGAAAAGAGCAGGCACCGCAGGGAAATCAACCAAACACAGCATGACAAACTACAATAAGAACAGGCACACAACAACACATCAAGGCTCGACAAGGCAACAGAGTGGAAGGAAAAAGGGTCGCACGATCAGGCAAAAGAGTCAGAGACTGCCCTTACCCCACTTCTCGGAATCCCACAAGCTACTCAGGTATAGCACATATATGGATGACCTAGGACAGACCCCTACCGATCACTGATCTCTGTAAGCCCTCAAGAGTCCCAGTCAGTTGATTCTGTGGACTTTGTTCTCATGGTGCCCCTGATCCCTCCGATATCTACAATCTTTCCTTCCTTTTCCTCTTCCTCCATGAGACTCCCTGAACCACATGCTAATGTTTGGCTGTGGTACTCTGCATCTGCCCCCGTCAGCTGCTGGAAGTCTCTCTAGTCTTTTTAATGATGATTTTGCTGTGTTCCAGTCCCAGAATATTAGGCAGACAGAAAACACTGTAGGTTTGAGACTTTTCGACTAGTTTGGTACAAAGATCTCCCCGGGAAGAAAATAGAATAGACTTAGTGAGTGGACTGGATGTGGGTGGGGTTAAGAACAAGAGGGATCGGGTTGGGGAATGGAGAAAATACTGGCGGAGACAACTGGAATTGGGGAGCATTTGGGGGGTGAGGTGGAAACTTGTGCAATAGAAATTCCATGGAATCTACGAGAGTAACCCTAGCAAAGATTCCTAGTAATGTGGGACATGGAGTCCGAATCAGCCACTTTCTATAACTAGGCAAGGCCTCAAGTGGAGCGATTGGAAGACCAACTCATTTTTCTCTAATTCAAGTATCCTTATCCCTCATTTATTCATAAACAACAAAGATGATACTACTAACAGATAATTATAAAATGTAATAATAGAAAACATACAAATGGATGATATTGATAAATATGATGCTATCTACAAATCAGAAATAAAAATAATAACCTTGATTTGTTTAAGCTATCATTACCACCATCCTTTTTATATCCTCTCATATGTCATGATGCATGACATTTCTTTGCTCTATTTCCTATTGCCTCTCAGGATCAGTTGAGAGAGAAATGACTAGATCCAAATGGTCAATTGCTACAAAGATTTTTAGTCATTTTCTGCTGATTACTTTCATTTCCCAGACAAAATTATTCAGAAATTCTTTGAATTATAATTTATACCAAAGTAGAGACTAGATTTTTTAGTGAAGTTAATCAGTATCAGGTAATAACCAATACCTTAGGAAGCACTGGGTCCAACAGTTCTTTGTTGAGGTCATGGACTAGTTTCCATCTCTGTGTGCATTTTCTTAAATTTGGTACAATTTGGTTTGCCTTTATAAGGATTAAGGTCAGGTCAGTTTGATGGCGAGCCTTTGGATTTGGGAGTCAAAAAATAGTAAAATTTCAGATTAATTTACATGTTTTGTTGCAAACATGTACTCCTTATTTGGAGAACTTATACACCTTAGAGGACCCTGAATGCAATATGTCTCTGAAAACTATAAGGCAGCTTGTCACCATTTCTGACTATGTCTTACATGGTTGTTAATTACATATGATAGAGAAATAGAACACTTCGAAGATAGTGTCTTGTAATTCTTACGAGCAAATCAATTTTTTTCTGCCTTCCTCCCATATACTTCCGCATGTAATAAGTCCATGAATAAATAAACAGAGGACGCTTTGTTCTCCTCTCATCTCTGTCTAAAGAGATTTTGTTTCTTTTTGTTATTGAAACAGCATCAGATTCAAACTTGTCATTACCTTTAGTCTCCTGAAATCCCGTGGTGGTCTCATAACACAGTCAGGATATACACACTACTGCAAACAGCACTGGCCACATTATTTCCTAGAAGCAGTGGCTAGATTTTTCTGGGTAACTTAACTTTGAATTAATTCAGTCACATTCAGAGACTATTTTTTTACTTCAGACAATTTACTGCAGGCAGTATACCTCATGGCAAAACCAAAATTCATTCTTTCTAGATGGCATAATTTATCTATTTTGTAGTGCTTTTGATTGGAGCAATTTCTCTTTCTAGTGTGGGTAGGAAAAGACTAACAACTTCTGTCTTAATTTTCTGCCCATTTCATGTTGTAGTTTTTATGTAGAAGGCAGGAGAAATCAATAAAACTAAGAAATGAAAACAGAAACATCACTGAAAAGCATATACCCCAACAAGAAATGTCTGCCAGACTCAGGGAAGTGTAATAGTGACATTTAGTTATTGAACTAGAAGAAATATCTGTGCCTTCAAAAACAAAAACAAACAAACAGCGGCGCTACCTATGGAAGGATGCCACTCTTCTTCTCTAACAGAGCAGGGAAGTCTTGAAGCATCCTTGTTTTCTTCCAAGTAGCCTTTGATAGCAAAACATACTGATGGTGAGCTCTCGTGCCTGGGACAGGAGAGAGTGAGGATACTGTATGGAGGATGTCAGAGACAGCAAGGACAGAGCATTCTTTTTTATTTATTATAATTTCATTTTACATCCCAGTCACAGCTCGCCCTCCCACCCCTCCTGCCCCCCTTTCCTCTCCCCAGCTCACTACTCATCTACTCCTCCCAAACCGTAAGGGCTTCCATGGGTCAATACAGCCAGGCCCATTATGTCACTAAAAGGTCTAAAGTTCCCAGGTACTAAGTCCTCCAAACGTAATCTCTTCAGGAGCCCAAACTGTCTATCAGCTCATTCTGTCACTTGAGAAAAATTCCATTCCCTTTCTGAGTCTAACACACTCATGGTAAAATAAAGATGAGTCACTGGGGGTTTAGAAAACAACCTGGAATTTATTCATGAGAATTTAGAATACAGCCTGGAATTTATTCCAAGATTCCTCGGGAGAACATGATTTCAATTCTATATTTCATATGTGGGCAAAGGAAGAGTGCTGACTTGGGATGTGTGTGTGTGTGTGTGTGTGTGTGTGTGTGTGGTGGGGGAGGGATGTGCATGCATGTGTATGTGTTTGCAAGCTGAGGATCCAGGTGGTTTGGAACTGCTGAACTTTTACAGAAGTTACAGGATCTTATTATTCTTTCAGTATAGCTATAGTTCTTAAATTAAATGTGTCATTTTTACCACCTTAGCATGATATAAATAGAACATTCAGAGAAATGCTACAATGGGGAATAATAATAAGGTGTTTTCCATATTTAGATTAATGTTTAAACCTTATACTTGCTGATTAGTAGAAGTATTATACTGAATGTGATATTTCTCTTGTTTAATTTTCCATTTTATATATTTTTCAATAGTATGTTTTATTCTTTGAAAACATCATTCATACTTTTTATTCTTTGAAAATGTCATACATTTATATAATATTTTAAAGTTATATCTGCCTTGTCCTCCCTCCTACTTCTCCAGTGTTCTCCCAATTCTAGAATGTAATCTTAATAATTAATAACAGGTTATTAATAAATGAGTCCAATTAGTGTTTCCCATATGTACAGAGGTGTGTGGCCTTCCACATGAGCATTAGTAATGTAACAAAGGTCATGTCCTCAAGAAACAGTGACTACCCACGGCTCAGCAGCCATTCCAGTAATCACCTGTGCATAGCTGCTCCACTGGAAATAGGCCTCAGAGCCCCTACCCCATCTGTGCTGTGAATTTGATTCCTTGATTTTGCTCACGTCTTGGGTAGACAACCACCATTTCTGTGAGTTATGTGTGCAGTAACCACAGGCATGATTGTAAACCCCTCTGAGAACACCTAGCACTCAGGCTGGGACCTGGCAAGTGAACCAACTTTAAATGGCTTTCTTTCAGCATCTCTACACTTATGTGTAATTATTTATGTCTAGTCTTTTCTACTCAATTTGTCCTGCATATAACACCTTGTATGTTTTAACCCTTATTAACTTTTATTTCATGATAAATTTGGGCACCTTGTATCTTCTAAATCTATTTTGATTGGATAGAATAGGCAGTGGAGTATTGATTTTTATTTTTAAAAGTTTAACTTAAAACTGAATTAACTATGAACACTAGCATTCAACCAGGTTTCATTTCTGAAGTTTCGATTAACTTGAAATAAATGTACCCCAAAACTCTATCATTGAAAGCCCTCTGAGTAGCTGATTTATAATGAACTTCCCAGTTGTACTGTGAGTCCGTTTATTTATTTTCAATAACTATTTCTTGACATCCACATTTACCATTTTCTTCATTTTTAAAATCTCCAGTTCAATCATGGAAGTCTTACATCTTAAAAATGATTTTAAGAACTGACATTTAATAGTGGAACTTTCTGATGAAGGGCACTCATACACTTGTGTTCTGTTTCCAGGGCTATGTAACCAGGCTGGAATCCATATTTTCACAGCGTTAGCTTCTATTCACTACCTGAGAATAGCTTGCCTGTCCCAGACTTTGCTTGGGATGTGCCGATCAGCACCCGATCTTCACTCCCGTGTGCCAGTATCTACTGCTAATTCTTAATGACCGCTCACCTGTGTGTTAGCAAGTACTCTCTCTGTACAGGTGACTATTTCTCAAAAATAATTTTCTCTTACAAAACATTTGCTGCTTTTTCTTAAGTGACAATTGCCTAACTGAATTCTTGATATTATAACTTTTGTTTTTTTTTTCTTTTTCAATTTAACCTTTTTTATTGATTCTTTGTGGATTTCGCAATTTCACATCATGGATTTCAATCCCACTCATCTCTCCATCCTCTTTTCTTAAGGCCAAAACAAAATAAGACTTTAAGAAAAGGGAAAAAAGAAAAAACTCACCACAGAAGCTGTAGTGTGATGCAGTAAGTCACACAGTTTACTCTTTAGTTCATTTATCATTGCTTGCAAGTTTTCCTTGAAATAAGTCATTGGTCTGCTCCACGGCCTCTGCTTTTGCTCCATCTCACATACCCCAAATGCTTCTTTCTCTTAATACAGAGTTGACCAAATATCTTAAGTGTCATCCTCTGCATCTTAGCTAACCATCCCTGCACACAAATTTCTTATGGCTTCCTGAAATAGGTGACTTGTTATTCTAATCATTCCCTGAGCTACTGAGTCAACTCAGAGGACCACATCCTCAAAAGCAGTGTTTGCCAGGAATTGTAGAAAAACGCTCTGACCCATGACAGGAAGTTATGCCATAGTCCATTTTATTCTTCATAAAGATTCATTCTGCCCTAACCTCAACTTCCTAACTATCTAGAAGATACTTAAATTTAAATTGTATTAAATTAAGACACTATTTAAATTGTGTTTTATAAATATGCTTATAGCACCCCTTCCACTCCCTAGCCTAAGTATTTCTAGTCATTAACACTGCAGGGAAAGCCCTCTGATTTCTAGTGACCATTAGTGAACTTTCACATCACTCCTACCAAAATCTGTTTGTGCTGGAAACTGAGGGCAATCTCATAGCCTGCATGTTACCATGGGAATAAGATGGGACTCTTACTGTAATAATTCTGAGGCTCTGCCAAATTCCTGACACCCTGGAATATAGATGGTACTCAAAGCTCTTCTGTTCTCATCACAAAGGACAAATGTTTTTTCCACTCTTCCTGCTTCCTTTTGTTTTAGTCAGTGGACACATATCTTTCCTCTCAGGACTGATATCCCATGACTGACTTAACTTAGGTGACTTCCCATATGTGGATCTGTACAAATGACACTTTCCTGTTCTTCGTGAGGTGTAGGAGTAGACTCAAGCAGACATTAGTTTCTCCATTATCTTGTTATCACAGCAAGGAGAAACCAGCTGGGAGAATACAATTCTGAATTCCACAGGGAGACTCATTAGGTAGATGCTGAGTTCAGTAGCCGCATTCCCTAATTTGTAAATTACTATCAGTGAGTTAGTTGGTGTTGTTAGCTTTCCTGTCAATATTTTTCAGTTTTCCAAAATGTTTTCATCATCCTTTCATTCCCCAACTTTGGTTCTTACTAACACTCTCTTAGAGACTACCTTAAACATCTAGCCTATAATCCAGTTCTAAACCAAATGCCATATTATAGAATTTTATTATGGAAAGCTTCTAGGCACTAGAATCTAGTCCACTTGTCTATTGCTGGGTAGCAAATTCCCTCCTAGTACAATGATCTCAAACAACTATCATTCACTTTGCCAACAAGTCTCTATGTTGGATACGACCGGGCCAGTTCCAAATGTTCCTGCTGGTAGATGCCGGTGCAGCTTGAGTGAAGAAAGAAAATTTACTGCACATCACTGGCATAGCTAGCAAGATGGCACTCACCCTCCCTTTCCTTCAAAGAAGGAAGTAGAATGTTCTCACAAGTTATAGCTTGGTTCATGGTGAATATTCCAATATGGAAAATAGGAGTTTCTTCTTATTATTGTTATTTTTACTCTTTTGGGGGTGGGCAGCACCCAGCTTCCAAATAAATAAATATATACAAATACATATAAATAAAGATTTATTCTTACTTTTATGAATGCTTGGCCTTAACTTGGCCCTATCTTTTACCTCTAAGCTTTTACCCTTCTCTATTTCAGTATACCTTTCCTTACTTCCTACTCAGTGGCTTGCTGTATAGCTGGGTGACTGGTCCTTGATGTCCTCCTTTTCTTACTCCTCATTCCACTCACAGATTTCTCCTCTTTTTTATTCTCTCTGCCTGGCAGCCCTGCCTATCCTTTCTCCTCCTTCCTATGGCCATTTGTCTCTCTATTAGACCAATCAGGTGTTTTAGACAGGCAAAGTAACACAGCTTCACAGAGTTAAACAAATATAACATAAAAGAAGGCAATACACCTTTGCATCATTAAACAGATGTTCCACAGCATAAACAAATGTAATCCATCTTAAATTAATACTCTACAGCAGTTCCTAGCTTCTTGAAGCTTGAGCCTGGAAAGTGACAGAGAATGATCCTAGCTGGTCACACATGAAGCAGGGATGTAGGAAGGAGGGCCAAAGATGCTATCTCTAATGAAGAGGAACCCCAGAGAATTGTTCATCCATAATTTAAGACTTCAGAGATGACAGTGGTGGACATTTGCTAGTTAATACATCCGGCTTTATCTACAAGAGAGAAAGAACAGGGTAGGAAGGGAGAAAATGTATATTTTTTGGTGTGTTGTACTTTTCCTTATATTTTTAAAATGTGCAAATTTTATAATCTTTTCATAATTAATTTATTTCAAATGGGTATTTTTGAGACATAGTTTCATATCTCCCAGACTGGCTGCAAAGTTGCTAAGTGGTGAAGAATGACATTGAACTTCTTCTGATTCTGCTGCCTCTACCTCCTGAGTGCTGTGATTACAGGCATTCACTACCATTCCTATTTTTTACAGTGTTGGTAGCTAAACACAGGACTTCCTGCATGCTTGACAAGCACACTACCAGCTGGGTTCCAGCTCCAGTTCCAGCTTTTGTGTTTAGAATAAATTAAACTTTATTGAACAGTGCTGTAATTTCATTTCTACTGCTGACAAAAAAAAAATGTGCCAATAGAGAGAAAGGGTTTAGTTGGCTCACAATTCCAGGTGACAGAACATCATTATAGGGATGGAAGTCAAGGTAGCGACAGTCACATCACATCCACAGTCAAGAACACAGGGATGCATGCATGCATACTAACTTACTAGGTAGCTTTCTCTGTTCTTAAACAATCCAGAGCTAAATCTGGAAATGGAGCTGTCCTTATTGGGCTATGTCTGCTCCTATCGATTCACTTATTAGAACAGTTGCCCTCCCAGACTTGCCCACAAACCAGTCAAAACCATCATCTACAGTAAACAGAATAATGCCAAATTAGAGTATATTCACTCAAAAAAACATAATAAAAATTAATGTATGTATTCACTAATAACAGTGAGAATAAAACAAAGACAAATTTCATCCACAAGATTTTTATATACTGTAATCCAGAAAAGCCAAGAGACCACTAGTCAGAGTAACATGACTTAAGCATCCGCAAGCAGCATTTTCAAGGTGGGGAGTTTTTTTTCAGAGATGCTTAGATCAAAGTTTCCAGATTGAATGAATCAACAAACCCATACATCGAGAGATTACCCAGCAGAAATGAACCTTCCAGCATCAACCAGTAAGAGTATTTGAGGAAGTTCCCAGAGGAAAAGTTGGTGCTCGGATCGTCTGGTGCAAGAGAGGGAAATGGTAAAAGAGGCTTTACCAATGCTTGCTTAAATAAAGGAATTGGAAGGTGAGCAACCGAACTGACAAGGCTCACACAGAGCCCGTCCATGTCGTAGAGACCAAGCCCATAGCCATTGTCCTTGGCTCCTCGGTCAGCCTCCACCATCAGCCACCCTCAGAGAGTCCGATTTGGTCGCATGTTCCATCAGTCCCATTCCAAGTGGACTTGGTGGTCTCCCATTAGTTCTGTCCTGCCGTCTCAGTGGGTGAACGCGTCCCTCATGGTTCTGACTTTCTCATGATCTCTCTCCATCTGCTCCTCATCAGAACTTTGGGAGCTCAGTCCGGTGCTCCAATGTGGGGCTCTGTCTATCTCCATCCATCGCCAGGTGAAGGTTAAGGCTCACAGTGAGCCCGTCCATGCTGTAGAGTTCACATTCATTGCCGTTGTCCTTGGTTTCTCAGTCCTCCTCCACCGTCAGCCACATTCAGAGAGCCCGGTTTGGTCCCCTGTTCCATCAGTTCCATTCCAACTGGACTTGGTGGTCTCCCGTTAGATCTGTCCCACCGTCTCAATGGGTAAACGCACTCCTCACGGTCCTGACTTCCTTGCTCATGATCTCCCTCCTTTTGCTCCTCATTGGGACCTTGGGAGCTCAGTCTGGTCCTGGGGGGAGCTGGGAGGACCTTGGTCTCAACATAGTGTAGAGAACCCTGATGGCTGTTTGGCCTCAAGAGGGAGGGAGTGGGGGTGTGGGTGGAGGGGAGGGGAGGGAAGGGGGAGGAGGAGGGGAGGAGATGGCAATTTTTAATAAAAAATAAATAAACTGGAAAAAAAAATAAAGGAATTGGATCCCGACAATGAACAAAAAGAGTGGGTCAGAGTAAACGACATAAAATGTTCACAATGAGGTTACCTTCAGGATAAAAAAGAAAAAATGAGAGCTGGCAACCAAGAGGTACACCTAGAGAAAGGTATCTCCATGCAGATCTCAGCAGTGTAGTTAGCTAAGGACACACAGTGTCCCTGTCTTCAAGATCTGACACAGAATTAGGCATGCAGTCCCACATTGCTCAATGTGGTCCTTTAGTCACTTGTTGATAGGGGGAGTAGTTACCTCTAGGTGGGTGGTTGCATGGTGACATACTCAGATTCCTTGACGGAAAGGGGAAGGAACTTGCAGAATCTGCCCTTACTTGCTCTGAGACTCTCAGCATGTGCTTACTTCTTCCTTCCTCCTTTCCTTTTACATAGCAGACCTATTTCTTGGCCTGAAGGTTTTCCTTGTATAATTCTGATTGTCCCTCTCCTTTCTGGTTTCTCAGGAGTTGCCTCCCAATAAAAATCTGGATCTTCCAATTGTGCTATGGTATTTTGTCTTTTTCTTGGAGTAGTGTTATGCCTTTTTTTTTCTATTTAGAAATGCAAATGATGCAGTACAACAGAGGGCGGTGAAAGAGTAAGGGCAAAACAAGGGACAATTTGATGACATGATGCCTGCCAGAGTTATCAAGAAATGTATTTATAAATATTAAACAACATATATGACAATGGGAATTTGCAAATAAATACTGCTTGATAATAGGGTCCGGACAAGACAGAGATACAAGGGGTGGCTGGCTGGTGAGATGGGGAAAAATCAGTTCATCCTGACCCAGGGATACATTAGAACAATTGTTTTATGCATCAAACAGAGAACATACGTGTTTTCCAGAATCAGAGAATCTAGAGAGTTCAGCAGCAGCAAACCTTTCATTAATTAAAAAATGTCATTAGAAGCCGGATTGCTCACAGCTGTCGTGCCAGCACTGAGGCAGGAAGATTGCCACGAGTTTGAGGTCAGCCTGGAATGCATAGCATGACCAGTTTTCCAAGAAAAATAAATAAATACTATCAACGTGTTTATTAAAATTTAAATGAATTAAATTTATATTCATTTAAAACTATGGTACTTAATAATTTATCTATATTAAGGGTGTAAAGAAGTGGAAAGAAAGTTTGCTAGAGCGGTATTTATGTTGTATTCTTGAGCTGTGTGTGTTATATGGAGGTTCTCGGTAAGCCAGAGGAACATAAAAGTAATGAAATGAGTAAATAACTAGAAATGATGGAATTATATCATAACCTACATATTAGTAATCCCCAAGAAACAAAATACTAAAATGGGTAAATCATGGAATTATAGATTATAATGTACTATGAACTACATTAGTAAGCCCTGAAATGTTAGTAAGTCCTAAAAATAAAGTAATAAAATGCATAACAAATGGTGCAAGTCTGAAGATTAGGGAAGCAGTGTTTAGAAAGAGCAGTAGAAGCCCACTCCAGCATCTTTAGTTTTCAAAAGTTTCTGCTTACGCTTTTCAGCAGCACCATCATGGAGAAGACTGTCCATCAACCGCATTCACTTAGACCTTTTTAATGTGCATTAAACCACGTGCAGTAAATTTAGCAGATAGTATTTAGATAGTATGTATATTATGTTTTTGTAATTTTCGTGTGAATTATGACAGTTGATTTTATTAACATCTTTAACTACTTAAATGTCAAGGTCGTTTTACAAGCACGAAACCTGTCCTTTCTAATAGTTTAGATATTTTTGGTTTGATCTGGTTAAAAAGAAGGTCTAGGTTGGTCCCATGCAGGATCCCTAGCTATTGGTCTTGTGTCTGAACTCCCATGAGCTCCACTTAGCTGTCTTTGTGCGTTTCCCTGTCATGATCTTGACTCCACCCCCTTGCTCATATAATCCCTCTTCCCTTTCTTCAGCTGGACTCCTGGAGCTCAGCCCCATGCTTGGTTGTGGATCTCTGCATCCGCTCCCATCAATGAAAATTCTATGATGACGATTAGTCACTAATCTGATTACAGTAGATGTCCAGTTGAGACACCTTCTCCACTATTGCTAGGAGTCTTAGCTGGGGTCATCCTTGAGGATTCCTGGGAGTTTCCCTGGCACTAATTTTCTCTCTAAGTTCATAATGCCATCTTTTATCAAGTTATCTCTTTCATTACTCTGCCTCTCTGCCCCCTCCCAATTCAACAATTCTGATCCCCATGTTCCTACCTCCCATCCTCTACCCTTTACCCTCCTTCTCCCACTCTGTGCCACCCCCAGTTATTCCAAGAGATCTCATCCATTTTTCCTTTTGTGGGTGATCCAAGTGTCCCTCTTAGCATCCTCCTTGTTACCTAGCTTCTCTAGCTTCTCTAGCATTGTGGATTATATCCTGGTTATCTAATAATCCACTTATAAGTGAGCACACGCTGTATTTGTTTTACTGGGCCTGGATTACCTCACTCAGGATGATTTCTTTTCTAGTTCTATCCATTAATTTTTTTAGTCATTCACCATAGTCAGGCTACAAAGAAGCATATTTTAAATTAAAATTTAATTATTTAAGATTGTCATACATTAAACAATGAAATATTATCATATCCATTCTCACTTCACCACTACAACATCCCTGAAACCGCCAACACATCATCTGCTCAATGTCTTCTCACTTTCTTCTTTTCCTTCCTTCATTTTTGTTTATTTATTTTTTAATAATTAAGTTTAGTTAGTGCTTTTTCAAATAAGACCATCCACTGGATCTGGACAACCCAGTAGCCTCCCAGTCAGCAAATGAAGATTCTATCTTCTCTTCATGCTTGAATGTCTTTTTTGGGAAGCTTCTAGCCCTTTCGAAGAGGAAAGCAGGATGGTCAAAGTGATTTTTAATCTTAAAATGTGAATTACCCAATGAAATTATAAAGAAATCATTATCCAAGTCCACCTTTTCACATTTAATGGTTGTATGATCACCTAGGGAAGCTTTCAGAACAGGGAAATTAGGCAGTTAGCAAAAGAACAAGTGTATCAGTACTTCAACAAATTCTTCCAGAGAAAATGTTGAGAATTCAAGAGTCCTTTGTAACTTATTATTGCATTATTTTAAGGGCTTGATTTTAAATTATTAAATATTAGAAACACTTTAATGTATTCATTATCTGATGAAATGTACTTAACTAAGTCATGCAATGACTGAATATTTTAATATGTATAAAAATACTCTATGACATTCCAGCCAAGGCACTAGATACGACAGAAGATGCCTGTTCTGCCGGCGGTCTCAGAACGGCCACATTCTGCAGCATTTTGGATCCTCACTAATTTTACAAATGCAAAATAAGCAAAATCTCGCAAAAAAAGACCAAATATTTGAAAAATGAAGGATTTTTGTGAGGAAGATATTTGAGAGGGCCACTGAAGTGATGAGACTCCTGTCACCACCTACACATTTCACAGAGTGCAAGTAGACAGCTGTTCCTGTAAGCAGTTGCTATACTACATGCTTCAAGCTCTTAACAACTAAGTTGTCCTTTTAGATCCCTGACCATTATTCGTTTTAGGCATTTTGGAATTCTGAATGTTGGACAGCTTTGTCACAATTATTTTAAATAGCTCAAAAAATAATTATTTCATTACATGTAAATTGTTTTAGTAACTATGAAAATAAGTGATTTGTAAATGATAAAGAAATAAAAAGTTTATTAGTTAATGTTAATTAAAAATAGCTTATTCTTCCTGGAAGAAAAATGGGTCAGGTCTGACTGGAGTAATTTTTTTTTTTCTTGAAACAGAGTTTCTCTGGATAGCTTTGGTGCCTGTCCTGGAACTCACTCTGTAGATCAGGCTGGCTTTGAACTCTCAGAGATCCATCTCCCTCTGCCTCCCAAGTACTGGGATTAAAGGCATGCACCACCATTGCCTGACTGTAGTACTTTCTTTTATCTCTTGCTCTAAATACAAAACTTCTAAACTGGGTTCTTGCACAACCCACTAGACTGATCCCACCCTGTTCCAAGTGTCAAGAGCTCATTTGTGCCAGCTAGTGACCTAAACTTCGCAGGAGGTTCTGGCTGTGCTGTGGCTATAATGAGGGTTGTGTCTCAGCACCCTCCACAATTAAACGCTGTGTTGACACTTCAGCACCATCAGCCCTGTAGCCACAGAATGCACACATTTTTATGGTTCTCATGGTTGCTCTCTGGTCCTCAGGCGGAGGCCTGTAGTTGACAGATTGATGTTTTTCTCTGGAAACATTCCAGAGTGCTAAGGAAAAGCCTACCCCACAATACAGTCCCCACAGCTATCGTTACAACCATTGTGATCAAGGCAGCTGCCACTTGGGCTCTCAAGGCTCATGCTTTAGCTGGCACTCCATCACAGGGCACCACAGGTGACAGTGTGATTGACTATGATGTCACCTCATGCCATGGGTTCTCGGTTTTCCCCTTTCTCATTGCAAGACATCCTAGCACTGCTGTCAGCCCAAGAATGGGGCCAAAGCAATCCCACATAGCCACATGCAGGCATCCTTCTTTGGACCATTTCACAGTGGAAGTCTTACAGGATTCTCAACAGGAAAAGCTTAATTTAAGGAATTCTAAATGGGGAAAATGAAGCAGAAAGTTTTTTTTCCAGTGCTTTGAGACCAGTATTGGCAATACAGTGAAACTTTGTCTCGCAAGCATTGGGTGTAAATAATCCCCACATTTTAATTGGGGAAGTAGAACAACAGACATAGTTTGTGCTGCGTAGACTTGTTTAGAAACTTTGTGGTTGTATTCAGGTTTTTAGGTGTAATGAATGGTTCTGTATTCAGCTTATCTTATTTTTGTCTATTTTATTTTAAAACCGGATTCTATATAGAAAATGATTTTTAAAGCCACCTTCAAATTTATGCCATTTATTTATGTGACCTGTCATTATTTGTGATACAAGTTCTTGACAGCTATGCCCGAGTAGGTTGAAAATACACTGATTGTTGTTCCCTGCCACTATTAGAGTTTTCTGTTTTGAAGATGGTGTCGACACAGTAACCTGGCATTATTGGTTTTGTTGTTGAATTATCATGCCTTGCTAAACACTTTGCCCACCACCGTCACAATTTTCTAAATAAAATTCAATACAACCTCTCATCTATAAACTTGAAGACAAGATATCTCAAGGCCTTGTCCTTATTTCTTTTCATTCCCAGGAAGAGGAATAAATAGGTTTGTGTTTGATGGCTGCACAGTGTGGCTGGATTGAGCTCTGTGGTCTGCTGGGTCAGAACCATCCATAATGACCACGTAGTGATGGCCTCTCAGTTGAGTTCTGGCTTTTGGTTAGTCAACATTCTTTTACAGAGGCAGATGTCCAAGAAATGTAAACCCATCCTGCAATGTGTACATGAGCCTCTTTTCATGGAATACACATGAGCCCAGAAAATTCACAGATTCGCATATCGGGATGGTAATCTCGAGGAGTTAAAGTACTTTTCACAAATATCACTTTAAGGTAGATTGTTTTTCATTTTGAAATGTAATAAAATTTATCTTCATGTATCATAACATGATCTTACATGAGCAGTCTGATATCTTTCTTTCACTATGGGCATTGCATATTGTCTGCTTGTTTGTAAAGTAAATGTGTCACAGCCATGATTGTGGTTTTCAACACAGAAGTTCATTCTACATGTGAGGAGAGCTCACTGTCAAATGGGCAGTGACCTGGTAGCGAGCACTGGAAGGTTCCATCCCCTTGCCCACTCCCCATTTCTATCAGAAGCAGCTTTTATGGCAGACATTAATCCAGCCATTATGACTATACTTCAAAACATCTGCCGAAAGGCATCTGTATGAAAAGATTATGACATATCAACAAAACTAATAACAAACACACGTTCAGGTCCACAGTATGTGAGATTTCCTTTGGGAAAAATGTGAATAGGAAACTGCCTTGATTTCAGATGCAGAATCTTACTCTGAGCGGGTCTTCCATTGCATGAAGGCAGAGCAATTTCCAAGATAATCTGTTGAGGAGAAACCCCATGTCTTTCACTCATAATTAATCAGTACAAACCATACTGGCACAGATGATGTTTTCAGGTGATCACCTCTGTTCCTTCAGTTTACTTTTCCTGTTGAGTCTAGAATTTTTAAGTACGTTGTGTTGTCTTCTGTCAAAGGATAATCCTTTGTGGAAAGTAAATTTATTTAAAATCCACTATATTGGAACATAAAATACTTAAAGTGAATTTAGAGTAATGCACAATAGCAAAGGGGGGAAGTTAGACACTCCTATACTCTTAATAAAAAGCAGACACCTCACCCATACATTGTAGCAAAATCTATTTTATTCATATGGGTAATGCAAATATAAGGATCTTGTGTTATTTTCTAACATATATTTTATTAGTTTTAATATAATCTATGTGTATTTGTGTTTGTGTGTGTGTATGTGTGTGAGTGTGTATATATTTATGTATGTATGTATGTATGTATGTATGAGGGTGTGTGCTCATGAATTCAGACACCTGAAGAAGTCAAAGGTGTCTGATGTCCTGGAAACAGTGCTGCTAACCTCTAAGTCATTTCTCCAGTCCCTTCTGGAGTATTAGTAAAGATAATTCACGTATCGTTTTAAATCAGGGCCTCTAACCAGAGAGTGCTAAGAACCTGGAAGAAGGCTCTTTCCCTGATGCTCTGATACTGAAATATGTTTATTGCTGTCATTGTGTTTTTAGTTTTTCCTTTTATCTATTTTGAAAATGGGTGATTTTATGCAGATATGTGAAGAATGGAATCCTTAACTCAAAAGTATTTTGTTCAAGAATAACTTTTAGTTATCACTAAACTAGGAGAACAAACTTTTCAGTTTGTTACTAAGGTTAAAAGATACTTGCTTTTTAATGATATTTTAAATATACAGTTCATACATGAAAAAATCAGTGTGGTAACTATGTGGTTGTTAATTTAAGTGTGGAGGTGGCATCAGTGAGTGAGTTTTGGGTTCAAGTCTAGCTTGGGCTACACAGTAATTCCAAGACAGCCTGTACTATATAATAAATCCATGAATAAATTATTTTTTAAAGAATACTGCCAGCATGTGCTCTTTGACAGAAAATAAAATTAAAGCTGAACCATACAGCCATGCCTTTGTATTTATTATCTAAGAATCAATATCAGCAACTGGAAGCCTCTTTGAACTGTAAATTATGAATCCCACAAGGAAAGGACTGGGGTGGCCAGGCACCAGAGCATGGTCTTCTGAGTAGACGGGTGATGGAAGGTTTTGCTGTAGTAAAGCATCAAGCTGAAAACTGCTGGGCTGAAGAGCAGACAATCACATGTTGTGTGACGTTATTTATTAACAAATGTCTACTCACATCAGATAGCTAACCAATGTCATTCCAAAGTACAGACACCAACAAAATTCGACTGTTTGAACCAATGTGTTTTATTTCGGCTACTTACAGGAATATGGGTATAACACTTACAGAAGTAGAGATAACTTAAAGACAGCTGCAGTACCAAAGCCCGCCCCCCCCCCCAGCATATGTGAGAGCTGAACAGCCTAGTCACCTCCACAAGTTGGAGAGTGTCATTTCATGGTAGTTCAGTTGATTGGTTTGAGCCAGTCCTTACCGCTTATGTGTGATTAGGAAAACAGGGGCCTAGGAAATCTTGTTGGTTTCAGGGATTTCCTGAATCTTTGAGCTGTTTAATTATAAGCTAATGAAATTCCCTAGAGGTTCAATGTTTCACTTCCCTTTGGAACATCTTTCAGTTTTATCTCCAAAGCATCCTGTGTCTTAGCAAGTTTCCCTTCTGGTAGAAGGGTTTAACCTCTGAGGAAGTTTCTATACAACACTATAGCAGTCAGCAGGGTGCCAGGTAGGGCACATATGGCAGATAACTGGCTGGACCGAAGCAAAAGTGAATACGGATTGAGGTATAGAATGAGAAGTTGTGGAGATGAATAAAGACCAGAACACGACCATGCAGAATGAGAAGTCTTCTTTAGATGTAAAACAAATAAAACACTAATGAGTTTTAAGTAGGACAATTATAAAACCATAACTGATTTTCAAATTATTCTTCTGGAAATTCAGTGACTAATAGAGGGCTTTGGAGACAAAGTAGGAAGCAAGATGAAAAGGCAATACAGTGGGTAGGAAGCCCAAGTGATTTAGGCTGAGGTAGCAATGGTGATTTTCAGAGATGGATCCTGTTTAGATGAACTTTGCAGCTTGAATCCACAGAGTATACTATTCTGAAGGCCATGCAAAATTAAGAAAGAGAAACTGCTCACTAAGCTGGGGGAGACTTTAGATAAGATCTTGGGCTCATCCTTGTGACATGGAGATGTTTCTGAGAGCTGCAAGAAAGTATGAAGTATGAAAGTATGCAAGAAAGTTGCAAGAGCATGGAAGCCATGCAACTCAGAACAACCTGAGTTGGACATGAAGTTTTTACTTGTGTGGTACTCAAAGCCAAGGAATGAACCAAAGCTTCTTTGGAAGAGAATAAAGAAGAAAAAGGATAAATCTTGGGGATTTCAAAATTTTAGCAGTTCAGCAGTGCACTGTAATTTTATAAAAGATATCAGAAAAAAGCAGCTCTTTTAAAAGAGGATATCAAGGACTTAAAATTCTAGGAATCTTCAAGGATAAAAAATAAAGCAAGAAAGGAAGAGTGAAGACGGTTGTTCAGGTTTGTTTGGTTATGAGCCTGGTGGGATTAAGCGATATGTTGAAATGAACCTGTGTGTGTGTGCAGGAGTATTTCCAAAAAGTACTGACATATGGGATAGTGACGGGCAGGGTGAGGGAAAGATCCACTCAGATGTGGGTAGGGCATCATTCAGTAAGTGGCAGTTTGTGTGGGAGGGGACTGAAGGAAGATGGAGGAAGGAAAATTAGGTGTGCCCTTCTGAGGGAACAGTGTGTGGGTGTTGTCATTGTACACTGACATCAGACTGCAGTTCCTTCAGTTTTTCAAAGAGCACTCACTACCAAAGTCTTTCTCTCGAGGGTTTCCGTGTCTCCAGAGCCAGGTGAAGACGGCTAAAGCCTCAAGGCCTCTTCCAGAGGGTAAGGGTATTCTGTGCTCTTCCTGTCTTCAAGCAGCCATTATAAAGCCCACATTGTAATAAAGACTCCTACATCATCTTGGCTCTGTCCCTCAAGGAACCCTGCATGATTTGACAGCGTTATGAAGACAGTATTCGTGTGGGGAAAGATGGAGTTCACTGGCAACTTCAGATGTCACACTTTCTATGGATGTCCCACCTCTATTTCTTCCAACTTTTACATCCCCCCCCGTGCATTCTCAAATTCATATTCGATTTTCTATCCCTGTTAAATGTTTGTGTGTGTAAATAAATACAGAATACATAGCTACAAAATATTTGGTATCTCTTATATATGTATGATTTTGGAATGGACTACTTGGTATTAAATAACCATTAGGTGCTCATTCTGGAAAAGACTAATTACCTCTCTCTCTCTTACTCTCTCTCGCTATCTCGCTATCTTGCTCTCTCTTGCTCTCTCTCTCTCTCTCTTGCTTTCTTTCTCACTCGCTCTCTCAATCTCGCTTACTCGCTCGCTCTCTCTCTCAATCTCTCTCTTTCTTGCTCCCTCTTGCTCTCTCTCCTTGCTCTCTCGCTCGCTCTCTCTTGCTCTCTCTATCTCTCTGTCTGTCTCTCTGTCTCTGTCTGTGTCTCTCTCTCTCTCTCAGCTGTCACTAATTGCCTATTACTCTTAATCACATGGTGTGATTCCATGAAATTTCACTTAACCCCACTGGCATTCTGACCGGTATTGTTCTCCTTCAGGTCTTGTTTAGATAGCCTTATGATTGATATATCATAACAGCTTTCTTGTCATATCTAAAAGACAAAATCTCACAGATGATACTTTGACTCTCTGGCTCTTACAGTAATTTTGATTCCTTATCTACTGTTTTCCAAGCCTTAGGTGTAAGAATTATGTTGTAGATATACCAATTGGGGCCAGGCAGTCAGTTGTTCTTTGTATTTTGACCAGTTGTTGTTATCTATTTATCCATCTATTGTGAAAAAATCTCCTAATATGAGGACTAAGAGCTACATTTATCTGTGGACATAAGGATGAGCATTGATAATGTATACTGGTTTAGGAAAGTGATAGTCATAGATTCTCCTCTAAGGTCCCTGCTCTCCCTACTCCTAAGTTCAAGTTCCCATTTTTCCTCTTCTGGCTTCATGTCACCTCTCTCCTGATATTACTCTGTCTAGTGTTCCTTCCTCTGTTTTCTGGCTTCTGCAGTTATTCTAGGCTATAGAATCTTATCAGAAGATTTGGAACAAGGAACTACAAGTGATAGACTACATAGAGCATTTGTTTTCCTGAGCCTTGTTTATCTCACTCAAGGGTATTTTATATTCTTCTTGTGATGTGTTAAGAGTGTGCATAAAGTTTCATGGGAATAATCAAAAGAAAAGCTACTAGCACATCTCAATCTAGTGTCACATTCAAATAATCTGGGAAGATTTCAAATGCTAATGCTCAGGGTAATCCTGGAAAAATGAATCAAATGTTCATGAGTGAGACTTTGATTGTTGGTATTATTTGAAAGCCCCACATTCACTAACTAACACTAATTAGTACTGAGAAGCTCTGAGATAGCCCAGAATGGTTCTCTAGTTTAAGAGTATGTTAGTTTTGCTATACTCATAGATTGGTGCCTAAGCTAACCATCATCAGAGAGGATTCCTCTGGCAGCTGATGAGAGCAGAAGCAAAGACCCATAGTTAAACATTAGACATAGAGAGAGGCCAAATTGTTGGTCTCCATTGGTTCCTTCTCCTCAGAGATCTGGAAAACCCCTGGAAGAGAAGAAAGATTGTATGACCCAGAGGGGTTGAAAACATCATAAGAAGATGGTCCAAAGAATCAACTAAGGAAGACTCATTGGGAAGAAGGAGGACGAGGAAGAGAAGAAGGAGGAGGAGGAGGAGGAGGAATAGGAGGAGGAGAAGAAGGAGGAGGAGGAGGAGGAGGAGGAGGAGGAAGAGGAGGAAGAGGAAGAAGAAGAAGAAGAGGAAGAAGAAGAAGAAGAAGAAGAAGAAGAAGAAGAAGAAGAAGAAGAAGAAGAAGAAGAAGAAGAAGAAGAAGAAGAAGAAATCAGAATTACCCTCCAAAGTAATTGCTAATTCCAGTTTTGATGTGCAGGTATTGTACTGAGGCTCACTAAACTAGGAGAACAAATGAAGTCCACAAGTAGGTGAATAGAAAGCCCAGAGTCTATATAGAAAGATGCACTTTTAACAATCTAATGCTCACATCATCTCCTATTGAAGGGAACATGAAGTGGAATTGACCTAACTGGGAAGGCATAGCTCCATCTTCTTTGTAACACCTGTCTGCTACTCAGATTATCAGGGGAGGCTAACAAAATGGTGGGATCCCAAAAGAAGAGATATTGTATTGTGAACATTAAATATGCTATGAAAATATAGCAAAATATGAGAGAGTATCCTTTAAAAGCTTAAGGCAGAAATTTGCAAAGGGAAACAGTCAAGTGTTTATATAATTTACAGCAAGTAACCTACATAGAAACTCCTGTCCAGCTGTCATTTAATGGCAATTTTCTCATAGTAGGCAGTAGGTTAGAAGCTTTTTGTTTGGAGTCATCCACACAAAATTTGAGAGCTGGTCTCTCTGCCAACGCAAAGATGACAGTAGTGGGTAGAATTACTGCAATTGAGCCACTTCAAAGGCTGTTTGTGGTAGCTATGTATCTAATTGCTTTTGCGTTGACATAATCAATGCCTTCGTGGCAGCTGATAATTGTGGCATCTGCTTGCCTTTTTTTCTTCAGAGTAAATGAGCTGGCAGGGCTAGCAAATCGAACAGCTGTGGACAATTGCTTTGGTAAAACCTTTTGGGAACTCCACACTACACGTCTTTATCTTAGGGGTACCCAGAAGCTGAAGAATAGCCTAGAAAGGTATCGTGTATACAGAGGGGTTCTTTGGGTGTATTAAATGCTCTGAAGCCAAATTGTAAAATGTAAAATGTAAAGAAGTCCTTCCGTGTACCTTGACACAAAAACAAAAAAGTTCACAGTCTTTCAATTCTTTGGTTTTGGCTGCTGTTTTGTGTGTTTTCTGTTGTTGATGCTGCGTGGGGGGTGTAGGTGTAGATCTGGGTGTGTGTTGCTTCCAGATGCCTACATGGGCCAGAAGAGTGTGTTGCAGTCCCTGGGTGTAGAGTTAAAGGAGCTTGAGAGCTGCCTGACGTGGGTGTTAGGAACCACACTCAAGTCCCTTGGGCAAGCAGCAAGTCTTAACTACTCAGCCATCTCTCCAGCCTGCAACACAAACTTAAGTTGTGATGTTCCTCGCAGGGTGCAAACCTGAGCATAAATAGCACAAAACAATCTTGTCGGTAAAGAGTAGTTTTATAACTACGGCTACTCTTGTTATAAATATTTTGCCTTAAAATGGTCAAGACATAGTCTGGGAAGTTAACTTCTGGTGTATTTTCTGATTACCTAGTCAAAGAGCTTCCAAAAGTATTCTGCAGTTTAGGGAACAGTTTTTAATCCTTCTGGTACAGACTTGCCATGCCTTTGATGCTTGCTACAAATTTGCAAAGCAGGGCAGCTGATGTCATATGCCTATAACTGTGAAAGGCAAAGGAGTGTAAATCATGTGCCTTGTCTTAAAATTGGAAGCACAAATGGGCTCGACCCTGGCTTCCTGAGTCCTTGCCAATGCTTTCCTCCTCAAACAGCTGTTGTATTTGGCCTTTTTAAAAATAAAACAGTTATTAAGTTTGAGGAAAGATTAACTTTCGAGAAACTTCAACTTCTTTTGCCCTAGGGAATAAAGCAGTAATAATGGAGAAATAATGGCATTTTATTCTCTTAGTGCCCTCCTTCCAAGGCAATTATGTTCATTTCTTTATTTCCCTGCTAATCTCTCCTTTATACAAAACTAATTTTAACTTAAAGTACTTTGGAAAGTGAATATGGAGGATCTAAAAGGAAAATATTATTGGATTTGTTCACAAGTGATGATTTTAATTAAATGCTGAAGCTTAACGGAAATTGAGGGTTTGGGATTTTCCATCTTCCAGTTTGGCTTTTTGTTTTTGTATTTCTCATGGAGGGATATGCAAGGTCACCTTTCTTCTAGCTTAACCTTCTTCTCTCTGACCTCAGTGAAGCTGTTCCTTTGTTTTCATTACTGAACAGCTTTCCAGTTCGCTGAATATTTGAGGGGCTTTGGGGTAGAAATCCTAGCTTCAGAAAAGAATGAAACTGCCTGAAATCACAGACGAGCAGGTCAGTCCTGGTGGCCGTCTTTGTGTGTTGAAAGCCAACGCTTTTATCCAGAGTTTCTCCCAACAGAACCTAGATTTGGAATTAAGGAATGCAGCCTTGGGGCAGGATGAGAACCCAGGGGTATGTGGAATGAAATCTAGACCATCCCTTTAGTTCTCATCCTTCACATTAGTCTCTTCCTCTTCCTTTTTTTTTCTCCTCCCTTTTTCTCTTTGTCTGACTTGTGTACTCCCCATCAACTTTCTTGTTTTCCTTCTCGAATATAATTTTAACTAGTCTATATTACAGTCTATCTTATATTTAGTTCTTACTCTGACTATTAAATGTTGCCTATTTGTAACCACTATTTTCAGAAGTAAGATTTGTCAGCAAATTACTGTATATGAGGCAGCCTTTAGCAAGAAGGTCCAGTTCTCCATTCTAGTAATGCTGGATGTGATGCTTCAGGGCTTGTTTGCTGCTCTTTAAAGGGACAGGGAAAGCCTCTTGGATGTCCCAAAGTTTGGATAGTTGATGAAACAGAGACACTCCTCTTTGTTTATTAAGCAGCACCCGACTTCCAAAAATGTTGTGTGAATATGGCCACAGTTGTATGCTGTGTGTGTGTGTGTTTGTCCATGTACATTTAAGTGATTTACAATTTCTAATTAAGAAACCTTGCTCTTAGCCGGGCGGTGGTGGCACACGCCTTTAATCCCAGCACTCGGGAGGCAGAGGCAGGCGGATCTCTGTGAGTTCGAGACCAGCTTGGTCTACAAGTGCTAGTTCCAGGACAGGCTCCAAAGCCACAGAGAAACCCTGTCTCGAAAAACCAAAAAAAAAAAAAAAAAAAAAAAAGAAACCTTGCTCTTTTTTGGACTCCACTGAGAACAGGGAGAGTTTAGTCAAGTACTATCATATTATTTTGGAATACAACATCGGATTTATCAATTATGGTGGGTTTTTCTTCAATGCCTAATTTTATCATGGTCACTAAGAGGGGAAAGAGAAAATGATCTCACAGTTCACCTACCATGGGCATTAACATATAGAAATCACTGCCCTTCTCAGGAAAAGTTGCTTATTGATTGATTGATTGATTGAATTTGATAACATCCTATGTATTTTTTGGAGGCAGCATTGATTACTAAAGGAAGAAGACACTGTAAGTACATGAACCAGCTTTAGTTCCTTTGATGTAGCAACCCTTCAATATGCCAACTGCAGTGTCTAAACATAGCATGAATGTAACAGGTGTGCATTAGCCCAGGCAGGAAGGGAGATTTGGATGTCAAGCTTTCCCTGAGGTTCTAAGAGTACTCTGCATGACTCCTTTATTTTCCAACCCAAGAGAACATGAGCTTACCCAAAAAACAAGCACAGATATTTTCTACGTACATTGTTATCTTGGGCTAACCCATCATACAATGCTTATTATTTCCTTATTATAGGGGAAATTATATAGAGGAGTGAATGAGGAGAGCTTTAACAAAGACATCCAGAAGAGTGGAGGAAAAGTCAGTGAAGACAGGAGCCGGAAGGGTCTTTCTGTTGAGGCTCCACTTCAGACACAAAGGCTAGCAGTTTCCTTTCAGTTCCTCTGTGACCCCAAGTTCCTGGCTGGGTGTCATCTTTCTTTGGTTATCTAAACTATTTTTATTTACTTTGACGAAAATATTAGGTACAAACTGGATAATTAGGTTGTCATCTACCTTGAGTGTTGTGGCGATTCCAGCATCCAACATTGGTGAGAATGTGCTAAAGGATTTGTAGATGCGCCAATAGATGGGATGGAAGCAGAAAAGTTACTTAACACATAGGTGAAGCTATTTTTCAATAAAAATAAAAGAGGAATTCTCCACTACACCACTAGGAATGACATGCAGAGAATCCCAGAACCAAGTAGGTTGAAACTTGTAGCAAGAATAAAAAAACAAGCCATTCTGACCCTGGTAGGAACAGAAATTCCAGCTGCAGAATACCGCAAGTAGGGGGGTGACTTGGACATTAAAATCAACATGAAGGGAGTGGCGTGGAATCACCAGGCACAGTTGGAAAAGAGGAACTGCTTGGATAGAAAAGACTCTAAAGCTATACATATAGCAAGGCCTCGTAGACTCCTACGGGGGGGGGGGGGCGAATCAATTCTGTAGACACAAGCTCCAAAGTCAGCCTCATAGGTCATTTGTTTGATTACCACTTAGACACTAAACTCCAATTAATCAAGTTTAATCTGGAGATGCAGGCTAGTCTCAAACTCACAGCTGTAGAGCAAAGAGTCATCCAGCATTTTATGGATGGGAGGAATATTGTTGATGTAATAAATAATGGAGAGATACTTTTGAGATATATTTCTTTTAATTTTAACTTTTTAAAATATTTGACCATATATAGATAGTGGGTTTGATTTTTTTTCCATAATTATCTTATATAATTTTTCCAAGTTTCTGTACTTATTCTATTGTGTTCTCCTGGTCTACAACCCATTTATTGTCCCTCTTATTCCTACTAATTCCTCCTTTTCTTTCACTTCACCACGCCTCTTTATACTTATTAATTATATAACTATAATTATATACTTAATTATATAATGAATCATATAAATATAATTGTATAATGTCTATATTCTTTTCATGCTAATCATATCAACTCTTTACTTTTACCTACTTTCCATGCCCCTATTTTTAATAATTGCTATCTCAGCTTTTCCATCTAATTTTTCTTACCAACTAATAATCTATTATTATTATGTACTTTGTACATTATCCAATTCACCAAAATTACTAGAGTTCAAGAACACCATGACTGTGTTTTCATAGAGGGTCTGTTCATCAGTTGAAGCTATTTCTGTAGTTATGAACCTACTTTCAGAATAGTGATGGAAATTGTGCCTATGACCCCAAACTATATAGAATTCTAAGGTGGGGATGGGGAAAAAATTCTACCCTATTATCCATTAATGCCTGTAGAACACTGCAAAGTCTCAACTGGAAGAATGTCAACAATTTGAAAATTCTACCCTGTGACCTAATTCCAAACAGAAAACTGCAACATATAAAGCAGGCAACATGACTCCCTTGAGATCACTAACCCCAGTAATGAATTGCAAAGAGAGTAAAGAGGAGGAAAGAACACAGATTAAAATAAAATTACTAGAAGATTGCTCAGTAAAAACAAAGAAGACATGAATAAACTCCATACTATGCCTGCAGCTTTTCTTGGTCACATTTTATGCACATTCCATGATCCTGGCATTTCCAACATCCTGAAGATTGATTCTACTGCAACTTAGGCTTCCCTTTCTCATCTTTAAGGTCTCTTTGGAACTCCTGCTGCATACTTCCTGACTTTAACAGCTTTGTAGAACCATGCTGCAAGCCTGTGTAAAACCTGGTGTCTTAGTTACTGTTCTATTGCTATGAAGAGACTCTACGCCCATGGCAACTGTCTTGTTTTGTTGGTTGGTTTGTTTTTCAAGACTAGGTTTCTCTGTGTAGCTTTGGAGTCTGTGTTGGAACTCACTCTATAGACCAGGCTAGTCTCAATCTCATAGAGATCCACCTGCCTCTGCCTCCCACATGCTGGTATTAAAGGAGTACACCTACACTGCCTGGTGTCCATGGTAACTCTTATTAAAGAAAGCATTTAATTAGGGGCTTGCTTAGAGTTTATAATTAGTCCATGATCATCATGTTTCAGCAACAACTTCCTTTATTAGTGTTTTGGTTTTTTTTTTGGCATCCTCACCACTTTTACAAAATACTTGTCCCAGGACACTTAAGGGAGGCAGGTGTTACTTGGGCTCATGATTTAAGTGACAGTGTAATCCAATGTGTTCTAAGTGAAAAGTGTCCCTCATTGACTTGCGGGCTTAAATACTTAGTCCCTGGCTGGAGGTGCTGTTTTTTTTCCCCTGGAAGTTGTGAAAAACCTTTGAGACATAGAATATTGCTGGCAGAAGTAGATCATTGAGGGCAGGGCTTGAGGTTATATAGCCTGGCCTCACTTCCTGGTCCCTGATCGACTTCTTGACTGTTGATGCCACATGACCAGTCCACCTCCTGCCCCTCCTGGCATGCTTTCCCTACCATGATAGACTGTATCCCCCTTCTGGAACTGTAATATAAAATAAAACCTTCCTTCCTTAGGTTGGTTCTTATCAGTTATTTAGGTCACAGCAATGAGAAAAGTAATAAACAGAGTCTGTCATGGTGGGGAACTCATGGCACAATCATGATGGGGCTGGTCACATTGCAGTCACAGTCAGGAAGCTCTACATTTAGTTTGGGCCCCCAGCCTGCAAGATGGTGCCGCCCACACTTAGGTTGAGCCTCCTCTCTGCAGTTAAACCTTTCTAGAAACATGTTTCTAGAATCGAATAGAAGACCCGGATTTTAACACAGAAACCTACGAACACCTGATTTTTGATAAAGGAGCTAAAAGTACACAATGGAAGAAAGAGGGCATCTTCAACAAATGGTGCTGGCATAACTGGATGTCAACCTGTAGAGGAATGAAAGTAGATCCATATCTATCACCATGCAAAAAACTCAAGTCCAAATGGATTAAAGACCTCAATATTAATCTGAACACACTGAACTTGATAGAGGAGAAAAGTGGGAAGTACTCTGCAACATATGAACACAAGAGACTGCTTCCTACGTATAACCCCAGCAGCACAGACATTAAGGGCAACATTGAATAAATGAGACCTCCTGAAGCTGAGCAGCTTCTGTAAAGCAAAGGACACTGTCACTAAGACAAAAAGGCAGCCTACTGACTGGGAAAAGATCTTCACCAACCCCCAACAGACAAAGGTCTGATCTCCAAAATATATAAGGAACTCAAGAGACTAGACTTTAAAATGCTAATTAACCCAATTAAAAAATGTGGCGCTGAACTGAACAGTGAATTCTCAACAGAAAAAATTCAAATGGCCAAAAGACACTTAAGGGCATGCTCAACCTCCCTAGCTATCAGGGAAATGCAAATCAAAACAACTTTGAGATACCATCTTACACCTGTCAGAATGGCTAAAATCAAAAGCACCAATGATAGCCTTTGCTGGAGAGGGTGTGGAGTAAGGGGTACACTCATTCATTGCTGGTGGGAATGCAAACTTGTGCAATCACTTTGGAAAGCAGTGTGGTGGTTTCTCAGGAAATTCGGGATCAACCTACCCCAGGACACAGCAATTCCACTTTTGGGAATATACCCAAGAGATGCCAAAGCATTTGTTCAACTATGTTTATAGCAGCATTATTTGTAATAGCCAGAACCTGGAAACAACCTATATTCCCTTCAGTGGAAGAATGGATGAAGAAACTGTGGAATATGGAATATATTCATATTAGAGTACTAGTCAGCAATAAATAACAATGACGTCTTGAATTTTGCATGGAAATGGATGGAAATAGAAAACACTATTCTGAGTGAAGTAACCCAGACACAAAAAGATGAACATGGGATGTACTCACTCATAATTGGTTTCTAGCCATAAATAAAGGACATCGAGCCTATAATTCGTGATCCTAGAGAAGATAAATAAGAAGGTGAACCCAAAGCAAAACAGATAGTTATCCTCCAGGATATTGGAAGTAGTCAAGATTGCAGGGCAAAAATTGGGAACTTGGGGGTGGGGTGGGATGGGGGTAAGGGGAGATGGGGAGAGAAAAGTGTGAAGGGGAGGATAGGGAGAGCTTGGGTGAAGGGGATGGTTGGGATATAGGAAGGGTGGATATGGGAGCAGGGAAGCATATATCTTAATTAAGGGAGCCATGTTAGGGTTGGCAAGAGACTTGACCCTAGAGGGGTTCCCAGGTATTTAGGGAGATGCCCCCAGCTACTTCCTTGGGCAGCTGAGGAGAGGGAGCCAGAAAAGGCCAGATTCTATAGCCATACTGATGAATATCTTGCATATCACTATAGAACCTTCATCTGGTGATGGATGGAGATAGAGACAGAGCCACACATTGGAGCACTGGACTGAGCTCCCAAGGTCCAAATGAGGAGCAGAAGGAGGGAGAACATGAGCAAGGAAGTCAGACTGCGATGGGTGCGCCCACCCACCGAGATGGTGGGGCTGATCTAATTGGAGTTCACCAAGGCCGGCTGGACTGGGACTGAAAAAGCATGGAATGAAACCAGACTCCCTGAACATGTCGGACAATGAGGGCTGCTGAGAAGCCAAGGACAATGGCACTGGATTTTGATACTACTACACATACTGGCTTTGAGGGGGCCTAGCTTGTTTGGATGCTCACCTTCCTAGACCTGGATGGAGGGGGGAGGAACTTGGACTTCACACAGGGCCAGGAACCCTTACTGCTCTTGGGACTGGAGAGGGAGGGGGAGTGCAGGGGGGAGGTAAATGGGAGGCAGGGAGGAGGCGGAAATTACCTCTCAAGTGCCAACAGTCATATTGAGAGAGAAAGGGAGAGAGGAAAAGAGGAGAGGCAGAAGCACAGTACAAGGGACAAGGGAAAACATGAGATTTTTCCAATAACACCCTTGGACACGGGCCTTCATGATGGACTATCTTAGGCTAGGGGTGATGGAGTGGAAGAGCAGTTACATGACACCCACAAGGCCCTGTGTGGGATTCCTAAAACTGAAAAGCATTTTTTAAAGGATCTATTGCTTTGTTATTGCATATCCTTGAAATAATAAAAATCAGTCTGTTGATCTGGAACTATACTTCTGCAGAAGACTCCTTAGTGGCTGGAGAGGTACAGGTTCAATTCCTAGCATCCATACAATCATCTGTAACTCCAGTCTCCGGGTATCTGATGTCCTTTTCTGGCCTCCACAGGCAGCACACACACATACATACATGCACACACACACATGCACACACATACATGCACACACTTGTACACACATACACACACACATACACACACTACACAGACATGAATGCAGGCAAGCACCCATACACATAAATTTAAAAAGTAATCCATACCATAATGACTAGAAATAACAAAGAATATCTAAGGGATTATGTTTACACAAATATAATATATACTAAAATTTGATTATAAATTGTTTTTTGGGAAACATCACAAAATTAATATCTAATTCTGAAATATTTCCTGCTTGATACCTCCCATTAAAGTATTATTATTAGCTGTTTTTACTCTATAGTAAGAGTATTAGGAAACATTATACTAACGGAGACAAACCATAGTAAAAATATCACTGCTGTTACAGGATTTTAAATTCAATGTAGTTTAAATCCATCTTTTTATAATTAGCACCCACTTTAGGCCAGTGGCTACTGTATTACATGAAAAGTATCTTGGGTATGTTTTTGATTTTTCATTTTCTACAGAGCTATAGAAAAGTGCCTCTTTCATTTTTATAATCTGGATTTCTGGGGAAAGGCATCTTGTCAATAAAAAACACTGTTGTGTTTGCATAATAACTGACATCAAGTTGTAAAAACGGAAGCGTGCCATTTTGGAGGTTAATGCTAGTGTTCTAAACTATCAGAAGGAATGACAATAAGAAACACTTATGTTCTGTCATAGTTTAAAATCAAATTTCTAAGGCTTTTCCGAAGTTGCTGCCAACTGAGAAATGACATTATATAAATCTATAGTGACTTCATTATCTGTTACCTTTTATTGCCCTTCTGAGCCAAAATAAACCGAGGTATGCGTGACCTATAAAGTTGTCCTAGACATCTTATCACATGCTTGCTGTCAACGCGTGCATAAGACAGTTATTAAAGATTATGCTGAAGAGATCCAAAGGCCTCCAAATCTTATTTTACAGTGATGACAGCTTCCCCTTAATGGCTGCATTCATGAAAGAAGGGAGAGACAGCTAAAACTGCAGCCAATGATAGGACTCCACAGGCAGCGTGATGAATGAATCATAGGCAAGAGCAATCTTCCTTCCCATGCCCTCTTCATTTTCCTAATGTGCATGCCATTACTTCCACTGCTCATAACAAATGAAAATTGGAATTCAGGAGCATTAAAAGGGTAATTCTACTGCAGAAAAGACCACTGCTTTATAGCTACTCGAGGTGCCTGAGTGTGATCCAGACATTCACGATCCATTGACTGATGGTGGGAAGCGTGAAAACTAAACAAGAAGAGGCTCCTTCTGATTATGGGGATCATTGATTTTGATGAAATCCTCAGTGCCAGGAAAACTAATTCAGCAGCTGGTTCCTGTTTTCAACTAGATCCATTTTTCACTTTCTTTTCAGGCGTCTTACTGTCCTTCTAGAATACGCCTATCTCATATCAGGAGTAACCAATGAGAGACCATCCAAAAACATATGCAGCAAAGTTTGCACTGCTTAGCTTCTGATTACATTCTAACTAGGACCCCATGCTCCTCTGTCCTCCTTAGAGCTGGCAAGAACTCAGCTGCTCCTTTTGTATGCTGCCCCTGGGGGTTGGATAGGGAATATCTCACCTAGCATTGTTTTTACCTCATTCACTTCCCTTTCACAAGGGAACCCTCCATTCTCCCTTCTCTTGTTCCTGCCTCTCTTTCCCTTTGCCCCCAGCTCCTTGCTCAGGGAACCTATCTCTTTCCACCATACAATATGTATTTGCCATTCTGTGTCCGGCTTTCTTCATTTGTCCTGGCACCCTCCAGGACTGTCAATGTCTTTGATGATAACATAACCCCACCACCACCACACACACACATATACAATTAGTGGCTGCTTAGCTTGTCACAGTGTCCTTGCAGCCTCTTTTCCTTTCCATTCATCTGTTGCTTGACAATAAGTTGATTGCATATTTCTGCTTTATATCTCATGTTGCATTGACCCTGGAATGTAAGCATTTTCTATCTCCTGAGGCAACATAATGCCCCAACTAGTCTAATTGCCATGCATAACCACGGTGAAGTTCCTTGAGAGGCAGCTCTACTAAGTCACTTCTAAACATCACTATTCTTGAGTCACATATGGACTGTAAAGGTAGCTTTGGCACAGAAAATGGGCAACAATGTCAACATTTGGATGGCCCAGGCAGCAGAGTCTAAGATGAAGATTCACGTGCATGAAGTTCATCAGGGTACTCTCAGACACTGGCAATTATAGTGCACAGAAAAGGAAGAAAGATGTGACAGATGGGAGAGGCGGGCTCTCATGATTACGTTACCAAGGTTCAGGTTAGCCCACACGGGGAGCTCTGTCACTGGGATGGCTCTTCAGGGGACACATATGGGCCCAGAAATAAAGCAGGCTGCTCAGAGGGAGAGAGTGTGACTTTGAAGGCCCTGATTGCTGTCAGCACACAGAACACCTAACAATCAGGGAATAAATCCTTTTTCCCTGAAGGGAACTGGAGTACTAGAGTATAGCATCTAGTAATACACACACTCACACACACACACACACACACACACACACGTATATAGTAATATATGTGTATGTTTGTATTACCATATTGTTATTATAGCTTCCAATTTAGATGCTTTGAAGGACTTTATAGAATTTAGGAGGCTTTAGTGGGTTTTCCAAGTGTTATTTTCACTTTGCGAGGAAGGTTTTATGAGTAAATCCATTACCCGTTCCAAATAAACAGCTTGTTCACTAAATCTTCCTTATGATGCATTTGGAAATTAGCTTCTTTACAACTCTCAGGCCTTCCTTACTATGTTCACATCCAGAAAAGACTCAACAAAGTGATGCAATATGATTTTGGATTCTCAAGGGCAAAAGCAAAACCAAAATCAGATTGTTCTAGACTTTGTTCACACAGAACAAATTTATTTACTTTTCTCTTCACAGTGAGGCGATAGAGTTGACAGCACTCATCCTTTTCAGATGAGTGTGGCTAAGAGAGGCTACATTTACAAAATTTGCAAAAATTGAAAATTTCTAGTTTGTGTTTAAAGGGCACATTGAAAGCCTGTTATAGTTATATGTCAGTATACAATGAAGTGCCCCATTCTCTCTATTCCTATTCTTCTCTATTCTTCTCTATTTTCCTTGGATTATGAAGCTATCAGCGGCTTGGTGGGATTTCAGATGAATTTTTCTTGGGCAATGGTCAAGACATTGTTCAGGGTGCAGTCCAGGGAAGCTGTTTCTAGAACTGAAAGAGGACCTCTGTGGTGGCTTGCTGGAGTCACTGAGGACTAACGCCACAGTCACACACCTGTGTGTTCTGCATGGCTGCTTGAGTTTTCTCACAATATGCTATTTGGCAGGCACAGCCCATACCCCATCAACTGAGCAAACATGTAGTGCTGAAGTTTTTTTAAAAATCTACTCTCATAACTTAAGCTTAGTTCACCAATTATGTCATAACCTACCCCTGGATCTCAGATCGTTAAGCCCGGTTTACAGTTACAGCAAGTAGAGAGCATATATTTGTGGGTCTAGGATCTGGTAAATTCTTTAAGAATCTGTAGACATGTTTTAGAATCAGCACAGTATTGAATATCTTAAAGCAGCTCATGTACTTACTTTTAAAACCTTTGACCACAGTTGAAAGCATTATTCGGTGTAAATGTTTTCTTGATTTCTGACCAAAGCAGGTCCTATGCAAGGCAATGACTTCTTAGTTATTGTGGTAGTTTGAATGAGAATGGCCTTCATAGGCTCATATATTTGAAAACTTGTTTCTCAAGTGGTGGCAATGTTTGGATAGGATTAAAAGGTGTGGCCTTGTTGGAGGAGCTGTGCCACTGCAGGCAGGCTATCCCTCTTTGTCTCCATGTTTGGATAAAGGTGTGAACTCTCAGCTGTTCCTGCCGCTATGCCTTTGCTCCAGCATCATGGACTCTAACCCTCTGAAACTGTAATCCGAAATTGAACACTTTCTTTTATAAGTTACCTTGGTCATGGTATCCTATCACAGCAATAAAAAAAGAATCAAGACAGTTATAAAGATAGAATCACTTACTATAAAGTACAGTAGAGTGAATATTAATTCTTTCACTTGGAAGAAAGGCTATTTTCAAATACAACAACAAATCTTTTCATCTCTAAATTGTTTCCTGAATGTTTGTTGAGTACATGCCATGCATCAAACTGTTTTGTATGCATGTAAAGCACCAATCAAAATATGTCCTTACATATGTCAATAAACAAATTAACAGAAGAGAAAGGAAAGGCATTCTAGACTATTATGATAAGGGCATCAATCTGTACAAGGCAAAAATTATGTAAGTGCAAGAGCCATATTGAAAAATAGAAAAAAATAAAAGGGAGGGGCATGTAGTTTTAACTTAACATCACTAACATGATGCTTTATGTACATTTGAATTGTGATTGTCATCAATTTGACTACAGGACAAGGCCAATCCAGGTACCCTCTCCACTATTGCTTAGGATCTTAGCTGGGGTCAAAGTAAGTCCTCTCTCCCCTAACTTGCTCCTGTCAGGTGTTTGATGACACTGAGAAAAGTAATCAAGATTTCCTTTGCGTTTTCCTACATGAGTTTTACATGATAAGATGCTCATTCTTCTTGGACATCCCTATGTTATATTTATCAGGAAAGAGCAGTGTCAAACAGAACTGGGTAGGGAAGGGTAAAATAGATACACATATACTTTTGTGCAGAAGAGAAATGAAAGAGGGAAGAGCAAGCCCAATATTTGTGGCCTACAGATACCATGCTAATGGCTGTTGTTTCTCATGCTCAGTGCTGAAATGTTCTCTGGCTGTTTTTTTTTTTTTCCTTGAGAAGAAATGTCAGAAAATAATTACCATGGAAAAGTAAATCTTCATAACTAGCAAAGTATTCAGTTATCAAAAGCTGTAGCCTCTTTAATGTTTACTGCTAGGTAGTGAAGGGAACATCCGTTTATCAGTTCCTCATATATTATATGACAGTATCTTGGTAGGAATGGAATTGCTTCATCTTACTTTTATATGAATTTAACTTTATTATCAGTTTAAAGTTTCTTTTGAATGTATTTTTTCCTACTTTCCTATGAGAGCCAAATATTCTCTGCCTAATTATTGAATGGTGAAGCAATTAGGATCGATATTCAATCCACACTTTTATAATTAATAGTCATAATTTTTATAAAAATTCCAAGAAGTGTTTTCATGTTTAATTTTATTCTCGTTTCTAATTGAACAATGTTGATCCAAAAATAATTTCCTATTTTCCTTCTTCCTTTGATTTTAATAATTCAAACCTTATGTCTTCATGACCCAAGATCTCTGCACTCTTTAAATGAGACCTAAAATGGGTTCATTATTAAAATAAACTTTGAGACAAATCACATGAGGAAAATTCCTCAGAATCTTTTATAATATTTAGTTTATTCCTTACATTTTTTGATTCCCCAAAAGGGAGTTTAATTTATAAAATTGAAATTTATTGATGAAGTAATACCTAATTTGCCCTCGGGTATACTTGTCTGCCCATTACTTGATCCACATTAATATTATTTTATTTATGTAACTATGTAAAATAGCATCTTATTGATGGTTGATTGAAATTCAATTTGAATTTTGTCTCCAGTGATCTGAACTTGTGACACAAATATTTTTGACCACAAATATTTATGACCTCAGCAGAGTTCATTTTCTTTACATTATGTTTATTGACTTAAATGGCTTTGAAGGCGGGGGTGTCCCATGAAACAAGCATAGGGACCTGATGATGCAATTCAGGTCAAATACAAAGCTTGAGAAAGAGTTGAGATCTAGGACTGGTTTCAGAATAAAGGACGTGAGAAAGCCAGGAGTTCCTGATATCTGGGACAGGGGAAAGCTGATGCCATAGTTCAGAGGGAGAGGGAAAAAGGGAAAGATGGAGAGGGAAAACGAAGGAAAACATGAATCTGTCCTTCTACTTGTGCTCCCCAGGCCCTCTGTGATTGAGTTCTGCCTGACTCTTCAGCAATGGTGGGTCTTCATTTTCTCAGTCCACTTACTTAAATGCTTCTCTCTTTTGGACATGTCACATATGCGTGTGAAAGGATGATTTAGCAAGTGTCAAGATAACCATAAAAAGCAAAACAAAACAAAACAAATCACAAACACCTATCAATGTTTTGGGTTCGTCATTGTTGGTTATGTTTTGGTGTGTGTGTGTGTGTGTGTGTGTGTGTGTGTGCACACACTGAAATTAGATGTGAAATAATCCGGTAGTATATTTCCCAACTATTTGTTAAATCTTATATGGCGTCTTGCTGCAGTACTATTTCTAGGGAAGACATAAATAAATGCCTGTTAAATTCACCCTAGGTGTGACCCCAAAACCAATAAGAAAATAATTACAGAAAGTCCAACTTAGGAAACCATTGGGCTTACTTACTTCTAGGGTATGTGTGAGGACTAACAGATGTGTGAGTATTCCAAAACACCCGTCTCACTGGAAATGTCACCCCACCATGGAAGATCAAGTCATACAGGTTGCATCACGGAGTTTCATTTTCAATTAACATTCCATTTTCCATAGCATATGGCTTCTCCCAGAATCACTTGCAGCTGCAGGAAGCAGGAAGCAGCAGCAGTAATCCCAGGTGAGGGCCTCATAAGCCTGTCCTCTGTCTACTGTGCAAAATCAATAGTTCCATTACCAACACTATAAACTTAGCTGTCACTCTAGTTCCATTCTCGCTACCACAGCTACCGGACCAAGTGAATGTCTACTGCAAGGTGGCAGCAAGTTATTTCAAGAGGAAATAATGCCCAAAGTGTGTTTTTAAAAAGATGTTCTGATATCTACTTTTCCATTGTCCTGCATTATATGATAAAACAAATCGTTCTTCTAACTATATGGTTTAGAAAAGTTTCTGCTGTTTACTCCAAATAAAAGAGCGACAGAAGAAAGACGATGATCAGCTGTACCCAGAGTAGCTGGAAATCTACTTTCTCAGTGAACAAAGCAGTGGTTGTTGTTTCGTAAGGTTGGAGGGCTTCCTTGAATAAATCTCAGTGTATTTGAAATTGCTAGGGCAAGTGAAGATTTTATGAGCAATGTTTAATTAATATAGGTAGATCAGTAGGAAGTTGCATTCCTTTAATATATTATGTATTGGGTAACACATATAGGAACAACTGTTTGCAGAACGTTTTGCCTGCATTTAATGTATTACTTTACAGGGAATTTCAATCAATCTGCTGTGTCTTCTTCATATAAACATTGGATATAATGGGTTGACAAGGCAGTGTCTATTTTATAGATGACCCTATTGAGAGCTAGAAAGAAGTAAGAGCCCCAAACCACACTGAAAAATTAATGAGACTGAAGGAATATGAGCAGTTTTACGGAAAAGTAAATTTATCTAATTTGCAAAAGTATGTACCAGTGCCCTGAACTGCCCTATGTTCATATCCTCCTTTACTTTCTTATTTTCTTGTCCATTTGTTTATTGCCATTTGCACTTGCTGCTCACTGGCTGTCTTTGGTGTCAATAGTTTATACTGGGCTTTCATGAATTCTCCCAGTTGAAGGTTGACAGTCATTATTAACCAGTAGTGCCTGTTCAGGAGTACTCAGTCATTCCAATTCCCTCCCTCGTTATTTTTCTTCCCTGGAGGCAACTGATATGATTGCCCTTAGCTCTTCACCTGGGGCATGGAGATAGAGATATTTAGTCAGATCTCTGTTATAATTCCATCTATGATTAACTGTGAAGAGAGACTCCTATCTCAGGAGTAGCTGGGGTCCCAGGAAGCCACTCACTGATGGCCTGACCATAATTGCACAGCATCCAGACTTCATTGGTTTGCAAATGTAGTCAGGAATCTGAAAAATCAAAAGCTGTAGAAACATGAAGTCTGCATAAACTTCAAAAATGATTATAGTATATTAGACATAAAATTATATGAAAGTATCACCTTACCTACCTCACTGCCAGAATGATAATGAAATAAGCGGAGAGTTTCTGTTCTCATGGATGGAGTGAGAACGGGAAGTCACATGTGAACTTGGACTTGTAGACTTGGAATTTCAGGCTGCAACTAAAAATGGAACAGAAATTGAAAGAGAAAGGAGCTCAGGAACAATCCATCCCAGATTTTACAGGATCAATGTTCTAGAATCTCTGGAAATGAAAGCCTTTCGCTCCTTGTGCCCTGGTTTGATTCTCTCTTCCTTTTTTCTCGTAATCTCTTCTTCTTTAGTATAATATATTTATGTTAATGCTTTTCTGTGTTTTACTATTATATTGTATTTCTGTTATTGCTCTTATTCTTCATTATACTTGTATTTAAAGTAAGTCATAATAAGGAACATTTACTATCCCTTATGGTTCTTCTGTATTGTGTACATTGTGTATGATGTTTGTGAATGCATTCATGCATGTGTGTATGTGAGTATGTGTGTGTGTCATGGCATGAGTGAAAACAAACTTTATGAATACATTCTCTTATCACATTTCATATTGTTTGGATCACTGTATTTTTTTATTCCTCTTTACAGAAAAAAATTTCTACAATGATTTGGGAATATGTTTTGTAATTACTTTAATTAAAACCTTTTTGTCTCTCAACTCATCTAATGTGGCCTCTGTCCTTATCGAAACTGCTTTTGTCAAGATCTACAGTGACCTCAGGCACACTCTTACTTCCTAAACATTGTTAGAAATCTTTGACTTCTTAACAGTACCTGAGAAAGCTGTCTACAGTCACCTTCAGGCACATGTAACTGCCCAGCTTGATCATTCCTTGTCATTTTGTTTGTATTGAACCTACTTCTTCTTAATTATTACCATGTCATATAATAATCACTTTTGAATAGTAGAATATTGTCCTAATTAGAGTTACCATTTCTGTGATGAAACACCATGACCAAAAGCAACTTGTGGAGGAGTTTATTTGGTTTATACTTCCATGTTATTGTTCATTATTGAAAGAAGTCGGGGAAAGAAAAACAGGGCAGGAACCTGGAGGCAGGAACTGATGCAGAGGCTATGGAAGCATGCTGCACACTGTCTTGCTGTCCATGTATTGCTTAGTCTGCTTTCTTATAGACCCCAGCCCAAGGATGATATCACCCACCATGGTCTGGGTCCTCTCCAGTTAATCACTAATTAAGAAAATACCCTGTAAACTTGCATATTGCCAGATATTATAGAGACATTTTCTCTATAATATAATTTCTCTCCTCTCAGATGACTATAGCTTGTATAAAGTTCCTGTAAAACTAGCCAACACTGATATTGAATTCACTTATACCAAATTTTTCATTAGAATTGCCTTGTTTGAAATGAGGCGTAAATACATAGGAAGTTCTATGCCTGGATTGTCATAACCCTCGGGTTAATACTATTCCAATTGATTATACCTGGAGAACTGAAGCCCTGGTGAAGAGCAGATCCCACACAGCAGAGATAGTCTGATTTTAGCCCACAGGGCCCTCTGCCTAAAATTTCTAATAACACTGTATCTAAAGCCACACTCTGCCTCAATTGCACACTGCTCGACTCTGCATGGGTTACTAGAAAGCATTTGCAAATTTCACCCTTCAAACACCACTTTAAACCAGTGTTTCTGTCTAAATTGCATTTCCCAGAAGTTACCAATCTCAGTTTAAGACCTAGGCTGTCACAGTCCTGCAGCCTGCAGTGTTTAATCGCAAAGCACCTTTGATAGATGTCTGCTCTCCGCCTCTGTCGTTAGCTTCTGCTGTCAACTGTCTACTGACTTCAGGGCTCTGCCTTCCTTACTGAATTTCTCGTGAACCCCTAAGAAAATAGTGTCATAGTTTGGCTTAGTGCTCTGAAACGCTTTTCATATTTCCTAGGTGTAAGACGGTAATGCTGCCTTGTGGTCCATTCTCTCAGTGTCACCATCCCTTCACTCTGTCCTAGCCTTCTCTCTTTCGTTTCTTTCTTCCAAGATGCCCTCTTATTCTTAGTGCTACCTATTGCTATTTGAATACTGATACATAGACATTTATTTTTGAGATTGAGCCTTTCTGTACTATAACTTTGACTGGCCTTGAACTTGGAATCCTCCTGCCTCAGTTTTACAAATGGTGTGATTACAAGTATGTCCCATTGGGCCTGGCTCACGTACAGATTTTTATAACTTGTGGTTATTAACCCAAATATCAAATCCATGAAAAGGTCATTACGTTGAGAAATCCTTCCAACCATCTCCTGTTCCCATCCGACATGTTCTTTTTTCCTTACATTATCTCTCCTCCACCCTTTTCGTTGCTTGTCTGTCTGTCCTAGTATTTGATGGCTGTAGAGCAATTACCCTAACATTCTTGATGACTTAAACAGATTAGCATCACTGTTTCTGGAGGACAGGAAACCAGCCTAGGTTTGTGGGTTCTGCTCATGAGACCAGTGGAGGGGAATCTGCTTCCAAACTCATTCAAATTGTTAGTAACAGAACTCAATTTGTCAAGAGTCATGGATAGATCTAGGAAAAAAACCATATTGAGTGAGGCAACCCAGACCCAGAAAGACAAATTTAATATATACTCACTCATAAGTGACTTTTAGACATAAAGCAAAGAAAAACCAGCTTATAGTTCACAATTTCAGAGAACCTAGATATACATGTACCTACATAAGGAGGAGGAAAAGACAAGATCTCCTGAGTAAATTGGGAGCATAGGGGTCATGGGAGAGGGGAGAATGGGAGGGGAGGAAGGGAGTGGAGCAGAGAACAATGTATAGCTCAATAAAAACAATAAAAATCCTTTAGAAAAGAGGGGTGTGAATGAACATAAGGCTCTTTTCAGGAAATTTCAGCATGGCCACTGACTTTCTCAAGCAACTCGTTTGTGCTATCATTGGGAAGAAGGGGGCTACCACAAGACATTGGGCTTCGCTGCCTACCATCCTGAGTGACATCTCATTTTTTTGCATGCTACGTTTGCTAGAAGCAAGTTTTTCGACCTAGTGCACAGCAAAGAGGACATAACTATAAAGATTTTGGATACAGAGAAGTCATTGGGGGATATCTCCAAGGTTGCTTTGCTAGGGTACAGGGCAGTAAAGACTATGTCTTCTTCATTCTGAGTATATTGGGAGCATAGGGATCTTAGGGGAGGGTTGATGGGGAGGGGAGAGGCAGGGAGGGGAGCAGAGAAAAATGTAGAGTTCAATAAAAATCAATAAAAAAAGAAAAAAGTCTCAGACTTTAGAAAAATACTTAGAACATATCATTGGGGTCCTGCCTTGATGAGGATAGATGCCCCAATACTTAGAACATATCATTGGGGTCCTGCCTTGATGAGGATAGATGCCCCTCATTGTGAGACTACAACAGATAATCTCAGTGTTGGTTTAGTACAATATAATAGTTCATCCTCAGAACACTGAAGAATGTAAACTCAAAATAACTTTTATTGATTTTAACAAAAAACAGAAAAAATGTATTTAGATAAATATTTTTCTTTTTCTTAAAATGGTATCATGTTTAAAGTACATTGTGTTTATCCAACATATAATATTGGCACACATGACTTTGTATGTTCAAGAAAAGTAATTGGTGTGATTGGAGGGAGCTATTTTCTCTGGGTGGGAGTTAGGCATAGACTCATGCCTGGCCAGTCAGAGAATGACAGATTTATGCAATTGGAAGTGTTGTGTTTCAGAGCCCATGATGTGTAACTGTGACTTTATTTTCAGAGGTTTTCCTATTAAACCTGAGCTCGAAGGTTGCAGGTACCCTTGTGGTGACATGAATCAGATATAGGAAGGCGCAAAAGGATCACAGAGAGGGAATTCTCAACTTATTACTCTCTTTCATTACTTTTATAGTTTTTCCTTCATTAGAGTGTACCTTTAAGATCTGCTAATAACTGCTGTCCTCAATTTAAGCCCTTTCACTTTGGACTTTTGCTTTGGTAAGCAACACTTCCCGTGGTCAGTGTGTCAACATGCCCTCTTTATTATCATTCAGCTTCTTGAACGTCTTTTCTTTGTCAAAGTCTATGAAATCCTGATTCTTCTAATATTCTGGCACATCTTTGCATCATCAGAAAATGTCATAAGCCTGTCATTTCTTTTTGCTTATGTTGTTTACAAAATTCTGACAGGTCTCTTCAAGTCTATTTAAGACTTGTTCTCATAAATATTTACCATGTTCTCAATATTCCATATGAATAAATATACATGATTAATAATCCATCCTAAAACTTAAAATATTCATTATTTCTTTTTTATCAGCAATGGAAGTTTTCTGACATTTATTTTCTTCATTTTAGGAAATCAGGCTAATTTTTAGCCAGTCCTGAAGATCAGTGTCTAGTGTCAACAACATACTAAAATCTCAAATCTAGATCAATAAATTCATTCTTTCATGTTCTTGGCCAAATTAGCTTTCTCTAGATTCATAACCCTTATTTATAAAAAAAAAAAGAACAGTGTCAAAACTTTCTTAAGGAATTAGAACTAAATGTAATAATTCAGCTCAATTTGGATTTGGGAAACAAACACATTCAAATAAGGATACCTTGTGAAGTGTTTAATAAAAGAACATTTGTTTATTGAGGAGTGAGGAGAAGGTAGGCAAATTAAGAGGGCCCTGGTAGAATTAATCTTACCTAAGCCTAAGCAATGGGAGGAGAAAACAGGCTCTCAAGTCAGGGAGGGTCAAATAGACACAGATGCCTTTAGATAAGGAGATTAATTAATTTCATAATTGTTTCGTTGATTGATTGTGTACTGCTGCTGAGGGAATGTGTTACAGCAACCTGAAATTTCCCTGATGTTTATTTCTGAGAGCATCCAAATACTTTCCTCTCATGAATATTCTCTTTCACATCTGGCCCTGCTTTTATTTAGTTCCTACAGTTTTATCTGAAACTTTTTCTCTGATATTTGAACATTATTAAATTTCATGAATGTTGTTTTAAAAGCTTGTAGTAGAATTCAGACCCCTGCCAGAATATATTTTTCCTGATAACAGGTAGCTTGCCATATAAGAGAGCATATTAATTCAAAGAAATTCCAGGAAACAAATATGGCTTACTTTTTACTCTTCATAATCCATTTCTGCTATGTGATTTGGGACTTTAAAAAACTCAATGGCTCACATTTTGAAATCTTGTTCCTAAGTTGGTGGTACGGTTTCATGAAAGATTAGGTTGTAGAGAGTTGTCATGACAAAGAAATAGGCCACTGATGATGATGATGATGATGATGATGATGATGATGATGGTGGTGGTAGTGGTGGTGGTGGTGGTGGTAATGGTGATGGTGATGATGATGATGACTATCATGTCTAATTTTATATGCACCATTTTTTTGTTTTTGCTTTCAAGTGTGTTCCTGTGATGGTGCCAGATGCTCTGGAACTGAGTTACACACAGTTGTGACCTGAAATATGGGGCTGGGAATTGAACCTAGGTCCTCTGGCAAAACAGCTGATGTTTTTAATCCACTGAGCCATCTCTCTAGCCCCAACAAATTTTCATGTAGAATGTAACAGAAGTGAATATTAAAGAAAATCTTCCACAACTTAACATATTTTGATCACTCAAATAGCATTCCATGAAAATTATTATCTATTAATATAATTTCTTCCTGACCAGAAATTGTTGCAGAAGTAGTAGACTTTCCACATTTGTGCAGTTTTGGTTGTCATTGCTGTGATAAGCACCATAAACAAAACCAGTGTGGGAAAGAATTTACTTATGCTTACAATTTTAACCCGGAAAAATGGTAGTTCATCACAGTGATGAACTCAGCGCATGGTCTCAAACAGGAATACAAACCAAAATGACAGAGAAACTTTGCTTTCTGGCTCACTCACCATATCCTACAGCCCATCCCCATATGCCTAGAGATTGTCCTGTCCACAGTGAGTTGTGCCCTGCCATTGTAGATGGTTTTCTTTTGGGGTCATCAACCAGTTCCCAAATCAAGACACAGATACTTCGTGTTAGCTATGAATACTCTTCTTATTTTAGCTTATCTTGTGCTTATTTTAGCTCTTATTTTAATCTGTTTCTCTTTATGTTTTGCCTTAGGGATTTTTCCACTCCCTCCCTACCTCCCTTCTTTCTTTCTTTTCTTTCTTTCCTTCCTTCCTTCCTTTCTTCTTCTTCTTTTTCTCTTTCTTTCTTTCTTTCTTTCTTTCTTTCTTTCTTTCTTTCTTTCTTTCTTTCTTTCTTTCTTTCTTTCTTTCTATCTTACTTCCCTGATGTCTCCATGTCTGTCTTCAGGGCCTCTGTCTCTGGGTGTGTCTTTCTCTCTTGTTATCTTCTACTTCTATTCCTTTGTTTAGATTTTTTCCTTCCACTTTTTCTTTCTCCCTGCCAGGCTGCCCTACCCTTTCTCCTACTTAGTTAGCTATTGGCTGTTCAACTTTTTATTAGGTCAATCAGGTGCCTTAGGCAGGCAAGGTGAAACAAATGCAATGCATCTTTACATAATTAAACAAATGTAGCACAAACAAAATGGAACACCTCCTTACATTGTTAACAAAGGCAGCAGAAACAAATATAACACATGCTCACATAGTTAAAGGAACATTCCACAGCATAAGCAAACATATCTTTACATGGTTAAAATAATATTCCACATCATACCACTCCAATAATTAATCAAGATAATCTCTCATAAACATGACCACATGCCAACCTGATCTTAATAGAGGCAATGGTAACTCTAGGTTATGTTAAGTTAACAATAAAAATTAAATAGCACAGTGTTACAACTGCCTTAGTTTATTTGAGGATAGCTAACAGAAGGAGGATTTTCTGCTGGCTGTACTTTCCCATCTCTAAGTTACACAGTCACACATGCACAATTGCAAGAATCAGCTTGACAATATACCAAATGGTCAACAATAGGAAACAATGTCACAGTGACTCCATTTGATGAAAAACTTCAATTTGAAAGATGTTGGATGGGGCTGGAGAGATGGCTCAGCGGTTAAGAGCATTGCCTGCTCTTCAAAAGGTCCTGAGTTCAATTCCCAGCAACCACATGGTGGCTCACAACCATCTGTAATGGGGTCTGGTGCCCTCTTCTGGCCAGCAGGCATACATGCAGACAGAATATTATATACATAATAAATAAATATTTTTTAAAAAAAGAAAGATGTTTGATGTAGTTTTCCAGTATAATCTTCCAGAGTGTGGTATGTGGTAGAGTTTCCAGATATGAGTATGAATGTGCTATGTGCAGTAACTTCATACATGTACCAACTAAGCTTGAAGTTTGTGATTCATCACAGGGACAGAGGATGAGATGAGAGTGATTCCCACTCTGCTGTCTATTGCTTTAACCTTCATACTCTTTCCCTAATACACGTTCTATTGTCGCTTCTTAAGTTCAATCAAATTACACCAAAGTTTTATGATTGGATATTCATGCTTGGGTGGGTGCTCTATATAGTATGGAGAATGATCTAAAAAAGCCACACTCTTGTTTTAGAATGAGTGTGTTCATTAAGCGGCAAACAAAAGTAGGAAAATAAATAGCAAGTCAAAGATAGAGAGAAATAGCAGTGTGTGTGTGTGTGTGTGTGTATGCACATATATATGCGTATATATCTAAAATTGATTTGCAATATTCAGCAGAGATAATAAAAGCAACATAGTTGAGAGAACAAACTAAAGGATATCATCATATCAAGTGCTTACAAACATCCTGCAGAAATTGACCGGAGAATCACACAGTCATCCAGGAATTTCTCATTTGAAAGCCCCCCATTGATGAGTGGAACTGAACAATCTGTGCATGGATGAATTTCTGCCTTCCCGTTCACATTGCTGGCATTTAATACCATGGAATAATCACTAATAATGCATCCTCGAAATGGTTCACCTTCTAGTTGTCCTTAAAGACACAATGTCTATAATATCCTCAGCAGCTTGCTGTTTTCCCTCTTTCATTTACAGAGCCAGTGGGACAGCCTGACCCAGTGCAGGGGCAGTTAGAGGAGACACAGGATACATTCCTTTTTCTAGATTTTGATTGCTTTTTAATAGCTTTAAATCCTATATGACAATTTGTCAGTATTATGTATATTATAATAGAGAAGGTAGCAATAACAAGAAAAACCTCAATGAAGTGGCAAAAATGTAAATAAATGAATAGAAATATGTACTATGTTTCAGGTGAACAAAAATGTGGCTTTTCCTTTTTAATTTTATTTTTCTATTTTTAGTTTTTATGTGTATGGATATCTGTGCACAATTTTTATGTGTGGCGAACTACAATCTCTTGGAATTGGTTACAGAGCGCTGTGAGCTGCCATGTAGATGCTGAGAATAAAACCGAGGTCCTGTAGTGGAGCAGCCAGTGTTCCTAACTGCTCAGCTATCTTCCAGCTTGGATTGTGTACCTTTATTTCCTCTTTATTTTCTTTCTCTTTGCTACCTGTGGTTACTTTAGGCAGTTGTTGTTTCCTGATTTCAACAGCTTGATCCATGGCTACTTTGACAAAGGAAAAGAGGCTGAATGAATCCCACAGTGGCCTGTCCAAAGACTCCTTGTGTCTTCTCAACACTATCACATTGTTTGAAAGCAGAGATGCTTCATCTCTATGATAGCTTTTAAAGCTTTAAATGTTCTTCAAAATGTATTGTCTTTCTCGATTTCTGCTTCATCCTTTCAAAAATCATGATGTATAATGAGTTCAAATAAGAGAAATATTCCTCTTCAGCACTGCAGGTCTCTGACAAACTTGAGGATGCCCAGTTACATATAGCACATGTGCTGTTCCAGAGCCCTTAGACACTTATGAAATCCCATTTGTTTTTATTGATTTCTTTGAAGATGTATCTCCCTCTTTGTTTCTTAAGGAAATGGGTCTCTTTCATTTGAAACTTGCTGTTTTCCACTCCTGTTATATCCACAGCACTTGTCGAATAACTCATCCCATGCGGCATGACACATCTTAGCATCATTAGTTACATAATGATCCACAGTTCTTCACACACATTCTCATAAAATCTACTGAGCACCTATAATGGCTTCTTATTAGAGAAGAGTGAAACTTTTTATTATCTAATTTTCATCTTTAATATCTGAAGAGTTGTTAAAACAAAATTTTGATGCACTCCACTTCACAACAAAATATTATCTTTGTTCATTGTTTTATAGCATCTGATACATTGAAGGAGAACACATTGGATGAATGACTGAATCAAATTTACTGAATTCTGGATGCATTGCAGAAACAAAGCCCATTAGTGCTACATAATGTGTTCAGCAAACAAGTCTTCATGCTCAAGAGGGCACTTTGCTTCAGTGCACGCTCTCTTAGCATCTTTTCCAATTCTTAGGGACTTCCAAATGAAGAGTTGACAGCTCCTGTAGCACATTCTCATGTAGGAGATTCTGCCTATATGGTGTATGTCTCGTTAAAACTCTATATCTCCAAAGTGGGTATGCAGGGTTTGGGAAGATCTTCATTCCATGGTACCTGGCATGTTGCTTTAGATACAAACACATATTTCATTTAGTGTCATAGGCATAGGAAACCAAGAATTTCACTGATCACTGTCTTTCTATGTATGTTCATGTTCCCTTTTTAAAAATAGATGTATAAATGACTGCAAGTCACAACTTTTTAGTTTCCTTTCTGGAATCGTAGATGAAGAGAATTAGGCATGACCATCTCAAAAAACTAGACATGTATTTGAATGATAGTATCCTTGATATAATTGATGGTTTGTCTGATAATTAACTACATGGATTAAAATGAACTTTCTCATTTCTACTCCTGAAGATAATAATATGAGAAAATTAGGCAAAAATTTAAAATAATACATAATTAACACTTAAGAAGTACTCCTTTTCCAAAACCAATATGAGAATGTCTTTCTCTGGAGAGCTCTAGATCAGATATAGGCATGACCTTGACCTGGAGCTGTGCCTTGTTACTCACCATAGGTAGGACAGAATATTGAATAGTTCTGCACACTAGAGAAGGAAATAAGAGGGAGTTAAGTATTTGTGAGAGCTGTAAAGTCAGAGAGGGGAGAGAAAATGGAAACTGCAATTCAAAACTGTTTTCTATACATAGAGTCCAAATTTATATATACTTGCATTATAAATCTAAACTCAAATATTTATATTTAAGCTTCATCAAGATCTATGAAACACACTGACCACTCTGTCAAACCATAGGTAAGATGTCTTTGTAGAGATATTTCTTAAACTCAGAGCACACAGGATTCTGTAGACCTTAGGAAAGTTAAATAGAACAGAAAATCATGATATGATTGGTGTGTGTGTGTGTGTGTGTGTGTGTGTGTGTGTGGTCTGGGATAGAAGTAGAACAGGAGAATTCAGTGGGGGAGGCTGAGAGGAGAAGGAGTTGAGAGAGAAAATATGGAGACGGCTAAAATCAAGGGGATGTTTGAGGGGCTGTATGGAAACGTAATACAGTAGAAAATTCCTGAAATATACACATATATGATGACTATCTCCAAATAATGGGAGAGACAGAAGTCCAACTAGCTGTCATTGTCACACAATGAAGCTTCCAGCACTGGAATGGGGTTACATATAATTAACTTCTTGGCCAAAGGAGTCCCATAGGAATCCCCAAAAAACTCAAGATGCTCCAAAGACAATGTTTGTCTCTACAAACTGGCAGTAAGATCCCATTTCTGAAGACAATACCACAAAACTCACTAAACATGAAGAAGTCAAGGTGGTACCTATGACTACATAGAGTGTTCACCCTTCTGTTTTAGCATCTTAGGTATAGGAAGGTGCTCTGCATGCTACCAAAAGAGAAATGTGAACATCAAGCCAGCCACAAATGCTTTGATCTACAATGGTGTGTCTTCAAAGCATGCAATTGGTATCACAAGGTTTGTGATATAACCAATCAATAACTGATTTGACTTAAGTCCACTCCATGTGTTGGAAGCCATACCCAAAATTGATTGTATGACCGAGAAACAGAGACTACAGATAACTCAGGAACCTAAGTTAACACCAATTACTACCTATCTAAATAAAAATGTAGTGATAAAATGACTTCTAATGATATTCTGCCATACTCAGAGATCAGTTCCTTGTTCAGCTATTGCTATCGTCAGAGTGGTTTCCTCCTATGGCAGATGGAAGCAAATACAAAGACCCATAGCTAGACATTATGCAGAGAGAGAGAGAGAGAGGGAGAGAGAGAGAAGAGAGTGGCAGAAAGAGAGAGAGAGAACGAACTTGGAACACACAGCTTTAAATGGGATGTCTCCATCAAATCCCTCTCCCTCAGAGCTCAGGAAATTGAAGAGGAGGTACAAGGAGTACAAGAACCAGAAGGGATGGAGGACACCAGGAGAGCAAGTTCCTCTAAATCAACTGAGCAAATCTCATATAAACTCAAGAAGCCTGAAGCGGTATGCACAGAACCTGCACAGGGGTGCACCAGCTCCTACACATATGTATTATGGCATTCAGCTTAGTGGTTTTATGGGACTCCTGAATGTGAACAAATAGGTCTCTGATTCTTGTGCCCTCCTTTGGGTTCTTTTCTTTCTGTTGTTTTGCCTTGTCCGACTTCAATGTGATGGTCTTTGTTTTCGACATAAAGGGTGTGGATCAGGATGGGATCAGGGGTGGGAAGGAACTGTAATCAAGATATACTGTGTGAGAAAAAACTCTGTTTTCAATATAAGTAAATAATAAATTAATTTTTAAAAAAGAGAAATGCAATGGGAACCAAAGTCATAAATGTGAGCAGTAATGCAGAGAGATGAAAATGAGGGAAATCGAATTCCACGGGTCACATGAGAATGGGTGTGTGAGAGATAATTACTAACAATTCCTGAAGCTGTGGGGGAAGAACCAGAGCTTAGAGTGCAAGATAATTGAGAACAACTGGTGTCAGAAACCAGTCAAATCTTCCAATGTGTGAAGACCATGACCGTAACCAGAGCTTGTAGAACTGGGAAAACACAGTTGATCCTTTTGAAGCAGCAACTCATTTAGAGAAAGATGCAATTGATAAAATTATCATAAAATGTAAAAGACATAAAAACAAGACAGGTCAAAAACTGAATTTAAGAATGCTGAAGAATCCGTAGGTTGAAAGATTACAGAGTGGAATAGAATAAAGTAAATGAAAAGAAAGAAAAGAAGAAAAGAGAAAAGATAATAACACTGATTTTCTGAAATTGTTTAGAGACAGACATAAATCCCTCAATGACAAGAATTACTTGTAATTCTAAGTAATTTACATGAGAAAGCATCCTTTGAAATCAAAATACAGATAATATTTTAAGAGCAACCAGAAGAGCTTGCATACTAATGGAAAGTAATTTGGCTGACAGTTAAATTCTTATCAAGTTTCATGAGGGTAAAATATTATTTTCAGTGTTTCAGTGGGGAATAACTGTCATAGAATTCTATACCAAGTAAAATATGCAAAACTAAGCATGGAATGAACACATTGTAAGAAAAAGACTGAGCCACCCGCTCATAGATCTCCACTGGGAGAAATATCAGTTATGCTTAAAATAATTTGAATCTAAAAAATAGGTTGAGGACTGGGGAGATGGCTCAGTAGTGAAAAACATGTACTTCTTTTTCAAAAGACCAAGGTTTGGTTCCTAGAACCCACCTGGGGAAGCTAACAACTGCTTGTAACTCCAGTTCCAGAGGATTTTCTTGCCATCTCAGACGTCACCACCACCCCCACATACATGGCACTCATAAACTCAAGAGACATACTCAAATACATACAATTCAATGTAAAGAAATAAAAGGCATGGAGAAATGGCTCAGTGGTTAAAAGTACTTGATGCTCTTGCAGAGGACCCAAGTTTGGCTCAAAGAGCCCAAATGGTGGCTCACAACTGCTAATAATTCCATTTAGAGAGTATCCAAAGCCCTCTTGTGATGTCTGTGGGCACCACATGCATGTCCCAGAATATACTGAGATCCACTAGAATCACCCAGTAAGCTCTACTTACAGCATTCAAAAGCTCTTCTAGACCACGGTTCCAAAATTCTTTGACTTTCCTCTGATATACCAGCTCCAAAGATCTACAAAGCCCTACAAAACTATGGCCAGGTTCAGATTCTTTTTTAAACTTTTATTTATTCTTTGTGGACTTTACATCATATATTCAAGTCCCACCTGTCTCTTCATAACCCAGAGCAACCTCCCCATGAAATAAAATCAAATTTAAAAGATAGATCAAATACCCCCCCAAACAAAACTAACAAACAAAACAAAACAATCAAAACAAAAAACAAAAAATGAAAAGAATCTCAAAACAAACAAAACCACAGTTTAAAAAGGACAAGAATCTCTTTGGGGAATCTGTAGGTGGCTCTGTGAGTCACAGTCACCGTGAATCTTTCTATCTTCGCTTGATAGTGCTCCTTGCCATGAGGGGTTGGTGTGGGTTGAGGCATCTGGCTTCTGCTACAGCACTGATAATAGGCTCTCCCTGAAGTTGCTCTTGATTATCCTGCTGTTGTTCTGTGTCCTGGGGATCCTAAAGTTTTGGATCTGCAGGTTCATTCCTTTCTCATTCTTCAACAGCTCATAGATGAGGTGAAATGTTGGTGTGGGTCAACTAGTAGTCCAGGTTCTGGGCCTGTGTGGTAGCTGGGCTGGTCAGTCCACCCGTTTTCTCCCATCTTAACCATCAGGTAAGCTCTCCAGTACTGCCTTAGCCGGCACACCAAATCAGCCTGAGCAAGAAGTCAGTCGGGCCACCTCTCCTGCTCTCCCTCCCCTCAGGGCTGGGTCATCTGCACCCCCAACAAGAGAGGTAGCTTTAGTGTGCTGTCCTTGCAAGGTGCAGGGCCCATACTTCTCCTGTGTGCAGCAACTGGTGGGGGGCAGGGCTAGTTCTCCCACTCTTGTGACCCTGGACCAGCTGCAGGTAACAAGCGGCATGGGGGGGGGCACCTTCCCTTCACCTATGCCAGCACATGGCAGACGGGGTGGGGTGGGGTCAGCACTGATGTTCCCACATCCTCAGAACTGACTCACCTCCACCCCCAACAACAGGGTCAGCCATGGTGTGCTGCCCAGGTGAGGGGGAATACCTACGGTGAGGGGTGGGGGCACCGCTCCTGAGAAGAGTAGGGGCCAGTTCTCCTGCTGCAGTATCCAACAAAGGGGGCATGGTCAGCTTCCCCAGGGCCAGTGACAGACATAGCCCAGTTCACCAAGGCCCTCAGATTTCAACAACATGGTTCCTTTGACCTTTTGTGGTAGCATGGGCCACGGGCATCAACACAGACCCCAACAGCTGCAGGACCAAAGACCCAGACATGGCCCTGGGCACCAGCTTGGACTCGATCGAATCTCATCATGGCTCCAGGGCAGCCCAGGCCTAACCCCCCCACCCCGACATCTCAATCTCCCCCATCCCTGTTCCTCAGATAATTATGGACGCGGAGTGGCATGGACCTGGGACAACAACACGATCTCAAATAGGCTTACCAGATCCTGGGCAACTCTATGGCTTTCAGTTATAACAGGATCCTAGGACATCAACTCAGAACCTGGCTGCTGCAGGACCACAGAACCAGACATGGCCCCCGGGCAACAACTCTGACTTGGATAACACCATGGCCTGGGTGACAGCAGAGCACTCAGATTAGTATGACCACAGTGGAGTGACAGCCCTGGGCACCCACATGGGCATAGATTGCAGCCAAGACCCCTGGCATCTGTGTGGCGTTTGGCGACAACATGGGCCACAAACATCAATACAGACTCCAGCTGTGGTAGTAAAATAATCCCAAGCAGAAGCCCCTGCTTGGACATCACCATGGCCCCAGATGGCAGTCCAGGCCACTCAGATCAGCATGGCCCTTGCAGCAGTATGGCCCTTGGACAGCAACATGGGCATAGGTGGCAGCCCAGACTGCAGCCTTCTGCATCACCCTCAGTGGTGACAGGAGCCTCAGACAACTCAGGCTCTCTCAGCTGCTTCAGGGCTTCAGACCAAGACTTGGCTCTTGGCTATAGTCCAGGCATGGATACCACCTTGGACTCTAGTGACAAGCAGGTCATTCATGTCAGCCTGTTCCTCACCATTCTCAGCTCTTTGATTCTGTCTGTCTCTCCGGCTCATGATGCTTCATCTCTCTCTGTCTCTCTTCCACTTCCCCACCCTGTACCGATTCACTGTAAGGTTGCTGCCATCTGGTACCCCTTTCTGGGTAAGCTTCTGGTTGACACAGAGCTGTGACTGCTGTCCTCTCATGGGCCCAGGGCTAAAGACCTGAATAGAATAATTCATATTCTTAATTGCAATATTTGGGTTTTTTTGCTTTTATCTGTGACAGAGTGAGGGACAGAAGCAACTTAAGGGAGAAGAAGTTTAATTCAGCTCACTGAGTTCATAAAATCCAGTCATTCATTTAGAGAGAAGATGAAGAGGAGAGAAGGAGGCAGAAAAAGGAAAAGAGAAAGAAAAGGAGGGGGAGGAAGATGAAGGGAGTAGGAGATAAAATTAAGTGAGAAACTGAGTTTTGATTTCTGGTTTACAATTCCAAAAAAAATCAAAAACTTATTTTTCAATGTGAAAACACATTTTTGGAACAAGATAAAAGCAGAATCTTTTGGTTAACATTTAACTTTAGTTGTTAATGGACTTCACAGTTGGACAAAGTTCTGAATGTGATACACTGTACAAGTGTGTGTGAACATAAAACTTCCAGCCAGGGTTTTTAAATTATCTTAAACCCAAGTTAAAGATAAAGTACTTCTCTGACAAAAGCATGACACCTTGCTCACCAACTTTAGTAGGGCAGGAGGCTCCTTGGTTCCTGACTATAGATATCAAATGATGAACTCTGACTGAGAAGTTCTTGTGTCTTTCCACATACATAATGTATCTGTACTTAGAACCACAGTATTTGAAAAAAGCAAAATCAGAGAGGAAGGAGAAGAGTGGGCAGAAAGCGTCCAGCTTGCATCCTTCCTTGAGATGTCTGCCCTGCCTGTGTTGCTGTGGTCCAGAATGACTGTACTGTTTGGGTTTACATAGATCACCGGCAGAATTTCAGGCCCACACCTTGCTTACGGTTATTAATGGAAAATGTGTGTCTGTAAAAGTAGTTGTATCTTGAAGAGGGGACCAAAATGCCCAGTGGTTTTCAGGGGATTGCTATGGGTCCTGTGATAAGTTTAAGGGTGCCATTGGGTATCTGCAACCATGCTATAGACCTACAGCTTCTGTACATTTAATATGATGCAGATTCCTAAACGGTATTCTCTGTCTATCCATAATCCTTTTATGACATTAAAAATATTTAATAACAAAATTATTAAAATATTAAATAAAATATTTTTAAAATGTCTAAGAAACATTAAATTGTGCTAGGAGTGCAGTCTTTATTTTCTGACTACCCCTTAAATAATAAGTGCAGTCCTTGATTTCCTCTGAATTTGTCCAGCTCCTGAGGAAAACTAAACAATGACAGGCAAGGAATAGATATCCTAGTATTGTGTTCACGGGGGCAATTACACCATGGTAACGACATGCATATTTGTAGGTAGGTAATTAAACTCTGAGAGCATATGGACACGACTTTCTAGTCTCAGAACAAATGTCAAGTTCTTCAATATTTTGAATATCTTAAGTAATTACTTACCCTACATTTCTTTTCACTAAACTAACTTAAGGGAAAGCAGCTTGAATACTAAAATGTTTTTCAAACACAATCAACTCAGTGGGATTTTCTCATAAATCATTGCAATTATTGCTAAGATACATCAAACTATCTCTGAGTGTGGCCAACAGCGGGGGCTGACTGAGAAGCAAAGGACAATGGCTCTGGGCTCTGATTGTTCTTCATGGACGGGCTCTGTGGGAGCCTTCTCAGCTTGGTCGATCACCTTCCTGGACCTGGGGGGAGTTGGGAGGACCTTGGTCTTAGCATAGAGTGGGGAACCCTGATGGCTCCTTGGCCTTGAGAGGGAGGGAGGGGAGGTATGGGTGGAGGGGAGGGGAGGGAAGGGGGAGAAGGAGGGGAGAGAAAGGGGAGAAGGAGGGGAGGGAGGGGGGAGGAGGAGGGAAGGAGATGGAAATTTTTAAATATAAAAAAAAATAAACCATGAGAAAAAAAAATATATATTTATTGCAATCCTGGGAGAAATTCAAGGATGGTTTTTTTTTTTTACAAAACTTACAGAAATCCATGTATCTTTCTTCAGTGAGTGAATCCTTCCTCCATTATGATCCATTGGAATAGGATGCATAGGAGTCTATTAGTCAGTCCTGGACTGTGAGTTCTCTTCCTGTTATCAACAACATACTCTCCAACTCCAGTCTCTAGACTGGATAAATGCCATGCTAACCCTAAAGACAGGAAATGAAACAGAGAGCTCTTGCATTTTAAATGACTCAAGGACTAGTTTAGGAGTGAGGTGGTGTTGGCATCAAATGATTAGTACTAGAGATAGTATTTTTGCTTTGGTAGGACAGAAAGGATTTAGTTAGTGGGTGCAAGTTTTACTGTGCTCCAAATGACCTGATTTCCCCAATCTTCTGCATGTTGTGAGAAGGGCTGGTGAACACCTTCTGGTGCCACCCTCCTAACCTCTTGTTCTGTGCCTTGTAACCTTTCTGTTGAACCACCCCTGCTAATTTATAAAATCATACTTTTTATCATCTGAAAACTGACAGCCTCAGAAACCTTTATAGTCCATCTGCCTCTTACCAGGTTCCTTGGGGGCAAGTACAGAAGAAGGGGTGCTGTGCAGGCTTCTTTTACCTTCTCTCCTTAACATGTTCCTGTTTGGGGGGAATCCACAGAGACAGATGACTTGAGCTTGTGGGAGCTCATGGACTCTGAACCAACAGTTAGGGAGACTGTGTGGGATCTACCTATGTCCTCTGCATGTGTGTGTGACAGTTGTGTAGCTTGGTTTGTTTGTTGGGCTTCTACCAGTGTGGTCAGGTGCTTCAGCTGGGTTTTAGGAACTTATTTCCCATGCTGGGGAGGAACTTGTTCCTGCCTCTACTTGATGTGCCATACTTTGTTCAAGCCTATGGGAGTCCCATGCCTCTCTGAATGGAGAAGGAAGACGATTAGATGGGGAAGGAAGTAGATGGGAGACACAATGGGGGAGGGACTGTGGACAGTATGCAAAATAAAGAAAAAATGTCAATAAAGTAAAAAGATGGCTTTTTAAATTCCGTGTTCCTTTCTCATTTCTCCTTCATATTTTCATGCCCCAATATCTTGATTTTGCTGGTGGCTTCTGTCATTTGTGTATGAGAGTCTCCATCTTTAATGTCAAACAAGAGAAGAAATTCTGTGACTTGGTGTTTCCATTTTTTAAAATTTCTGTTGTTTAGATTTTCACTTTTGTTCAATCAATTTTTATTTGTTCTGTGATTTTGTAAGATCTTTCTACACTAATGTTGTCATTCGTGATATAAAACTTTTACTTTATCATTTTCCTCATGTACACTGATGTATCTAATTGACCGATGTTATAATTTGTGGCATTTTCATAACTGTTTTGCTTTAAGCATTTTCCCGTTTTTATTTTTATTACTTGAAGTGTGTGTGACAGTTGCTTCAGAGATGTGGTTTTCAGTTGCGTTTTGAGATTGTTTTCCACTTGACTGCTTTGTGAGTAAAATCATGTTCTGGAAGAAACTAAGTCTTCCTCTCCATTGAGTTTTGATTTGTGTTCCTTGAGTTCTTTCTTTCTTCAAATTCAAACCCAAAGAGAAAGTTCACTTCTACTTTTGTCTGAGGACAACTCTCAACCATGTTTTATAATATACTTGGAGGCCTGAATTTTATGATTGGTCTCAGCTCTAAAACTCATCGAGATAAATTGAGAACTTTTATTAAACCTGCTGATATTTATTTTAAAGCTATTGTCTTGAGGGGCTGAGGAGATGGTCCAGTTGGTGTGAGGACATGAACGGGGATGCCCAGCATGCATGTAAAGTCTGGGAATATTGGCACAGACCTGTGATTTCAGCACTGGTAGACTGAGGAGGAGGATTCTCTAGGGCTTGCCAGCTACTCTAGCTAGTAAGTGAGCACCAGATTCAGTGGGAGACCTTGACTCAACGATATGATAGAAAACATTCCTGATAGCTAGGGTTTCTATTGTTATGATGAAATATCATGACCCAAAAGCAACTGGAAAAGGAGTGGGTTTATTTTGCTTACATTTCCACATCTAAGTTCATCATTAAATGAAGTCAAGAGATGAGTTCAAGGCAGACGCTGATGCAGAGAGCATGAGAAATGCTGCACATTAGCACTTTTCATGGTTGGCTTTACCTCATTTATTATTCTTTCCAGGATCATCTGCCCAGGGATGGTAACATCCACAGTAGAATGGGCCCTCCTATACCAATCACTAATCAATAAAATTTACCACAGGCTTGCCCACAGGCCCATCTCATGGAAAGACACTCTGTTTTCCCAAATAGCTATAGCTTGTGCCAAGTTGTAATGAAATTATCCAGCACAATATTTGAGGGAGATTACTAAGTTTTGCCTTTAGCCTCTACCGGCACATGCATGGGTAGGCTCACCCACAAATACACCGACACATCACATATACACAAATACTATGTAAAGACTCAAAATTCATAAATGACAAAATGCTAGAAAATTTAATGACAATTATTATTTTAAAATATTTTCACTTAAATAAAACAAAATGAAATAGTAAGCTAGAAGTTGTAGTGCGGATAATAAAAGCCCAGAGTCAGATATTGGGGTTCAAGCTGAAGATCAGAAAAGCAAAACAGCCAAGCCACTAGAGAAGTCATACCTCTACCAAGGCTGAGTGCCTGCAGATTCGTCCCTGAGCCTCTTTCTCCTCCCATTTTATATTCCCCTTTAGTGTTGGGATTAAAGACGTGTGACTCCCTAGTACTGGGATTAAAGGCATGAGCCACAAACATCTGGATCTATTTCCTTATTGATCTTGCATAGTCCAGGGTAGCCTTAAACTCAAAGAGATCCTTCTGTCTCTTCTCCCAAATCCTGGGACTAAAGATATGTTATGGCACTGCCTGGCCTCTAGTGGCTTGATTTTATCTTCTGATCTTAAGACAAACTTTATTTATTAAAACATAAATAAAATATCACTATAAGAAGGAACTTATTTTATAAATATTTTTTTTCTGTATATGTGTACTTCAGAAAGACCATATGAAAATAATTTCTTATGTAAGCAAAAATTATTGTTAATCCTTTAACTGTGGGTAAAATTGCTTTGACTAGCATTTCTCACCTATAAATTGGCAACTACTGGAAAGAGAGGCCATGTTCTATACCTATGAATCTATAATACATGGCTGACAAGGATGCACAGACCTTCTAGCTGGAGATTACCAAGAGTTTTCCAAACTAGGTAATAATTTCCCACTGAGCCAGCAGTAAGTACATTTTATAGCTCTACACCCTGAGGATATACCTCTACACATAACACAGCATTATTTATGCAAAGTTATTTATAAGGCTCAAATTTTAGCAACTGCTGAAATAAATATTCAGAGAAGTATGATTTGAATAAACTAGGGCAGACTTACAAAAGCCCAATATTCAGGTGTGGAAAAGCATGAATAAGATCTCATAAACTCTATGGAACAGAGCTCAGAATATCAGAATTCATTACTGAATAAAATAACAAATGCAAGAGTCATTTTTTTTTCTGTTTTTGCAAAGAAGGCAAAGGGACAAGGACTCAGGCTCTGTGAGGATCACAGTCACTAAGAGTAGAGGATAGAAAAGGGGTAGAAACTCATGAAAGGCACTGCAATTTCTCTGATTGGCTTTTTTACACTAGCTTGCTCTTTTTAACTATGTCATCAGTTTACATTTTCAAATAGTTAGCCAATGAAGATTTAAAAAGTAAGAGCCAAATTATCCCTAAGTCAAACGTCTGACTTTACAACTTACACAGACCCAGGGCCATATGACAATCTGGGACGGTTTTAAAATCTGGTTGCCACTTAGTTGCCCACATATCCGGTTCAGTTTATAATAGCATGTTTTGTACGTATTGTAGATGTATAAATGTCTCTGCATTTGCATGTATAAATACATGTGGTCTGCTTGGTTTTCTCTTCTTCTCAGGAGTAAAATTTAAGTAGTACTTAAATTATTCCAAATTGTGTTTATGTTTCCGGAGTTCTTTTGTTCCCTTTGTTTACTGAGACAGGGTTTTGTTGTGATATTTTGTTTGTGTTCTGACAAAATTTGCCTGGAGATCAGAGGGCAGAGCTAGTCACTAATTAACCCTAAAGGTCTGGAGGTCTATACAGGAAGTGATAGGTGGGGCAGAGAAAGGAAGTGATAAGGCGGGTTGTAGACAGGGACTCTGTCTTTTCAGTCTGACTATTGTGAGTGGTCAGAAGTGTCTGCGGCTGGTCCTTTGCTTCTTTGATCTTTCAGCATCTACCTCTATATCTGACTCTGGGTTTTTAATTGATAAGACTAATTAGGATCATGTTACAGGGTTTGACTATATCACCCGGCTGGCTTCGAACTCATGACATAAATTGTGAGTCCTCAAACTCATCATAATTCTTTGATCTTGGCCTACCTGTTATTGTAATTACAGGAATTATCCATTGCATCTGAATTTTCCTGTGTTCTTAAAAATGTGTCTGGAGATTAAAAAGAATTATCTAAGTGCTGGTCATTCTATGAAATTGGGGCTAGAGGGTGAGGGCCTTGGCATGTACTTAAACATATGTAAACCATTCTTCTTTCTCTTCATATTTACGGTCAGAACTCAAAAAATACCTATTCAGGAGATAATGTCTTAGAATACTTCCTAAGTTTTAAATGTCTGAAAAATCAGTCCTTGGAGACAGAGAGGACCACCATGCAGTGCCCTCTAATACATGTCTTCTGCTTGTTTTAAAATTCCCAAAACTCACTCCTAATTTCAATTTCAGCTAAAACAAGGACACTTTTAGTCATTTGCAATTTCAGTCTTAATGTGCTAAAATCTGTTTGATGGGTGCACCCCTCATTATGACTAATTTTGTAAGTGGGACCTTTAGGGAACAACTCCCTAAGTCTAGAGAGGCAGAGGAGGATGTACTTAGGTTAGCATTGCTGGGGCTTGTCTTTCCTGAGAATAGCCTTTTATCAGAGGCTAAACAACTAGGTTAATGAATGGGCACAGACTGCCACACACTTAGTTTCCAAAGACACTTTAAGCTCAGATTAACATAGCTTCCAATTTCTATTTGTTTATTCAGAATTCTCCCAGATCAAATAAAAAATTAGACTCACTTCTCACCCAAGTGTTCTAATTTTTCCAAAGGATGAAAACTTCCCTGCTCTGATACAAATTTAATAAGTTATCCCACCCTTACTTAATATTGTGTGCACTCCCTGTAAGAGCAAGATGGTGCAGTGGATATCTCTCTATGTATTTCTCTTTAAAGGGCAGAATTGTTAGATTAGCTATTTGAGTGATTTTCCCACACTTTACACTGGTATCACTGCCCATGGATTGCAAGAGTGTTGGTTGCCAAGCCACAAACTAACATCTTGGTTTCCTGAAAGATTAGGCCAATATTATTTAAGGTTGATAGTATGATCAAATGAATAATAGTACAAATAACTGTGATTGTGTTAATCCAAAAGATTTCTAGAAATATAAAACTTGTAGAAGAGATGTATAAATAAAAAGGAATATGGGATAGGAGAATCAGGGCAGCATGGGGTTGTAAATGAGGAGAGAGACAGGTGTGGGGCAAGAGGTCAGCAAAATGAACAAAGAAGACTATAATGTTCTTAACAACTTAATGTCACCTGGTTCTATAATTATTTACAAGTTAGTACTTTGCTTTAGACATTGAAAACCTGTCATTCTTGATATCCAAAACCTCAAGTGGACTGGTGGAGTAATCCACAAAAATTATACTTTGTAGTGTAGGTCTTCCAAGAAGGAATGGAAGATTCTGATGCTGGGCCAACTATTGTCCATTTAAGGTGGTTTCCTAGGTTCTCCGAAGTTAGCATTTTGGGAAGGCCTTGCTGAGCCTCTCCTCTTCTGTCTGCTGATCCCTAACACTCAGTTCGAGCTTGAATTTAGTAATGCCAATGCCTAGTCCTGAGAATCCTTTAGACTTCCTGAACTTCAGCCTCTCCTTTGTGGTCCTGCTGTGGTCTTATCAATAAGAACACAAGGTCAACGTGCAAAATTTAAATGCCCATAGCAAAAATGTCGTGTTTCAAGACATCCACTGAAGGACTCCTACAGTTAGTTGACTGAAGAAGGACGCTAAAAAGAAATCCCACACTAGCTCAGAACTGAGTATAATAAAGGGTTATTTATTCAGGGGTAGACTCACAGATCACAGTCCTCTGCACAAATGGGGAAACAGGAACTGAATCCAGGAGCCAGAATAGAGAGAAAGAGAGAGCACAGGCTTTTCATAGGCATTTATAATATAGGATGCTAGGCCCAAGTGGTCTGGTAACTTAAACGCTACTGACTGAAGGATTTCCTACAGTAGTTGACCTTTTATCTCTTGTTACTTCTATCTGAAATGATACTTTAGACAGAAGAGTCAAATTGTTTTCCTTAATCCTATCATCTCTAAGAAAACATGGACACATTGTAAAACAACATTTATTCATGACAGATATTAGGATGTTTGCTATTTTAATAGTACTTAAATAATTTATTCCTCCATACAAATTTAAGAAGAGAAATAAGATATGATTAATAACCTTAAAACAATTGTTTTTTACTAATATTCTTATTTATTAAAGAACTACTTTAACAGCTCTATCACAAGATATACTGAGTTAAAAGACTATACACACCGTGTATATCCATAGATACATGCATTCAGTATATTTCCAAGAACCTGGGAAACATGAGCTATAAATATCAGGCATAAGACAAAAATAGGTAGTACTAAATGTTTCAAAATTTTTGTTTCCATCTGCATTTTCCTCTCAGGTTGTCTAAACCCAAATTTAAAGAAAGACTAAAATGGCTTGAAGGTGTTCAAACACATTAATTCTAGCACACTCATGTCTCTTCCAAAATTTGCTTTCGTACTTTCCCATTTAATTTTCACTTAAGCTTTGTTCTTTCTTTTATCTATTGTTTTACTTGCATTTGATATAAAAAGCCTCATTGTATTTTCACACATTTTGTGCCATCGTAATTTTTCATACTGATTCATATTTTCTGCCTTTGCCTGCTACTCATTAGAAGTCCAGTATCTTCATATGAGAGAAATTAAGTGGTTTTTCTTTATCATCATTGGTCTCTAATTCCATACACCCTCACGTAAACTGCTTTCTCCTTCATGTAGTTCTTTTCCTACATTCATGTCATATACATGTTGAGAGAGAGGGAGAAAAAGACAGAGACCGAGAGAGACAGACACACACAGAGAGAAATAGAGAGACAGACAGAAATAGACAGAGATTCAACTTTAAATGCACATATGAAAAAGAGTATTTTTCTGAGTTGGCTTATTTCACGTAACATATGACCTGTAGTTCTATCCTTTTTCCTACAATTGACAAAATTTCAGCCCCATTTGTGGTTGAATTGATTTCTAATGTGTATAGAATTGGCCTTTGAGGAAGGTCTTTTTGCTGGTAAAGAAAGTCTTGAAAATTACCAGTTCCACATGGACCACCAAGCTTGGATTAGGTGGTCTAGTACTGGGCAACTTCTGGAGGAGCCAAGCTGAAGGACTTTTTATGATTGCTAAGACTAACAGTCACTCAAAGAGAACTGTTGCTGACCTTTCAATTATCCTAATATTCCAGGAAAAAACACAGACCTTTGTGTGTAGAGTTTTCAGTGCCCATTTGAAAACACCGTTTTTATTCTTGATGGCAATATCATTTGGTGATGAACAAAATTGCTTGATTTTATGTTTTATGGTACCATCCTTTAATAGGTGGTGATGGCATTGTGTGATTCTATTAATTTCTAAATCTTCCATAGTACAAAATCAGTTGAACTATCGATGAATGGCAAATAATTACATCATTTTAAAAAATATTGTAAATTCAATTAAAGTTCAGAATCCAGGTCTTTGTGGAAATACTAGTTAACTCTCCCTCTGAGAGTTTTCCCTATGTGTCAAGTCTTAAGAGATCTGATAAATCATTAAGTGACGCGTTCTTCAATAATTCTCAAGAGAGCACAAGAGATTGTAGTTGGAGGCTGCTTACTGGTTTCCCGAGTGCCCAAAATAATCACTCAGAAACTATATTAATTACAACACTGCTTGACCTATTAGCTTATGTGTATTCTAACTAGTTCTTACATCTTAAATTAACCCATTTCTATTAAACTTTGTATCACCACGTGGCTGTGGCTCACGGGCAGGTCTCCAGAGTGTCTGTTTCCTTCAGTGGCGGCTACATGGCATCTCACTGACTCCGCCTACTTTCTTCACTATCTGTGCTTGGAATTCCTGCCTTACTCTAAACACATTCACAGCATATAGATGGGAATCCTACATCAAGAAAGTAGAAAGCTATAGTTTATCCACAAGTAACTAAATTATAATGTAGCAATATGTGCACAGGTCAGAGCAGATGGTAGACTTTGCTTGGACTACTTGGGGAAACTTACCAAATGTTGTAGCATTAAGTTTCTGTGATAGATAAAGCAGAAGTTTCCTTCAAGAAGAATGGAAACAGAGAGATAGACGAAACCTAAATTACAGCCTACATTTGTTGGTTAAAAAAAAGTGGGAAAGTGTTCTCTGAGAACGCGAATAGAAACGAAGCACACAGATTAAACCAATGAGATTTTTTTAAAAGATCTCGCAATGACTTTTAGAAAATTCATTTTGACTACATTCAGACCGGGAAGGAGACAGTGCAATCAGAAAGCTAAAAAAATTGTTAAAGGAATAGAAATGGCTTGAACATTTCTTATGTGTGATTTGACAGTTTTCATTAAGGGTCTTAGAAATTTTTAAATCCCATGCCTTTGTGATTCCACTTCTTCTCATTTATACCAAGAACCTCATCAGTTATGTATATTTTGATTCTTACATGAAAAGTTTTATTGCAAATAGGTTACAAGATCTCTGGGAGTAGAAACAGCATAAATATTCAATAAGACAGAAGCAATCAGCTATGATATGGCAAAGTCTGGGACACTTGCACCACTTGGAAAATGTGATCTTTAAGGCTATGCAACAGTTTGAGAAATTGTTCAGAACAATATATAAATAAGAGTCGAATTTAATAACCTGGGAGTTTATTCTCATAGAAATTGGAGTTCTTGGTATATTTTCTTCACTAACTACCCATCCAACCTGGTAAAAATTTGTTATGTTACCTTAGCCTTAATGTCAACATCCAGTAAATCTGCAGAGTATTGGGGCTCTGTGAGGATTCAGTGGAGGGCTGTGGGGAAGAGACCTCTATAGAGCTACAGAGCTCAGTACCTTGAATACTAGCAGCAGCAGAGTCCATTTTGGTTGCCATGGATGATGGTGGAATTTCAGTCTATTTTTCTTTGATTCACAGCAAATGTTTCCTTTGCCTCCTCTGGCTGCTGTCAGTTATCATTTTTTTCCTTCTGTCTTGTTTGATGTGCACTTGTTTGGGGCTTGGCTATAGTGAACTTTTATGTTTTGCCTACAGGATAAATAGCGGTTTTCAGACAGCCGTCTCTTCTGTCTACACCACAGACATTTTCTGACCATTCTCCCTGGCCACCACCTCAGTAACATGATGTAGAATGTGTCTTAAGCATTATTTGTAGCACTTCCTTTTTACATCAAAGGTAAAAATAGCAGCAAGCAACCAATTTCAAACACTGCCTGCCAGGCATTATGTATTTATGCACAGGTTACCCCGTTCAACTCTCACAAGCAGCACTTGAGGAATGACCTCTGATATTCTTATTTCTGTGAGCATCCTCACAACAACAGCTAACTTGCTGACAGTTATTCTGATGATTAGTGTATAAGATGACAGTGAAGCCCTAGTTCCTTGACTCTGGATTCCATAATTCGTACTCATGCTAAACTAGGAAACTGGACTGTGAAATCCATTTAGGTACACACTGCCGTTCAGGGTGTCACAAGGACTTCTCTCCTCCATACTGCTGTGGGGAAGGTGCTCACACATTGAGCGAATGGATAACGGAAGGCAAGACTTTGTAAACAGCTTTTCTGGTAGTCGCTCTAGGGCTGCCTTTTTACTCCTTGACTCTTCAGACCTGTAGACACTGCTAGGCTCCTCCCCTTGGCCTGTGCTTGACTTTGTTACCACCAGGTTAACACCTTCCTGTTTGTGATGGAAGCAATATTTTCCCAGCCATTTGACTGAAAATTTCTGAATGGTGCAAAACAATTAGTTCCTAATTGCTTTCTGATTTCAGCCTTTTGTTTCATCCCAGAGCCATGCACACACAAATGCCCCAGATATTTACTGACAAAAATAAATGTGTGTATTGGTCCAAATTATACATTGAAAATTCACAGCTTTGTCCTGGCTAGTGGCTTCAGTTCTCCTTGCTGAGAGCGTGACGCTGGTTCTTTTTTTCAGTTTGCTCGATGGAATGTTTTATTGTAACTATGTTTTCAAATTTCTTAAAAACAATAAGACAGCTTCTGCCAGGGACACAACTGCATTCTATGGAGAATGCCAGCATTTCAGTGTGTCTTGCAATATTTTAATTACCTTGCTTTTGGAACCAAATAACCAAATACATGAATAACAACACTGAAGAGAAGACAAGTCTCCTACACCTTAATTACTTTTTGCAAAGGATTACTTACATTTTCATAATTATTCTGGTGTTTTTGTACAGAGAATTTTACTTTATAAGTGGTAAATTATATCTCCATAAAAGCCAGTGCCAACTAGCAGCTTCAATATAGCATTTTATTCTTGAGTCCATGTACCAGTGACTCCCCTGTCGGGTTGCATGCGGGTTGCTCACAAAGATGAATTTGCAGCTTCAGTCTGTTAGATTTGAGTTACTACCTGGAGATCTGTGGTCCTTTAATGTGATGTTCTGTTTTCAAAGGACAACGAAGCTATGCTATTTTTAATAGTTTTAGAAGCTCAGAATTTCTCCAGTTCCCACTGGGAGGTAGAGGTTTTTCATCTTGTGGTGTTTCTCTAAAGAGGATGTGAGAGCTCTGAACAAAGAAGTTAAGGAAAACTGTCAATAAACTTTTTGATTACACTTGGGCATACTGACAGCTTTGTATATACACTATTTCTGCTGAGAATGATGATATTTACTCTTTAGGAAAGATGCAATTTGTAGAACATAGGTTATGTATTAAATACACATTGGTTGTTAATTATTCATTTTAATATGATTCATATTATGAATTCATATTAACTTTTAAAATTAACTTAAACAAATAAGAGTGAGCAGAAATGAAAACAAACGTCAGATCTAACTTTATCACCCTCCAACAATGGCCAAGTTCACACAAGTTCTTATGGAATAGTTGTAGAGGTTGGCAAATCATGTCTTGCTATTACAGGAAGTGGGACATTCTATTCTTCCTTTAATTTGCTATTGACCAAGCCTTTCTCTGATGTAGTAACAGAGAAAGCAAAGTACTATGCTTGTATCATCACCAGTAGATCCCTCATTTTATAATAACTGTTAGTAAATTTAAAATGTGAGCTTAGCATCTCTGTTTTCAGAGCAGTAAATACATTATGAAAGGTGTTCAGAGCAGTACTTCAGCAAGGGAATTTGACAAGTGAAAAAAATAGCAGAATCTTGCATTTGGGGTCAGGGTGCTGTGCACTTCTTGCGGTTAGATCTGCAAATCTGCCCTTAACTAAAGCTGTTCTGGAGAACAGCCAGCAAGACACTGTTTTGGGCAAGTGGGGAAAGGCTCCTTGTAAATCTCTGTGTTTCTTCAGGCACACCTGCAAGATCTCCAGAGAGAATAGAAACAAAAATAAATCCACACTCAGCAGCTTGACATGTTATCAAGCGAGATGTGGCAAGCGAGATGTGGAAAGAGCTGGCTCTGTGCCAACAACAGATCGTGGGTTATAAGAAACTGAATGTGGTGTTACCTGGGTCAAAGTAAAACAGCATCCTTCCGAGAACAAAATGAGAATGCTTATGGTAATTACATCTCCATAGACTCCATGGTGTGTATATATGTTTAACACAAACAAACGACATCCAAGAATTTCCCTGCAGGATGTCTAAGGATCAGAAGAAAATAGTTTTCTGTAATTAGGGTTGTGAAAGATACGTGAAACCTTCCTCATTTAGTCAAATATTTGTTCAGAGGCCAAAACCAAATATGCTTTGAAAGAAAGGATGATCATTTGTTATTAATCTTCTCTTACATGTCTAAACTAAGAGATAATCCTGCAGTAATTTGTTTCCAGCTGTTGCACCAGGACTGCGTGTCAGTAATTCTTCACTACACTGGTGTGTAGTCTAGAGCGTCAGAAAAACAGATTCAGCAATGTCCATCTTGAGCATCCAGAGTCCATCCAAATTTGGAATGAAGTATGGTGTGGATAGATAAGAGTTTGTAACCCACCCAAATCACAGTTGCACTTTGTAATTACTGTGGCCTGCTTTTCAACTCAATAGCATATCATTAGTTGCATACTTAAGGAATCACCCCAAAATTTAGTGGCATGTCACAGTTTCTGTGTCTGAGGAATTCACATATGGCTGGACTGGGTGATTTGGGTTCAGGATTTCTCATTAGATAATGGTAAAGAAAGGGCTGAGGGCATCTGAAGCCTTCTTACAGCTGAATGGTCTGCTTCTAAGAAGGCTCAATCGGTTTCTGAAAAGAGGTCTTTAGTCCTTGCCACAGGACCATTCTGGAAGTCTACTGCAGTGACTGTACAATATGACTGTTCCGGTAATCTAGAGGAAATGACTAATGGGGAAAAAAGGAAGTGTGTCATCTTGGCAGGAACACAAAGTATCTTTCATGACCTATGCAGATCGGTCTGCAAGACCTTGGATCTGAGGACCTTAAAGAAGACTGCAGGCTAGAGTGTAATGCTGTAGACAACGTGACTTCAGTTTCAATGTACTTTTTATATATATTTATTGATTTTTATTGAGCACTACATTTTTCTCTGCTTCTCTCCCTGCTTCTCCCCTCCCCTTCAACCCTCTTCCAAGGTCCCCTTACTCCCAGTTTCCTCAGGAGATCTTGTCTTTTTCTACTTCCCATGTAGATTAGATCCATGTATGTCTCTCTTAGTGTCCTCAACAGTCTAGGTTCTCTGGGATTGTGATTTGTAGGCTGGTTTTCTTTGCTTTATGTTTAAAAACCACTTATGAGTGAGTACATATGATATTTGTCTTTCTGGGTCTGGGTTACCGTACTCAAAATGATGTTTTCTAGCTCCATCCATTTACCTGCAAATTTGAAAATGCCGTTACTCTTTTCTGCTGTGTAGTACTCCATTGTGTAAATGTACCACATTTTCCTTATCCATTCTTTGATCGAGGGGCATTTTCTAGGTTCTGGCTATAGCAAACAATGCTGCTTATGAACATAGTTGACCACATGTCCTTGTGGCATGGTTGAGCATCCTTTGGAAATATACCCAAAAGTAGTATTGCTGAGTCTTGAGGAAGGTTGTTTTCTAATTTTCTGAGAAATCACCATGCTGATATCCAAATGGACTGTACCCGCTTGCATTCCCACTAGCAATGTAGGAGTGTTCCCTTTACCCCACAACCACTCCAGCATAAGTGGTCATCAGTGTTTTTGATGTTGGCCATTCTTACACGTATAAGATGGACTCCCAGAGTTGTTTTGATTTGCATTTCTCTGATGACTAAGGATGTTTAGCATTTCTTTAAGTGTCTTTCAACAATTTTAGATTCCTTTGTTGAGAGTTCTCTGTTTAGGTCTGTACTCAATTTTTTTATTGGATTATCTTTTTCTTTTGATAAACATTTCTTGATTTTTTTTGTATATTTTGGAGATCAGATCTCTTTCTGATGTGGGGTTAGTGGAGATCTTTTCCCATTCTGTAGGCTGCTGTTTTGTCTTGTTGACTGTGTACTTTGCTTTATAGAAGCTTTTCAGTTTCAGGAGGTCCCATTTATTTTTACTTTTTTTATTTCTCTTCATGGTTTATTTTTTTATATTTAAAAATTTCCATCTCCTCCCCTCCTCCTCTCTCTTCCCTCCCCTCCCCTCCACCCATACCCCCCTCCCTCTCCAGGCCAAGGAGCCATCAGGGTTCCCTACTCTGTATTAAGACCAAGGTCCTCCCAACTCCCCCCAGGTACAGGAAGGTGATGGACCAAGCTGAGAAGGCTCCCACATGAATGAAACAATAAAAATATTGATCCAAGGAAGGTTGTTTGAGTCCAGAAAACCATGGAAAGACACACCAGTAAGTGTATACTAAGTTTTAATAGAGCAGCCCTATCCCAGAACTTTCTCAGGACAGACAAATTTAAACCCAATTGTCTGGCCTATATTAGATCACATCTGGGAAATCACAAAAGAAAGGTCATATCTAGATTCGGGGTACACTGAGGACAGCACTTGGCCTATCCTTTCATCGGATTGGATTCTACAGCTGTGTTCTGGCATCCAATAAGAATAAACATGTCTTAGAAATTGAACGTAAATGTTTGCTGCAGGAAGCATGAAATCGCTTTCCAGAACAATCCATGGAACAAAATGGACTGGAGATAAAACAGCCCTCTGCCTTTCTTCCTGGTTCCCCAAAGCATTATTCACCATGCATTTTTCCTTTAACCATTTGTAGTTTCTTTACCTTTTGTTGTGATAAAATACCACTGGAGAGAGGGTTTATTATGTGTCATGTGCAAAGCAAAGTCCATAGTAGATAGGATATCAAGGCAGCCACTATGGAAGAGTAAACTTGAAACACCTAGCAACATTGTATCCATTCTCAAGAAGCAAAGACTAATGTATAGCTGCAGCTATTCAATTCTCTTTCTCACTCAAAAGAGTCCAGGATTCTCTCCAGAATGACATTTCCCATACTAAGTGGATTTTCCCAACATAATCATCACCGTCAAAGTTGTCTCCCACAATCAGAGCCAAGAGGCCCAACTCCCAGGAATCTCTGGGTGCTTTTTAGTGACATCTTACACCAACCATCATACTTAGTCTGGCTCACTATGAAGACTGAAAAATTATGTTCCACATTTCAGAAGGATCAGTATCAAACATTCTATGGATAAATCTGTTTTTAATCTCTCCAGAGCAAACTTATTTTTATTGGCTATTTTATTTAATCTTTGATAGTCTTAAAGATATAAAACAATGCATTTTGATCATATTCACTGCCAATATCTCCTCCCACTTCCTCAAGCTACGACCAATACATTCCCACCCCTTTTCATCACATCTTCTCTTTCTGTTTTGAGGGGTTTTTTTAGTGGGATTGCACGCTATCTCTCTCTCTCTCTCTCTCTCTCTCTCTCTCTCTCTCTCTCTCTCTCTCTCTCTCTCCCTCTCTTATATGTGTGTAAACCACCAAGCTGTAGACACATTTTTAGTACTATAAACCTTCTTATGCTGACAACTTGACACATGCTTTCCATCCCTGACACCCTCTGCTTTCATGTTCTCTTTATGTTCTCTTTCACCTTCTCTTTATGTTGGGGATTCCTATAAGGATCTCATTCCTTTCTTTCTTCAGCATGTCAGGAGAAGTGACTATCTGAAAAGCTTGGATCTTTATCTTGTTTAGTTTAAGGGGCCTGTGAAGGCAACCTTCCTGAATCTCCTATGTCAGAAAGTAAATGACTTACTAATGGGGCTAGAAAATTAACTTTTTCGTCTTTACATTAAGCCATGAAATCATGTATCTTAGTTAACCCCAACAATTTTCAGGAGAAAGACTCAGCTTCTGAGTCATGCTTTCAGCTTATGTAGCTCAGCCAACTTGAGCATTCCTAATCTCTACAGTAGAATTGCCCCTATGAATGTTTTAAATGCGTATGATATTGTATGATTGGCTATTGTAAATGTATAGAATTCTATGTGTTGTTGTGTAAGTATATAGGGTTTTGTGGTTTTGCATTTTTGTTTGATAAAAGTATTTAGGATGATGAGAAGATACTTAAGTGCTGCTTTGTTTGGGGGTAATTTGTAGAAAAAATATTTTTATATGTATGTATGTATGTGTATGTACAATTCTGTATAAATGTATACCATGTACAACTAGGTAAGGATGTAGGTGAGACTAATAAGTCTGATCACCTGAAATTGGAGTTGAATGCAGTTGTGAACTGCCTTATGTGAGTGCAGTAACAAAACTTGGGTCCTCTGGCAGCAGCAATCAGACTTAATTAACCTCCAAGCCATGACTTCAACCCTATCGTTTTTGCTTTTTTTTTAAAGTGTGTAATGTAGTCCATAATACTCTAAAGACAAATGAGTCAACTCTGGGCTATTATTTCATCAGAATGACCACTAATAAGGGAAACTAGAGTATGCTGGATATAGACACAAGCTTAGAGGTTTATCCAATGGCCAGGCTATTGAGATTGGAGAATTTGAAATTTTGTGAACTACATGTTGAGAAAGTAAGCTTTTAGGCTTGAAGCTCCAGTTTTAAATATTAGTATGATGAATATACATTTATATCTAGAGAAATTTCTCTAGTATAAAGTTAGGTAAATCCTTTTGTAGACATATGAATTTTCTATTTAGTTTATTCCCCTCTCCCTTTTCACCTCTCTTCTTTCCCCAGTACTGCACTTTTGTTCTGCTAGACAGGTTAGTTCTACTATTGTGACATGCACATGTATGTGAACATATATGTGTGACTTTACTTATCTATATGTAATCTGGAAGCCATACATCAAAGAAAATATTTGATACATGTCTTTTTGTGATTTTCCTTGTTTACTTAATGTTGCTATGTTTGCTTGTTTCCATTTTTATACATATAACATAACTTTGCTCTTCTTAATGGTTGGAAAATTCCATTATGATGTGTTGTCTTAGTTTTCTACTGCTCTGGATACATTTTCATGATATTAACTGTTCTAATTCATTAATGTAAGAGTTCATTTCCTTTTCTATGTCTTTCTGAATATCTTCAGTGCTTTGAAGCTCACTTTGGGGGGGGGGTAGGTTTATTTATTAAAGCCAGTTGCAAATATCATGACTACAATGATTTCCCTGATGTTTCCTATGTTTCAGAACATAAGAAGGTTGTTGCTTTTTTTTTAATTTTGCATCTGCCACTTTACTAAAAGTATTTATCAGTTCTAAGAGTTTTCTGGCAGTCCTCTGGGTCTCCTCTTTTAAAAAATATGGAATAACTTCAGCCGTTCAAGAAATATTTATATTAATAATAAACACCTTATGTTAGCTTCTACATGCTAATTTTACTCCCTAAGGAAATAGTCTAGGTGTTAATTTGCCAATTGCCTTGATGATTAAATTTACAGTGAGTTATACAGAAAATTAACAGAAAGGCCTTGCACTCAAGAGGATGACGTTGACAAGATATGCAGAAGTTTTTAGTAATGTTTAGTCTAGTCTTGAGGTAAAAACCATGTCTGATTATAAACATATACGTGAGATCATAGAAAAAAAAACCCTCTCATCTCCAAGAAAACACAGGGTGATCTTAATCGCACAGTGCACACACATCCTAGTCTTTATTTGTTGCAACGCATTTCCAGGGAAATAGGAAAGCTAGAACATGCATCTTGCCATGTATGTTAAAATACTGTCCTTGCTGAAGACAATGTCTAGACAATGTTAGTAAAAAGCAGCGAGTCTTGTTTCAGCTAATTCTATTGCAAGGAATATAAACATCCAGCTAAGAAATGAACAATACTCAGAGGACCAAGTATCTAGAACCTATAGAGACTCTAATCAAAAGGGCAATAAAGTCACAAAAGATACTCCAAAGAAGCTTGAGATATCTTATCTGGAAACAGTAAAACAAAGAAAACCATAAAAACAAGCAAAACAAAACAAACAAAAAACCCTAGGACAAAGTTTTAAAAAGAGACCAGGAAGCATGTTGATTTATTATTTATAATATCTAAAGGAGAATCATTATTAATATCTGGATCACAGATTCTTGCCTTTGGCAGCTCCCATTGGCTCCAAACCTTCAGAATTGCTTGGAGAATAGTAACTAGGGGTGATAGGTGGCTTATCTTTAGCTGCTGGTGTTCTGCTCACTTCTTGGAAGACCTATCAAAATGGGGAGAAGCTTTAAGGTATCTATGCAAACACATACCACTCAACCTCCTGTTACTTCATCTGCCAACTTTCTCTCCCCTAGTTCAATCTTAGTATTCCTTGCAAACACAAAGTCTCCAGTGCCCCTACGGGTTGTGATCACCTGGAAGAGGTCCAGGTGTGTAGTGATGTGCTGCGGGCTGCGTCCCGCCGCCCTGCTCCTGGCCGCCTGCTAGCTTATGCCCCAAAATAACAACACACAAATTGTATTCTTTTAAACACTGCCTGGCCCATTATTTTCAGCCTCTTACTCACATCTTGACTAACCCATATTGAATAATCTGTGTAACACCACAAAGTGGTGTCTTACCAGGAAAGATTCAACACATCTGTCCTGGTGGCTTGCTTCATGGTGACTGTCTCTCTGAGGAGAAGCACAGCAGTCTGGCTCAGAGAGCAGAAGCATGGCAATTTATTAACTTCCCTTCCCAGCATTCTGTTCTGTCTACTCCGCCCACCTAAGGGCTGGCCAATCAAATGGGCCAGGCAGTTTCTGTATTAACCAATGAAATCAACTCAAACAGAAGACCCTCCCACATCACAGGTGGCTAGCCTGAAGCTACTCCAAAGCCACCACCACCACCACCACCACCACCAAAACCTGACTTAGATGTTAAGACTTTTTTTTTTAAACTGTGTATATAGCATACAGAAGCAAAAGCACACCAATTGGAAATATACAGGGAAAAGCGGGCACTTGGCACAGGGAGGCAGCTCATGGCAACCCCAATTCAGAGTTGCCTCTGTGAGAAATGGAAGAATGTTGAGGCTTGGCCTGCTTCCCCTTGCTGCAGAACCAGGTTTCTCTTCAAAGCAAGCACTGGCTGCTTCTCAGGATTCCAAGTGAATTTTCAAATGTGTTTTTGGTGATTCTCTGGATGCTGAGGTACCTGTATCCTAAGCACACATGGTTCTTGAGCTGTAGTTAGAGAAGATTATGCCTGCCAAAACAATATTTAATTACCATGAAGGTGTAGTCTCTAGAATCCCAGTACTTTTCACTGAAGTATTGTAGAATCTCATAGAATTATTTATCAAAGGTAATAATAAATGAAGATGAGCAGGAAGAACTGTGGAAGACTTATTAAATGGGGTGAAGACTCAAAATGTGGATTTTACCCTCATTGCTATCTCCACTCAGATAAAGGAGTTGTTCCAGTCTGCTGGTGCATACATGATGAAAAGCAAGTGGCCCCAAGATTCTAGAAGCAATGTCAGAAAATGCCAAAAATTTGCATGGAATATCAGGAGAGAGGGTCTTGGTAGAACCGGAGAAAATTCTCAATGGTGACCATGGGGATTTGAACTACTTGATCTATTATCTTGATATGGCCTTAATATAGGCTTGCCTGCTAATGCAAGTTTGGAAGAATTTTGCCAAGCCAGTAAAAAATGTTAAAAGCCTTTTACCAAAGCCCAGGACTCTTTTGACGGCTATTTAAAATACCAAATGATATCACAAAACTGGGTTTGAGATTGAAGATTTCAAAAGAGGAGAAAAACATGGTTATATTTATAAAACTCTGTTCAACAGTGGAAAATTTTTACCTGATACTAGAAACCTAGCCAACTACCCAGGGATAGTGAAGTCATGGATCTAGAAAAGCATAAAACCACTAGTTTAATAAACTAGCATAATCCCTAACTATTCTAAATATTTGTTCTTATTACCAAATGAAAGTGTAGCCATCAGCTCTCAAGGAAGCTTAACTCTGTAATAAATGAAGAGCATTACAGAAAGTTACAGTTAATCAAAATACCAAGTTGTGGGCCCAGTCTGAATGGATACACAACAGCTCTCCATACCTAAGTCTCAGAGAATATCATGGAAGAGGGGGGCGAAAAGGTTGATAAGATCCAGATCAGGGGGTTTGCTTTGAGATTGTGTCTCCTAATAATATCAGAAGCTAACACCAATAAATTCTCACTAATACTTCTGTCTAAACATGAGCTGAGCAAGGAAAACAATAGACATGCTAAGGAAGATGAAAAAAAAAAGAGACTTCAACCCTACACAAAGGGATAGATACAACAAAGGAATGCCTGAGATTCAGAGAAATATTCTTCCCAGAGAAGAGCACACCAATTTACTATCCAATAAAAACTGTTCAGCCTTGAAAAAATACATAAAAGTAACATTACACAGATTCAGCAGGCTATATTTAAGAATTTCTATCTATCTCTATCTATCTATCTATCTATCTATCTATCTATCTATCTATCTATCTATGAGTAAAATAACAATTAATGAAAAAGAGGCTGTAAATTTGAAAATAAACAAGGAGGGATAAATGGGGGTTAAGGAGGTTAGAATAAAGAAAAAGAAAAAATATGTAACTACATTTTAATCTAAAAAAATAAAGAATTAAAAAGAAAGACTTAATTAAGTCAACAAATAATTTATAACCATGGAAAGGACATGAGGTTTCATTATATATTCTAGAGAACTTGGTATAGGTATTACACAGACTTGAACTTTATCATTGCTTCACTTATAATCTGTGCTAAACTTTTAAAATTTAATTATTCATGGGTCCATTTTACAAATATATGTTAGGTAAGAATCCTAAGATGGATAGCTACCTGTTGTGGTCACAAATCTTTTCTCCTCACATGATCTTCACTGTCTATGAATTTCTTTTTTTTTCTATCTTGTGTGTTAGTACTGATACCCTGGTTCTGATATCTACTTGAATTAACTATGCCAACCATTTATTACAGGGTAACTGATGTGGGAAGTACTTCTGTATATGTGTTGCTTTTATTGGCTAATGAATAAAAAAAACTGCTTTGAGCCTATGGCAGTGCAGAACAGAGCTAGGTGGGGAAAGCTAAACTGAATGCGGGGAGAAAAAAAGGCAGAGTCAGAGAAACCATATAGTCCCACTAGAGACAGATGCCAGATGGAACATTACCTGGTAAATCACAGCCATGTGGCAATATACAGATTAATAGGAATGAGTTAAATTAGGATATAAGAGCTGGCCAATAAGAAGCTCGAGCGAATAGGCAAGCAGTGATTTAATTAATACTGTTTCTGTGTGGTTATTTTGGGAATGATCAGCCAGGAACAAACAAGCAACTCCTACATCAGGTAAGTACAACCGAATGGAATGAAATTAGCTTAAGTACCCATGTGCTGTATTTATTTGATGATTGAGTGAACACAGCACCACACACATTTAGGCAGCCTCTAAAGGATGTCAGATCTGACAGCTGGCCACTTTATAACTAACCTCTATCCTTTTGCCCATCTTTCTTTCTTCTTTTCTTTCTTTTTTTAAGGCTCAAACTACTAACAAGCATTTAAGGATTTTTCTGATGCTGATATTCAGGGAAAACCCTAGAGGGCTTTCTGTTTTAAAAGATGCTCCTTTTCCCAACCTCTTCCTCCTCCCTTCAATCCTTCCATCCTTCTTCCTTACTTTCTATCCCTTCAATCTTCCCCTTTCCCTCCCTATCTTCCTCTCCTTCTCTTATTCTTACTCCATCCTTAGCAATCTTTTGTTTGTTTGTTTTTGTTTTTCTGAGACATGTTTTCTATGTGTAACCCTGGCTTTCCTGGACCTTGCTTTCTAGGTCAGGCTGACTTTGAACTCAGAGCTGCTTCTTCAGTACTGGAATTGAATGTCTACTGACCACTGCCTAGCTCTGCTTTGCAGTATTAAAAACAAACTCTTCCATTGCACTTAAAAATATACTAATTCCATTTTTTTAGTGACTGAGACACATAAAAAGTTGGAAAATTACATTTTACATTTGAAAAACTTTTAAATTTCTGACCTTGATTTCTTGAAATACTGACTGATGGAAGTTTGTTCCTTCTTTACTCATGAATATAAATTGGTTTCTGGATCATAAGGATCATTGGATGAACTTGAGTTAGAAGATTTAAATGGAAAAAAATGGTAAGTACCTAGTGGATTGTTTATTACATTTTCAGAAAACACTGCATGCAATTACATGCCTGTCCTTGTTTACTTAAAATCCTCAAATATTTAATCTGTTTATATAAATGGCATGGTGTGACTTTGTACATAAAGTATTGATATCCAAGTCCATTCACCATTGATCCCAATTGGTTTCATGTGTCTGCTCTAGATTTAACTTTCTATTTATCATGATCATTACTAGAACAATTCTCTCAGTTCACATTGTGTTACTTTGAAGTAAACCTCTGTAATCATGGATTTGCGTGTCTTTTTAATAATTGAAAAACTAGAAACACAAAGTTATCACACACAAATAAAATGATCATTATATTATATTTTTAAAAGGGTAGATTTCATAAGTAAAGCAAACAGAAAATCACTATGGTACTAGGGAAAACAGAGTCTAAAACAAAATATTTCACTGAGTAGAGCTCGGGGTTCTGGTAGTTTTCATTTGAAGTCTGAGGCTAGAATATTAATTCACGAGCAACTATGCTTAGCATCTTAGACACCTAGGACACTGGATTAGAAGAGGACAGACATTCAGAGCAGAGGGACAGCAGGATTACTTTCCTAATTTCATTCATCTCCTTCCTCAAAGACTGTGATTGGTTATAAGCTGGCAAACTAGACTGAAGCCTGCTACATACAGTCTGGACACTGCCCCTTCCCACTTCTAAATATACATTCTTATATAACACTATTTGTTACTCACTATATTAAATACATGGGATATTTTTAAATATTTAGAGAAATGTGCCATTACTGTATCTCTTCACACCTCAGACTAAATATGATTCTATAATATCTTACACTCAAAACCATCTTTACTTTAATGCGCCATTTCCCAAATCTATATTAGTTTTCCTCATCAGGAAATACAAAGTAAACATTACAGAATCCATAAGATAGAATGAGAGAAAAAATATTACAGGACATACAAATAAAATGATGACGTGGCACCAAAATTTCTATCAACAGAGAACTGAGCCCACTGTTGGTTCCCAACCCCAGCTAGGAGCCACTGTGAATATGGACAACTTTTCTTTCTGAGATCTTGTTTGTATGCTATATGCAAGAAAGTTGCATCCCCATGTCCCATGTTCTTAAAAAACGGTATAGGACTTGATTTTCTCCATCAAGTATTTACAGTTCTAAACACACATCTCTATGAACACCATGCAATTCTTTCCAGACTTCCAAGTGACATCTATTTTATGATGTAATACAGTCACTTCAAGGGTGCCATTTCCAGGTAAACCTACAATGATCATTTTTATGTCCTTAGGGCTTATGTTGCATCCTTCTGCTCAAAATGTGCCCATTGTATTTCAATGAGTAGGCTCTTTGTCAAACCCTCCTGTGATCACGTCTCATCTCCGTTCTACGCAATTAGAGAATTAGTCTTCAAGTTAATCTCAGGATTGAGAAACAGTTCTTAACCTGATCCAGAACAGCCCATTGGACTTCTCTTTCGGTTCACTTCACCCCTTCTCTTCTACACAAACTGGTGTTCTTTCAGTTTCTAGTAGGCACCGCAGTCCTGTTTAATTCAATAGTTTTGCACATACTCCTCTTCCAGTATGGTTCCCTATCTTGTGCTACACTCTTCCATGAAAGGATGGATTTCTGTATCTATTTCCAAACTTATGTCTCGGAGAAGTTTTCTGAACCTCCAGTTCATGTTGGAATTCCCACGAAACTTTTGTCGATTCCTTCTCAATGTACTAGGAAGTCTGCTGTCAATGATTGAAAGGCAACGGTGTCATGAAATGAAGTGTGCAGGACTCATTTCTACGTCTGTACAAACGAAGGTAATAATTAAAGCAACAAACAAACTCAATTTGCCACAGCAATGTGTTCTAAGAAAAGTTCCCCTTCTATGTCACAAGTTGCTTTTTATTGCAATTGAAATGATTCTAAGACTACTTAATGTTATTGATTCAACTGACTTCCTTTAAATATTTTCTGTCAAAATGCCTGCTGTTAAATAAAATGAGAAACAAATACCTTAAAACATAGTGAAGTTTAATTTTCTTCAAATGCCACATGAATTTGTTCAAATTGACGACAGTACTTATACTGTCCTGGGGGTTTTGAAGCATTTCCTCTGCCAGTTAAAGAATTAAAAGGCAAGAAAAATTTAAAGAACAGGAAACAATTATTGGGGTGAGAAAACGTGAACACGGCAGACACACAAAGGAAAGGACCCTCCAAGAAGAGAAACGGAGGCACAGAGGGCTGAAAGTTCAGTCTCTGCTCCAGCATTGGGGGTTTAAAGCCTCTGAAGAGTCTTCATCTCCTAACTTAGCATTGGTCAGTTTGAAGAAAGTAAGGATGGTTGATTGGCCGGGAATTGTTGTGTGTCATTGTGAACTGGTCTTGAACTTGTTGAATCAGTCTGTCAACAGGATCTGCTAGTGGGAGATAGAAACCAGCAAAGCCTTTGTTTTACTCTGTCAGGCTTTTGTTTCAAGTCAGGAGAAAGTGGAAGAAGCTGGTCATCTTGGAAATTCACCACCCTTATTAGCTTTGGCCGTCTGTCTGCCTAACTGATAGTCTGTGTAAATCCTAGTCTTTCAGAACAACATACTCCTGTAAGTTCATCGATTTATTTAATAATTAACAATCAAGCTTTTTCCATGCCGAGCACATGTTAGCATGTCAGAAGTCTGAGGCTGAGGAAGCTGCTGGATTTCCAGATCTCTTCTCTCTCTGGGCCAGACCCTCACTGTGACCTTGACATGAGGAACAGCGGTGTACCAAATACTCCTGAGGGCAGGCTGTCTCTCAAGCTTGAGGCAATGTCTCCCTGTGCCCACCATTTTGCTGAGCCCACATTCTTGGCAGGGTGGTGAAAGCGAACATGATCTTGCCTAATGTCTAGAGTCACCTCTGTTACTGGAGTCAGACATAAACCTCAGGTGACTCTTTACCACATTTTGGTAACATTGGATCGAAATGAACTGTTGATTGCCTGTGCAGGCTCAGCAGGCAGTGAGAGATTAGATTTTACTCTTTTACTCTTTGATGAGAAACATTGTGATATTTTACAACCTTATGAATTATTTTCTCTTATATTTTAGTCTGACAGATGGAGAAGAAATCTTGAAGGAGAAATTGCATTTGATTAACTGAGCTCAGTGTTCTCATTTGCTTTCTTGACAATACCCTTTGCCCTGCTGCTGAGAAGTCTCTTTTCTACGTGTTAGAAGCATGCTTGCTCAAATCACTAATTTAAATAGGTTTCTGAGTGAGGAAAACTATAGAGAGCTCAAATTGCCATGTATCAGAGATTTTTTTGGGAGATCACATGTTGTTTGTATGACGCTGAAGGCAAAGGAATCCACATAACTGAGCTACTGGTTGTGAAATCACTTTAAAAAGAACTTTGTTAGCTGCATGGCATAAAGATAACAGCCAGAAGACTATTTTATGATACAACCCCAGCCAGTGTCATTTTGTAGTGCTACATTATGAAACCGTAAGGCTTTAGAGGAAGAACATTATGGTTTTGTATGTTTTTCTCCTTTTGTGGAATATGTAACACAGTGTCTCACTCACAGTTGGTGTTTCCTTTCTTGGTTTTTTATCATGATAAAGACAAAAACAAGCAAACAAACAACAGTACTTGTGTTACATTCTGCTAGGAAAGCAAAACTACTATGAGCATTCACACTGTTCTGACTGTTAACCTCAGGCAAACCCTCTCTGGCATATTTATTGAGATTTTTTACTTCAGTTACAAAACTTGCTAAAGTAATTTCAAAAAATAGTTTATTCAGTTATGATACAATTTGGAAATAGAAACTGGTCTTACCCTGAAATTAAGTTACACATGCAAATGTTCATTTTCATTGACCAGGAGCTATTGTTTTGGCTTTATTAGTAATGTAGCTTCAGTCAGAAGCAAATAAGAATGGAAATATCAGCAAAACAGGAGCTCCCATGTATTAATCATATAACGCATTGCCTAACACTGCATAAATCACTGTAATCAAATTTGAACTCCCGGTGGGTGGTATGGAATCAATGAACAAAGTTCTGGACTTCAGTTACCACGGTCTATACCCTAACTGAAAAATACAAGTCCTGCACATTGTTTGTGTGAACTGGTATTCATAAAATAAAATGCAGTCTGCCTAGCTTACTTGTATAGGATTAGAAAATATGGAAGAGATTGGGATTTTTCAGTTAAATAGGGTATAGTCTACATATTTCCAGTCCAATGACTTGTTTTACTGTAGTAACATATTATTATGAAACTTTTGTTAAAGGGAGTGTTGGTGTTCACCGTGTGACGCAGCGTACCGCATCCAGAGGTGACTGAGGAACAGTGTGCTGATGTCATTTAATGCTGTCTTCCTCCTGATTCCAGGATCGGTATAGATCAGTATATATCAGCATATTAATGAAAAGTGCTGCATCCACATAATTTCTTTTTCTAACCAGAATAATTTTTGTGGATCTTATTGGGAGAACTTTGGATCTGAATAATGGAGGGTGGAAAGATTTAAGGAAGAGAACAGATGGGTGCACTTCGTGCCTTATCAGCTCCAAGGCATGAGGAAAATGCTGATGGGGACAATCTAAGAAAGACATCCAAGCATAACAACACACCGCTCCAGCAAGATACAGTTCATATCATTTAGGGCTCTCGAAGAATTGTGTCCTGCAAGACTGAGGAGCTGGAAAGAGTAATTTCTTCTGTAGATTGAAAGGCACTTCAGTAAAATGATGTAAGCTAGTAATAGCTAGACTGACAATGTCGGAAATTAGCATATAGTTTGAAATAATGGAGGGGAAGAAGAAAATCTACTCAGAGAAAAGCATTCTGCATGAGACCTGTGACTCTCTCTCTCTCTCTCTCTCTCTCTCTGTGGTGTGGTGTGTGTGTGTGTGTGTGTGTGTGTGTGTATGATTATATATAATCTATATATGATTATAAGATTGGAGGCTTTCAGACCTATTCTTCAGAGCTGTGATGAGATGTGAGATACTTGGGTTCTGTTAAATAAATTATGCATATAAATGAGCTCTACCTCTCAGACTATTCATGTTATTTCATCTAGATAAACAGGTGCTAAGAATGTATGGTCGGGTTTCACTAAATGGGAAGCTGCACCACTCCCACTAAGCAGCCTCTTTCAGTGTGTCTGTCTGTCTGTCTGTCTGTCTGTCTGTCTGTCTGTCTGTCACTGTCCCTCTCTTTGCTTTCCCATGCTCCCCTTCCCTCTTTTCCTCTCTCCTCTCTGTTCCGCTCCTGTTTCTCTTGTGGCCAGGCCCAGTCTGGTAGCCATGTTGGGTATACTAATTTCTCTCTCTACTCTGGACTCTTCCAGATAACTCTAGTTGTTTTCTCTCTCATATCTACACTAAAAACCTTCCCCTTATCCATACCATGGAGTGGTCATGTTGTCATTTTTTTACAGCCTCTACTCTTAACATTCTTCAAGGGGTAGCAACACTGCAAGAACTATAGATATGTCTTCTTTCTGCTATATCAACGTCAGGGACAAGGCTAATATTATGGTTGAGTTATACAATGCTAATACACAGGTTTTTGTTTACATATGAGGAATCTCAAAATATTCTCCTTGAATTATCAGAGAAGTAATTAATTGGGAGGTGTTATACAGCCCAGATTCTTACTTGGTTTGTTGCAACCTACTAGAGTGGTTCTGGCCCAGGTACAGGCATTGACAGACACAATTCTAGATCCTGTCCCTATATAGTGACTTCCTGGGAAGCAAAGAGCTTTAAGGCATCAGTGTAGGGCACAATTCCATGTACTTTCCAATCAGCTCTGTTCTCTATTCATGGTCTGCGCTCCTCCCCTCAGAGCATAAGAACCTACAGTATTTCCTCCTATGTCATTTTCTGCTCCCATTCCATTGTCAACACAGCAACTAAAATGGGCAAGGAGCCATCCCCTAGCAGCAATTGTTCACTTCTGTTATTTTACTGTATTCTTGCGCTGTGATGTGTCATAGCCCTGTGTGTTATTGTGTTGAGTGTTATCACACTGTGTGTTGTTGAGTGTTATTGCACTCTGTGTTATCGTCCTGTGTGTTACTGGGAAAGACTTTTTATTTCTGGTCTAGCTGTTTTCTTTTGTTTGAGGAAAGAGTTCTTTACAGACATACACAATGCAGTTACTTTTCAGCGGCGGTAAATATCACAATCAAAAGCAACTTAAAGAAGAAAGGGTTTCGAAGAAAAGAGCATGTGATGGTGGGGAAGACTTGGCGTGGCATGGCAGCAGGAACGGGAAGCTGCGTTTCATCGGTACACAGGAACAGAGAAGGAGAACAGGAAGTGGAATGAGACCATATATTCTCAAAACCCTTCCCCAATGACTTAAGTCATTTAGCAAAGTTCCACCTCCTAAGGACTCCATAACCTCCCCCAGACACGATAACCACCTGGGAACCAAGTAGTCAAACACGAGTCCATAGGAGACATTTCCCATTCAAATCATCACACTGAGTGACCTTTCAACAAAACGTCTGCTGGCAACAGTAAAATGCCTTGGCTGATGTTGTGATAGACATATCTTTATGGTCCCAGAGTCCCAAATCCAAGCAGCAGAGAGCACAGCTAGACACTGGGCTAACTGTCTTTCTGCAGCACAGCCTAGGGCTGGACATTGTGTCTCTCTGTAGTACTGCATGTGTAGTACGAAAGAGACTTTCCTTGAGGCTGTTTACAGCTGAGACACTGATTATGGGGCCTGTATTACCCTGATGTCATATTTTCAAAAGTCTTAGCTTTGTATCCTTGCTATGTAGCTAGTAGGGTATTGCAGCCATCAGTGCGGATGGAGGTATGCTATTTTCTTTCAAATCGTGTGCCAGGCCTAAAGAGCACATGCATCTTGTTAGTAAGCTAATGCAATAATTAAGAATTAAATGAAAATAATCTTTATTTTCAATTAAATACTCCATTGCTTTTTTTTTTTTTTTACTTTAAAACCCTCAGTGAACTCATACATGCTTGTTAGCACAGGTACAACATTGTAAAAGTTCACTAAGACCAGAAAAAATGCCACAGAATGAGAAAAATTGAAAACATTTCATTCAGGCATTATTCTGCTTTGAGAAACTTCCTAAGTTCCTATGAGTCTAAAAAAAAAAAAAGAAAAATACCAGGAAAGTATCCTAGGAAGAAACATTTGAGAACTACAGTTGTGAGCTGATTCCTATGCAGTTACAAGAAGCAACGTGTAGATAGATACTGTCCATCTGTTCAGGACCAAGCATCTCCCCGCTGCAAAAACTGTTAGAAAGAATTCTTTTTCACTTGAAGATGTCAGTGTTATTATGAAGTTCCTTTTATTGTTTACAATCCTGACACTAAGGAGATGAAGCTCAAATGATGCTTTCTGGAGGCATTGGTTTATCTTCTGCCTTCTTACCATTCAAATGGTGATGAGAGCAGCTCTTCTGCAGGAGAAAGGCAGATGGACCTCCAGTCTGACTTGCTACCTTAAGGTATTCAATTAGCATAAGCCCAGAGTATTGACAAGCTCTGTTTCTGTGAACAATCTTATGAATATAGCTCAGCAAAGTCTATCAGAAAAGATAAGCATAGTTCATCAATGGAGTGTTTAAGATCACGTATATCTTCATTGTGTCTGTGTGTCTGTATATCTGCATGACTGTGCGTGTTTACTTTCTTAATTCCTAATTAGATTTCTCACACTCTAATTACCTCTTATCCAACTACTGCAGTGGCATCTTTGTGCGAGCCTAAATAGATTGCTCCCTTGGGTCCCATATTCATTTTTGTTACATGGGCATTAAAGAACTAAATGGCTGTGCACAGCATTTGCTAAAGTCAAAAGAGAATGCACAAACACTGTACATCTTGAGTGCTTAGAGACCACTGCCACACACTTCATTAATGCTATTCTCCTCATAGTTATGTTATTTGAAAATAGTTACTAACACCCGAAATGATTAAGTATGTTGGCTGTCCGTCATTTGCTAAAAGTTTTATGGGTAGGAGATGATTTAATTTACTGAAGCTATATTAAGTCAGGAGGCTGTAACTAGGTCATAATGAATGCAGTCATAAAAGATGACTACTGGGATAATACTGCAAGGAAAAATCAGAATGAATTGCTGCTGCACTGTTAGCCAATTATTTAGCTGAGGCCTCCCAAACCACATATCAAGTGGCTTTGGGGAGGAGAAAAAGTTGTTTCATCCTTAACATATAGTATGCATGTTCTGCTGCTTGAAACATGCACCTCTTCACAGACTGTGGCAAATGTTTTATTACACTTCATTAGCCATAGGCAGTTCAATAAAAAGATAACTTGGGAAGAATCCATACCTCAGAGGAATTATGTTATCATGTGTTCAAGTTTGATCACCATGGTAGATCACAACCCAGTGAACTATATTAAGCTGGGAACTAAAGATGACCACCTGTTGTTTTAGGAGGCTTGTTCATTTCCTGGCTGCCCAAACTCCTGAAATAACCACACAGAAACTCTAATTAATTAAATTACTGCTTGGCCTATTAGCTCTAGCTTGTGATTGGCTAGCTCTTACATATTAATTACATATTAATTTAATCTGTGTATTGCCATGTGGCTGTGGTTTACTCGGTAAAATTCTGTCGGAATCTGTGTCTGGCAGGGCTACATGGTATCTCTTCACTTTGCCTTCTTTCTCCCAGCATTCAATATAGTTTTTCCCTTTTCCCTCTGATCCAAGGCAAATTCTTTATTAACCAATGGTATTCACAGCGTACAGAGGTTAATGTAGAAGGCTTATTTTGACATATAATAATTGGGCCACAGTAAGGACTTGTGAGCTTGTGAGAGTGGGCATGGATGATGGTTTCGAGGTTTTAGAAGGCAATACACTGTGATGGTAAATAAATAGTGGACAGAATTGGAAGCAGCTTAGATTAGAAAACTTGAGCCTAGAGGTGCGAATTGGGAAAACAAGAGACGGCAGTCATTAGGCTTATAATTCCTGCAAAACTCAGGGTGGCATGTGTAGGTGTACTATAGCTACCCTGCTCCGGTTGACTCCCAAACAGCAAGGTTAAAACTGATCCCATTTTTCAGGTGGAAACAAAACAGAGGTTGTGATGAAGATGGCATCACACACACACACACACACACACACACACACACACACACACACACACACACAATCACCTATATGCTAGCTATGACAGCTTTTAAACAATATTGAAAGCCAAAGAATCTTATTTGCATCATTTTATCCAAAAGTTGCAATCCCCTATGAATTGTTACAACTCATTGCAAAACAATCCCAAGAGATTCTTGAGCAGATAAGATGATATGAACTACAGTACAATGGATCATAAGTGTACCAAAAACCTAAATAATAAAACAAATGGCAATTTCTAAAGGAGAAAGAGTTTAGTTTTTGACATTAAGTAAAGATGAGAAACATTAAAGTCATGACAGTATGGATAACTAGGACTTTTCAATATTTCCCTATCAGTGGGGAAAACCTTCCCAGAGGGAAATTCTTCAATATAATTAATTCAATTCTGCGATCGGTAGACTTAAAACAATCAATGTCAGTTTATCCTGAAAGCCCATTAAAAATTTCTAGATGTGAGAGATACTTTTTTATCTTATAGCAAATGAAATTATTTTTCAATGTAGTATATGGTTAATTTTAAATTCTCTCCCTTCCCCCATTCTTTGTCCTTTTTTTTTTTTTTTTTTTTTTTGGCAGTGAACAGTAAAACTGAGAAAAGAATGACAGGAAGTAAAATAAGAACACATCTGATAGAATTGGTAAACAATGCAATGCAGAAATAAAATATCAGAGTTATAGTAAAGTTAATCAGGAGAGATTAGAATGACAAATTTGCATACATAGGAGTATATATTCTAATTTCATAAAGAGCTATCTAAATTTTATTCTTCAATATATTAACAATATACAAATATGTAATATTAAAATTTTCAATATGAACATATGGCCTGTCTCTAACCCTCAGTGAATACTGAATATTTCATTAAAAATGTAAACTTCTAAAGGTGTTTTGAATTTGGGGGAGAGACAGGAAATCAATATTTATAGCAGAAATTCAAAGAGTTGTCAAAAAAAGAAAAAACACTACCTCTTAAAAGAGTGGTTTCAAACACTTGTACAAAAACATTTTATCTGTTTTTCACCTTTTTTAGAAGTTCAGTATTGAAAATGTTGTTGTTGTTTTCTTAAATTTACTTAAAAAGATTTGTTAAAACAGAAACTTATATAAGACTTTCGATGCAACTAAGAATGAGAAATTAAACTAATTATAATAAAACATGGGCAGTATGAACTCCTAGTTATTATGAAGCTCTTATCATTGTAAGAGCTTGATATTAACATAAGGAAATATGGACATTAATTAATGAAGGAGAAATGGAAAGTAGAAAATCAGACCCAAATTTATGTAAAGATAAGTATAAAATCAACAGTTTTAGTCAGAGGGTGAAGTGTTTCATTCCAGATGTACCCGAACAGCCAGTTAATTTTATTGACAGTGAAACCCATGTTTCCTTATCTTCTAGAGATTTCTAAGATATCAGAGGGATCTGCCACTGGGATTCTCCTGCAGTCACAGGCAAGTGACTCAGCTCGTATGTTGTTTTTTCTTGTGTACAATGTGTACCCTGACTAGATGGTTTTATGAATATATTTAAAACATTCAAAAGGCATTTACACTCCTCACTGTCCCACTTGGTTCACTTAAAGAAAGGATAGAAATAGTTAAATTAAAAGAGAATTAGGAAGAAAATAAAAAAAAAAAAACCAACGTTTCCTCTAAAGAAGAAATCCTAATTTTGTGGTTCACTGGTGTATGACCATGGAGAAATACATAAATATATTTGATGCATTGATCCATAACCTGTGCATGGGTCAACTAAATCAGCTAATTTTCCATGTGATGAATATACATACTGCACTAGATAAAATTAAGAGATGATCCCTGTCTCAAAAAAAAAAAAAAAACAAAAACAAAAAACAAAAAAAGAGATGATTGCTAGGTTCAGCTTTAATATCTGTTACTATGAATTAATTTCTTAATCTTCTAAAATTGAGCCTCATAATTGAAAACATGAAACTTATAACTAAATACATATTCTTAAAGAAGAAGTGAAATGTCTTTTTCCATGTTTCTCTAATAAACACTGGGTCATCAACAGAGCATCTCATGGCATCGATTTCAATGTCTTTTCCTCAAAGATACTTTCATAAAATTGAGTAATACGATGAAAAGTTTAACATGGGAGCCTTGGTTTAAAGTATGTGATGGAAGTGCCCCAGAATTAGACACAGGGTCATTAGCAAACACATGTTTCTATGCGAGCACAAAATACGCTTCTGAAGATTAGTTTTTCTATCATCTAATATCCCAATGGCAGTATAATCAACATTTGTTCAATCTACTTTATGTTATCATCTTAAACATGAATAAAATAATTTAGACTTATGTAACCCTCCAATCCAATAATGTCATTTCTATTTTATAAAAGTTTCTTTTGAATTGTTTTAATGTGTTGATTAAATTTACACAGCTGTTAAATAAAATAAAAATAGTCCTAATATCTTTTCTTTTCCCTAGAAAATATACAGTTGAATTGACTCTCACCACAAATATGTCTTTTACCTGTTTAAGATAGATGATGGCAACACTTCTGAGTTCCATAAAATTTTAGAAAATATAAAGGTCTTCATAACCTTCATAAAGACAGATACCCTGCCTGTCTCTGTTTCTCTTTTCCCCTTCCTTCCTTTCTTCCTCCTAGAGAAGAAAGAGAAACATACTTACATGATAGGATTTTATTTTTCCAAAAAGTTTTAATTCCTGAAGAATTCTTACAATACAATTGGAAAAACTATTAAAATTCCGGAAGAAATTTAATCAAGTGGTAAGATGATAAATTATAAAGCAAATAGCTAATAAGTATATTAAATACTATGATTAATTAGATAATAGCTAATAAGTATATTAAATACTATGATTAATTAAATATATATATTTGAGTTCATGAATTGACAAATATATACATTCAGTATTAGGCAAATATTAACTTTGTGCTGATTATTTGTCAACTTGACACAAGTTGTGTTCATGTGGTAAGAAGGAACATTAATTAAGAAAGCACTTCGAAGTCAGGCCCCACCAGCTAACGACCTCAGCTACCATTTGGGCTTTGCAATCCAAGTTTGGGAAAGTCTGTCCACTCCAACATCTAGCCCATCTATGGCCTGCTAGAGAACATGAAGTAGGCAATTCTGCAGAACCAGAGCTTCAGGATTACCATGACTCTGGGAACAACAAGATATCCGAGATGAGTCTCAGCAATGGTCAAGTATTTTTGGTGCTTCCGAAACATCTTGAACCAGCCCAACAACTCATTACAAAGAATATTTGTATGCAAAGTAGTCTAGGCGATGTGTGTGTGTTTATGTGTGTATAGTTTACACACACTCACACACACCCATCCCAGACACTGCAGTTTCCAATGTCACTATGATGAACAAATAATCAATAGAGAGGAGAGAAAGATGGAGGAATGGAGTGGTGAGTGAGCAGTGGAGGGAGGCGGAACTAGAGACATAACTGTAGTGCATGGTGTGAGAGAAGCCTGAGCTGGATGGGGGACCATGCCTCTGCAGAGTAGAGTCAAGGTGGGTATGCAACAGGCTGCAGCTTGCACTCTGATTCAGCTCCTGAACATGATGCCCAACTGAATGATTGCCCTGGTTTTGAACAATGAAAGGATGTCCAAGATGAAGAACAAAGAACAGTTTGCTTTCTGTATTGGACCACCTCCAAAGATCTCTATGGTCTGTGCTGCCTCTGGAGGCCACTTTGGTGTCCATGGTTCACTGCCCCAGAGTCTACTGAACCCCAAGGTTCATGTGGATGTCTATGGTTCCATAGAAGCTGGAAGTTGTGTTGATGTCTGTGGCCAGAGTTACCACAGAAGGCTGTCCTTTATCTGGGCTGCAACCTGAAGCCATGCTGGTGTCTATGGGCCTTGCTGCCACCAGGGGCCATATTGATATGAATGGTTTGCACTGCCTTCTGAGGCCATGATGATGTCCTGGTCCATGCTAACACTAAGGACCATGTCTGGGTCTGAGGTCCTACTGCATCTGTGGTCTGTGTAGATGTTCATGATTCATGTTACCACCAAAGGTCATGCAGCTCTCCGTGGTATGTACTGCTGCCTGAATCCAAGGTAATGATCTTACTCTTGGCTACTGCTGAGGGCTATGATAGCGACCCATTCAAAAGCAGATGGCCTTGTTCATGTTGATGTCTGTGGTCTGTACTACCATCAGAGATTATGCTGAGTTCCATTGCTTGTACTAAAGCTGGAGACTATGTCGATGCTGTGCTGTTTCCAAAAAATGTATGGAAGTCCATGATCCATGTTCCTGTTAACTGTAAAGGACAAGGAAGTTACTTCTGTAGTGGTATTGATGATTTCAGACGCAGCTGAGAGACAGAAATATAGATGGCTTCTATAACAACACCTACTCCCACCTCAGCCCTCCCCCAAAGTGGCAACTTACCCAGGAAGTCACCAAAGATAACTCTTAAAAATTGTGATAAGGAAGCTGAAGTGTAGCTTTCCAGAACTAAAGACGTCTGGTGGGGGTGCAATTGGTCATGGACTCAGTTTGCTTAAGGAGCTAGCCATCAAGAGTTTGGCCAGGCTCCAGTGACTAGATGGGAAAACAAATTGGACTTTTTTCTTTTTCTTTTTTTTTCTTTTGGTGTGGGGGAGGGGTTCACAAGGTTGGGGTTTGAACCTGGGAGGCCTAGGAAGTGAGTTTGAATGGCATTCCTGATGTGAAATTCACAAGTAATCAAAAATATAAAAAGATAAATAAAATAATTAAAAATACCTTTATCATATTGACTTATAGATAAGACTGCAACGTGTTTTCTTATGCCCAGTAGCTATAATGAGTACTGCCCACTGTAGGTAGTACAACCCCTGGGCAGGTGATACAACTAAACAACAAACAAACAAACAAACAAACTGAGCAAGCCAATAAGCAGCATTCATCCTTGGTCTCTGCTTTAATTCCTGTCCCCAGGTTGCAGCCTTGGCTTCCTGCCCTTACCTTCTTTCATGATGCCGTATAATTCAATAAGACCATCCCATTCCAAGGTGCCTTTGGTCACGATGTTTGTCACAGCAACAGGAAGCAAACTAAGACAAACATGCTATATATTTTCTACATGTCAATGCATGTAAATTGAACATGTGAATGTTAAAATTAGTTACATTTAATTGTTTGTTGTTTACTATGTAAATGTGACATTCTTATTTCTATTATGCAAGTTATAACTCTTAATCACAGAAGTACCTTCTATACATCTATACTTCCATAATTCAGGTGATCAATAGATTTCCTCATTTATTTCAGAAGAGTTGAATGTGTTCAGAAAATATAATGAGATAGTTATCGGATTTTGACTTCCTAACAATTTAAACAATTTGAAAGGTCACTTGGAAAGCAGTCCTCTTAAGTTATCCCAGAGTAGACAGATCTGTATCTTCTGCTCAATGACTAAAGTTAAGATACTGCATATTTCTAAGGGGTTCTGTAAAATTCAGTTGTTCTCTCAGCCTCCAGCAGACCTATTTTGGAAAAGAACACTGTACGGAACTGCAGATTCATGGTAGTGGAACACATTGGGGTTGATGGAATTTGGGGTTGCTTGAATTAACTCTATGTGACAAGCTTTCCCCCGTAAAGCCCCAGCTGAGAAGAGTCACTCTGTCTGTGTTGGGAAGCCAGGCTCAAATCCCGCAGACTTTCACATTGCTTCTGATATATTGGTGCTTGAACAAAGCCAAATCATCCCCTCTGAAAGCTTGGCTGCCTGAAGGGGGTAAAGTCAATTGTCAGGGCTTTATTCAGCTTTGGTAGTTCCCAGGGTGATCTTAACAACCTGTGGTAAAAGAAGAAGGCAGGCAGAAGGCTGCAGAGACTCCCTTCTGTTCTTTTCTGTAATAGTGTTCTTGCCACAGGAGACTTAAAGATTTGAACAGCTCTCTTTCTATCCATTAACAGCCAGTGCAATGCGATTGAGTAAGTTGATGTGAGCATCAAAAATAAGAGTCAACTATATATAAGAATTTTAATCCATTTTTTTAAAAAAAGGCATCCTGTTACTTAACTAAAAATATAAATAGTAAATATATTTTACAATTTCTGCATCATAGACTTCGTGTCTAGATTCATTCTGTTTATTGAATGTAAAGCCATGGTTTAGCAAGTTTGGGTATGAACATGTTAAAATTATTGTTATTGGACAGACAAGATGAGTTGATTGAGTTTTCACCACAATCACAGGTCTTCTCATAGGAAGCAACAATATTTAATGACTTCTTTGTAGTTCTATATGCAGCAAAATGGCTCCACATCTTCAGGCTTAATTTGGTTGTTTCATTAAATAGACCTGAATTGCTCTTCCTTGAGCAACTTCTTGGCTAGGATAAGCACTCCTATTTAGGAAGACTTCTAATTATTGTGGAGAAAAATATACAGGTTTGGTTTTTATATTGCACACTATAACTAAACAGTGGATGTTTATAGATTATATGTGTGTCTGACAGGGATGCTTTTCCTCTGAAGTCAAGTATAGATTATTTTTTGACTACATATTCTTAATTTCTCTTTTAGAATTAATCCATATTTTATCAAGACTTCTTGACTTAAAGAATTGATAAAATATACTAAACATATTTAACTCAGTAGGGTATATCTTTTGTTTTTATGGAGTTATCATACAGGCATTAATACTGTAAAGATCAATATTTGATAAATTGGAGAATAGAAAAGGGACTAGATAAACAGGAGAGTCAGATAGAAAACAATTACTTTTTTCTTTAGAGTTGTTTTCCTCCTGTAAATTACACAGCTCCAAAGGGTGAAATCTGTGGGCGAGATCAATATTTCAATCAATGCTTTCAGCAATAAAATAAATTAATTCAGCCAAAAGTTCATAGTCTTGATGGCTTCTTCAAGGCAATGTTTGTTATTAGGAGTGTAAGTTTATATGTGAACTACTGATGCCTTTATTTATCCTTCAGTCATGACAGAACTATTCCAACATTGACCTACCAAGTAAAAAGTTTCTTAAAATAATTCTGATGAACTTTGCCTTTGGCCTGTGATACCGTTCTCTAGTCTCAGAAAAGTGGCAGAGAAGCAAGTGTTACATCCATCTTTAACAATAGCTTTATTAACTTAAAGAGAGATGTGGCCGGTCCTTGTATCTTTACATTTTTTTTCCTCTAGCAGTCTGTGATAGTGCTTGGCATTTTGAAATATCAAAGCAGAGGATGGCGGTTGATGCAGCTGTCAGACTTACCATGGTTCCTTATTATAGGCATGGTGTTACCACAGGCCATATTTCTGTCAAATTCACTACATCACAGATGCCCCAATTGCCCAGATAGGCATGGAAGCTTTGAGCCCTGTCTGTCAGAGACACGATAAATCAAAGAGCAAATTATGTGGCTGCAGTCTGCAGAGCTTTGCTTTTCTTGTGTCTTCGCTAGCAGATGTTCTTACCCCAAGTTTGCAAGTCTCTAGACAGAGTTGTGGGGCTGAAGTCTGTTTTCCGTGTTGTCTTTGCATTTGAATTTGCCTGACAGAAGGTGTCTTAATAAACGCTAGAATGTAAATCATAAAAAGCTCCTCACTTGGACACAGTGCTAGGAAGGAACAACAAGCAACGACATTTTGCTCATTCTCCTTGCTGCTGTAAAGCAGGTCACTTTATTTAAAATACAAGCTGTGTGAGTGCCTAGAAGATATGATTTCTATAAAAATGTAAATGAAAGTGTTTTAGAAATTAGGAAAAATGGTAGGAAGTACTGATAACTCATTGCTATGATGAATATAGTACACCATTATTTCCATGTATTTAAATAGTTATGTCTGGGGTGCAGTTGGAGAAAGGCAGAAAGAGAGTGAGTGAGAAAACAAGAGAGCAACAGAGAGAGAGAGAGAGAGAGAGACTCAGAAAACAATATTTCTTGAATTCAAAGAGAATAATTATATGTTATCCAACAGTTTATGTCACTTTGCAAGAGTAGCTGACATTACAAACAATACTTTACAGTTTTCAACCATCTGGATTCAAACTTTGCCTCCCTCAGGTCAATAATATAAAAAAGTGGGCTATAAGATACAATAGAAATTAAGGAATTGTGTCATTGACCATAGAAAAGAATGTGACCAAGGTCAAACCTGATTGTATTTGGTTGACATTTCTTACTTCTTTTATTTGGCTAAATAGGAAGTTGTATTTTAACCAACATTTCAGTGTCCGTAATACAATTTTAAATGCTACCTCACTTTCAAGTAGAGGATATTTTTATTGCAGTATACTTCTCATGTCAAAATAATAAAACTTTTAAAACAAATGGCAAATATTGGCCAAACTAAAGATTACATAAGTAATATGGACTATACCCTACAGTGTGGGAAAGTCAGGAAGCTTCTCTTTTACTACCAACAGTAGTCCATTTGTTCTCTTGAATACTTTTTTTTCCTAAAATAGAATAGAGATTTAAAGGTAACTAATCACAGTATACCATTGGGTTAAATCATAGTTCTAAAGATAACTAGGATTGTTTTTAATTGATTTGACTAGTTCTTTATTCCAAACACTATAGTTTATAATGTTCTTGTTCTTTTATACTTTGATAAGACAGTACTTGCCAACCCTGTGGATAGATCCTTCGTGATATAACTGTGTTTGAAGGAGGTGCTTATGATGCACATAATACTTTTTCATAATCACAACTCTTTCTGAGTTATTGTTCTGTTGGCCAACATTGCACAGAGACTCTTTGTATACACACTATCTGTGTCAATAGCATATAACTACCCACCTCTTTCCAAGTGTCTTTTCTTGGTCTATCTTATATTTTGCTAGGCTGTAGACAGTATTACAGATCTGTTTTTTGCTTCTTGGCCATCTTTCTGCCCTCATAGATCATGGAGTTCCACTGCATGACTGTACCTTAGAACTGAGACAAAGTCTAATTTATTTTAAAAATTACAAAACAGTGTCTATATTAAAGTTATAAACATCAGGGATGGACTGAACTTGGATAAAGAATAGTAGAAGTGAAATTGATTCTGGGGTGGCAAACATAATACGGAATAAGTATAGAAAGATAATTCAAGCACAGGTGTTGGGTACATATAAATTTTAGAGGAAAACGCATTAAAAACATAGATAGGAATGATGTATTACATGAGGTTGTGATAAGCAAGAAGACAGGTCTAACATATGGAGGAACAAATCAAAATTATAGACAAGCTTGAAATGTACATGACAATTCACCAGAAATTGACTCGGTTCAAAAGAACAGTCACTTGTGTGTGATCTGTGGCAACACGTGGCAAGAAATGTCCAGGCCCATGCCTAGCACAGGAGCAGGCAATATTATTACTAGAATCACTCAACCAACTCCAGACCAACAGTGATACACTCTGTGTCACACCTCATATACGCTAATCCACCAGGCTCCCCAGAGGCAGGAAAGCTCCCTTCCTAAACGGCATTCAGACAGAGCCTGCTTGGGCACAGGCCCTTGTAAGCTATGTGATCAAAAGTTACCTTCCTCTTCGAGGGAATGATTCAACTAAACAGATCTGTTTTTAAATCTTAGTTCAATTGGGAAATCTGATTACATGAAAAGCAAAGGCGCCTAACTCACTCTCCACGGGGGTCCTGATGTGTTGAATGTAATTGGCAAACATTTATCTCTTTTCTACCTACACAATTCTTAGTGTGTTAGCATTTTTGGAAATTGCATACCTGCAGTTGAAGAGTTTGGACACTTCCTACAAGGAGCTTTGTGAAAGCTAGTATTTGCTTTCTACTTTGGCTAATTCTGCTTAATTGTGGCTTTAAAATGTTGCTATATTTGGGACTGGAGAGATGGCTCAGCAGTTAAGAGCTGACTTCAGGCCTCTGAAGACAGACACCTGTATTCATGCACACATACTCCCATCCAGACACACACCTTTATACACAAAATAAATTAAAATAAATTATAAAAATTTTATATTTTGGAAACTGAGCTTTGGATATATTGATCATGTGCTAAGAAGAAATGTGAATAGATAAGCCATTTGAGAAATACAAAACAGTTAAAGTAAGTGGCATGCATTTACTAGGCCCTTAAAAAGAAAATAGTGATTGCTTTCTTACTTGTCCAAAAATATAGGAACACCTATGAGGAAAAAGTTTTCTTTAACTTCAAAAGACAAAAGTTATAGTTCTTATAAGGGTCTTTTTTGTTTTAATTTGCTGGTATACATATAAACCCGTTGTTGAAAATACAAACTCTTAGAAACTCAATAGAACTGGAAGTGGGTCCTCTAGGTTTTCTTTCTTCATCAGATTCTAGAAGAGTTAGTGGTATAGCTGGCACAACTCCAGGATGAATAATTGCTAAGATGATGTCACAAGGTCTGTTGCTGATCTCCATTAGAGTGGCACAGGAGGGAAAATACAGAGACGTCACAGGCATTATTTTCCTCTGAAGGTCAAAGGCACTGGAGTGGAGAGAGCTGAAATTAGATGCTAGTCAGAGGCTGTGACAGAAGACGTTCTGGATCACAGGCCTTTATTGTACTTGGATTTTTTTTAAGGCTTACTTTATTTGGACCTTTCAACTGTGAAAAAAATTAGCCACACCGTACTCTGATTGAAATACTTGAACTTCTGTGAGCACATGCTTTTTTTTTTAACCTTAATAAGTTTTGTGTTTTTTGTTTTGTTTGTGATTTTTTTAGTGTTCCCTTTGTGAGACTTAATCTTATTGGTTTTACTGTGAGTTGTTCTGATCCTGAGATTGACACTCTCTCTGAGTGCTGTAATTCCCTTACATAGTCTGTTCTGTTAGTAAATATCTTGCTTCTGAGAAACCTACAAATGTGAAGTGTTAATAGAGAACTTTCATTTTTTAACTTCTTTCTAGAATCTTTGAAGGTTTCCCATCATGTACCCCTGTTCTATTCACCTCCTGGTTCCCCCATATTCTCCCCTCATCCCTGTGGCATCCCCTCCATGAAAGAAAACAAAACCAAAAGTAAGCAATCAAGAAAACAAAAGAAAGAACAACAACCAAAAAAAGTAACAGAAGAACAACAGCAAAAACAAACAAACAAACAAACAAAAAACCCACCGCATCCGAAACAGCAAAACGAGAGCCCGCATTTCAAAGAGGATGATATCAATTTGGCAAATTACTAATAACCCTGTCAATAACCCATTCCTAACTTTTGCTTCTCAATGGCTCAGGAAGTTTCTAGACTTAGACTTATTTTTTATTCATTTTTTAAGCACAGAATTGTGAATAAAAACACACAGGTACTACCTCAGTTTTTGAGTCTGTAATATTTATGGCCAAAATTCTTATCTTTTAGTAACAAGAAGAATCCTGAATCACTTGCTATCTTTAATCGTGAGCTATGCCAATATGAGCTTATGCTTTGCTGTTGTGCCTTCCTGGAGATTATAGACTGGTCTATGAAGCCATGGAACAAGTTAAATTTTAAATGGGGGATACAGTGACAAATTATGATATGTATTATCATAATATAAAAGACTCCACGGGAAGTACTCAGAAGCATGAGGTTAAATTGCCTGCCCTAGAGAGGAGAGCTGGTCACAGTGAGATATCATATTGATTAAAAAAAAGACACAAACTTTTCTCTTGAGACTTGTCCTAATAGCACAAAATGTCAGTCAAAGCCCTACTTTCCACATTTGGACTGAGTGGCCCAACAGTCCTCTTCCTCTCATGACCAATTGCAAACAGCTTTGACATGACTCTCAGTCTCCACACTCTGTCCAGCGTGGTTCTCTGTTGATTCTCATCTGTTGCAAGAAGAAGCTTTTCTAACGTGGCTTGAGTGATGGACTGATCTGAATCCCAACTTAGTTTCTAATTCTTTTGCATTTAGAATACCTACATATCAATATCAAAACCCAAGTCTACTCACATAATGAAAACTCCCCAAATATCTGAGAGTAACCCCTAGGACACTCAGCCAAGAGTCGGAGAAACAAGTTCTCTTTGTGTCTGGACCACTGAAAAAGAGATAAAATAAAGCTTGGACTTGGGTCTACCATCTCTATTCAGATCATTTAATCTTTACTTTCTTTGAAGTACTATTTTTGGGAAAACTAAGCTTGCTCATATGTCATATATCCTTTATCTTACAAGCTAGGAAGAGGCTACTTCCAAAGAGGACAGTATATTCTAGTTGGTCCAAGAAAGTCAACTTATAGAATGTCATAGTTGGTCCACAAAATTCTCAAGTAAACAGTTTTGGAATAGATACTATAAAGACAGGATTAAGAAAGTGCATATTGAAAAGGAGACTTGATAGTCTTGACAATCTAACTCCAAATTTAAATGCTAGGTCTGTGTTCTCTGAATTACTCAATTCATATCTATGTCTCAGTTGCTTTATTTTCAACATGGGGATAATCTGAAAATGAATTGATATACCATATATACTTCGTTTCATATATATTATGTTTCATATAAAACTTATCAATCAAAGTTCTGTTGAAAATGATTTTGTGCTTACACTATAGCTCTGTGTTAACATGTTTATCACTAATGTTGGCTCACATTTTCTGATTAGAAAATAAAAAATGTGCCCACTAATTCCACTTTTATAGTTAATTACTAGTAATTCTGCATATAATATAGCTAGATAAATCATGTATAAAGGATGCATTAGGTAAATCAGGAAGTTTGATTATGATATAATATTATTATATACGTCTATATGTTTGTGTTCACATGGATGTCACTATGTGTATATGGAGGTCAGAGGATAACTTGTAGGAGACAGTTTTCTAACCTCTGACTCTTGGGGCTCAAACTCAGGAGCTCTTGTTTGGAGGCAAGTATTTTTACTCGGTGAGCCATCTCCCAACCCTATAGTGTAGTAACATGCAACATAAAGTCATCATGCTAAGAGAATTTTTGCTTAATTTCTAATTTCCATCAAGTAAGACATAGCAAATGTCTAGCCCATCCGTCTTCTATGTTTAAGTGGAAATAATAATTATTTGGCGGTAAAAACAGTGCAGACAGAACATGAAAATTAATTATGTTTAACAGATTTGTTTACTCGTTTGCTTGCAAAACAAGTTCATTTGTTATCACAGCCAAGCTGCCAAGCAAAGCAAACTTTCTCAGTGCTGGTATTGTTTATTTATGCTTTAACTTGTGGAATTTAGTCACCCAAATTAAACTTTCTCATCACATCACAACGTATCATACTGTGTTATCAATATGCATAAAATTTTTGGCCATGATATAATTCTAATTTATCTATGAAGCAGCAAACAAGTGACTTAGGTCCCAGAAGCCATGCTGCTCTGTTGTTGCACATGCAGTTGTGAATGGGAGCCATGATAAAATGACAAGTCAGCTGACCCCCTAATATTTAGGACCATGATCATTACAAGTCTCAGAGTAAATTATTATAAAGAAAATAACCTGGTTATCCATAGAATTCAATTTGCTAATAGTAGTGTGTATCAAATTTGAAATTCTTTTTATTTTCAAGTAGAACATAGAACATAATAATAAGATAAAACAAAAAAAGAGATCACCTTGAATTGGACAAGGCAAACCAACGGAAGGAAATGAACTCAAGAAAAGATATATGTATCCAAAATCCACTTGTTCACATACCCAGGAGTCGTATAAATATCCTAAACTAGAAACTATAATATATACGCAGAGGACCTGGTGCAGAGCCATGCAGCCCCTGTGCCTGATACTTCAGTTGATTTAAATGGCTTGGTTCTCCTAGAGTCTTCCCCTCTGACTCTTACACTCTTTTCAGATCCTCTTCTTCAGGACCTTCCGAACTCTCAGGGAAGAGACTTGATGGAGTCAACCCATTTAGAGCTGAGTGTTCAAAGGTCTCTCTCTTTGTTTCTCTTTCTCTCTTCAATAATGTCTAGCTATAAGTCTTTGCATGTATTTCTATATGCTCCAGGAGAAAGTTTCTCTGGTGATGGCTGAATAATGCTCTGGTCTATGAGTATGTAGCTAATTTAATTATTATAGTTAAGATATCAGCAATATGACTTGAATATAGTTTGACCTTTTTAATAAGACTTGATTTATATGAACAAGTAGAGTTGTTTTTAGATATGATCCATTTATTCATATATATCATCCTACACCGGAGAAATTAGGGAAAGTTTGTTCTCTTCCAAAAAATAAAAGTAAAGGCTGTTGTTTTAACTTACCAAGCCAATTTTACTGTGGGTGTGTGTGGGTGTATGTATAAATGGAGATTAGGAAACAACTTATATGAATAATTTCTTGTCTTTCACCATGTAGGTTCTGGAAAATGAACTCATATCTTTGGTCTCAGTGTACAGTTCTGCAGATATAGCAGCAGACAGACACACTTATTTCACGAGCTTCTTACTGACTCATCTAGAAATTTTGGTACTAGGTAGTTGCAGCTATAAAGCATTGGCCTTTTTTGAAAATGGATAGGATTGGCTATTTTGATATGCCCTTTGATCACTATCCTCAATCAGACTTATACAACTCAGAGGTACATTACTATAAATGCACTATAAAGTAAGACAAACATTTCAAACAAAAAAAAAAACAGTGCGAGACAGAGTCATTCATTTTAGATACAGAAAGGCATCAGAGTTAGATGCCCCTTTTCAATATAGAGATTAAAATATGAATGAGAGGAAAGTAAAACAACATCATCCTCTTTGAAAGAAAGGGAAAGAACCAAATATGTGTTATTGAACTTTGAAAAATATGTCACTAATATATTTGACTATATACTCGCTGAAGAAAGACACTTTGACTTCTTCCTGTCCAATATGTATCCCTTTGACCTCCTTTAATTGTCTTTTTGTTATAGCTAGAACTTCAAGCACTATATTGAATAGAAATGGTCTGAGATGGTGGGCTGCATTGTCTTATTCTTGATTTTAGTAGATTTGTCTGAGCTTTTCTCCATTTACTTTGATGTTGACTATAGGCTTATTGCAAATGCCTTTACTTTATTGATTGATGTTCCTTATATCACTACTCTCTCTAAGATTGTATCATGAAGGGGTGTTGGATTTCTTGTCAATGTCTTTTTCAACATCTAATGAGATGATCGTGTGCTATTTTTTTTCTTCAGTATGCTTATATGGTGAATTACATTGATTGCTTTTTGTTTGTTGAACCATCCCAGCATCTCTGGGATGATGCCTACTTGGTCATGATGGATGATCTTTTTTTTGTTCTTGGATTTAGTTTGTGAGTATCTTATTGAGTGTTTTTGTATCTATGATCAGAAGGAAAGTCAGTCTGTAATTCTCTCTCTTTGTTGAATCTTTGAGTAGTATGATTATCAGGGTGACTGACCTCATCAAAATAAGTTTAGCAATGTTTCTTACATTTCTATTTTGCTAAATAATTTGAGGAGCGTTATCAGTGATAATGTTATCAACGATAACTCTTCTTTGAAAATCTGGTAAAATTCTATGTTAAAACTGTTTGCTTCTGAGAATTTTTTGGCTGGGAGAATTATAAGGACTGCTTCTATTTCCTTAATGGTTATATGTCTATTTATATTGTTTATATGATCTTGATTTAACTTTGGTAAGTGGTATCTGTCAAGAAATTTATCCACTTCTTTTAGATTTTCCAATTTTGCAGAGTACAATCATTTAAAAATGATTTAATGATCCTTTGGATTTCATAGATGTCTGGTTTTAATGTCCCATTTTTCTTTTCTGAATTTGTTAATTTGAATATTCTCTCCTTGCCTTTTAGTTAGTTTGGAAAAGGGTTTATCTACTTGTTGATTATCTCAATGAACCAACTCTTTGTTCTATTGATTCTATGCATTGTTCTCTTTATTTCTTTTTTATTGATTTTAACCCTCAATTTAATTGTTTTTTCTTATCTACTCCTCTTAGAAGAACTACTATAAATGTATGAGGGTCTGTGTGTGACTTAAGATTTAGTCATGTTTACTAAAGTGAATGGTTTTGTGTTTGGGGCATAAGTGTTAAGAACTAAAAGATCATCTTGTTGGATTGTTCCTTTGATGAATATGAAATGCCCTTCCTCATCTCTCTCGGTTAATTTTGTTTTGAAGTCTGTTTTGTTAGATATTAGAATGGCTACACCAGCTTGTTTCTTGGGTCCATTTGCTTGAAGTATCTGTTTCTATTCCTTTGCATTGGATTAATATCTATCTTTGGTGTTGAGATATGTTTCTTATAAGGAGCAGAAAGATGGATTCTCTTTCTGTACCCATTCTGCTGTTCTTTGTCTTTTTTATTGAGTAACTGAATCCATTGATATTGAGAGATATCAATGACCAATAATTTTTAGTTACTGTTTTGTTGTGGTTTGTGGTTTGTGGTGTGTGTGTGTGTGTGTGTGTGTGTGTGTGTGTTTCCTTTTTTTTTTGGTTTTCCTGGTGTGAGATTATGTATTCCCTGTGTTTTCATTGGTTTAGCTAGCTTCCTTGGGATGGAGTTTTCCTTTCATAAGACTGAATTTGTGGATAAATATGGTTTAAATATTAACTTTTGATAGAATATATTGTTTTCTCTGTCAATGGTAGTTGAAAATTTTGCTTTATATAATAGTCTGGCCTATCATCTGTGATGTCTTAGAGTCTAGAGGACATGCCACCAGGTCCTTCTGGCTTTTATAGTCTCCATGAGAAGTCAGGTGTAATTCTAATAGGTCTGCCTTTATATATTACTTGTTTCTTTCATTTGGAATTTTTGTATATATTTTTATTACTTTATAAATATTACCAATCAAAATTCCCACTTCCTTCCCTCCTCTCACTTCCCTCCTGCTCCCCCACACACCTTCCACCCACCCCCCTCCAGTCCTAAGAGGGCAAGGCACCCTGCCCTGTGGGAAGTCCAAGGCCCTGCCCACTACATCCAGGCTTAGGAAGGTATGTATCCAAATAAAATAGGATCCCAAAAAGCTAGTACATGCAGTAGAGACTAATCCCAGTGCCATTATCTTTGGCCCCTCAGTCTGCCCCAATTGTCCACCACATTCAGAGGGTCCAGTTTGATCCCATGCTCATTCATTCCCAGTCCAGGTGGATTTAGTGAGCTCTCATTAGCTCAGGCACACTGTTTCAGTGGGTGAACCAACCCCTCGTGGTCCTGATTTCCTTGCTCATATTCTCCCTCCTTTTGCTCTTCAACTGGACCTTGGGAGCTCAGTCTAGTACTCTAAAGTGGGTCTTTGTCTCTGTCTCCATCTGTCACTGGACACAGGTTCTATGGTGATTTTTTAAGATAGTCATCAGTCTGACTACAGGACAAGGCCAGTTCAGGCACCCTCTCCTCCACTGTCCAGGGTTCTAGCTGGGGTTATCCCCGTGGACTCCTGGGAACCCGTCCAGAGCCAAACCTTTTGCTCATTCCAAAATGGCTCCCTCAATTAAGATATGTTATGTATGTTTAGTGTTTTTATTATTTTGTGAAGGTGAGACTTTCATTTCTGGTCCATTCTATCTGGTGTTCTGTAAGCTTTTTATACCATATAGGCATGTCCTTAAGGTTAGGATTTTTTTTCTATGTTTTGGTAAAGGTATTTTCTGGGTCTTTATGCTGGAATTCTTCTCCTACATCTATTCCTATTATTCCTAGGTTTAGATTTTTTCATAGTGTTCTAGATTTAACATTTTAGATTTTTTTTAGATTTAATGTTTTATTTCAATTTCTTCTATAGCATTCTCAGTGTCTGAGATTCTCTCTTTCATCTCTTGTGCTATGTTGATGATCTTTAGCCTGTAATTCCTGTTCACTTACCTAGATTTTGGTTCTCCAGGAATCTCTCAATTTTCATTTTCTTTATTGCTTCCATACCTATTTTCAGGTGTTGAACAGTTTTATTCATTTTCTTCACTTGTTTTTTTTTTCTTGACATTCTTTAAAAGATTTGCTCATTTCCTTCATTTGCTTGCTTGTATTTTTCTGGATTTCTTTAAGGGATTTAGCTATTTCCTCTTTAAGGAACTTTACCATCTGCATAAAATTGATATTAAAATCATTTTTCTATTTCTTCGGCTGTGCTGGAACATTCAGTGCTTGCTACTCTAGGATAGCTGGACTCTGGTGGTGCTCTACTGCCCTGACTGGTGTTGACTGTGTTCTTATGCTGGCCTCTAGGCAGCTAGATTTGGGGTAATTATAGGTTTAAGTGCCTATTTCTGAGTTTATATTTGTTGAAAGACTCTTTTCTCCCTTTCCTTGTTTTCTTTATGGTCTTTTGGCCTGAGTGGCCTGTGGTTCTAGTGACTGATGAGTCCACAGATTCAGTAGAGTATCTGCACTGGGCTTTGAGAGCCTGCCTGATCTCTGGGGTTTTGGGTTCTGGCATGTCCTCGAGAGTCCTCGGGTTCCAGAAGCTGGTGTAGCCTCTGTGGTCTTATGTACCAGCTCGACCTCTAGAGTTCCATGTAACAGAGTGGCCTCCAGTGGTGCAGTGGGCTTCTGCGAGTGTTGTGGGCTGAAATATGGAGATGAGGGGTAGAGGTGCTATGGGGAAGCTGGTCAGGAAGTGCTAGATGTCTGGGTGGTACCTGGGTTTCTCAATACTGGTGAGGCCTTCAAAAGATCATTGAGCTTATACTGGAATTGTGGGTCAGGATATGGAGTGCTGCAGTAAAAAGGCCACTTGTTCATTTCCCAGCTGCCCAGACTCCCCAAATAATCACACAGAAACTATATTATTTAAATCACTGCTTGGCCAATTACTTAAGCGTATTGCTAGCTAGGCTCTTACATCTAGAATTAACCCATTTGATTATTTTATATTTTACCATGAGGATCGTGGTCTCCTGGCAAGGTTCCAGCATGTCTGTCTCTGGCAGCAGGTCCATGACTTCTCTCTGTCTCCGCCTTCTTTCTTCCAGCATTTAATTTAGTTTTCCCCGCCTAGCTCTACTCTACCCTATCACAGGCCTAAGACAGTTTCTTTATTAAACAATGGTATTCAGAGCATACATAGGGGAATTTCACATCAGTGTGCTTCTGGGGGTGGACTGGGTGGGCTCTAAGGAGTGTTGGAGATCTATGGGTGGGATCTTTCCTAAGGTTTCAGGTACCAGCATGGCCTCCAGTAGAACAGTGGGCATCTATTGAAATTGTGGGCTGGGATATGGAGACCAACTATCTGTACTCTTAAAAATTTTTTGTACTTAATGTTGATACTGGAGGGATGGCTCAGAGGATGGGAGTATTTGTTGCTCTTGCAAAGTACAAGAGTTCAATTCTAAACAACCACATGGCGGATTTTAAACATCCATGTCTCCAGTTCCATGGTTCAGATCCCCTCTTATGAACTTTGCTTGTGCTATATGCGTATGTAAACACTCAAACATATAAAATAAAATAAATCATTTTAAAAAGAAGAATAAGCGAATTGCAATTACCTAGATTTGGTCAATTGTTAATAAATATTACTATTGCTACTCAGTCATCTTTGTATGAATCCAGTAGTATTAAAGTTTTATTTTATGAAAATTGCCCTGTGTTTTATATAGCTATCACAGTTTTTTTAGCTGATGTGAATGAAGACAGTAAAGGCACCACTAATAAAAAGAAATTCTATCTGAGTGCACTTCTTCACATAGGTGCTCCATATCATCTTCTGGGTCCTCGCAGAAAAAGTAGAATAAAGTCTCAAATAATGCACTTTAAGTTGTATCTTTTAGAATCAGAGAGGTAAAACAAACTGTCTGATGCCTCTGTGAGTATCAAGTACCTTGTGCTTGCTTTATGATAATTATTACTGACTGTGATTTTTCAGGGATGTTTTGAATGATGTTTTCATTTCTGATTGATAATCAAGAAGATAAAAATCAAACTAACAAAAACAACCAAACAAACAAAAAGCCCATGTTACCAGGAATCACAATAGTAATAGAAAATAATCAACTGAGACAAAGTTCTCAAAAGCTCAATATTAAACAAAGGACTTTGTGCTTATGCATACTAAAATTAAGTGAAAATCAATTTTAAGGTATCTTTAACACGATAAATAGAATTTGCAACTTTTTTCTTTTATATGTAGAGAGTCAATAGTACAAACACTGCTTATTTAGAATTTCATATTTCGTTCTTTCAGCTTTGCTGCAACTAAATTTACCATCAGTTTAAGAGTTTATTTTTGAGGTAATCCCAATCTTTTTATGGAATGTGTGTATGTGTAAAATCTTGCAAACTACTAACACATTGTTTGATTTCTAAAACTTTACATAGTAAGTTTTAAAAATTAAAATGTGTGCCTACTTTTATCTTTTCAATATTTTCAGCTGTTCTAAATAAAATAGAATATTCTGATGTACGCCTATTTCCATATGAATTTTTATGTTGGACTTGGAGGTTTACATAAAATCTGGCACAATTCAACTAATTTGGGGGCTAACATACCAACTTTGGGGTAATATTACCATTTAATAAATGAGGACTTCAACTTCCAGGTCATAAACAGTCTCTCTTTTAAAGGAATTCTTCCCAGAAAAAAATTGTATTTCTCACCTCTCATAGTCTTGAATCTCTTTTGCTTTAGCTAAATCTCTTTAGCAAACCTTACCTGCTGGGGTTTCAGTCCCTAATGTTAACTGATACTGGCCATGTTGTCTTGATTTTTTTTTATAACTTTCTGTCATAGAATCTCATTCGTCATTTAAAAGTAATACTAGCGTGTTTAAATGTGATGTCTTTTACTGTTGTCTTCACGGTTTATATCAATGTCTTCCCAATCATTGATTTCTAGCAAATAAAGAGCCTGAAATGAATGTTTTTCATTTCATTGTTATTGACTGCAGTGTATTTCTTTGCTTATACCTTTTGTTATTTAAGGATTATATAATAAAAGTGCAATTGCATAAAATGTATACTTAGTTGTAGGCAGGATCTTCAGGGATTTTTTGGTTTTGATTTCTCTCTGCCATTATTATTAGTACTATCACTTGCTTATGTGAGCAAATACCAATATAGAAAAAAATTGCCATTATTTTCCAAAAATAACTGCATGTAACAAAGGTTAGATTTGAAGTGGAAAAAAATTTCTCAAATTTACTAGAGAAAGCATAGTATCTTGAAATCATCTTGACAAGTTTTTTTTTAGCCATATGGGTTAATATAAAAAATAAATTGTTCAAGACAATATACATGCACGCAACATTGAACAAACTCAGCAGGTTGTATTTTTGTTTGTTGATGTGTATCTTTAACAATGGTGGCTGAAGAGTAGGCCATGAATTTGGGAGGAGGCAAACATGGGAGAGCTGGGAAGGAGTAGAAGAGTGAGGAAGACGACAGAATTGTATTTTAACTAAATTTTTAAAAGGGAAAATTAAGAAAAGCAAAACTGATCTTTGCACAACAGGAAGATACTTTATGGTTTTCCCCATTTTTCCTTCTATAAATCATAATATTTCATTAATTATTTATTAAACACAAGTGAGGATCCCTTTGAAAGAAGAAATGGCTATCAATGTTAGATTTATTTGTGTATTTATGTTTTTGAAGGGCCACGAAGACTCACGTAAACAACCTTGAGCACATTCAATTCTGTAGGATATTTTCATTTTATTTTAAAATTAATCCCTACTGAACACAGAGAAGACGGAAAGCACCAAACATGAAACGATGCGATGGTGCCATCACTAACACAGTCAGCAAGGTTGTCTCTTTATGATTCCTCGCAGACTTTCCTGTTTCAGCTCATCTAGGAAGAGCATGTTGTGTGTCACTGAGTATTGTATTTAGCCGCACACCTATCCTCACTGTCATAGTACACCCCGTGACTTAGTGGGGTAATCTGGACAGAGTTTTACATCTGATTCACAGCCTATCAGGAACTAAAGACATTTTGCATTTTTAAAATCATTGAAACCATAAAACAGTTGTACTAATGAGTATTTTCTGGCCTTTGAAACTTATGTGAGAGCCAAATTTAGCATCTGTAGAGCTTTATTAGAAAACAACAGAGTTGAGTAGTAGTGATAAAAATACGACCGAGGAATACAAGCTAATGATTTTCTGAACATTTAGAGAAAAAGGTGCAAACCCTTGACGTTGGTTCACAGAAATTTACATAACCACTATGAACTGAGAAAACACACAATGACTAAAATGTGAATCACCAGACACTTCACACACACACACACACACACACACACACACACATACACACACACAGCATTTGGCTGCTGCTGTATTATGTTGCTCTGGCTGAGTAGCTTATGCTGTTCTGTTGCTGTTGCTATATTTACTGGAGATCATGGCACATGTGTTCCTGTGAGTTAGTACTAATTGCACCCTGGGTCTTCCTTTTCTGTGTTTGGTAGTTAGCACCTACTTACCCTGAAAGTCCAGCTTGACTATTTCCTCTCAAAGACACACTCACCAGATCAGAATGCGAGGTGCTCCTCACAACCTAATAGTAGGCCAAGCTCTCATTTATTCTGCAAGTGAGTCTGGTATCAGAAAGGAGAGTGACGCAAACTTAGTGAGCATGCATCCAATGCAAGAGTTTATTGAAAACCCCTTCCCTGAGTGCATAGTGACACACCCTCAGTCACAGAGGTATCAGGTAGAAGAGTAAACCAGAAGAGAAAGTCTGGAAAGTCAGCTCCAGCCACCAGCGTGGATCCTTTCAAAGTATTTTACAGTTACAGTTACACTGGCATATGGAGTCCCGAGCATTTGATGCCAGGTGCCAAATATCTCACGGCTTTTAATCTCTTGTGATAAGCTTAGTCCCTACATATGGTTTCTCTAAGACTTGCTTGTCAAATACGGAATGAACAAATGACGATTGAATACTGACATTGTAATTCAACTTCTCGGAATCCCTTGATGACAAAACTATCAAAGGAAATATATGACAGGACTGTTAAGTCTCTTGTTATTAGAGACAGTTATGTCTTGGCACTGTTTAATCTGTTGTTGAGCCATCTGATAGCAATTAGAAAGGCTTTAACTTAAAGATGCTTTGAATATTTTCTTGAGATGTTGGCACCCAGAGCAAGCATTGGAAATAGCCCTGGCGCTAATACATTAATAAAGACTAAGTCCAAAACAAAGACATTGCTTAATATGTCAGAAGATCTTCCCACCAAGAATTCATATCAATCCGATAATTTAACTTAAATTATCTTATAAAATACTTTCAACCCTCTGTGCTTCTGCCAGGAAAGTTAAACGCAATGTCTTCTATAGAGTTATAGAATAAGATCATAATGCAGAGGAGCAGATGAGTAATTTCAGTAGGAATGAGTGTTGTTTTTCTGTTGTAGTTGTTATTTTTCTAAGTTGTGGGTCATCTTATGGCCTATGCTGCTTTATTTTTCATCTCAGGTGTACAGTCAGTGAAATGACGGACCTCAGTGTTAACACAGAAATGATGCTTTCACATGTCATCTTCAATTCATTGAGTAAGTGCACATCTATTTGGGGAAACCACCTAAATTTTTTTCTAAGATCAAGAAAGGCAGTTTAAGAATATGATTTTTTTCCTTTTTTATTGATTTTTTTAAAAAACAATCTTTTCTCATTTTATACACCAATCCCAGCTCCCTCTTCCTCCCCTCCCCCTACTCCTCCCACATTCTTCCACCCATACCCCACCCACTTCTCACAAAGAGGGTAAGGCTTCCCATTGAATTTCCACAAGGTCTGGCACATCACTCTGAAGAAGGACCGATGCCCCCACCCCCATATCTAGGCTGAGCAAGGTATCCATCCAAAGAGAATAGGCTCAAAAAGCCAGTTCAAACACTAGGGTTAAATCCTGGATCCACTGCCAGTGACCTCACAGACTGCCCCAGCCACACAACTGTCATTCAGAGAGCCTAGTTTGAGCCTATGCATGTCATAGTATGACCCAATGGTCAGTCTGGAGTCAGTGAGCTCCTACTAACTCAGATCAGCTGTTTCTGTGGGTGTCCCAATCATGGTCTTGACCTCCCTCTTTTTCCAGACTCTGGGAGTTTGGCCCAGTGCTAGCTGTGGAACTCTGCATTTGTTTCCATAGGTTCCTGGATGAAGTTTCTATGATGACAATTAATGTAGTCATCAATTGATTTCAGAGGGAATGCTAGATCAAGTACCTTCTCCACTATTGTTTAGGGTATTCACTGGAGTCATCCTTGTGGATTCCTGGGAATTTTCCTAGTGGTAGGTTTCTCGCTAGCCCCACAGTGGCTTCCTCAACCAAGTTATCTTTTCCCCTGCTCTCCCTCTCTGTCCTTTCTCCATCTTAGCCATCCCATTTCCTCATGTTCTCCTCCCCAATTTCCTCTCCCCACTACCAATTTTCTCAGGAGATCTTGTATAAATTCTTTTCCCATGGGAATCCATGCATGTCTCTCTTAGGGTTCTCCTTGTTACCTAGCTTGGGACATGAACTATAGACTAGTTATCCTTTGCTTTATATCTAATATCCATTTATGAGTGAGTACATACCCAGTTCATCTTTCTGGATCTGGGTTACCTTACTCAGGATGGTTTTTTTGTTGCATCCATTTGCATGCAAATTTCAAAATATCATTTTTTTTGCAGGTGAATATTACTTCACTGTATAAATGTGCCACATTTTCTTTATCCATTCTTTGGGTGAGAGGCATCAAGGTTGTTTCCAGGTTCTGGCTATTATGAACAATTCTGCTATGAACACAGTTGAACAAAAGTTCTTGTGGTATAAGTATACATCCTTTGGGTATATACTCAAGAGTGATATTGCTGGGTCTTGAGATAAATTGAGTCACAATTCTCTGAGAAATTGTCAAACCGATTTCCAAAGTGGTCAGACAAGTTTGCACTCCCTCCAGCAATGGAGAACTGTTCCCCTTACTCCACATCCTCTCCAGCATAATCTATCATTAGTGTTTTTGATCTTAGTCATTCTGAATGGTATAAGATAGTATCTCAGAGTTGTTTTGATTTCCACTTCCCTGAAGGCTAAGGATGTTGAACAATTCTTTATGTGTCATTAGTCATTTGAGATTCTTTTGTTGAAAATTCTCTGTTTAGATCTCTACCCCAATTTTTAGTTGGATTATTTGGTATTTTGATGCCTAGTTTCTTGAGTTCTTCATATATTTTGGAGAGCAGTCCTCTGTCTGATGTGGGGTTGGTGAAGATATTTTTCCATTAATTTGTCTGCCCTTTGGTCTTATGATTGTATTCTTTGCCTTACAGAATCTTCTCAGTTCCAGAAGGTCCCATTAATTTATTGTTGCTTTCATTGTCTGTGCTACTGGTTTATATTTAGAATGTGATCTCTTGTGCCCATGTCTTCAAGGTTATTTTCTACTTTCTCTTCTATGAGGTTCAGTATGACTGGATTTATGTTGAGGTCTTTGATCCATTTGGCCTTGAATTTTGTGCATGGCGATAGATATGGATCTATGTGCATTCTTCAACAGGTTGATATCCAGTTATGACAGCACCATTTTGTTGAAGATGCTTTCTTTTTTCCATTTTATAATTTTAACTTCTTTGTCAAAAACCACGTATTCATAGGTGTGGATTAATAACAGGGTCTTCAATTCAATTCCATTGGCCCACCTGTCTGTTTTTATGCCAATACCAAACTGTTTTTATTACTTTCTCTGTAATAGAGCTTGATGTTAGGAATGGTGATGCTTCTAGAAGTTCCATTATTGTACAGGACTGTTTTGGCTATTCTGGGATTTTTGTTTCTCCATAAGAAGTTGAGTATTGTTTTTTTGAGGTTTGTGAAGAATGTGTTGGGATTTTGATGAGAATTGCATTGAATCTGTAGAATGATTTTTGGTGAGATTGTCATTTTTATTAACCTATCCAAGAGCACAGGAGATCTTTCCATTTTCTGATATCTTCATCAATTTATTCCTTCAAAGAATTAAAATTATTTTATACAGGTCTTTTACTTCTTTGGTTAGTGTTACCACAAGATATTTTGTGTTATTTGTGGCTATTGTAAAGGGTGATGTTTCTCTTATTTCTTTTTCAGCCATTTTCTCATTTGTATATATGAAGGTTACTGTTTTACCCAGTTGTATATAGGAAGATCACTCTTTTAGTTGATATTGTGTCCTACAACTTTACTGAAGGTGTTTATCAGTTGTAAGAGTTTTCTGGCAGAATTTCTGGGGTCACTTCTATATTCTATCATTTCATCTACAACTAGCAAAATTTTAACTTTTTTCCTTTCAAATTTTCATCCCCTTGTTTTTCTATTGCTCTAACTAGAACTTCAAGTACTATATTGAATAGATATGGAGAGACTGGACAGCCTTGACTTGTTCTTGCTTTTAGTGGAATTACTTTGGCTTCTCTCCATTTAATTTAATGTTGACTTGAATATATTGCTTTTATTATGTTTAGATATGTTCTTTTTATCCCTGCTCTCTCCAAGAACTATGTCATGAATGGGTGTGGGATTTTGTCAAAGACTTTTCAGCATCTGGTGAGATAATCATATTTTTCTATCAGTTTATTTATATGGTGGATTACATTGACAGATATTCATATGTTGAACCATCTCTGCATCTTTGGAATGAAATCATAGTGGATGGGTTTTTTTGATGTGGTCTTAGATTCAGCTTGCCAATATTTTATTGAGTATTTTTGCATCAGTATTCATGATTGGTCTCTAATTTTTTCCTTTGTTAAGTGTTTGTTTGGTTTGGTTAAGAGTAACCTCATAAAAGGAGTTTGGCACTGTTCCTGCTGTTTCTATTGTGTGTGGAAAAATTTAAGGAGTAAAGGTATTAGCTCTTCTTTGATGTTCTGGTAGAATTCTGTGCTAAAACTGGTTATTGGTTTTTTTGTTAATTTTTTTAGAGGGGGCAGACTTTTGATGACTGCTTTTATTTCCTAAGAGGTTATAGGTCTATTTAAGCTGTTCATCTGGTCTGGATTTAATTTTGGTATGCAGTATCTATCCACAAGATTGTTTATTTCTCTTAGATTTCCAATATTGTGGGATACAGGTTTTGATGTATGATCTAATGATTCTGTGGGTTTCCTCGATTTCTATTGTTATGCCCCCTTTTAATTTCTGGTATTGTTAATGTTGATATTCTCTTTCTGTCTTTTGGTTAGTTTTGGTAAAGTTTGTTTATCTTATTTATTTTCTCAATAAAACAGCTCTTTGTTTTATTCATTCTTTGTCATTTTTTTGTTCTATTTTATTTATTTTAGCCCTCAATTTGATTTCTTGTAGTCACTCTTCCTGGGTGAGTTTGTTTCAGTTTGTTCTAGAGCTTTCAGATGTACTATTAAGTCATTAGTGTGAGATTTCTCCACTTTATATATACACTATTTATATATTTATTTATATATTGATATATATAATTATATATATTATTTATATTATATATATTGTATTTATTTATATATATTTATACATACACTACTTTATATATATAAAGCTATGAACTTTCCTCTTATTATAGGTTTAGGTATGTTGTGCATTCATTTTTGTTAAACTCTAGAAAGTCTTTCATTTGTTTCTTTAATTCTTCCTTGACTTAGGGGTAATCATTTGAGCATTTTTCAATTTTCCTGAGTTTGTAGACTTTCTGCAATTAGTGTTGTTGAATTCTAACTTTAAGCTATAATGATCCAATAAGATACAGAAGTTATCCATTTTTTGTATCTGTTGAGACTTGCTTTGTTACTGAGTATGTGGTCAATTTTAGAGAAAGTTCCATGTCTGGATGAATTGTTCTATAGTTGTCTTTTAAGTCCATTTAAGTCACGACATCTGTTAGTTCTCTTATATCTATTTCTGTTAGGTTTTTTTTTCCTCGTGGTTTATTTTTTTTTTATATTTAAAAAATTTCCATCTCCTTCCCTCCTCCTCCCCCTTCCCTCCCCTCCTTCTCCCCCTTCCCTCCCCTCCCCTCCACCCAAACCTCCCCTCCCTCCCTCTCAAGGCCAAGGAGCCATCAGGGTTCCCCACTCTATGCTAAGATCAGGGTCCTCCCAACTCCCCCCTGGACCAGGATGGTGATCGACCAAGCTGAGAAGGCTCCCACAGAGCCCGTCCATGCAGAAGACTCAGAGCCCAGAGCCATTGTCCTTTGCTTCTCAGTCAGCCCCCGCTGTTGGCCACATTCAGAGAGACGGGTTTGGTCGCATGATCCATCAGTCCCATTCCAACTGGAGTTGGTGATCTCCCATTAGTTCTGTCCCACCGTCTCCATGAGTGAACGCACCCCTCTCGTCTGGCAGATTTGCTCATTGGTGAGAATGAGGTACTAAAGTCTCCTTCTATTAGTGTGTGGGTTTTGTTGTGAGATTTAAGCTTTAGTATTGTTTATTTTATATATGTGGGTGTATAGACAGATACTGATTGTTCACTCCCTTTTGCTCAGACCTGAAATAATCACACAGAAACTATATTAATTAAAACACTGCCTCGCCTATTAGTTCAGGCTTTTTAATAACTAACTTTTCCACCTTAAATTAACCCATTTCTATTATTTTATATTTTACCACGAGGCTTGTGGTTTACTAGTAAGGTTCTGGGGTATCTGTCCTGTCAGCCTACTTTCTCTCTATATCTGTGTTCAGATTCCCTATATGGTTTGGCCCTGCTGTAGGCTCAAAGCAGATTCCTTATTAACCAACGGTAGTAAAACATATTTTCAGCATACAGAGGAAAATCCCACATCATGAATGCTCTTGTATTTAAGGCATAGATATTCAGAATTGAGACCTCTTCTTGCTGGATTTTACCTGTAGTGTGTATGAAGTGTCCTTCTCCATCTCTTTTGATTGAGTTCAGTTTAAAGTCTATTTTGATAGATATTATAATAGCTATACTCATTTGTTTCTTAGGTTCATTTGATTGGAAACTCTTTTCCCATCCCTTTACTCTGAATTAATATTTGTCTCTGAGATTGAGGTGTGTTTCTCAAATGAAGCAGAAGGATGGATCCTGTTTTCATATCCATTCTGTTAGTTTGTGTCTTTATATAGGTGACTTGAGTCCATTGATAATAAGAGATATTAATGACCAGTGATTGTTAATTCCTGTTATTTTTCAGTGGTAATGTTTGTGTTTTTCCATTCTTTGGAGTCTGTTGGTGTGAGATTACCTGTTGCCTATGTTTTCATGAGTGCAATTAGCTTCTTTGGGTTGAAGTTTTCCTTCTAATACTTTTTGTCAGGCTGTATTTGTGGATAGGTATTGTTTAAATATGGTTTTGTAGTGGAATATCTTGTTTTCTCTGTCTGTAATGATTTAAAGCTTTGTTAGGTATTGTAGTTGGGGTTTGCAATCATGGTCTCTTAGTATCTGCATCACATCTCTCCAGGATCTTCTGGCTTTCAGATTTTCCATTGAGAAGTCAGGTGCAATTCTGATAGGTCTTTGTATGTTATATCCTTTGCAGCTTTTAATATTCTTTTTTTCTAAATTTAGTATTTTGATTATTATATGGTGAAGGGACTTTTTTAAATCCAGTATTGGTGTTTTGTAACATTCTTATATCTTCATATGCACATCCTTCTTTAGGTTAGATAAGTTTTCTTCTACAATTTTGTAGAATATATTTTCTGTGAACTTGAGCGCCTCACCTTCTTCTATCCCTATTATCCTTAGGTTTGATCTTTTCATGGTGTTCCAGATTTCCTGGGTGTTTTGAATTAAGAATTTGATAGATTTAACATTTTCTTTTCTGATGAATTAATTTCCTCTATTGTATCTTCAACTCCTGAGATTCTCTCTTTTATCTCTTGTATTCTGTTGGTTATGCTTGCATCTGTAGTTCCTGTTCACTTACCCAGCTTTTCCATTGCCAGAATTCCATTGGTTTGTATGTTCTTTACTGCCTCTATTTCAGTTTTCAAGTCTTGAACTGTTTGAACTGTTTGCTTTACCTGTTAATTATTTTTTCTTGACTTTCCTTAGAAGACTTATTGAGTTTTCTTTTTCATTTTTCTTTGTCTTTTCCTCCATTTCTTTAAAGAAATTTTCTTTCCCTCTTAAAGGGTCTGTATCATCCTCATGAAGTTAATTTAAGGTTGTTTTCTTCTGGTTCTTCTAAGATACAATGTTCAGGTCTTCCTGTTGCAGGACCACTAGTTTCTGATATTGCCATATTACTCTTTAGGTTGTTGAATGTATTCTTACATTGGCATCTATATTTCTCTTCCTCCAATTGATGCATGCAGTGTCTTTGCCTCTTCAACCAATCTTTGCTATTGTTGCGTGTTTCTCAGGGATCATCTTTAGGACTGATCATTGCAGTTGCTCTCCATGTCTCAGGGAGCTTCAAGGAGCTGTTAAGGTCTTAGATTATGGGTCAGTTTGAAGGAAGAGTTAGACGTGTAAATTGCAGGGTCCAATGCAGGGGCATTGGAGCATCCAGCCTGCAGGAAGCTTGCCTGCTGGCTGGCTAGGACAGCTAAGGTAAGTGGAAGAGGGCCTGGGGTTTTGCCCTGGGGCCTAGGGCCTAGGGACCAGGTTGTTCAGGTGAGGGGTGATTATTCACCTCTTGGTCTGCTCTGTGCAGTCCCCAAGAATTATGAATCCTTTACCAGAAAAAGGCCACTACATCTACTTGTTCTTTACTCAAATAACAGAACCAAGAAATGGCAAAAAATAAACAAACAGAAAACAAAATAAAACAAAAACATTTCTTTTAACTCTAAGACTCATTAATTGGTGGTACACTATCATTTTTCCTTTCCTAACAGTGTGTTATCCTCTTAACTCTTTTCTTAACATACTAAATGTTAGAAGGCCTGCCCTGGTGTTGATCAAATGTCTGTGCTTAGCTTGCTGAAGACAGTTTCAAGCTCACCATTAAATCTTATTTCTATTTTTAAGTCCATCTACCTATAATTAAACAACGGTTTAGTACATAGGTTTTTCAAGATTATTATGACATGTAAAAATATGTCTACCTAACTAAATGTCACTTTCTCTGATTCAAAGTACAGAGGGCCTGCCTGTGCTGTTAATATAGATTAGCTTTCCTGCAAACATAATATTCAAGTATTACACTGTTAGTGTTTTCTATCTCTGGTTCCTTTACAACCATTCAGGACTCCCTGAGTCCTCATATATGTTCATTCTGCAGCCTACTGCCTGACTAGTGTGTGACTTAAATGCTTTATGGACTATGTAGCAAGAGACATGATGAACAAAAGCGGAAGCATTGCACTGTCAATGGACTCCATCTAACCTCTCAGAGTGCAGATGACACTATGCCATATACTAACTTTTAGGTATTTTGTTAAGCCAAACCTTTCTGCTGATGCAAATAATTCCAGTCAAACCAAATTAAACCAAATTAAAGATGCCCATGTTTAGTGCAATCATCCTGGAAAGCCCTGGGAAAACATGGAGAGGGAAAGAGAGAGAAGGGGAGACCGTATGTTCATTCTCTGGGGGGCAGTTTAAATAGCCTGTGGGAGTGGTCCTGACCTTCCCTGGGGAGGAGTTACCATTTGGCAAGTTCTATACTGAGACAACTCGCAGGGGAGGGAGCTTATTCCAGGAGCTGGGATGAAGCTCCCAGGAAAACAATCTGGACTGTTTTTTTTATAAAGGGGTGTTAGAGAGCTAAGGTGATGCTTTTGACCAACCACTAACCTATTTTGTTGTTTTTTTTCTGTTTTTGTTTTCTTGCAAATCAATAGAAAAATCTGCAGCAATATTTTCGCTAATAAGCATTCCAGGTATACAACTCAAAGGTCTCCAAAGTGAAGCAGATACATTGAAAGTCAACAAAAAAAAAAATACACAGTTCCAACCCATTAAGTCATGTATGGTTTTTATGTTGTAAGAACTCAACGTTTTCTCTAGTATCATTATTTTTCTATCCTATAAAGCCCATCTGTAGCCAGAGTATCTTCATTCTCCCCAGAGATAGGCTCTACAATTACCTTTGTTTTTCCAAAGCTTCATTGTGATTTATTTGTTCTAAAGACAACAGTCCATAATAGTTAATATTTTCTTTTCAGATTCATTAATAAAAACCTACAGGTTTGCAAATATGCCATCTTTAGCTTTTCACGTGGTTGACAAATACTCAAGAAAATTAACTTAAAGAAGAAAACATGATTTTAGATTTCAGAGTTCCCAGCCCTTGACTGTAAAATTAGTCTTAGGAAGGGTCAGTTCCTCTGAACCAACAGCCAGGAAGACACGGAGGCCAGAATCATGTGGCAGAGCAAAGCTGCTTCTCTGTTGGAGTAAGAAGAGACAAGCCTTTGATGTGCAGGGATTCTTTAAGATCCAAGCCAAAACAGTGATTCATTTTTGGCTGATTATCTGAGTTTACTTTCTTGTTGCTTTTATTAAAACTATTCTGGCAACTACAAATTAAGGAGGAAGGATTGTATTCTGGTTCACAGTTCAAAATTGTAGCCCACCATGGCAGGGAAATGCTGGTGGTTGGAGCTGTTCACATTGTATGCACATCCAGGAAGGAGCTAAAAATAAATGCCTATGCTCAGCTCACTTTCTCCTTTTCATACAGGATTCTAGCCCAGAAAATGGTGCCACCACAGTGTCTTTCCATTTCAATTAAACTAATCTAATCCCCACTCCCACCCTCACACACTGCCAGAGGAAGCTAGACAATGTCAAGGTGACAGCTGAGGTTAACCATCACACCCAGTAATCAGCGAAGGCTTTGGAAGAACACATGATAACAACCTGTATTCAAGGTGTGTGGGAAGCCAATGATGTCAATACATAGTGAGTTTGAAGTGACTTTCTAAAGGTTAATTGGGCAGTGTCGATCACAATTTACTGCTAAGTGCTCAAATATGCCCAGTACACACATTCTAGGAATGTTTAGTGATGTGGGATTTCCCTGTGTATGCTGTGAGTACTAAGAAACTGTCTTAGGCCTGTGATAGGATAGAGTAAAGCTCGGAGGAGAAAATTAAACTGAACGATTGAAGAAAGGAGTCCAATCCTGGAGCTGCCGCTGGAGACAGTCATGCTGGAACCTTGCTGGTCGGCCACGAGCCTTGCAGTAAAATATAAACTAATGGAAATAGGTTAGATTAAGTTGTAAAAGCTAGCCAATAAGAAGTTAGAGCTAATAGGACAAGAAGGGATTTAATTAGTATAGTTTCTGTGTGGTTATTTTGGGAGTCTGGGCAGCGAGAAAACAAACAAGCGGCTTCCTACTGCAGTTTAATAAATCAACTTATCTGTCAGAGTGTCATGGAGATTCACTAAATTAATTTTTTACTTTATTTTTGTTTTTACTTTAATTGATTTATTTATTGCAGTCCTAAGAATTGAATTAGGGACTCACACAATGCTAGGCAAGTGTTCTACCACTGGACCATATACCCTGCCTATACTGAATATTTTAAAGGGGCCAAAACATCAGACAAAAAAGTGTCTATGGAAATAAACTAAATATGGTAGATTGTTTCAGTAATTATTATCAATTAATTGAGAGAATTTTGAAGAAGTATTTTAATAAAATATCCATTGAGAAGACTAATACTAGAGGATTAAACATAGTTATGGAGCACCAGATAGGCGAATCTGGAAAACCCCTGGGCAAAGGACACTCAAATGGCCATGTACATTGTTTTATTTCACGTTTAAAAGATTTCTTTCTTGAGAAACATTTATGGTTTATTCTCTATTCCATCTTTAAAGTCTATTGTAGTTAGTTGTTTAAAGTCTATATTTTGAATATAAATACACAATTTGAAATATTTGTGAGAGATCACAAAGCACAAACTTAATGCAAAATGTTATTATATTAGAATTTTGATATAACAGACTGAGGAGTTAAGAAAGCAGAAAATGGGTGAAAAAGTCAAACCCTAGAAAGTACATACAGTGTATATTATGACAACATTCATGTATTAATAGAAAAGTCATTACTTTTCAGATATTCTGTCTTTTTTTCATCACAAGTTTTATTTTCTTTGCTCTGTGGTAACAGAGAAAGGCACATATAATTTAGGAATATTATTAGAATCACTATTGAGTCTGGAAATTTGAAATCTCTCTATTAAAACAAAGTCTATTAGATGACTGTTTGTTATTAGTCACCTTCTGATTTTATGGAGAATTTGATGAAAACATTTCAGTTCTGAAACAGCTCTGGGCCATGCCAATAAGAGCCACCTTCGAATGGTCTCCGAGGGAAAGACTGTCTTTTTACCATTGGTGGTGGTCTAACAACAGCAACAAAATTACCTACTAGCCCTTAGTTTGCCCTGGATTTAATAAAAGTAGTGAGGTCTGAGAACAGAATGTGTTTTATGAACACGTTGTGAACAAGCTCCTCCGCCCGGACCTGCTCCTGATAGTCCACCTCCTTCCTTCTTTATCCAGCAGACCCTTCACATCTTTTTATTTTTATATGGGGAGAAATGTGCTTGTCACTATTCTCCTCTTTTCTTATTTTTAATATTACTGGCATACAAATTATAAAAAATTTGACATTCTATGTGATGAGTTGGCACATGTATTTATTTAATGTGTAATTAATTAAATTAAATCAGTACAAATATGCTAATATATAATGCTTGCAGCATTAACATACATCTCTTCAAACACATCATTTTTTATGAAAACATTCAAAGTACTTTCCTAGTTTTTGTTTTCTTTTTTCTTTTCCTTTCTTTTCCTTTTTTCTTTTTCCTTTTCTTTGAGACAATGTTTATCTATGTAACCCTGGCTGTCTTAGAATTCACTCTGTAGACCAGACTGGCCTCAAACTCAGAGATCTGCCTTTATCAGTCTCCTAAGTACTGGGATTAGAGGTGTGTGCTACCATGCCTGGTTCTTTAGAATTTATTTTTTTTTTACACAGCAGGCTATTGTTATAAGCATTCACACTACTGTGCCAAGCCACAGGACCTACCTAGATCTCCTTTGAACAGTATGTTTAGCACCCATCAATAAACCTGCCACTCATCCGTCCCTTTTCCTGCTGACCCCAGCCTCTGTTTCTAGCATTCTTCTCTACAGCCCTCTCAGATCAATGAGTTTCATGGTCAAGTACACACACACACACACACACACACACACACACACACACATGCTACATCACATCACATTTCTTTTCTTATCTATTCATTACTTGATGAATACTTGGGTTGTTCCCACTTCTTCACTATAGGAAATCAGGAGCAGAGATGTCTTTTTGCCGTAATGGTCTCATTTCCGTTAAGTGTATTCCCATTAATGCAATGGCCAGATCACAGTGCAGTTATACTTTCATTTCCTGAGGAACCACACACTGCTTTTTGCAATGGCCAGTCCATTTTACATTCCAGCAAAAGTGTCAACCAGCCATTGTGTTGAGGAGCAGGGGAGCTATTCCAAGTCTCTTGAATGAATTAGTTGCTTTATTTTAACCAGGTCTACAAAACATTACTACAAAAGTGTTTGGAAAGAAACTCATTTTGAATGGTTGCAGAAAAACATTTAAACAAAAGCATAAGTGAATAGAAAAGAAGCAAATATAGCAAAAGCACCATGATAGCATCTCTAGACTGAGATAGTTCCATTAAGTGGTCTGTGCTTATAGTTCTTTTTCCAATGCTGTGAGTTATAAAGCCCAACTTAGTCACAGCTTAAATAAGGAGAAATAATCTCAGTTTTTGGGAAATACAAAGCATGGTGTCAGTGTTGTGTAGTGTGTTGATTTTATTGACCTATAAACTTTTTCTTTAAAAAGTCTATCTTCCCAAAATACCTCTGTATTGTTGGGTCTTATTACTGAGGACCCGTGAGTAGTGAGAACAAACCTGGATGGAGGGGGGAGGACCTTGGACTTCCCACAGGGCAGGGAATCCTAACTGCCCTTTGGACTGGAAAGGGAGGGGGAGAGGAAATGGGAGGAGGGGGAGGGAAAAGGGATGAGGGGAGGAGGTGAAAATTTGTAATAATAGTAATAAAATTTAAAAAAAAGAGAAAAAACTGATATAATCTAATTGTTAGGCCACAGATAAATTAATCCAATTAAAATTTCTATGTCTCAGGAACCAACTATTCTTTATTGACAAAATATTCAAAATGAAACATGGTTGTGTAAAGTCAAAGTTAACACAGGCAAAGCATTGATATCCTGACAAATTACATGAAAATTATTTTTATTTATGTAGCACGTTGGTTAATAGTCTGACAGGTATTTTAGAATTAACTTTGATGCCTCACATGTTTCATAGAAAAATTATTAAGCATAAACAATAAAGGTGAAAATCTACATGTAAAAAAAAAGAATGATACCATAGAGAAGTGATTCTCAACCTGTGAACCACTTTCTCTTTGCTGCTCTCTTATCAGATATTCTGCATATTCGATATTTACATTATGATTCATAATAGTAGAAAAATTATACTTATGATGTAGCAATAAAATAATTTTATGGTTGGGAGTTACCACAACATCAGGAATTCTATTAAAGGGTCACAACATTAGGAAGTTGAGAAACACAGCTAGAAATATGCAAGGTATGAATAACTGTATGATTCTTTTTGCATTTCTCTCAAATCTTAAATTAATCCTCACTTTCTGGCTCCTCTCACATGTGGTTTGGGTTACTCACATTAGTTAATCAGTCTCCATCTCTCTTTTATGACTGTGGCCTTTGCACACTTAATAACTTTGAATTACTGAAAAGTTTTTGGCTGCTATATGTTTTTATGTTCAAAACAATCTGTGTTAAATAACACATGAATTTATCACAGTATTGTTAGTCATGATCTCAACGTTTTGGTCAAAGAAAATCTTTATCTTCTGGCTTCCCAATGCAAATAAACCAAAGGGCATTTAAAATATCTTACGTGGGGGAGAAAGCATTATGCTGTCAGCAACAATGTAGAATATTTATTATAAATTCAACAAAATGGAACTACACTAGATAAATAGATGCCATTTATCATAATCTCCTGTTTCTGGAACATTCATAATTTAAATAATTATATATTTTGACTTCATGCCAATTAAGTTTGCTCATCTGGGGACTGAATTTTAATGAGATATTTGAATGAGGTTTCACTGATAGGATCTTTTGCCAGGAACGTGGTAAAATAAGAAAAGGTTTAATTGCATACATTTTCATTAGTTCAATATTTGAAAAAGGAGATAAGAACTGGGGTGGGGAAGTGGAAGCAAATAGAATCCCTGAATAAGAGATGGATTAGAGGCAGAATAGTTTAAGTATATTTGAAGATAATTTGCTCACAAACATTGAAGTCAATGTGATTTGTCTCTAAAGCATAACATGGAGCGTTAGCCGGTCCCCACTTCCACCCTCTGGTGCCACGATCAGTCATGCTTAGGCTTATCCTTGTATGAAAACTCTGGAGCCGGTTTTATTTAAAGAGTTAGAAGAATAAAGAGAGTCTTTCTCTCCTCTATTAGGCTCATGTTTGGGAGGCAGCTACTAGGCCTTAAGTTAATGGAATCCTCTTCCTACAGGGGTCTGTGCTTTATTTATTGTCTCACAGGGAGACAGATAGGAAAGAAGATGCAAGTCTATGCACCCTGCAGGAAAGCCTACAGCCTGCAAACAGACAACGTTGGAGTTTGTGTTGGTATGGTTATAAGTAAAAATGCCCACTAAAAAATAAAATAAAATCTTTGCTTAATTTTACCAGCTAGTGATGAGGAAATCTAGACAGATGGCCTGCATCTAGGATGGTTTAGTTTTGTGGCCAAATGGTGTCAATTGGCTGTTGGGAGGGACAAGCTTTAGGATGGGGATTGCTAATCCCCTGCGAATTAGAGTGATAATCTTGCTTGGGAAAGCAAAGTAGTTCGGGCACTTTTCTTCTGTCTTTAACAAAACCACAATAGGCTCTGTATGAACACCAGGAGCAGCAAACATCTTTGCATTTACATTTTAATGAAGACCAGGCTTTAGATATACTAGTTCTGTGAAATAAACAGAACGATATGGTTGCTTGTTTATATGAATCTAACTTTTATATCAAAATATTAAATGTCATCATTTTAAGAGCAGCTATAATATCTGAGTACACTAGTCTCTCAGTAATGCCTTTCAGTGAATGATAAGCACAAAAGTATACCTGAGCAGCATTTATTAGACTCTTGGGAAATAGAATGAATGGCAGGGTCTCTCTGTTATTTCATATTAGTTATGTCAAACACTGGTAGATATGTAACTTGGAAGAACTGGGTTGCATGGGAAAGGATATAGGAGTGGTTTTTTTTCAGTACATAAGGTTCCAAGGTGTTTTAGGGTTTCTATTGCTGTGAAGACACACCATGATCATGGCAACTCTTATAAAGGAAAGCATTTCATTGTGGTGGCTCCCTTACAGTTCAGAGCTTTAGTCCATTATTGTCATGGTGTGCATGCAGACACAGATGGTGTCAGAGCTGAGAATCCTTATATCTTGAGCCAAGAGTAATAGAAAGTGATCTGACTCACTAAGCATGGTTTGACCATAGGTGAGACTTCAAAGCCCACCTCCACAGTTGAAAGATATTCGGTGGCATGGCCCTGGCAGGTCCCCTGGCGGGTGGGACACCATGGCTGATGAGAGAGTGATAGGTGCGCCATTTTGGAGAGAGCTCGGGTATAGAGTTTACTTAGTGTTTATTGGGAATGGTGTTAGAGTATAAGTTTACTGAGGGGAGGGGAGAGAGAGAAGAGGAGGACAGAGAAAGAGGAAAGAGAGAGAGGTGAGAAAGAAGAAAAACTGGGGGAGAGTGGCGGGAGGGAAGAAAGGAGGGAGGCAGTAGTTACCTCTTCAGAAGAAGAGGGGAGAGGAGCAAAGAAGGCAGGAGATCAGCTTGCCTAACTAGGCTAGGCAGGAAGGGCAGGGTTGGTGAGGGTTGGGGTGGGGAGATGGGGGTGGGTGGAGATTTTCTCTTAAAGGGACAGGATACCCAGGTGACAGGGAAGGTCAGCAAACTGATAACAACAGTGACATGCTTCCTCCAAAGCTGCACCTCCCTCCGGGGGCCATTTTCTTTCAATCCACCACAGTTGTTTATAAGAAAGAGCCATTGACTTCCCCACTATGTCAGCACCCAGGACCACAAGGATTTAGTCTACTAGTGAGGAATGAGCAATCATTTCACCCTGGCTGCAATAATCACTTCCCCAGCTGGAGGCAGTTTGGTCAATCATTCGTCTAAAGTACTATTCCAAAATCCTTGCACAGAGTCAGTGTCCACTATGCTCTTAAAAGATAGAATCATCCAGAACAACAGTCAGAAAACAAAACAACAACAACAAAATTACTCCCCAGGAATGCATTTTTCTTTCTTTTCCTTTTCTTTAACTGAAAATTGATGCTTCTGTCATGTACATTCCATCTACATTTTCTCCTCCTTCCACTCCACTCTGAGATTCCTCCAAACTCCCCACGCACCCAGATCCACTCCACCTTTATTTCCCTTCAGTAAAGAGAAGGCCTACAAGAGACATCAACCAAACACAATGAAACAATCTACAATAAAACAAGGCAAACACCCTTATATCAAGATGGAGGTCCTGGTGCTGGCTAAAAGTTGCCCTCCCCCCCCCCCCAGTGTGGGGAGGAAGTTCTAGGCTGCACAACTAGATACAGGAGGTTGGAGCTAGACATCAGTTACCTTGAGAGTCAGGGCAGAACTAAATGCTTAGGAGCACACAGCACCCATGGGACTTCATTAAGCTCTAGAACAACTTGTTACAGTTAAAGAAAAAGATTGGAAGTGACAAGCTAGAGTTGAAAAATAACCAGGAAATAAGAGCGCTGCCTACCTATATTGACACAGACTGGATCCTCTGAATTCATGAGAGGTGAAATCAGATAAGAATTTGGAAAACCTTGGGAGGTCAAGAAGGGCTGAACCTTCAAGGTACAGGCTCTACCTAGAATTTAGACATTTGGCACCAAGAAGAGAAAGAGGTGCCACAGGAAAAAAATATATTTTCACATTTCTAATCCCTGCAGAGCATCGTGTTGGCTGTTAATGGATGGGGGTGAGGGCAAAGAGGGAAACAAGAGAAGAGTGAGAATGATCACCAAGAGATGCTTCTCATTTTACCTTAACTTTAAAGAATATTTTTAACCTCAAAGTATTGTTATGGATCCTCCAATTAGAATTAAAAGGAGAAAGGAATCCTTCCCACCTCATTGAAACATTGGTCTAACTTCACAGCTCACAGTTGCTCCTTTCTCTGATTTGTACAATTCTCAAAGCCCTGGATGGCATGGTGGCTATTGTTCTCAGTGCTTCAGGCCATGTGAAGTCACATCATTGTGGGGCTTACAGTCTCCTGCTTAGGAGACTATGTTGCATGGACACAGGGTGGGCCGGAGGTTGAATGACTCTCCGAACCCTGAATAACGGCGCTCAGTCAACCTCAGTGAGAACTGCATAAACACCATGCTTTCTCTCCATCTCTCCAGTGAGATAGTGCACACTGCACAGTCTGCCTCTATATTCCAAGGCTCCAAGTGTCCCACCTACTTGTTCTGGGCCTTGAAGTCACTGCTAAATGTACTGACTTCACACCTTTCGAGGACAGCCATAGAAATAAACTGTTCACACCACCCTGCGTACCTTGGGGATATTTCTGCAGAAACTAAACCCGAGAAACATTACCCTGTTGTGTACTTGTATGTAATACCAAGATGATTGCATTAAGGTTTGGTATTGACTGACCAAATCTGGCTGCATCTTGTGCAGTGTTCTTAAGTTGCCAAGTCACAGTGTTTCGAACCAAGGGAAGTGGTGGCCTTGGTTGACTGTCAGAGCCAGGGCAGCTGCAGAGGACTTCCAGGCTAGCGTTTCCAAGGCTGTGCACTTTTTTTGAAAAAAAAAAAAAAAAAAAAAGCTAGTCCTTTCATCACCGTGGGGACCCTGGGCTTCCTAAGGCTCTGTTCACAGCAAGTAAGTGTTCAGCTTCTATGAGCCTCGGCTTCCTTGATTGCACAACTGGAGGTTCGGGAAGATGGTCATGGAGTCCTTGTGCCTGGCTGGCAGCAAGCAGCAAGTGACCCTTGTGGCTGGGCTGTTAGTGACATGTAGAAGTTGAGGTGTATGCTATCAAAGCAGCACGAAGATGGAGACCACATCAAGGTCCAGAGAACTGACTGGCCAATGGTCAGTGCCCTGAACCCAGAGCATAGGCTATCTACCCAGGAGAGGCCAGAGGGACTTTTCATTGCCAGCAACTGATCCACACTCTAGGGGATGTGTGCCTGCCTGGAGGGTCTGGGAGGACACATCAATGAGGGCAGCAAACAGCAGCTGCAGCTTCTGAGACTGGTGCTCTTGGCCTTGCAGCCACAGGGATACGGGGAACAGCCTTTGTGAGGCTGGGGAGATGGCCCGCTCAGAAAAGTGCTCGACAAACAAGACGAACTGAATTTGATCCTCTGAAGTCACATTAAAAATCCAGGTGTGAGCCAGGTGGTGATGGAACATGTCTTTAATCTCAGCACTTGGGAGGCAGAGGCAGGTGGATCTCTGTGAGTTCAAGGCCAGCCTGATCTACAAAGAGAGATTCAAGACATCCAGGGCTACAAAGAGAAACTCTGCCACAAAAAGCAAAGCCAACTGTTGTGTGAGCCCACTTGTTTGTTTCCCCACCGCCTGGCAGCCCAAACTCCCGAAATAACTACACGGAAACTGTGTCAGTTAAATCACTGCTTGGCCCATTAGTTCTAGCTTCTTATTAGCTAAATCTTACATCTTAATTGCTATTAATCTGTGCATCACCCCAAGGTCGTGGCCTACCAGCAAAGTTTCAGCATGTCTGGCAGCAGCTCCATGGCTTCTCTCTGACTCTGCCTCCTTTCTCCCAGCATTTAGTATAGTTTTCCCCACCTAGCTCTGTTCTACCCTATCATAGGCCGGGACAGTGTCTTTATTTCTCAGTGGTGTTCACAGCCTACAGAGGGGAACCCACGTCAACCAACAACCAAACCATAAACCACAGAAAAGCCAGGGACGGTGCGTGTGCTGGTAAAACCTGGAGGATCTCTAGGCTCCCTGCTTGGCTACCCCGGCTGAATGGAGTTTCAGGGCAATAAGAGATTCTTTTTCAAATAACAAGGTACACGGTAGCAGAAGCATGACATCTGAGGTTCACCTCTAGTCTCGATGTGTATCCACACACACACACCAGTACATGAGAACATACTCACACCCTAACAAACACAAGCAACTTTTCAGGATACACCGAGATTCTTGTCTATTAAGCCAGTGGCCCCTGCCTCATCCCCTTGTCATACGGGTCATATCCTCCTTATGTGTCATATATGTCATGAATGTCATAGTCGTCATGCATGTCACATTTGCCATGCATGCCATACTCGCCAAACATGTCATATCTGCCAAGAGTGTCGTTTTTGCCACGCGTGACATATCTGCCATGCGAGTCATACAAGCCATGTGTGTCACACCTACCACACGTGCCATATTCATCATGCACGCCGCATCTGTCAGGTGTGTCATATCTGCCATGCATGCCACTGTCAACATCTGTGTCAAATCTGTCATGCGGGTCATATTTGTTGCAGGTGTCACTTTTGTCGTGTTTGCCATGTGTGTCAAATCCAGCATGCATGTCGCGTACTGCGCTGTCGTGCGTGTCACATTTCGCCTCATGTGTCATATTTTTCATGAGTGTCACACTTGTCGTGCATGTCATATCTGTCATGCATGCCATATTTGCATGTGTGTCACATTTGTCACGCTTATCATATCTGCTGCGAGTATCATATCTCCCATGTGCGTTGCATCTGTCATGCATGTTGGATCTGTCATGCGTGCCATGTCCGTCACACATGCCGCATTTGTCGTGTGTGTCATCTCGTCTCGTGTGTCATATCCGCCATGTGTGTCACTCTCGCCACATGCTGTGCCCACCACGCGTATCGCATCTGTCATGTGTGTCATAACTGTCATGTGTGCTGCATTTGTCACGCATGATGTGTTTGTCACATGTGGCATGTCTGTCATATGTATCATATCTGTCTGGACCAGTTCAGACCAGTCTGAACCCGTCAAAACTGGTCTAAATAGTTCTGAACCAGTCTGAACTGGTCTAAGCCGGTCGAAACCAGTCTAAATAGGTCTGAACCAGTCTGATCTGCTCTGAACTGGTTTCAACCAGTCGAGACCAGTCTAGAAGGGTCTGGTCAGGTCTGAACCTGTCGAGGCTGGTCTAAAGCTGTCTGAACCAGTCGAGACCAGTCTAAAAAATATTAAATGTCATCATTTTAAGAGCAGCTATAATACCTGAATACATCAGTCTCTCAGTAAATGTCTTTCAGTGAATGATAAGCACAAAAGTATACCTGAGCAGCACTTATTAGACTCTTGGGAAATAGAGTGAATGGTAGGGTCTCTCTGTTATTTCAAATCAGTTATTTCAAACACTGGTAGATATGTAACTTGGAAGAACTGGGTTGCATGGGAAAGGATATAGGAGTGGTTTTTTTCAGTACATAAAGTTTCAAGGTGTTTTAGGGTTTCTATTGCTGTGAAGACACACCATCATCATGGCAACTCTTATAAAGGAAAACATTTCATTGTGGTGGCTCCCTTACAGTTCAGAGCTTTAGTCCATTATTGTCATGAATATGACAATGACAATAATATGGTGTGAAGCAAGGCAGCATGCAGACACAGATGGTGTCAGAGCTGAGAATCCTTATATCTTGAGCCAAGAGTAACAGAAAGTGATCTGACTCACTAAGCATGGTTGACACTTATTTACACATGCTTAATACAGAGCCTGTTTCTGACCTGAAACAAGTAAATGTCCAATATTTAGATGTGAAACTCTAAATATAAATTCCATATTAAAGGCTTTATTTCCTGTGAACTTTGAAATTAAGTCTTTCATTTCTCAATGCCAACTCTTTTTCCTAGGAATTAATGCAGTTTTCTTCCCACTATTCTCTAATAAACTCTCTTCAGCTCTTCTTGTCTGGTTCTGTCATCCCGAGTTCTCTGCATTCACAGTTTGGCTTTATAGATCTAATTACAAACCGTGGATATTAGGACACATGAGATGCAGTGTTTGTTGGAGACTGAATAGGTTTCCAGTTTTCTAGTTAATCTCTCAAAGGCATTTGACTTCTTGAACAAAACCAATTTATCATTTTCTTCTCCTCTTTTGAGGCAAGGGTTTTGTAACACATCCCAAACAGTGGCTGACTCTGGATCTTCTTTCTTCAGCCTCCAAAGATATGGAATTATAGGCATGTATCATGACACCCAACTTCATAATTTTAAAATGACAATTTAAGTAATCTCCCAAAGATAATAATTTTTAATTAACACAGTTTTATCTGGAAACAAGCAATACAGTTTTTTGTTTGTTTGTTTGTTTAAGTTTTAGAGAAGTTAATACTGGAATCTTAATATTGATTAGAAGAGGAATTTCAAGATTATTATCTTAATAACCTTAAAATTGTTATTATACTTATTTACCTATTAAGGTGTGTATAAATGTGTGTGTGAGAGTGCACATGCATGCCAAGGTGCATTCTAGATCAGAGGACAACTTCTAGAAGTCGTTACTCTCCTTCTACCATGTGAGCCCAGTGTTTAAACTCAGGTTGGCAGGCTTGCGGGCAGGCGCCTTGACCCACTAAGCCTTCTTGCTGGACTTCATCTTAATTTCAAAAAATGAGGTGTCTTCTTTTTCTTTCAGACAGCTAGATACTGTTTTAAATATACAGAATCTAAAAATAAACTCATAAAATAAGCGCAACGGCTGGCAGTGTCATGTTTCACAAGTGTACGCAATAGTGAATAGGGCCCTCCAGTCAGGAGGCTCTGGTAGATGTAACAGTCCTGTCACGAAGTGAAGGGGAACAGTGATGTTTGCTGAAGAAAGACATCTGGTAGTTTGTGTGTTTGTTTGTTTGTTTTGTTAACTATGTAACACAGGTATGGAAAAGGAGTTTTTAATTCTTCAATAGCCTACTTTGTGTGCTGGTCCACTGAAAAATCTATTCTATTTGCTAATAATGATACATTGCTCCTAAAGATTTATTTGTAAATGTTCAGCCTGTTCAGAACATTCCTGCATAAGTGTTCTCATTTCTCCATTGGCCTTTGTGCAGTCTCATTGGAAATTCCACTTTCTAGCTAGGAAGCCAGAAATTCATTTAATGAATCTTCATAGTAATTTTAGAATTAAACATCTAGGATCTGTCCTCACATTCCATATATGGTGTTTCTGTCCTAGCCAAACAAATCTGACCCATCCCTGCTTCATTTCTGCAATAGGTAGAATGGTGACTCTGGGAACTTTCTGTGGAGTCTTGACCAAGTCACTTAAAGATGAGTCTCTATGAACAGCCACCAACATCCTCTCTTTCAAACTTGGAAATCATGTCCAAATTGAACATTGTGTTCAGCTATGTTTCAAATGAGGATTTTACCATTAACGTCTCCAGCCTGCACTTAAGTGGGAGGCCAGACTTCTGCATCATGATCAGTGCAGTTCCTCCCTTTCAGACACATTCAGACACAGCAGAAGATGATGCATTTCCAAGTTTCCAACCAATCATCGTCCTTTTGTGTTGTTAATGGGACCCTTGCCACGGGAGAAGGGGGAGGGAGAGAGGAAGCATATGTTCTGTGCAGTGATAGAGCTCTGTCAAGTGGTTCCAAAAACAGAGTGTGATTGCCTCCATATGTGAGCCGCATTATATTCGGATGAACTCACAACTCAGAGGACACAGACGGCCCTATTCGAAGAGATGTTATTCAAGGAAAGAGAGCATCTGTGTTTTCAACACGGGCACCATCAATGAGCAATGAACTCTCTGTTTAGACAATAAGACCTCTAGGAAAAAATATAAACATCAGAAACTGCACCTCTCCTGTCTAATCTTTTTTTTAAGTATTTGAGAGGTTTCTTTTGTGACTTTTATATAAGGAGAAAAACATCTCAATGCTGTGAAATAAAACTGCCTCACAGGCAAAGTAACTCACATTCTGAAGTTATACTATGTGATTTCTAATAACAGACAGTCATAAGATTGGCTTGTAGACACTCATGCTCAGAGTCAATGATTTGCAAAAATGTTATAAACCACTACGCTATGTGTCCTCCCTCCACCCCATAATTGTGAGGCATTGAATAATAAATCTCTGCCAATATTGTCTATACACTCCTGGACTGGACTGAGATTCTGTGCATTACCACAGAGTCATGCCAAACCTGTGTCATTGTAATGGCCATGACTTGTCTGTCACAGCATGTGTAAAGAGCCCACCCTGTAGATTGCTAATCTTCCACCATGACTGACCATTCAGCTTATACCTCGACTTTTTTCAAAGAGGTCAGCCTATTAGAAGGGTTCACATTTGCCTCCTCCTCTATAAGGTAAACTCTTGGTACACTGAGACTTTCTTTAACCACAATGGTTAAAATATGAAGGGTTTGTTTTGTGAGAATAGAAGCATAAGGAACAGCACAGCCCCACCATCCAGAGAAGAGATACCCACTCCTTTGGTAACACCATTTGAGCCATTTCCTGTCCACAGTGCAGCATCACACTCTGCATTTATGGTTTTCTTTTCCTTACATTGCTCTAAGTATTTATTTCTGTTTTTAACTATGTATGTGATGCATGCTGTTTTGTGTACATACCTGTAAGTGCAGCACCCATGGGCCCAAGAGAGGGTGACAGATTCCCTGGAGCTAGAGTAACAGGCAGTTTTGAACCACTTAAACTGGATGCTTAGAGTCTAACTATGATCCTCTTTAAGAACAACATATCTTCTTAAACATTGAGCCATCTCTCCAACCTTCGTTACATTTTTTTCTTCATTCATTCATATATTATACTTTCCCACTTGCATTTCCACCTCATCAATTTCCATCTCTGTTTTAAATCTTAAAATGAAGTATAAAAAAACCAGGCAACTCTTTCCCATGTTTGTATCAGTAATATATTAAACAGTATTTTTTTATCTTCAATAAAATATCCTCCCTGTTACATATTCTTGATGATTACACAATCTCCTCATTGTCTTCATTCTCTTGTTCTACTTACCTTTCCATGAAGAAGGTCTTAATAGGTGAGGTCCTTTCATTGGGCAATATTATAGAATCTTCTGGGACTCAAACATCTGACTGTGTTTAACTTCCTAAAATTCTCATGTCAGAGTTTATGTGGGAAGAACCATGATGTGGACAGCCCACAGCAACTTTAAATCATCACCTTTGTTATATTTTAGTGTCAACTATTGGAAATCAACTGACAATATTGAATGGTGATGTGGACAGTAAGATTATTGGTAGTAAAGGTAGACAATAAGCTCCAAGAACAAGCTTCTTGCAAGGCACTGGGCATCAGTCAGTCTTAAAGTACACAGCTGGTCACATGGCAAAGGCTAATCTGACTCATGTATATTTATCATCAAAATGTCAACTGCAGTGCCATTCATGATTATAAGAAATAGAAAATGCCTAAATCCTAGCCATAAGGTGTTCACTCAAATATGATCTTTTGGACACTGAAATTCCATTTGTCTATTAAAAGGATATAAGAGAATTATACATATTGAGATGGAAATAGATTTTCTTATAGATGAAAAATATTTTAAAGGGTAAAATTGCTGTTTTGTAATAATGAGTACTCATAGATTGTAGGGGAAAAATATAAAAAGACCACAATATTAGTTGTGCTTATAGATGACAGAGCTATAACTGTGCTTATCTTAGCATGGTATATATATATATATATATATATATATATATATATATATATATGCATGTGTGTATACTTAATTTCAACAAAATTAATTTTATTGAATCTCCAATGTAAAGTAAAGGAGACGTGAGATTAAGAAAACATTGGACTAGTGAAATATCACAGCAGGTAAATATTTTTGTTGGACAATCTGGCTAATCTGAAGTTTATTCTTAGACAGTACATAAAGGTGTAAAGACAGTATCAACTCTGTCAAGGAATTACGACCTTCACACACCACATACTATTATATGCAGGCATGTCCTTCCACATGCTCACCATTATCATCATAAACACACGCATGTGCATGTACATGCATGCACATGCACACACACATACACAGATAATAACTATTCTTTCTAAAAGTTTAAAATATAGAAATGAATAGCTTAGTAGGTATTAGTTCTGATAGACAATGTTGATGGGGGAATATATTTTTCAAAAGATTCAAGTGCCAAATTTCCACAATAAAGACCATTGTTAGTCTATATCCTGGAAAGTTAGAGCAAATGTGTGGTCACATTGTTTTCACATGAGTACTGAGGGGTAAGGACCTGACACTTCAGCAACTAATACAACATTTGAATATATCTACCAATAGTCTCTGAAGGGGACAAAAGTCTGTGAATACAAACTTTCGAATTCCCTATTTGACTAGACAGTAAGTTCTCTTACCAGTAGCAGAGATGGGTAGAACCATGTGGTCCCCCAAAAGATCATACGACATAAAAACAATAGTAGAAATTAATAACCAAACCTCTATGAAGATCTGCCAAACAACTCAACTCTCTGGATGAACTTGTGGTTTGGGAGTCACTGTGCCTGGGCTTAAAGTAATGCTAGCCCATGGCTGAGGGAAAGGAGCCCAGGAAACTGAAGACAAGCTTCTGGGTGATGCTTTATAAGAATCTGAACCATCAAGTGTAGGAAGAAAGAAGATGCGAGAACCGAAATTATTCTGAAATCACAATTTTCTTCATGCCAAAGGTAGGTGGTAAGATAGAAGTGGGTGCTGAGAACCAGAGTGAAGCCATGATAGGCGGTGAGACCCAGAGTGAATGGTTATTAAGGTTATGGTCTAATTAGGGCTTTGACCTCTCAAGCAGTCAGGGTTTAAACTAATCAAGACACAGATGGATGCTACAAACTAACAACACATGAGCCACTGTGCAGCTGCTGTGCATGAAGAGAAATATGTCACTGCTGGGTTTGCTATTCCTAAAGATGTTCCCAGTGGAGATGTAACTGGAAAGTAGATTTGAATAAATTATTTCGTACATAGGATGATGGCTCGTTTGAAAAGGTCAGACTTAGTTTATTGTTTGTGGTAGTGTGCATGTAGTGGGTGGCCCCCACAATCTCATAGGGAGTGGCACTAGTACGTGGTGTGGCTTTGTTGGAGGGGGTATGGCCTTGGTAGAGGAAGCATTCACTGTGGCGGCAGGCTTTGAGGTTTCTTATGCGAAAGATACCACCCAATGTCTCAGTCAACTTCCTCTTGCTTGCAAGATGTAGGACTCTCAGCTACTTGTCCAGCACAATGACTTCTTATGTACTTCCATGCTTCCTGCCATGATGATAATAGACTGAACCTTTGAAAATATAATCAAGTCATCACAATTAAATGTTTTCCTTATAAGAGTTGCTGGCCGGGCGGTGGTGGCGCACGCCTTTAATCCCAGCACTCAGGAGGCAGAGGCAGGCGGATCTCTGTGAGTTCGAGACCAGCCTGGTCTACAAGAGCTAGCTCCAGGACAGGCTCTAAAGCTGCAGAGAAACCCTGTCTCAAAAAAACCAAAAAAAAAAAAAAAAAAAAAAAAAAAAAAAAAGTTGCTGTGGTCTATTGTAAGCTACATTTTGGGGTGACATATTTCAGCGTTCAGCCTTGATGAAATTTTCACATTCCAGGGAAGGAGCAAGAAGATTAAAATTTTTAAGCAAAAGGAACAAAGATATGAAAGAAATAAAAGGCAGGAACACAAAACAACATTGGGTAGGGAATCCAGTGACTACTGAACCACCCACTTTTATTTTTTATTTTCCACATGCTTATATACTTCACTTCAAAAGGGGAGGAGGAAAACAACAGACTTCATTAACATGATATAAAGAATAGACTTGAATTCTCTGACTTTGGTGCAGGTGGAACAGATCCACCTCTATACCCAAAATACTAATTAACCATATCCTAGGTCAGGATTTCTTGTTTGTAGCCACACCTCTTGTTAACATCTTTGAAAGAGCAAAAGTAAGCTCAAACTCTCTGACCTCTGGTCAAGGTGGAAAAGCCTCACATCTGTGGGACCCCATAGTTGTCAGGGTTTCTTTATGCCGCAGCAGAAACCCAAACAAAGACAATCTTGTAACTATTCATGGGGAAAAACTTAGAGCCTTGACTTGGCTAGATGATGGTAGACATTTCACAGTTTCTCATGTCAGATAGAAAGAGCAGAGGAATCATTGCATCCAAGTCTACCTTGATGAGCTTGATGGTTATCTTTATTTTTATTTTATGGAAGTTTTAATTAGAACTGTGTTGCCTGGCAGTTCACTGTCCTTTCGTTTGCACAGTATCGGCCATAGCAGCCATCTTCTCACACTTTCTTATCAGTGTAGTACAGGAATATTCTTTGTCTTGTATAAAACTGTGGTTGTCCATGACTTTAACATTGGTCAGCCAAATGTCTCACTGTACATACAATATAAAATGAAATCTCTTTTTTTCATTGAATACTATTTAACTAAAATAGCTGCATCTTTCTTAGACAAATACCAATTCCTAAACTTGGAAATGAATGGCAGGAATCATCTATAGAAGTGAACATAACTCAGAGGCCCAACCATAGGTAAAAATATTTTAGGCAGTCACTAAAATCAATCTTCATGAAGCTAACATTGGGCATGAAAATGAGTAACAGCAATTTTAGGAATGTAAATTATTCATACCTAAGAATAAAGACAAGACAAAGCAAATTGCACAGCCAAATTATAATATAAGATTGTGCATGATAGACAACAAAATCAAGATAATGAAATGCCTAAAAAAAGTCAATGCTTGAATCCTGGGGATGTAATTCCATTGTCAGAGTGCTTGAGCAGAGTCCTGGATTTGATCCCCATTACTGCATAAAACTCAGTCATGGTGGCACAGGTCCATAATTCCATCACTCAGGAGATGATGACAGGAAGTTCAGAAGTTCAAGGTCATCCTGGACTATATGAGACCATATTTCAAGAAGATTTAAATACTTAAACATGTCATTTTATTATTCAAACAAAATGAAGATCTAGAAAAAAACACATAAATAAGTAAAGTAGAATGTTACTATTTTCGTACAGCCTCATCTGAACCATATACCCTTCCCCTTATCTTTGTTTTATAGCAATCACTTCCTCAAACTGAAAAATTATTTTAACACCCAAATGAATCTTTGGCGTATAGTTTAGCTTTTGTCTTGCTCACTTAAGGACATTTCCTGTCTTTTGGGCCAGCTTTAACCTATACATCTCTGGAGACCCCAGATATTACATTGTTACATTGCTGCTATCACTCTCCTCTGGAAACTTCCTTCTTTGCCCAGAGTGAAACTTGGTAGCCATTAAACATTAAAAAAAAAAAAAAAATCCAAAAGCCAGAAGCCAAAAAAAAAAAAAAACTGTCATTTTATTGTTAGTGTTTGCATTATAATTCAAGAACAATGTTATGTATATTATGAGCTGAAACAAATAACTAAATTTGTTAAAAGTCTGATAAATGAAGGATTTGGGCGTGAGAAAGATGAAAGCAATTATAAGCGTGTTAAGAAATGCTAAACATTAAGTAGACATCTAAGAATTAAATATCCACTTTTAAGGCAGTTTCTTTAGAGCTAATATGTGTTCTTCCTCCCACTAGATATCAGGAAGCAGATGGTTACCTTTAATTGCCAACATGACACGACCTTGAATCACCTTCAAAGAGTCTAGAATTGTCTACTGGAGATTACTCTGAGGGCATGTCTGTGTGGGATTGCCTTAATTAAGTTAATTGATATGGGTAGATTAAAGCCTACTGTGGGTGGCACTATGCCCTAGAAAACTAATGAGTTTAATGGGTTTCTTTACAGCAGCAGGAGTCAGCATTACTGACAAGAGTGATAGCTACATCTTTGAAAATGCCACCACAGTGTAAGTGTTATAAAGTTATCTGTTACATGATCAAACCCTTTGGCTTCAAACCTCTATTAAAACAGAAACTAACAGTTCCTTCCTGGCATCCTGATCTTTTGTTAAACCATCTCTTTTGACAAATAAAGTCATGATTGTCAAGAAGATATAAAATAAGTATGTAAACCATGTATACACTTCACCCAGTAGCTAATTAAAGAGTGTGAGATTCTCGCCACTTTAGAGAATATTTGAGAAATCAGATATTCATCAGTTTTTTTCATACACAAAATAAATGTTGGGCTATAGTTAAAAAAGCAAAACAACTGAAAAACAAAACAAAACAACAACAATAAAAATACAAAAAAATTCTCAAAATAACAAATGTCCAAAGGCTATAAATTAGCTGTTATAAACCAATAGAAGTGTATTTGCATAACTTAACTAAATGTGAGCTTCTCGTTTAAACAACATGTTCAACTAAAGTGTTCCCCAATGATCCTCACATGGCCCTGATGGGAAATATGTCAAAGGATGCTATGCAAAGTTTACACATACTTTGAGGTTTAGGTAATTTTCCTAATACTCTGGACTCCGTCATTTGTTTTATTCATGTCTTTGTTTCTTCTCTATGTCTGCCTTGGAAAAATCTGTTGTTATATCTTTAAGTGTTATATAATGAGTTTCATCTTTTTTTTTTTTTTTTCGAGACAGGGTTTCCCTGTAGTTTCTAGAGCCTGTCCTGGAACTAGCTCTTGTAGACCAGGCTGGCCTCGAACTCAGAGATCCGCCTGCCTCTGCCTCCGGAGTGCTGGGATTAAAGGCGTGTGCCACCGCCGCCCGGCGAGTTTCACCTTTTTTGAAAGCTGAGAAGGATTGCCAGAAACCGACAGGCTATAGAAAATGAATCAATGAAAGCTTAGATAATAAGGTTATGTGTCAGGGTTATATGTCCCACAGAGTCAGCTGTGGCACCTTGGCTGTGAGTGTTTCATAAAAACCAGAGTAATCAAACATGCTAGAAGGAGCTAGTGGTTGTTTCATATCTCTCTCTCTCTCTCTCTCTCTCTCTCTCTCTCTCTCTCTGTGTGTGTGTGTGTGTGTGTGTGTAATCTGTGTGTGATCTGTGTGTCTGTCTGTGCCTGTGTTGAGACGAGGTCTTGCTTTCTAAACCTAGGCTGGGACTTTCAGTTCTTTTACCTCTGAGTGCTGGGACTACATATGTCTCCACTATAACTAGCTACTAATAGATTTCTTAGAGAAATAACTACATTTTTTTCTCTCTCTAGTCAGTACATTCTTTCTATAAATCTGGCATCACAGGAGAAAAGAATGCATTAGACTGAAACAAAAGAAATCTTTTCTGAAGCTGGGAGGTGGTGGTGCTCGCCTTTAATCCCAGTGCTCAGGAGGGAGAGGCAGGAAGATCTCTGTGAGTCCAAGACCAACCTGGTATACAAGAGCTAGTTCCAAGGCAACTTGGGCTGTTACTCAGAGAAACTCTGTCTCGAAACTCCCGCCCCCCAAAAATATCTGTTTAGTAAGCTATGGTTATGAACCACAATTTAATGGAACAAGTATTGTCTGTGTTGCTCATGTTGGGGCTGCACATAACACAGGGCTCTATTTGGCTTAACCCTTTTATTTTACAGAACAAAAAAGGAATCCAAAGAGTTGTGACTTTCTCAATTCAACACAAATAAAACTGCAAACTTTGTCTTGATTTTTATTATGTAAACATCACATGTTTGGAAAGTTTCTCTCTATGACAATGTCTTGAATATGTCTTCAGTAATCTCAAGGAAGTTGAGCTACGCTCTTCTTCCTGCTAGTCCTCCTTTTCTTCTTTATCTTATACTCCTTTCCCTTTCTTGTTTTCTTCTTTATAATGCAGGATCTCATCTTGTAACTGATGTTGTAATTTTTTATCCTTCTGCCTCAGCTGGACTTACAGATGTATGTCAGCATGCTGAGCTATATGATGCTGCCTTAAATAAAATTTACACAACAGTCTTTTTAGTTATGTCCAAGTTTGACTTGAGTACTTTCCTTGTGACAAGCTGTGTGCACATATGGAGAGGTAAACTTCAAACAGGCTGATATATTCTATATTTGGTTTAACAAATGAAAGAAATGAAATTCAGAACCCTAAATAACTTAACTTTGTGAGTGGGAGATAAAGTCAGTAGATCTTTGTCAGCCAGGTTTCAACTTCTCAGAAGGAAGCTTTCCTTCTCATGGATTCTCAGTCATAAATGCTATATTTAATCTTTATTAGAGTTCACTCAGACTGACATCATGGCTAGAGTTGTTTTGTCAAGACAGGTTTGTATTCAAAGGCAACTTGGGTAGCAGTCAGTTTGTGAAAAACAACTTTAATAAGGCATTATTTCCATATACAGAATTGAACCTATTTCAGCGAAGTTAGGAAAATATTTTGTCAGCATGATCACTATTCCAAACAAGACACAGGACACCCCAACTCATAAACTTCTACAACAGCCTTCATATGTGCTAGTCACACAGTGTGTTTAGATACTTGGCCGTTGGCTGCCTGGGATGGGCTGATGCTGTATGTGAAGCCAGCTGGTTAGACCAAAGATTCACAAGTGTGACTGTGCTACAACAGTTAGCAGGTCACAACTTCATATGACTGAATCACTGCATTGCATCTGGGTTTACTGACACCAATGGTTCGTGTTTGCTGCGAGCTTATTTCCACTCTGTTTTCTGTAATCTGCTCTGAGTGAAAGAATTGACTTCCTAGGTCTTATTAAAGTTGTCACTGCAGGGCTAGGAATTTCTACACATCACCATCATGAAAATAAACCAGGCTGTTTTAGAAAGATGACTCGGTAGTTGATTGATTTTATGATCTTAAGACCTTATGTCCAGACAAGACAGGTGCAGTTGTTTTATGGCTGTGGGGTTGCCAAGCCACGCCAAGGCTGTTTGCTTACAAATAACTTTAATCAGAAATCAAGTTACCATTCCACTAGACCAGTGCTGAAGTTTGAATAATGAAATCAGAACTAAAGAGACAGGCTTGCAGTGAGGAGTTAAGTGTAGGATAAAGGCCAATGCAAGTCTATGCAAATGCTGTTGTTTAGTACAGCAGTTAGTCAAGTAAAATAATATTCTACAGAAAAAAATAGTTATATTCTCTGGGTGGCTGAAATATCCCATTTTGAAAATGTATCTTTCTTCTGTTTTCATTAAACACTCTGAGTAGAGAAAGGGGAAAAAAGAACTTGAGAAAATGAAGTTTATAATTTGATTTAATCCCATCAAATATTCATCTTCTTCCTATTGACAACAGCATTGAGTCTCAACCAGATAAAGCCCTTTGACATTTCCAGCCCTCAGACAGAACATAAATCATACACATCGCAGTTCAATCAGGATTTATAAACTCTGTGTTTATCAGCTTTTGTGAAAGGTGCCTGTAAACCACTGACATCATTATTAGAAAATCTAGGCCCCTGGAAGCTTTTGCACTCAATGTTAATGTTAGTATAGACTGAAATTTTAAACACAAGTAGGTGTTATATTATTCTATAAACATATTAATGTTTATATTATATTTATATAATTCAAACACTGGAGTTCTCTACCTGCCAAGACTAAGTTTAATGCTGTGTGTCCAAGGACAGCAAGAGAGCAAAGAACAACAGCTTACCACTCCGTGGACGAAAAGACAGAACTTCCTTTCCAGTTTTGAAAGCAGAGATTGGTAAAGCAAGACTTCCACGTGGCGTCTTTAATAATAGGTTCTGGGTTCCTCTGTGTCTTCCTTCTGCCTGGTAGCTTCATCCCTAAACTGTTTTCCCACCTCTTTTTTACTCTTAAATAATCCATCTGGATTTTTCTGTGAGATCTTGTGTCTTCATGCTTGGCATGTATGTAGATTTCTAAAAAGCTACTAGTTTGGCACTTTAGACCATGTATACCTTGTGATTAAATGGCTAGATAATAAAACCACAGCATCGCCAGACAGTTTCCCATGTAGACATGCCATGCTTCAATGCCCTTGTCTGCATCAAGAGCCACTACAAGACTGTGACTAAACAGCAACGTGTTTGTGAAGCTTGGATGATAATACCAAGAATAAAATTTCCTGAAGTAAAATCCATGCGGTATTATTGATCTTGTAATTATTTTGCCCAAATGTTATCATGTTATTGCCTAACATATATAATGGTAGTTATTTAATATCTTATTTTCAAGGAACCAAATATTCTTAAGTGTGTCTTAATTCTGTCTTTCACACATTCATTTTATTCCATTTGGAGCCCAAGTTTAAGGCTGGGTGGAAATTCAGAGCTAACTTAGAGCAGGCAGTGCATTTCCATTGGTGCCTTAATCAGTAATAAAATAAAAAATTCCTCTTTCACATAGATTTGGAGTCTGTTGATAGAAATCTGTGCTTGTGTCCCCCTCCCACACCATATTTCTTCCTATATTTTTTAATATGTTTTATAAACAAAACTTTAGGAAGTGGTTTGGGAAATGGTTTGTGTACGGGTTTAGGAATCAGTCATAGATTTAATAGTCCTGTGACCTTGTGCATAGCCTCTTAATTTTATCTCCTACAAATGGGAATAGATAACATATTACATTGAGAATTAAATGGGATAATGCAGGCAATTTGCTTAGCATGGCCCTTGATGCTCAGTAAATGTTAGTCATTAATGTTCTGATGTGAGTTATCATCATCCAAAGGCAACACTGAAATTAGAATTGGAAGAACACAGGCTGTGATGTCAGGGAAGACAAGGTAGGTCACTTAACCTCTCTGAACCATAGTGTCTTCTTAGGTTCAGGAAAGAGAACAAGGCTGCCTAAGGGGCAGGTATGTAAACTATGTGAGATGGTGTCCACAGATACACCAGGCATGATACTGAGCATTATCCAGCTTTTAATTTAGTCCAAGCCAAAGCCAGTCAGTAAAAACTTCTGTCAGACCATTCGCAACCCCCCTTTTGAAGAGATTACAATAATCATGATTCTATTTATGTATATTTACACATCCGTGTGTCTTTTATACTGACATCAAATTAATAGCACTGATTTTATTTTTCCAATATAATTCCTTGGTTTAACTATATTTTGCAATTCATCTTCAGAGGGTTATCAGTTTCCTTGTATTACTGTGTATTTATGGCTTTGTTATTTTTCCCATTAAACCCCAACTTAAAGAATTTACACATTAGCCACTTTTCTGATATTATATGAATGATTGTTTTCTCAGGGATCTCTTTCCCTTTCCTTTATTATACTAGAAAGCAAAAATATGTTTTTAACAATATCACCACTAGCTAAACCTTAATAATGCTCATTCATTCTGCAGCTAAGTAGGTAATCATTTTTGCATACCTGTAGAAGATATCTCAATTCTCCTCATAATTTGATTTTCTTTCTCATTTGATTCTGTTAGCCACCTGGAATTGGATTTACTGAGTAGTGTGAGAAGTGATTCCAGTTGCTTTCCTCAGAATTGCCAGCACACAGTGTCTTCCACATTTCTGTTTATCATTGTCAACAGCAAATCATGCCTTTTTTTGTAGATGTTTCTTTGACTTTTAGTTGGATATTTTTGTATAATCTCATTAGCATTTTATCCTCCTTGTTGTGTGATAAGCTATTTAAATTTATATTGCATTTTTCTATTGCTTGTTCCCATCATAGCGCTGAGGTACACCTCTCTTTAGCTGCTCAACCATTTAACTTGATTTGTAGCCCCTGACATTGAGCCACATTCTCTTAGTGTTCTTCTTGAAAGAAATTCAGGTGACCTACTTTTTCTTTTATGTGGTTCAATCTTTTTCCATATTTAAAAAACCTTCAAGTGTTCTGATTTTTTGTTTGTAGAGTATGATTACTGTTGAAGTGTAGGGGGAAATAAACATTTTAGTGAGAAACATAGAGAAAAATCTAACAGGAAATATGGACTCAATAGAGCAAAATGCTAGAATTATTATGAAAAATACAAGCCACCACATATGCAATGGTGCACTGTTAATAGACTGGTTATTTTACTGATGATAAAGTAGAATCCCTAAGGGGTGAAGTTAGCTGATCTAATTCACAGCCAATAAAGAATGAACCAGTTCAAACACACATCTTGACATTGTGTGGTGTCTGCATCAACAGTGTAAGGTGAATAACTTGGAGCTTGATGGAAATGTAAACTTTTAAAGTCTGATCCCAAACACACTATATCAGAATATATGAAAATGGGTCCAGCTGATGTGGGATTTCCCTCTGTGTGCTGTGAATACAATTGGTTAATAAAGAAACTGTCTTAGGCCTGTGGTAGGGTATAACAGAGGTAGGCAGGGAAAACTAAACTGAATGCTGGGAAAAAGAAGGGCAGAGTCAGAGAGAAGCCATGTAGCTCTGCCAGACAGAGATGCTATGTAAGCATCAGCCTTGTGGCAATACACAGATTACTAGAAATGGGATGAATTAAGATCTAAGAGTTAGCCAATAAGAAGCTAGAGCTTATGGGCCAAGCAGTGATTTCAATCATATAGTTTCTGTGTGATTATTTTGGGTCTGAGCTGCCAGGAGGCCAGGAAAAAAACAAGTGGTCTCCCTACTACATCCAGCAGTACATGTTAAGCAGGCATCCTTAGTAACTGATGGGTTCTGCATTTTTGGAGTAATAGACATGATATAATTTCTCTACATAGAATACACTATTAATTTCTTGTGGACAGAATCATCTGACAGAGGACTGATCTCCATCCAATAGAAACCCAAACAAAGAGATTCTTGTAACTATCTCCAAAATATATAAAGAACTCAAAATCTAGATATCAAAATACAAAGTAATCCAATTTTAAATGGGGTATGGATCTATACAGAGAATTTTCAGCAGGAAAAAAATCTCAGATGACTGAATACATTTATGGAATTGCTCAACATCCTTAATCATTAGGGAAATGCAAATCAAAATGACTCTGAGATACCATATTACACCTGTCAGAAAGTCTAAGACCAAAAACACTGATGACAGCTTACGTTGGAGAGATATGCAGTAAAGGGAACTCTCCTCTACTCCTGGTTGGAGTGAAAACTTATATACACACTTTGGGAATTAGTCTGGTAGTTTCTCAAAAAATTGGAAATCAATCTACCTCAAGATCCAGCAATACCACTCTTGGGCATATACCCAAAGGATGTTCAATCATACCACAAGGATATGTGCTCAAGTATGTTCATAACAACATTACTCATAATACTCAGAACCTGGAAACAACCTAGATATCCCTCAACTGAAAAATGAATAAAGAAAATACATTTATATTTACACAACAGAGTATTACTCAGTGGTAAATAATAATCTTATCATGAAATTTTTAGGGAAATAGATGGAACAATAAAAAATTATCCTTATTGTGGTAACCTAGACACAGAAAGACAAACAAGGTATGTACTCACTTGTAAATGGATATTAGATGTAAATCAAAGAATAACCAGGATACAACCCACAGTCCCTGAGATGTTGGATAATGAGACGATTTTAGGAGGAACTCATCCTCACCCTTGGGAGGGGAAATAGAAAAGTTCTCCTCAATAACTGGAAGTGGGGTTATTGAAGGGAATGGCTGGGAGCAGAAAGCATAAGGGAACAGGATGGTGGAGTTGGGGGAGGGATGGAGAGAGAGAACAATGAAAGAGATATCTTGACAGAGAAGGTCTTTATGGGATTAGAGCAAAACCTGGTACCAAGAAAATGCCTAGATACCCAAAACAATGAACCCAGGTAAGGCTCCTAGCAATACTGGAGAGGGTGTCTGAACTGGCCTCCTGTCATCAGATTAGTGACTACTCTAATTGTCTTCATAGAACCTTCATCCACTAACTGATGGATGCAGATACAGAGACCCCACAGCTAAGCCCTGAGCTGAGCTCCAGAAATCTAGTAGAAGAGAGGGAGGAGAAATTGTACGAGCAAGAATGGGGGTCAACAACATGGCAGGGAAAGCTTCAGAGACAGCTCACCCTAGCTCATGGGAGATCAATAACTCTAGACCAACATCTAGGACATCTTCATAGGAATAGCCTAGTCCATCTGCATGTGGGTGACAGTTGTGTAGCTTAGTCTGTTTGTAGGGGCCCTAGCAGTGGAAATAGGATATGTCTGTGGCATATGAGATGGCTTTTGGAACCCATTCCCTATGGTGCAATGCCTTGGTCCTGCCTCGACTTGACATTCCAAGCTTTATTGACTCCTCATGGAATCCTTACCCTCTCTAAGGAGTGAATGTGGGATGTAGAAAGAAGGTGGGGGAAGGGAATATGAGAATTGGAAGAAGGAGAAACTGTGGTTTTTATGTAAAATAAATAAAAAGTTAAAAGAAAACATAGTATGACAAGAATAGGTAAACTAAATCTTAAAGCAAGTTTGCTCAACCTTTATATTATTTGGGGCATTTTCTGTTGTAGGTAGAACCTTACTGTGAACTGTGGTATATATAACAGCATTCTTACTATTTCTTATGTTCTATGACACTATCCCTGGAGACATGTAAGCAAACATCTACTAACCTCAAACAGGAAATTGAAGACAGACCAAAGTAATGATACCATCAAAGTCCAACTTAGTAAATCAATGAATTTACTGGAGTCACTTATAACAATGTGAGTGAGAGTTCACTTACAAGGGTGTGGATGATCAAAGGCAGCAGCATAATCAAGAGTTCACCCCCATGATGGAGGAGAGCTTATTAAAATGAACACTAGAGTATACAGGACTTATGGGTAGATCCATGGGTCAGAGACTCTGCTAAGCTCTCCTTACTACTCATATAACTTTGGCAAATAAGATATCTTTGTACATTTGATAACTTTCAGGGAGTTTCTGAGATTTGTAAACTGCTTACTCCCAGGGTCTTAAGGACCCTCCCTTTAGAACTTCTCAAGTCTTAATTAGTGTTCTTCCTGGACAAAATATTTTAATTGGAAGAGGTATTTCTCACACTACAGCTTAGTAATTGATAATAGTAGTCTCACAAAGTAAGATGCGCATCAGAAATTAGAAATTGATTGACACCACTGCTAAATGTAACATACTTGGATTGCGGTTAGTCTTCACAACCATTCTCCTGGGGGACACGTCCCTAGAGGGATGATGCCTAATAGAAAAGTCGTTCTAATCGGAATATCAAAACTTCTTTCCTGATTTCTCATGATAAAAGTAGAGGCATGTGATCCAGTCTGTGCAGTGAATGTTTAGGTGAAATCATTTTTTTTTTTTTTTTTGGTTTTTCGAGACAGGGTTTCCCTGTAGTTTCTAGAGCCTGTCCTGGAACTAGCTCTTGTAGACCAGGCTGGCCTCGAACTCAGAGATCCGCCTGCCTCTGCCTCCCGAGTGCTGGGATTAAAGGCGTGCGCCACCACCGCCTGGCTAGGTGAAATCTTTTGAATAGTCCTCAGAAATATGCCCTTATTCTGTAAAGATGACTATGCCTGGAAGGAAGTATTTTCTCCCATTTTTGCTTTTTGGAGATCATTCTTACCACAGGGAAGCTGTAAGTTTGAGAAGGCTTGGTACATTAAAACAGAGTGAATGTCATAAGTGAGTTAATGCATGTTTCAGCCCAGAAAGCACACACTGAGGATCCCATATTGTTTCAGAAAGTAACCAACCCATGGTTTTGGTCACCTTAGTTGGTTTGTTTTATTAATAGCTAAGACTAATGAAACATTTACATTCAACACGAGGGAGATGCTGCATTATAAAATCTTGCAAATAGTTATGTACATTTATTTTTGTTTTTCTAAAATAACTAGAATGAAACAAACTACAAATGTAAGTAATCATCACAATAATATTGATAGAATGGCATTGGAGGTAGTTAATGCATGAACCACATTTTTATCTGTTAATGTATGAAGCTTGTCTTCATTAGCAACAAGAATAAAACTCATCAGAAACCACATTGTGATATGCACATTAGGAAAATTCCTTTGCAGTAGGCTGCTTTTTCTTGTTGTACTAAATCTTGGGGGAAGATTAATAGTGAATATGTACCTAGGTGTCTTTGTATTCAGTGATAATGAAAATTTTCTTTGTGATATTGAAAATCTCTGAAATAATTTTGTCACTTTATTATGCATTGTTCCTTTTTTGTTTTAAAGTAATTGGCCTCAGAAGTCTTAGAGGAATGGAGAAATGTTCATTTTCATCCTTGTATTCATAATCTAATATTTTAATGATCAAAAATACAATCCCACTGCTCATGACTTAGTTATAGTTCTGTCTGTGAAAAGAACTTAGAATAGAGAGATGGTTCCATGGTTAAGGTCACTTGATACTCTACTTCAGGACTTGAGTTCTCTTCCCAGTACTTATGTTTGCTAGCTCACAATTGCTTATAACGCTAATTGCAGTGGATCTAGCATCTCTTTTAGCCTCTGTGGGAATTTGGCACATGGATACATACTCTCTAACATAGACAGACATCAATAAAAATAAAAAAAATAAACATTTTAAAGAACCTTTAGACAACTGTATTGAGAAAATCTTCAGGAATAGCTCATTTGAAGCTGGCAAACAACAATGAAGACAGCAGTAAACCCATGGTATCAGATGCTGGGGCTTTAGCTTGCTTTTGTCTTGTTCACACTACGACAGAACTCCAAGGTCAACTGGTAGAATAATCCACGTAGGGAATCTCTAGGTGACGCTCATTTATCTCCTGCTCTATCTACCAAACAATTCATTTTAATATTTGAAATACAGGAAATGCTGATCTCTGTCGTCAAACTCCGCCCTTCACTTCCTTCTTATCATATGATTCTCCTTTAAACCTTATCTACCTGAATCCCACGCACTTGGTTTTGTTCTCTGCTCCTTTCTGCTCTGCATGCCGCTTTCCTTTTCCCAGCTAGAGCTCTATCAGTACTTCAAAGCTATTATTAATCCACACCAAAAAGCCATTTTCCAGATACACAGAGAAATCGTGTCCTCCGTGTTCTCATGTTCATCTCCCTGACTGTTCTTAATTCCCACCCCTTGTCCAGGTGAGCGCTTTACTTAGAGCAGAGAACTTTACTTAGTGTATGTGCATGTGTGCTTGTGTGTGTCCATTTTGCAAAGGCAATCCATCTTTGTTTAGTTTAGTCTTACCAAACTACAGATTTTTATAGTTTGTGGGAAAGTTATCTCAGATATATGCTTTGTTAACTTGCATTCTCCACTTTATATTGGGTAAGCCGGTGGTATTATACTCATCCACTGGGTTTCAGGAATTTTTGCTTCTCTTTGTTCGTGAACATCTGTGTTTCTTATACAACATGTGTTCCTGGATAGAGATCACCTCATCATGAATCTATAGATGTTGGTGTCGTACCTGGCATAAGGATGTCAAGCTTTTTATTTCCTGATAAATGAGTAAATAAATGAAGAATTGATCTTGATGCGCTCCCTTACTACATATCTGAGCCTGTAAGATTTAAGCTCAAACTCTAAATCTGTAGAATTTGAACCTAGAGAGTTTATGACGGTTGAGGGGCATTGCTCTGGTTTAAAAATGACCGGTTCAGATTTGGGCATGTTAAATTAGCCACTGGAGGGAGCCCATATACCATGAATTTGGCAAGTCATTACCATTCACAAATTAATTAAATATAATTGTAAGGTGAGTCTTTAAAGTGCAGGGAGTTTTCCAGTTCTGAAATATTAACTAAACTAGTATGACATCTGAAATTCAATAAGATAAAACTCTCACAGATGCCACTTTTAATTACACAAGATAGAAAAGAATTGAGAAAAGTCCTGAAATCTAGGAGGTGCTTTGTTTTATTATTATATATTATATATATTTTATTATTATGTATTATATATTATATCATATATATTATTATATTATTTATTATAATGACACCATTATTTTTATTGAATTTGTAGCTGTATGGTCATTAATATCTTTCCAATAATGATTTCCAAAATAATATTATATGAATGGATCAGTTATAACATCAGAATTTTATGATAATATTGAGTAATAACCAGTTTAGGTGTGCTGATTATTAACTGAGAACCTGACATTTGAACTTTAATATTGGAGATATGATGTGGGAGACATATATATATATATATAATAGATGTAAATAAGTCAGATTTCTAGCTTAAGGAAACTTTGAACTTAATTTGATGGCCATTGTGGTGCAAGATCCCAAAATGAAAAGTTTTATAAAAACAAACAAACACATACTCACAAAGGGATACAAATATTCTATCCTTAGATCATTTGAGCTTTCTGGCATAGGATTTAAATGTATTAAACATTCCTGTTGTGAATTATCTGAGGCAGTGATTACCTTTAGGTACAGGCATATAGTTTATACAGTAGAAATCATTTCTTTTTGAAAACGATAGCATCAATATCCAAATTCAGTCTCAGCTGACATTATTGACTGTCTGCTCAGCTGACTGCCTCACTCATGTCCTGGCCTTACAACAGTGACTTTGGTAGACAGTGGGATGCCTGTGAATTACCCAGTCTGGGACAGCTGGACTGGTGAGGAAGGAAATTGTCATTGCTGTTTGAGGTGTCTCTGTAAAGAAAATAACAACCTCTAGAGTATGACTGACACCCCAACTCTGCACAACTGAGATTTCAGATGACTCCTGCAGATAACAGAATAAGTTCAGTGGAGAAACGTTTGATGAGCTGAACTATTTGAGGATACAGAGGTTGACAATGATTTCAAATATCACACAAATGCTGGATATGTACAAGTTAGCCCTTTAAAAATATTATTCTTGAGGGTTATGTCTCATCTTTTCATTCTCTAGTGTTATCTCCCAAACCATGGTCTGACATTAATAATGCACTTTGAGGATATGGGTTGCTAGGGACCTGCTGCTGTACCAGGTGAGGAAAACTTTGTGCATTATTTTGACAAAGTGTTTTAAATTTTCTGCCAATCCTTCCCTTCTCCCCCTATATATGCAACTAATATTTGGAGGAAGCAGGTCTGAGATAAAAGCATGTATGAGATCAAAATCCTATTTGTTCTTTCTCAGCACTGTGTTTAACCTTTTTATTTTAAAATGTTTTCAAGTGATTCATTAAAATTTTACACATTTATGACTTGTCATAACATGGTTTGATGAATACATACACTTAATAATGTTCAAGCCACGATAAACACGTGTCAAAAACATTTGATTTGTGGTTAAAAAAAAAGAAATCTTTTTTTTTCTAGCTTTTAAACAGGATGCTTTTCTACTTTAAAACAGGGTTATCTAGAAGATTTGCTATTAGTTTATTGCACATTCTGAACATTTATCTTTTCATTTTTATTTTTATAATTTTTTATTGAAGTGGAATTATATCACTCCCCCTTTCTTCCCTCCAGTCCCACCCATCTCCCTCTCTCCGGATCCCTCCCATGCCCCACCACTCTCCTATTCTGTGACTATATTTGCTACATACACCTATACATCCATGCATATAACACATGTACATGTTATGTATATATGCACATATATGCATACACACAAAGACACACATGAACACACATATGACCACACTACACTGGACTACCAATAAGGGTGCTCATTCTTGAAGAGGCTAATTACACTTCCTCCAGCAATCAATAATTGACTATAGTAGTTTGTCTATTGGTAGAACTTCTCAAAATGTTTTCCTCTTCAACATTAACATTATATTGCTATAATTCTAGTCTTGCTTATGGAACCATTCTATGAGAAACTATTTCACAGTAGACTTCTTGGTATTCTGGCTCTTACAATTTTTCCACCCATTCTCACTGGGCCATACATGCAAGCTCTGTGATGTAGATGTAACTATTTGGTCTGATCTACCAGAATCCTTTGATCTCTGCACTGTGTCTATCTCTGATTTTCTGTGATGGCCTCTGCTATAAAGAGAAGCTTCTTTAATGAGGGGTGATAGCTACACTTACCTTTGGGTATAAAATACTATTTAAAATGTAGTTAAATTTATGGTGGTCTAGCTAAATAGTGGTGGTAGATTCTCTTCTGTGATCCATGACCTCAGTATCCCGTTAGCTAGCTAACATTTTCATACCAGGGATGATCTCCTTACTGAGTGGGACCTAAGTCCAATTAGACATCTATTGGTTAACAAAACCACATGAGTGCCACGATTGTACCTTTACAAATATCTTGCCATTCTTATCATTGCTGTGGTACTGTGAGATAATGCTTTTGTACAAGGTAAAGATTTGTCACTTGTATTGGTTTAACAAACTGCCAATTGGCCAGTAGCCAGGCAGGAAGTATAGGTGGGGCAACCAGACAAAGAGAATTCTGAGAAAAGGAAAGGCAGAGACACGGTCACGTTTCAGACACAGAGGAAGCAAGATGAGATACCTCACAGAGAAAAGGTACTAAGCCATGTTGCTGAACATAGAGAAGATCTATGCCTTAAAGTTATAAGAACTAGTTAATAATAAGCCTAAACTAAGCTAGGCCAAACAGTTTATAATTAACATAAGCCTCTGTGTGTTTCTTTGGGTCTGAACCACTGAGGGACTAGGGGGGACAGACTTCCATCTAAATTGTGATTCATACATGTCATTCCTTGGCAGGATTATTAATTGCTTCCCTCCCTTGGCAGCTTTTGAAGTACTTTTTGGTACTATAGAAACTAGATTGTACCAGGCAGTGGCACACGCCTTTAATCCCAGCACTCGGGAGGCAGAGGCAGGTGGATCTCTGTGAGTATGAGGGCAACTTGGTCTCCAAGAGCTAGTTTTAGGACAGGCTTCAAAGCCACAGAGGCATGTTGTCTCAAAAAACAAAAACAAAAAACAAACAAAAAACCCAGATTGTAGGAAGGAGACTTTCAGGATAGAGTCAATACTCCAATCATCTAAGTCCTAGGCTATGAGCATGCTAAAAACAACAGCAGCATCCTATATTGTTTAGTGAATTACTTGTATGCTGATCAACCCTTCAGAAGAAGATCTGTCATATCTGGTATTGAGATTGTAGTTAGTCTGGTTCTTGTGATGAGCATTGTCGACCAAGTGACTTAACTTACTCATTTTTCCTTAAATGTGTATTTTCTAAGTATTTTCTCCCACTAAATAGGATGCTTTTTCCATTGTCTCCTTTCCTGTACTGTGTTTACTGTGACAGATCTATATTTCAAATACACATATTTTTATATGTGAAACAAATGTCAACATATTTCAGATGACACATCTATAATCTGGGTCTTGCAATGAACTTTTGCTCTCTATTTGGTTTTGTAAAACATAAAGTGATAAATTGATTTCACAACCCACTAATTGATCATAGTCCAGTTTTAGAAAGTGAAAAAAAATAATCTTCACTTTACTTCTGACGTTTTTGTCGCTGTGAGATAAGTAGTTTGAAAAGATGAACTTCAAAGGACTAGGAGCCATTTAGGCAAAAGGAGGACAAATGCTGATGGAGAGATTTACTGGCTTTTGATTTGATTTAATTTGAAATCCATTAAAGACCTATATTTAGCTCCTTAACTATAAATAGGATTTGTTTTGTTGGAGCTTATAAAATGTAATCTTGATTACTTATTCAACTGTATTCTGAGAGAAGTCATTCTTACATTAACTTGTGGTACTTAATCAAATCAGTCAGGATAATAGTGTCTTCTGGATCTGATGAGACAAAGGACATCTGAAGTGGCATGTGTTTTGTATTGTTTTCTGGGCTGTGATATCCCTGGAGATGTTTGGATGGACTTGGTTCAGTAAACCTTTGGCCACTATTTGCTACCTTTTGCCTCTGGAGGCTTCTGTGCTGAACCAGCAGATCTCTAGCACTATAGGGGTTTGACGCTCAAATTCAGTACAACATCTTTCTCCTATACCTTGTTATTCTGAATCCTCCCATCTCATCCTCTGAGAGAAAGCCTTTAAAAAAATTTCCTTTGCTTGTAATGATTTTTTTTTCTTTTAAGATGCATCTTAACCCAGAAAGCAAAAGGTGGAAATTGAAATATGTAGGAAATTTCCATTGTTCTTGAAATGAATAAATACATAACTACAATTAAATTAAAATGAATACTTTGCAAACACACATGGATACCGATAATTACTTTCTTATTGGTATTCCTTTGACTTAGTATTTTCTAGTCAGCTTGGATCTCTATTTTTAAGGTGATTAAATAAACTGACTGGATTTCATCTAAGTCACATCTATGGTAATCCTACTAAAGATTATAGAGTATGAGGAATTAGTGACTTAAATGTCCCGAGAAAATTCACTGTATTTTAAGAAATAGTTCATTGAATAACAATGATAGAAAAATACCACATTTATCATTAATACATCAAATAGAACATTATAAGACCTCTCTCTATAATTTAAAGTTATCCAACACTTGATTCAGAAAATTAGCTTATGGCACTATGGAGATAGTTTATTGAACAAAGTGCCCGACACTCAAACATGGGAATTTGAGTTCAATTCCTAGAACCGACATAGAGTAAACAGCTACACATAGTTAGATGTACTTGAAATCCCAGCACTGGGATCAGAAGGAAATGATCCTTAGAGCTTTTTAGACAGCCAGCCCAATTTAATATCATGATTTCAGGTTCAATGAAAGACCATATACTAGAAGAAAGTGATCAAGGTGGGGGGAGTTGTGAGGATCTTGGACTTTCCATAGTGGAAGGAACCATGACTGCTCTTTGACCTGGAGAGGGAGGGAGAGAGGGTGTGGGTAGAGGGGAGGGGAGGGAAATGGGAGGAAGGGAGGAGATGGAAATTTTTAATAAAAAAATAAATACAAAAAAAGAAAAAAAGAAAGTGATCAAAGAAGATATCAGATGTTGACCTCTGAAACACACACACACACACCATAGCATAATACAACAACAAAAATAAACAAAAAAGCAACCACAAAACATTAGTATGTATAAAGCCATTACATTCATCTCTTCTTTAGGCATTTATTATTTGCTTCCTAATAGACTATGTTCTAATTTCAGAAACACATAGGTAAAGTAGACAAACACTTCACTTCCATCTTACCTTCCAGTTGGGAAGGATTACAAATAGATCCATAACAGGGCACCTTGTAAGGAAAAGAACCTTGAGAAAAAAACAACAGTGTAAGAAGGTGAAAAGTTAAAGACACATTTGAGATGGATCAAGAGATTTCTTCATCAGGGTACCATTTCTAGGGAGCCAGATGTCAATATGGATTTTGTTTGTCTTTCCCTACCTTTGGTCCCCAGTTCACTCTCTGGAAGGCCTCCTGTGCATTCAGTCCAGTACATTGGGAACAGAATGCCACTTGAATAATGACACACAGCTGTACTTTAGGCATCCCTAGTCAGAACGTTCTTCCATTTATGCTTGTTGTTTCCTATCAACCTTTTCCTGAACCATGCATGGCTGATTACACCAGAGAACTAAAGATCTGTGATCTTTCTGTTCCAACTAAAAGGTAGATTGGATGGCTAGTTTTATTTTCTAATTTTCTAATAACTTTGTCTTGGTAAGAATTTTGTTGTGTTGATTTATTATCACACTTGAATGAACATGGCTTGAGTTTATTTTTCCATCTTAATGCAAGATTATAATGAGCACCATTCACATCTGTAGATTTTATTACCCACTTTGAAGAATAGAGCTGGCATGATAGGTAGAATGAAGTGGAGACATTTATACACATTTGTAGGAGGAAGCCAGGAAATGTCACAGCAATGATTTTGGTGAACTCTGTCACAGCTTTGCACACAGCATCCTCTGGTGCTGCATGGTTAGCTCTTTCTTGTGGTGTTCTCACCTTTGTATGAACCCTTCCATTGAAAGGCAAATAAAACCTGTATCTTGCTTTTAACCCTATAAAATGAGTAAGAAAATAAGATGTCACTCCTGTGAGCATACTGTTTTATTTAGGATTCCATGTTAGCAAATCACTGCCTGAAACTTTTCGCCATTTTGGTGAGGCAAAAGGCAGTGAAGGAGGAGCCAGCATGGAGAGGGTGATTTGAGATGATTTTTAAGATGTGTGGATGTCAGTATCTAAGGTTGCCTCTAGTAACAGGCCAAGTGCTTGCAGGTCCTAGATTATGTATGCTCAAGGAAATGGGTATTGTGGTTCAGCTTAGGAGTGGCTTTTTCTCAAGGCTTTCAATGGCATAGAGTCTAATCTCCATGGTAGCCTGTGATGACAAGACCCACCTCAACATGCCTGGAATCCTGAATCAAAGAAACAGGTGATAGTCCTGCATCATTTTAGGTGACAAATTTTGAGGCAATTTGTAGCCTCAACAACAACAGAAAAGTGCAATAAAATCATGTGGAACCCCTTTATTTCATTCTCACAACTATTCAACAATCTTTTAAACTACAAAAATTATAATGCTGGGGTGGAACAATGTCTCAGAAGATAAAGGCACTTCAAATTCTAAAATGTACCTTGGGCAACTTATAGTAGTTTATATGTCTAGCACCAACAGATATTAGACCTACTTTAAACCTCCCTGGGTGTTTGCACACACACACACACACACACACACAAACGCACATTCACACACAAAATTCTTAAAAATAGATAATGCTGATGATAAGAGTTTTAACTTTAAAACATAACAATTGATGTGGGATTCCCCTCTGTATGCTGTGAATATATTTTATTACCATTGGTTAATAAAGAAGCTGCTTTGGGCTATGGCAGAGCAGCAAATAGCTAGGCAGGAAAACTAAACTGAATGCAGGGAGAAAGAAAGCAAAGTCAGGAAGATACCATGTAGGTGCTGAAGGAAAAAAAAGATGCCAGAACCTTACCAGTAAGCAACATTTTGTGGCAATAAATACACATATTAATAGAAATGTATTAATTTAAGATATAAGAGCTAGCTAGGAATATGCTTAAACCATTGTCTAAGCAGTGTTGTAATTAATATAGTTTTGTGTGACTATTCAAGTCTGGGTAGCCAAGAGACACCAAACCACAGTCTCCATTTACAGACCAATAGTGGCAATAGTAAAAAGACATACTTAATTGAGTATTTTTCTGTGTATCTTATTAGGATATATTAGGATATTAGATTAGTGTTTCCCTCTATTGTTGTGGTTTTCTTTCATCAGATAATTATCTCAACCATTTTAAAATGATGGGCACCTGAGCTTCTAGATCATTTGTAAGCTCACATGGCACTGTGTCAGAGAAAAAAAAACAACCTGAAAGCTATATCCATCAAACTCCAACTAGATTTGGGTTTTGGCATACTGGTGAAAATCAACTCAAACAGAAGACTCTCCCACATCAGCAAAACTCCAAATCCACTCAACCACTGTGGTTGAGGACACTGAAAGTCTGTGGTATTTATGATTTTCTGACCTGTCTGCAGAAGATTAACTTCTCTGATTTTGTTTCCCTGTGAGCTCTTTCTCAGCACAGCAGTCATGCTGCTCAGTCAGTATTGCTTTAGGCTATCCGCCATCTCTCCAGATTGGATAATCTAGTCCTGAGTAAAATACAACTCAACAGCCCATGCTGTCTTGTACCTGGCTGTGCCCTTTGTTGTATATTTTTTCCTTTTGAAATTCAGCAGACTGAATCCCAGTGTCTTCTCCGTGCTATTCCAGTTTCTGCCATGAAGCTAAATCCTCAGACCTATCTCCCTAAGCTGCCTAGGACTGTGTTCTTCTTCCTTTGGCCTCCTAAGAAGGTGGCAAAATAAGCCTGTGCTTCCCAAACTGGCTCTAATCTTCCTGACACCACTAGAGAATGTCATCATCATCACTTTTCTTCAGATTTTTTGCTAATCCAATTATGTTAAGTAAGTTTCTCCTTCTTTACACCTGCCACTTCTTTTCTTGCTTTTAAATTCTGCATAATCAAAAATTAGCATTTCTGGAGGTATTATGACTGAACTGTGTCCTTTCTCTAGGAAGATTTGAATCCTAATCCCCAGTACACCTGAATGGGTCCTTGTGAAGAAGGAATAGGGACATTAAACAGGTTATCAAGTTAAATGTAATCTTGGTATGCTCTACTCCAGGATGACATCCATCTTTATATAAAGAGGAAATTTGAGTCACAAAAGTCTCTCTCTCTCTCTCTCTCTCTCTCTCTCTCTCTCTCTCTCTCACATACACACACACACACACACACACACAAACACACACACACACACACACTCAGGGAGATGTTATAAAGAGACATATGCTAACTTCTGACATATCAATGGCTCTATTGCCTACTCAATCAAGGCATTCTATCCCTCTCTCATTCAGTCATGCCTCTGATGCCTCCTGCCCCAGTTCAATGGGCCTCTTGAGGAAAGCTTAGCAACATCTGTCTTAATCATGCCTCATCTGATCTGCAGGACACAGAGCAATTCATTTGAGCTCAGAATTAAAGCTGCTTAAGACCTTCTTTTCTGGTGCCCCAAGAAACCTAAACAACTTAGTTCTCTATTGAATGCTTTCAGTGTCAGGGTACCTTACCTCTGTGTCCCCAAAATTATGCTGAAAAAGCAATGTGTGTCTTTTCTGCAATTCACACTTAACCAAGTAGACTCAATACTGTCTTTTCTCTCCAAAGGTGTTATTCAACCTTTTCTCTGGGCTTCTAGCTTCAATTGAGGGCTGAGAAAGATATAGAAAAAACAGCCTGTAAGGGCTGCTCTTCAAACAAGTCACTGACTGGAGATAGGTGAATGAATGGAAGGAAAGACCTGGCTTTCCATACCCACAGTGCAGGTGCCTGGGCCCTTCCTCTGAGAACACTCACCACCTTTCTTTGTCCTGTCAACCTGAGATCTTGGGGGGAAAAACTAGAAACGAGATCAAGTTTTAGCTAGTCAATCGCTGATATTCATCTTCTGTTTTATTTTCTAATCCCCCCTTTTTTGCAGCTCTCTCTTATATTCCCACAGCAACCCAACACTGTATGTGAATCTAACTTACTCATTTTGATTTTCTATCATTTGTGGAACTCTGAGACTAAATATGAACTTTGTCTTCTTTTTAGATACCCTTCACCCTGAACACAAACACCATTTTAAAAAATGTATCTCTAAATTGTTTATTGAAAATCTTAATATGTTTATGTAATCTATTTGGATTATATTCATGCACCACTATTAATTCTCCCTAATACTCTCAACTCACCCCTCTCTAAGTTTCATGTCCCCCCTTTTTTGTTATTGCTATAACTCCTTCATCCAAATAGTGCTTCCCACGTGTTCATGGATGTGGGACTATGCCCCAGGTATCTCACATCATTCTCTAATCTCCATATTCTCGATCTCTTATATTCCTTCTTCTTCCAGCTTCTATTAGATGCTTCTGCTCCATAAATTTATTTCCTTACCCCCATCTCTACTTACCTTCTCCTTTAGCAATTAACCCAATATATGTATATCCCCCTGGTCACACTTGAATCTAAATATCTACACTGGCTCATGAATGTTTTCTTTCAATCTGGACTTGGCCATTTTAGAACTAGCTTCTTACACATATAATCATTTTGTTCTAGAAGTAACTTGCTTATTTGATATCATTATGATTTTATCCAGTGTGTAAAAAGCTTATTTTACAATGTATTAAGGATTCTTCAGTTGAAATAATACCTACTTAAAATCCTTCACTTATGATTCAAACAGAATTATGTTAACTCATCTTCAGAAATTTATTAGCTAAGTATTTTTCCTCTCTATAATGCCTCATGTTATTCATGTGTGATATGGAAGAACACGTTGAGTGTTAATGGAGTATCATTCACATTCATTATTTAGGAGCTATCAGAGCCTAGGCTAACCACTTTGAATTGATACTTTTTATGCTTCTGATGCTGAATCTTTATTGCAATATAGTTTTTCAAATTTTATTTTTTTATTGTTTTCAAACTATTGTCCCCCTTAATAATTTTCTGGACAGCAACTACTCCATTTGATGCTGGTTTTTGCTATAACTCCTTCATCCAAATAGCAGCTAATATTTCCTTATAAACTATTTTATAAACAAATACAGTACTTAAGTTTTGTTTAATTCTGCAGCACAATAGACATGGAAATGCCAGATAGTATGCTAGTAAACTGACTGTGGGTTTTATTTGCTGGTGTTTTTTATCTTTTATTTGCCTCTATGTTACTCATCCACAAATATTTTTTTATGCTCCATAAACTCACTTTTAAAATTTTACTATGGCATTAAACAGTAAAGTTGTTTTAAGTGTTTCTTAAATGTACAATAAAATACTAGTAGTACATGAATAAAGGAACATGTGGAAGCTATTATATATAATATATATAATATATTATATATATATGTCTGCACAAAGCAAATGAACACACTTCATGGCACTTTAATTCAGAAAATAAACGCTTCCTCTACAAATTGAAGAAACCCAAGCCAATATCTGTTCTTACTAGTTCCCAAGGTTTTTATATGAGCTTCACAGAGGAAGCAACATTTTTCTCCTGGTGGTCATCTAAAAATACAAAAGGATCCATAAGAAAAAAAACAAACAAAAAAATTTCAAAGGGATATCCTTGGAAAGGTGAGGGAGGAAAGGGACATTTGTCAAGAGCCTTGAAAAAATCTGGCATCAAATAGGGTGGCAGGTGTTCTAGCCAGGTGGTTGCACATGTGAATGAATCAGTGTGAGAGAAGGTGAGTCATAGAGACCATGCTGCTCTAACCATGACCACGATAAAAAAGACTGTATCACTATCATTAGGTGGGGGAGATATCAAGGCAATCACACTTCACCATCAAGGTCTCGAGCAAGGACAAGGAGATCTTGATATTCAAAATCGACTCATCAACATATTGCTGTCTTTGGTTGTGTGGCTCTGAAATTCCAGGGATCTATGGCAACTGTACTTGTCTTTGTGAATATACACTTCCATTCTGCACAAATAAGGAGAATCCTAAAGTCTGAAAGTCTAGGACAACACAAGACCCATAACTATAGAAATTGCTGTTTTCTTAGCGTCACACATCTCTAATCCAACTGGAGCCTCCTTTTTTCAGCAAAGATTACATCCTAAGTGAAAGGTGATGATCAGAAAGGGTGGCAAAACAAATACAAACAATTTGCTCAATGATTCCACATTATGAACACAGCAAAAGAGATATTTCTTTGTTTATTTTCTCTGCTTCGATTTCTAAATACACCCAGGGTCAGTTACTAGCTTAGCAATCACAGCTCTTGTGCAGCAAACAGAATGTTATACCCCCTCCCTAACTGGCATCCAGAAGAAGGGTGGAGACTCTGCTTTACTCTGGATCTTTATACCCAGAAGGAAAAAAAAGCTACATAGACTAGGTAGATAGAGTAAGACTGAGCCAGTTTCAGGATGCGGCAAAAATAATTAACTTGTACTTCAAGTGCGTTCACCCATCGAGATGGTGGGACAGATCTAACGGGAGACCACCAAGTCCAGTTGGAATGGGACTGATGGAACAGGGGACTAAACCGGACTCTCTGAATGTGGCTGACGGTGGAGGAGGACTGAGAAACCAAGGACAACGGCGATGAGCTTGAACTCTACGGCATGGACGGGCTCACTGTGAGCCTTGTCAGTTTGGTTGGTCACCTTCCTGGACTTAGGGGGAGTTGGGAGGACTTTGGACTTAACATAGTGAAGGGAACCCTGATGTCTCTTTGGCTTGGAGAGGGAGGGAGTGGGGGTATGGGTGGAAGGGAGGGGAGGGAAGGGTGGGGAGGAGGGGAGGAGATGGAAATTTTTAATAAAAAATTATATATAGTGACCAACTCTTTTTGTCAATATAAGGGATGGTAGTCAGATATTTGGCTAAATATTGTTCTGGATGTCTCTATAAAGACACATTGCAAAAGAAATTAATACTCATATCAGTGGATTTCAAACAAAGTAGCTTAATTTCTGTTATAATGAAATACATCTGATGTTTTGGGATCTTACTATAGGATGCTTTCAGATATATCTGGCTCATCTCATGGCCCTGCACTAAGACTTTGTGCTTATCAGGTCCCATAATTATGTGATCCAATTCTGTCTGTCTCGCTGCTCTCTGCTTTATGTCACACTCACACAACTTTCTCAGTACAGGTACACATGAGTGTTTATGTATATATGCATATCCATGTACGAATATATATATATATATATATATATATATATATATTCTTATCCTAAAGAACTTTAAAATAATATGCAGAGCTAACTATAAATTTTACTGAAATAAAAAGTTGTAGAGCATCCAATTTAGAAACATAATAAAATATAGAAAAACCTTCTTCATAGTTTCCAATTGTTAGCATAATGCTTTTTTGCTTTTATGGTTTTTGAGTAATTGTTATATTCCTAGGTAACTTATGGTTACAATTTAACCCTGATTTGACAAACAGAGTTATATCTCAATCTGCTAACTCTTTTCCCAATAAGCATATTGTCATAAAGCCTGATTGTGGACTGGTACAATCTATTGTTTGGTTATAAAATTATATTGTTAACAAATGTGTCACAAAATCACATGCAAGAAAGTATTCCACTACTGTGTGATCCTGCCAAGAAGTCAGATTATTGTGAACAAGTGCAATTCAACACAAGTGATTGCTGGTATTCTACTTTAGATTCCCATGTAAGGGAAGAATGGGACAACACAATAGTTGTGGGAACTTCACTGAGCTGGATAATAGTGGAGTAAGATTTTCCCCATCTACATGCTATTCTTAATACAACATATATTACACAGTTTTAAATTTAATTAAAATTGCTAATATTTTACCATTACTCTCTACAGAGAAAGTAGATGAACTTTTTAATTATTTAATTTGGTCATTGAAAATTTCCATAAATGTATACTATGTATTTTGGTCTCATTTTCTCCTCTCTCCCCAGAACTACCCATTACATTTCCCTTTACCATTTATGGTTTCCTCTTATAAATTTCTATCTATCTATCTATCTATCTATCTATCTATCTATCTACCTATTTATTTTAACCTTCTGAGTCCAGTTAGGGCTGACCATATGCACATTGGTTTGGAATCATCCAGATGACCATAGAGTAGCTATTTTAGGCTTTCTAAACCTTTTACTCAGTAAGGAACATTAAGATGTTTTGCTACTGGAAGCTAATATAGCAATGGAGAATATTCAAATAAGCAAGTGTTTAATAAAAGGACTTCTGAGACAAAAGCAAGAGGTTAGTTTTGGCACTGTGGTCACACTTCCCTTACCTCTGTTCTAAAATAAGAGACAAAGACTAGATTGGTAGTGCTTGCTGATTTTTGTGGTTTACATTTTCCCTCATGGCTAACTAAAGAAATGAACTGAAAAGAGATTGAGTACAGCAACACTGTATACTTCTCCACTTAAATACAACACACACAAACATACATACACACACATACAAACATACATACACACACATACAAACATACATACACACACAAACACACACACATATATATGTGTGTATATATATATATATATATATATATATATACACATACACACACACACACCATAAAGGGAATAGAGAAACATGAATCACAACAAAACAATTGAGAACTGCTCGCTCACTTCTGATAATATACTAACCCATGTTTTCAGTTTAACTGAAGTATATGTAACTTAGTTTTTATATATTGATTATAATATAAAACTGTCTTACAAGATGCTTAACAACTTAAAACTTAGCTCCCATGAGACCACAAAAGCTGTTGCTAAATTCTATCTAATCCAATCAAGAACAGTTTAAAAGATTATTTGGGCAGCACAAATTGGACTTAAGTTTGTGGTGGTCGTTTCTGGTTTTGTTTTGGGGGAACACAAAGATGGGAGGGTGGACCTCTGAGAAAAATTGGAAGCAAGTGTGATTGGGATGCATTGTATGAAATTTATAAATAATTGATAAGAAATATTATATTGGTAAAAAAGAAAATGAACCAACTTAATGTCTTAATGGAGGTCTGGAGAGGTCTTCAATGGTATAAGAAGTGATTGAAACTTAGATAAAATTAGCATTTCACTGTATCCATTCTCAGGTTCTGACCAATTAGCTTTAAAAACTTATTCTTTATAATCATATATTAATATTTTATATGCTGCCTATAAAGAAAGTGATGACAGGGTAACTTTTGAATGCAAGATAGATATTTGGCTAAAATCAGGTTTTATAGATCGCATATGAATAGTTTTACCAGCTGTACATTTTGGGGACTTTTTTTTCCAAAATAACAGTCAATCCAAATGAAATATATCTGACTGCATCTTCCTCAACCCACTGAATCATCATCTTGCGTGACATATCTCCAAATGCCTCAGTATCACACTACTCACATGCTCTCAGGACACTGTGAAGTAGTTTGCAAATCAATTACTTTTGAAAGACAAGAAATACCTTGTTGTAGAATTTATGTTGCCTTTGCTATGACTTCCTCCTGGGAAAATGGATGAGCTGCTATTGGCATGTCTCAATCTGAGACTAGTTCTTCTTACTCACACTTTGTATCCAATAAAAAGTAATTTTTTTTGAAATATATAAAAGGCCATGCTTTTCTGTGCAACACTTCAAAAAGCATAGTGAAAATGAAATGACCTACATTTGTGTTGTTCCTATATTTTATTTCCCTTGCAAAGTGCTGTGCATCAGCAAGACACTCATTTTTCATCATTTTTGAAAATTTTATTGGAGTCATTGCCATTCCAACCTTCAAGACTCATACAAAAACCTGTCAAACTCTAAGGGTTTATTCATGTAATAAAATAACATAATGGATGAGTGGTAGCATCGCATAGTCATAATTGTTTATGTCTCAATATGTATCATAAAGCAGCAGGTACAAGCTTCTCTTTTTATAGATTTGCGAAACAGAGAAGCAGAACTTGATGGTAAAATGACCAATTTAATTTGAAACTAGTATAACTTCAAGAAAATATACCCCTGCTACTGCTTTTTCATGTTAAAAAGTTTATAAGCTTAAAGATAAAGAATAGATGCTAAGATACATTAACTGTCAGGGTCCAGCCTAGACAGGTTCATTCTTTTCAAGGTAGGGCATGTTAACTCGAAATGTTAGACAGGAAAAAAAAAGCCAGAGACACAAAAGAAACAGACAGAGTCACAGGACAGAGTCAGGAGGCAACCCCAGTGAACACTGAATCCTCCCATATTTATTTTTCATGTGTTTATATACCCCAATCCAAAAGTTAGGAAGAAGGCAAAAGACTGTTTTACCATGATATAAAAATTAAGCAGAATAATTATCTCTTCAAACCTGAAACATCAAGTAACTTATCCTGAGTTAATATTCTGTTGTTTAGGTAGGATATACAGTGACCATATCCTAGGTCAAACATCCTGTTGGTAACCACACTCTGGGTCAAATCTCCTGTCATACCTTGAAGGAACAAGAATAGCCTGAACTCTCTGACTTTCTGTCAAGGTAGAATGAATCCACATTCTTGGGCTTGGACATATTCCCCCCCCCCTTTTAAAATTTATGTATTAAAGCCTGTGCTTCTACTACAGGACAGATGACTGTACTTGCTTTAGGTTGTCTTCTTCCACCTTCCAGGCTTACCTGTCATTGGTACATACATTCTTTCATGCACATCCTGTCTTAAGTTGCCTGGAGGGAAGAAGATCTTACTGGTCATTGACTACCAGCGTCTGTTTATAAAGGGTTAAGAGAGACTGCATTTAGACACTATACACTTCTGAGCAAACTTTCCATTGAGAGAGTTCACAAATAACTGGATAATCATAGGCAAGCAGATATTGCTTTTTGATACACATACTTTTATGACCACAGAACCTTCTAATAAAAAAAGTAGAGGATGACCAACATAAGACAGCCTTTTAAAAATGGTCTAGGGTTCCCACAGAAGTCTCATTTGCACCAAAATTCAAGTTGTCTTATTAAGCATATCATATTGTATGACTCATTGGCACCATGTCAAATTTTTCTCTGATCAGCTCTAATATTTTTCTAATCAATAGCATCTTCATAGTGAATCAAAAGAGTTACAAGTGTTAACAGGTCAATACTATAATTCTAGTATGAAAATTAACAATAAACACACAATTTCTCAAATTATAATTCTGATAATTTTGTTCTAATCAAAAAATAAGAAAATGTTTGTGTGTTGGGTGATCTATGAGTCTTTTTTTCTCTCCTACAGTCCAAGTGCATTGATGCTTCTAGCATTCAAAGATAAGTTTGGACTGCCCCATTCTCTGAGTAGCAGTAAAATCTTTTATATCACTCCTCCACATACCCTGAAGAGAAGCTTCAGTCACACATTGCCTCCATTATAGTGTTCTATTTCTTTAACAAGTCTCATTAACACTGAGGAGAAACATCTGACGTCTCTGTTGTCAGGCCCTCTATTTCAGTAGCAAATTGAACACTATACTGGCAAAGTTAGCTTTTGTGTCCCTAGATATTTTGTAGATACACGGCTAAACAATCGGTCAGTAATCTTGTGTCAACTTCATAGTAAATAGGAGTCACTAAGGTCTGGAAATCTGTGGAGTAGTTCTATCAGAAAATGGGAATCACCAGCTGCTACCATGATCTCCTTCCCTTCTCAGACTGCATCATGATGACATCAGCAGGTCAGGAGCACAGGTTTAGATATCTCACTGCAACTCCTCTATGGTGCCACCAGCAGCTATGATGTCACGGGGGGGGGGGTGCTTCTTCTGCTTCATATACCACACCAAATGTTGAGGGAGCCATCGAGCCTCATTTTCTTACTGTGATAAAAGACAAACATGTCCTCAACCCTATATTTTGACAGAATGGGTTCCTTTCTATAATCCATTGCAAGGGTTTTTCCACTTTGCTTTAGTGACAGTCTCTCTGATGCCATCATGCCAAACTCTATGCACAGCAGATTGCTCATGGTCATCCACATTTAAGAAATTTAGAATGAAGAGGGCAGGATTTAATGCATTATGTAGCAACTGAAGGTATAAATTCCCCCTTCGTCTCTTTTGAAGTTGTGTTTTCAAGGAGACAGGGGCATGCTCCACAATTCCTTGTCCTTGAGGATTATAAGGAATGCCTGTTTTATGCTCAATATTCCACTGGGAATAAAACTGCTGAAATGCTTTGCTAATATATCCAGATCCATTATTCGGTTTTACAATTTTTGGAATTCCCATATATGAAAATCACTTTAAATAATAAGTTATCACATGCTTAGTGACTTCTCCAGTTTGTGCAGAGACCATTAAGAAACCTGAATATGTATTGCTTGTCACATGCACATACCTTAATTTTCAAAACTTTGCAATATGAGTAACAGTCATTTTCCATAAATGCCTAGGAATCAGGCCTTGAGGATCTACTCCAAGTTGAGATACAAATAAATACTGGAGGTATATATCACAATCTTAACAATCTGCCAAGCAATTTCTGTTGTTAATCCAATTTGGTTTTTTATACATTTACTATTTTGATGATGAATTGAATTTATACACTGGCATTGAATTTTAAATCTCTTCAGGTCATACAAAATGTCCCCTGCATTTTGGTACTAGTAACAGTTAAGTGAAAATGCTGCTCTAGCAAGTTGAAGATGCCATTCGTCAAAGACAATTGCCATGCTCTGTGGGTCATGTTAGGGCACATTCAAATCTCCCTGGCCCATTATCTCAAGGCAATATCTTAGGTGACAAATTTACCCAGTTGATCACTTTATCTCAAGTTGAGCTCGCTGAAATGGTACTTTCACTTGTGTGTTACTAGTTCCAATGCAAGGGACGTTTCTATGACCTGAAGAGACTTAAAAATTAATGACCGTCAGTATATAAATTAAATGCACTATTTGAAAAAAGCTTGTATTTCATAGCAACAGCTCACAGCTCAACTATTTGAGCTGAGGACAGATATGTTTTCACTATACATCCTTTACTATTAACAACATGGGCTTCTCTTCCATTAGAAGAACCATCTGCAAAAATTAACATAGCATCCTTTAAAGGATCTTTCATGACAATTTTAGGAAAAATAAAGAAATGTACTTGTGCAAATTCCAGGAATCAGCAGGAAGATGATTATCAATTGTCCAAGAATCATTATTTTAGAATAACCAGTCTACCTGTTTCTTAGTATAAGGAATATTGATCACATTAGGTTCCTTACCAAAATATTGCCTATATTCAATCTGGCTTTTCTGTCCTAAACAAGCTACTGCTTCAAAATAATGGTTTATTACATTGACTGGCAAAACAGAAAGGTGTAGCCAATAAAAGAGGACCATTTGCCATAATACTATTGCAGGAGTAAATTTTGTAGGTAAAATACATACTTGCCAAGGTTGACAATAATTAATATAATGTACCTGCTGATTTTGTATTACATATTCTTACTATGTCAGTACTTGTCTAGCAGAGTCTGTAAGAAGTCTAGTGGAACTGGGATCACTACTCCTCTTAAGACTCTCACTGAGAGGCTCAAGATTGCCTTAAGAAAATTTTAAATAGGGCTATAGCCACTGGATACCTCACAATAACTTCTGAAAATATTTCAGAGTTTGTAAGCGATCTTTCTAATCGAAGCTGTAACATTCTCAATAGTTGCAGGCATCATATCACTTCAACAATTCATGTACTTGATCTTATGCAAATTAGAAATCAATTTACGACAGATTTTATGCCATGTAGAGACCTGCTCATACTTGCACACTTGTGAATCAGGGTTCTGGATGAAATGTAAATTTTGATTTATAGCTTTTGGGCAAAGGCGTGTGCTTCTGTGCTTTTGCCCCCACACTTAGAGATGAAATTGAAGCTGCAGGTCTGGCCACATTTTGAGGCATAAGTCACCATTATGCAGTCATTATTATATATGTATAATATTTAAAAAAGCTGGTGATGTGTGCAGTGGTGCATCTTTATAACCCCAGCTACTCAGTTGGCAGAGTCAGAAAAATTCCAAACTCTAGGCCAGACTCTTCTGAATTAATTAATCAGCATATGAAGAACACCGGATAAAAAGTGCTACTTTTATGGTTTGCATGTTATTTGCATATTCATATCATTTTGACCTATTGTATGCATTCACTAGCTTACTTTTGATCTTTCTTTGGCAACATGGTCTACTATATACACTAGGCTAACCTAGAACTTACCACAAACAGTAGAAAATGATTCTCTTACCTGTGCCTCCCAAGTGCATTGCGGTGCCTGGTTACATTTTAACAGATTTTAAGGTTATAGGAATTATTGGATTTTTTGCTGTAATGAATTCAGCCATTCAACATTTGTGGAGGAATGATCTGGTCCCTGTCCTCTAGCACCCTCTTTTTTTTTTTTAAAGGTGAGAACACTGATGAAAAATGGTCACTCTTCCCATATTGCCACTGGAAGACTAAAGTGACAGATAGTCATTGTGCCACCTGTCTACAATCCCAGCACTTAGAAAGCAGAGGCAGAAGGGTAGCTACAAGTTCAAGATCACCTTAGTCCATGTAGCAATTCACAAGTTAGCCAGGACAACAGAGAAAGACTGTCTCAAAAGAGGAAGCAAAACAACCTCAAACAAACAAGAGTACAGACTAACTGATAAACAGCAAGGGAAATAGCTGAAGTCTTGTGCAACAGCCCCCTTCCCATGCTGAGGAGCAACCTCTCAAGTGAGCTCTCTTGTGCTCTTCTATAAGTGGTACCTAGTGACTCAGAGATAGGGCTTCACTTGTGTTTAGTTACTCCTAACACATCCAACTATCTATTTCATAATTGAAGTACTATGGCATATTATAGCAATCGAGAGAAAGCATCATATCTGGAGTGCTCGAGTTAATAACATATTAACAATTTCCCACCTTTGAAGAAGGCAATTTATAGAATGTTAGTTAATACACAAAAGCTTATGCCATTTTAGGATCACAGTTCTGCCTTGGATAGGAGGGGTTCTGGTGACAAGACTGTTCTTAGTGCTAAACAACTACATTAAAAATCAAAGAAAGCAAACATCTGCACACATAGCTTAGGATCCATTGCTGGCAATAACCGGCCTTTTCATGTCCTCAGAGACACTGAACAGACACGCTGTCCCTTACACAGCACTAGTGTTTGTTAGAAATAATTATGAAAACAAACACTTTGTCAAGAGAACAAAATTCATAGTGCTGAACGAATATGACAAGTGCATGATATTTCTCACATCCAGAATTCCTAGGATCTAATGAGAGGAGAATTATCATATTGTTTGAATCCTTGTTAGTATCATTCATGACAAACAGGATGTCGGCATCTTGATATGTTTTACAAATTTAAATGCTGATGAGTAGCACAGACATGTCTCTTCACTGTTAGATGCCACCAGAGAACACAGCAGTGACTGCAGCCCAGCTCTCCTACTCTGCAAATATTCAAGGCTCCTTTTTATAAACTGCCCTTCAGCTGTGCAGACATATCTTAAGATTCCCATGTGATACTGAACAGGACTTTGAATGAGTTTCAAAAATAGCTAATATGGTCATAAGTAATGTAATCATCTTAAGAACAAACACGTTATGAAAAACTGCATGTAAGAGCTACAGCATCTATGTCTGAAACACAAAAACAGGCACGTCTATGATCCAGAAACTCCATCTTCTGTGACAAGCCTGGAAGACATTTATTTAAATGCAAGCTTTTCAATACACTTTATTGCTGTGCTGTTAATAATGAAGACATGAATTCCTATGTCCAACCTTGCTGTCAAGTGGAAGAAGAAAAAACAATGCCATGCATATTAGTATTGAGTCACTAAAAACAAAGTGGATTATCATAATCATATACTTTTCTGTAAAGACGCTCAAAGCTCTATGTATTTTCTACTTTGTGTCTATTAGTGTTTTGTTCATACTGATGGTTCAGTCATGGAATCTGTAATAGTTCTTTGTTATAAAGTGAACTTGTTCCTGAAACACCTGAGATGGATCTAAATGAATCCAGAAAACATTTCAGGGAATTGGTCATCTGACTCAGTTCCCAGATCTTCTGTATACACAGCTCTCTAGACAAGTTACTTAAGAGCCCTCTGTGTCTTCTTTACTTAATGAGGAAAAACAGCAGTCAGACTATCGCTGCAGTTGCTATATTTAAACATAGAATGGCATCAGTTAAGTTGAAAACATGTAAAACTTGGGAATATAAATGCAGTACAATGTAAGTAGTGAATAGTGAGCACTTGGTATTAGACACTGGCCTTCTTGGTCGTGGGATCTTTATTTTAAACTTAAAATATCAATATATAAAATAAAGAGAGGAAACGAAGCAAAATAATTTGTCTAGACCTTCAGAAGTCCACTCCAGGAAGTTATGAACTGGGCTCTCATGCAAATATCCTGGAGACTCAGCTCTGAGAATCTAGAAGCTTGGTAGAATTAATTTTCTTAGGTTCATCCATTACAAATCCCAGGTACATCAGCATCTGCCAGGGCAGTTCATACATTCCACTAGAGCCCCCTTTAGAACATTAATGTTATTAACCAAGTACCAAAAATAGCTTAGAATCCAGAGCAAACAGGAACTGTGGCACAGCCCAGCTGTGCTTTCCTCGAACCATTTCAGAGCTTTTACAGAATCAGTTATCACTAGGAGTCTATTGTGCTTTATACTTATATGGAAAGGTCAGGTTAAATTAATTAACTTTAAATAACTTCCAAATGCTGCATGTCACTGCTGTCATCTTTGTACTCCGACACATTCCTGCATTGTGCATACCCTTAGAATCACAGCACACACACACCCACACAAAAAAAAAGAATCACAGCACAGAGAATGGGTCACTTATTGAGGGCATTGCCTCTTAAAGTGATTTCCTTAGTGGATCAAAATTCCAGGCCACAGCGCTGCTGAGACTTCCTCAGGCTGCACTAAATGTTTGAGAATGGTGCTGGTAGCAATGGTGTTCAGTTTCATAGAAAGCCATAGCAAGGAAATTATTAAAGCAACTTCTCCTTTGGGGGAAATTTGTAGTCATCTTTCTTGGTAAGTGAGGGTGTTGTGCCGTGCCTACTTGCAGTCTAGGTCACTTTGGTCAGGGAATAGACGCATCCTATAGGATCACATGCCCTACAGAAGCTTAATGTAAATTAAGAAATTTAGCTGGACTAGACTTGCTCTAGCAGTCATTCTTAGTGTTTCCTTAGAATTGGTAAAATGAAAGGCTCCCCTGGTTATTGAATAAAGGCACAACATAAGGGATGATTCCTGGCAGATGGAAAGCAACCAAAGAGAGGAAGCACTTTGTGCCCCATCTTAAGTTCAATGGTTTTCAGCAGAAATAAGCTGTGAAGAATGGTATTTCCATATCAGACAGGATCTTTTTATCCTTGTCTACCAGAAAAACTATCATTCAGATGATTTTCAAAGGTATCAAGGAGTACCTGAACTAGGAACAACTGAATTTTGATCTCAAGATATTGTCTAACCTCTGAACTCAGTGTTGAAAAGTATTTTATTTTTTCTTATGTTAGTAGTACTGCATACAAGGCCTCAGACTCAGAAGATAAACGAGGAAATGTATAGTAGTTAATGGGTATACAGATTAAAAAGAAAGTCAGTTCTGAAGAGTAACTCTTTTTAATTTATTTATTCTTGTTTTTAAATTTCATTTTATATTCCAACCACCATTCTCCATTCTACCGTCTCCCCTCACCTCACCCTCCCCAGCCCACTTCCCATTCATCACTCCCAATGGGTAAGGGTTCTAATGGGGAATCAACAAATCATTAAGTTCATGCAGTATCATGATCCTCCCTGCTGCATTGAGGATGAGCATGGCATTTCACCATAAGGAGTAGACTCCAATATGCTAGTTCATGCACCAGAGATAGATGCTGGTCCCACTGCCAGGTCCCCTCAGATAGTCTCCAAGTTTCACCACTGTCTCCCACATATAGAGGGCCTAGTTTGGTCCCTTGGAGGCTCAACAGCTATTTGTCTAAAAGCTTGATTAAGCTATCTCTGTAGACTTCTTCATGATCTTGACCTTCCTTGCTCATATATTCCCTCCTCCCTCTTGAAGAGTATTCGTAGTGTATGTGTATGTTACATTTCATTCAAGAGAAGTGCTATATTAATTTGTATTAATAGCTAAAAATTACTTACCCAATAGATATTTAATGATTCAAAAATATACTTCCAAACCAAGGAAGTTGAAAGAATGATGCTGAACATGACAAATGGGGGGATCAAATAATCCCAAGCTAACTCTGAATAAAGTATTTTAAGGGAAAACTCATGGAACAGGAACAGGGGTCCAACATCAAAGTGTAGAGCATGGGAAGAAGAGAGTGAGCTGGCTGTGGCCAAGTGGTTTTGGTCCCAAAATCACACCCCAACTTGGTCCAGCCTCTTAAAGGCCATTGACTGAAGAAAGTTCCCCATCACCTCTCCCTTTTTTCTAAATAAGAGAGTCCCAATCCCAATACAAAACTATATACATTGAGAACAGATACCAAGTATAAATATTAGAATTACAGTCAGTATAAACAATATTAAGCAAAGATCATATGCTAAATGTTTTAATAATCAGTCTATTCTAAGGAGTCTAAGTCTTGTATTAGAAATGGCTTGGCTAGATCATAAGAGGAAGGTCACTATGCCTATCTAATCTTCAACCAGCTCAAAGGCCTGAGAAGGGAGACATTATTTGAGTAGGCAGGAAGTGTAATCAAACAACTTCCAAAATGTACAGTTGATGACAGAGACAACTGGCTACATGGCAATCACTCAAAGTCTCATTTGCAAAGTTGAAGCTACCAACTTTGGCTAAGGCCTAGAGTAATTTACAGACCATTTTCAGAAGCAGGAATATTTTTCAAAACTGTCTTACTCTGTCTTGGGAAGGTTTGGCAGTCTTTTTGTAGTATCCTGATTATCTCATCCTTACACCATGCACTTTGTCAGTGGTTGAGGCATAAGCAGTTCCTTGTTCAAAGAACAATTATACCAAGAAGAAAACAAGCTCCAAGTGGAGTGTCTTCAATTCTCAACATTCTCTCGGGAATAGATTGGTACTGCCAAGAGGAATCATGTCTCACATAACAGAACCCTAAGACATTTAAATGTCATGTTTTACAGGTATTTGAAGTGGTTGAAGATTACCTGTTTTATGTGTGATTCCCCTCTGTATGCTATGAATACCATTGGTTATTAAACTTGGCCTGTGATAGGGTAAACTAGTAGAGCTAGGTGGGGAAAACTAAACTGAATGCTGGGAGGAAGAAGGAGGAGCCAGGGAGAAGTCATAGAACCACTGCCAAAGACAGACATGCCAAAACTTTGCTGGTAAGACACTGCCATGTGGTGATACACAGATTAATGGAGATGAGTTAAATTAAGATGTAAGAGTTAGTCAATAAGAAGCTAGAGCTAATGGGCCAAGCAGTGATTTAATTAATACAGTTTCTGTGTGGTTATTTTGGGGATCTGGGCAGCTGGGAAATGAACAAGTGGTCTCTCCACTACACCTATCTATGTAAAATACAGTCTCTATGTAAAAAACTTAATGAGTCTGACTATAAGTATGATAAACATGAATGACTATTGACCTATAATACTTAATACCTATATAAATAAAAGACTAAGACTTTTTATTAGAATATTAAACAATCTTTAAACAACTGTGCAGTAAATGAGGACCATGACCCCAAAATATACACAACGTATAAATATCTTGATCAGAGGTAGAACTATATAATGCAATATAATAAATATATCCTAAATTGTGTCAATATACAAAATATCTTAGAGGCATAAACATGCATGCATACAATCTGACAAAATAACTTTGCATAGGTGTACAAATATTGTAAACAGAAATAGGAGCATATTCAATACAACAAATATAATTTGAATATGTATCAATATATAAGAATCTATATCTATGTAAATTGTTCATAAATAATAGCTCATTAAGTATTTACTCTATTACTCCTTATAATTATTATTATTAGTGTGAGGAAGCTCACCTTAATCTAATAAGCATTTAAAGCTGCTGTGCTACATAGGGACTAAGTGTGTTCATTGTTGAGAACCTGGTCCTGAGGGTTAGAGTAATTCTACCTAGCCAAGAATTTGATCTTGGAAAGTCTTGAATCCTTTTGCTTTTTTCCTGTTGTTTTAATATTTTTGTCTCTTCTTGCCAATAACATTTTTAAATCACCTGGGGTCTATCTTCTAGGATAATTTTTTACCATTTTCCTAACAAATGGCAAATGTAAGCCATAAGCTATTATTGCTTCTTTAATCATTTTTAGATTACTCATACCTATAGTTTGCTATGTATATTCTTTGACTACCTTAGAGTACGTTGTGCCAGATTTTTTTTTAGCAAATTACCAGATAGGCAGTTAAATCTCTGGGTAACTCATCCCAGAGTCTGGCACATATTGATGAGTCTACATACTGTCCTTGTATCTTTTGTCTCTATTCATCAGTTTTGATAATTTCCTCAAACCTTTTTTAATCTTTTTACCATTGCCTTTTGTAAAGTCTGAATTTCCTGTTCAGTGTTCTATTCTAATGCCCTCATTGAGGATTTCAAGATATAAAATTTGTCAAGTAAAAATAACATTTCATCCTTGAACATAATGGGATGGTGTGCATATTACCTTTTTGGAGAAATGTCTTATCTGTTAATCTATAACAATGTTTTACAGATTCCAGTTATTAAATTTAACATCACGGAGTCTTTTAGATAATGTCTCAGCACCCTTTGACATTGACTGGATTTTGTCTGTCAAATTAATAATATTCTTCATCATATTAATTTTTACAACCAGCTCTTTAATATTAGTCATTAAAGACTGTATCATTTCAAAAGTGCCTCTTTCTTGTTCCTGTTATCAAATCATTTTCTTAATGAGATAATATGAAAAACAAAACTAATTTCCAAAATCAAATAAATTAATGTATAAGTAAAATCACATAATCCTTACAGAATACCATCCATAGATTAAGCAAAAATGAGTATTAAATTCCTGAGTGGTAATATTATTAGCCTTTGTGTAATTTAAATTTATCACTTACCTCCTGTAGAAAATTTCAGTGACTAGGTGTAATAATCGTTATTTGCCAGCAGGTGTCGCAATTGTAGCTGTGTGGCAGGGAGATGAGGAGGAGAAGCTGGCAGCATTGTCAGGGATCAGTCGCTCTGTCATCACCTACTTAAATAGTGATAAATATGCTATGGTTAACAAATTAAGAGCAGTTATTAAGGACAATCAAAGTGATTCCGAGAGTTGGTGATCAGAATAAGGAGAGAGCCCAAAGTTTTCCATCAGTTGTGAGTCACGCACTGTGCAAGCCTCAGGGATGGCAGGCTGGGGAGGCAGCAGTGTGTTTGTCGTGAGCTTTCAGCAAGGAATACACAAAGCTGGAAAACTGGGAACACCACGGGGTACATGGGCTGGTGAACCAGGAGAACCCCAGGGGTAAGGGTTGTCCCAGTCAATGAGCATAATCTTAGCCTCACACTGGGTGCCAGATGATGCTGAACATGTCAAATAGGGGTAACATGAATCAAATAATCCCAAAATAACTCTGAATAGAGTATTCTAAGGTTTTTCTTTATTAAAAAGGAACAGGAACAGGTGTTCAACATCAATGTGTGGAGCGTGGGAAAAAGAGAATGGGCTGGGTGTGACCGTGCCTTTTTGGTCCCTAAGTCATGCCCCAACCTGGCCCAACCTCTTATAGGCCATTGTCCATTAAAAGGACAGAGTCACTGTGGGGTTCTACTGACACACTAGTAACAGAATAGAGAAGACAAAAGAGTCCCCAGACTGAAAAATCAAAGGTTCTATCACAAGATCGACATTCTGGTAAATCATGAGCATTTTTAAATCTCTTTGTATTTTTGTGTTTTATATTTTTTATAGTTATAATATATAAATGACATCTAAACATCACAGCATAAATTGTATGTTAATTTATGTGAAGAACTTTGGTAAAACATTATTATGCAAAACTTTAACTTTGAAGGTATATAGCCCTAGCTTCTTATATTTTTGGCTAAGACATCCCTCCAGGCCCAGTACTAGCTTCTTTAAAATTAAACATATACAAACTAATAAATTATATCACTGAGCAGGTTGTGTTTATATATATTTAGGATTAGATATGTATTATATATGTAAAATACACATATACACAATAATAGAAGCCTCAGATTTGAAAAAGACCAAGTAGGGTTATGAGTGGTGGGGAGTTTGAAGGTATCCGGGGGGGAGGAGGAATTATATAATTATAATCTCAAAAAAGAAAATAAATATTTTAAGAGGGTGTATTGGCTTACTTTTATTTATGTGTATCTCTGTGTGAATTCCTGCATAACTTTATGTAAACCATGTGTTCCATATCCATATGTGTACTTACAGAGGCCAGAAGGTGTCTGATCCCCTAGAAATGATGGCGTCCCAGACAGCTGTAACTGGTTTTGCCTGCTCACCTATCTCTCCAGTCCCACCATGATAACTTATTTCTTTGGTCTTTAATTTATAATCTCTTGAAAGCTGGCATATTTCAATTGTCCCTTCGCGTTAGCATTACTATTATTAACAAAGTTAAACTGACCCTGAGGTTTGTGAACATTTGGTCTGAACTCCAGCCTCATCTTCTGGTGGAGCTTAGAAAGCACTTGCTGGCCAGACTAGGTTGGCAGTTTGAGTTAGTACTTCAGGTGAGGTTGGACAAAATCAAAGTTGGAATTATGGGGATGTTGATACTGGTAGGATGCAGCTGCTCCCATCTGCAGTAGGCCCAGAGTTGGATACAAAAGACTGGACCAGATACCAGGTAGTCGAATAAGAAGATAAAGAACATTGCACATAAGAGAAGGCTCAGTCAAAGGAAAGAAGAGATTGACATTGCTATACCGAGACCGTTTTGCCTTAAAGCAGATGTGAGATTTTCTAAAAATTAGCTTGGAGACCAGGGTCCAGAGACAATCAGGTTTTAACAGAATGTGAACCGTGCAGAGCTAGGCCCTGAGATGGAGTAATTACACGGTTTGATTGGGAAAGTGTAGGAACTGGAACCTTTCGTCTCCAGCTGGCACAACTTTTTCAAGGTTGCGGAACTGTAAGAGGTGAGGTCTGGCTGCTGCAGGAAGGTCACCAGTGTGGGGCTGTTGCATTATCCTGGTCCCAGGTTCATCTTTTTCTTTCCCATGTGCTACTGGGAGATGAGCAGCCGCAAGCCCTCACATCCAAGCCAATCCCAATTTCCATTCCTCCTGTCATGGACCTGTGGGTATGGGTAACTATCTTCCCCTGAATTGCTTCTTGTCAGTTCATCACAAGGAAAAAAAAAAACTAACTGTAATAATGCATTTGGCAACTGCTGGGGAATAAGTTAAAGCCATAATGCGTTTAGAATTCGAAATACAAGATAAACAGCCAAAATAAAGGGCAACAGTGGAATACCAAGGAAATGGCAAAACAAGAAAGATCTAATGGAAATTGTGATCTAAATCACAGTCAAGGCAGATGAGAAAGAAGTCCTGAAAGATTACATAGCCATGAGAATCAGCATTGGAAAGCCTAGCCAGAACAATTTGGATAACAAAAGGAATACAAGGTGTACAATTTGGAAAACAAGCAAAATTGTCTGTTCTCTGTGGAAGGATTTCATACACAGAAATTTTCCCATGTTAGACACATATAGATGATCTGCATCACAGGCACATATACACAGGCAAACAAAAATCCTCTATTAGAACTAATAAATGGGATCACACACATTGCATTATACGATATGCATTTTAAAAGTGGTTGTTTCTGTATCCTAAAAAAAAGCTGAACAAACACTTGAGACTAATCCTAATTTAAATGGAATAATATATATTAAACAAATTAAGTTAAATATGATAAATATTTATGAAAAGGTAACTCAGATGGATAAGGTTTTGCGTGCTGAAAACTATAAAACATGGGAAGAAGTCAAAATAACTAATGGAAGAGCATCCGTTGTGTTTGAGTATAAAATGTCCCCATAGGTTCATATGTCTCCACATGGTAGTAATGTTTAGGAACGTTACGGAACCTTTAGGAGGTAGAGCTCACAGGAGAAATCTAGCTGTTGAGGATGGGTTGGAGCTTTCATACACTAGCTCCACATCTTGTTTCTGCTGCATCCTGATGAAAATAAAATGTGAACAGCCAATTTCTCGCTCCTGCCTCTATACTTCTTTTGATGTTTTCATGTCTTCTTTGCCATTGCAGACTCTATCCTGCTGCATTTGTAGTTCAGAATAAACCCTTGCGACCTTAAGTTGCTTTCTGTCGGTGTATTGTATCACAGCACTAGACATGAAACCAAGGCAGCGTCTCTTGTTTATGAGTCTGGGAAAAATGGCACAGAAATATGTCCAATCTCTGTACCTATCAGAATCCCAGGAACATTTTGTATAAAAGTTGTGATCAACATGTTAAATTTCAGAGAGATCTATAAAGGGCCACAAATAGAAACATCTGAAAAAGAACAAAGCTAAACACCTCACAATCTTAATTTAAAAGTGTATTTTTAAGCTATAGTAAATATAAGAAATGAAATATATATATACAAGACAGATATAAGTACCAATAGTAAATTGTAGAACTACATAGCATATTTATCAAAAAAAAAAAAAAGGAAAGCAAAATTGAGCTTTTGCACACAGACAAAGCAAGTAGGGTAGGCCTAGCCTAAAAAGAGCATGGTCAGAGTCTGGACCCTGTGAATCTCCAAACAGTTGGCGATCCAAAATATAATAGGAATCTCTTCAATTCCATTGCAAAACAAAACCAAGGAATAAAAACAAAAAAAAGTGAAAAAAATGGACAAAACCACCCTATAATTTCTCTGAATAAGATTCACAAATTGTTAACAGGTGTGCAGAAAGATGCTTAAAAAATAAAAGAAATTAAGACCACAGGGTGGTATCACTTCATAAAGGTACGTATGAATGGACATTATTTTAAACAAGTAAAAGGAAAATGTGGTGCTGGAGAGATGGCTCAGCAGTGAAGACACTTGACGCTCTTGTTGGGGACCTGGATTCAAATACAAACACCATAACAGAAAACTCACACCTGCCTGTAACTCACATTCCAGGATACCCGATGCTTCCTTTTTTTGCCTCTATGGGCTCCTGAACACATATCTGTGTGTTCACATATGATAGAAAAAACAATAAAAAATAAATACTAAAACAAAAAAAAAAAACCAGTATTATTGTTGGGGGAGGCTGCTTGTTTGTTTCCCAGTTGCCCAGAAACTGAAATAATCACACAAAAGCGGTATTAATTAAATAACTGCTTGGTCGATTAGCTCTAGCTTCTTATTGGTTAACTCTTACATGTTCATATAACCCATTTCTATTAATCTGTGTATTGCCACGTGTCTTTGGCTTACCAGCTAAAGTTTCAGCATCTGTCTCCAGCAGGGCTATTTGGCTTCTCTCTAACTCCACCCTTCTTTCTCCCAGCATTCACTTTTGTTTTCCCACCTACCTAAGTTTTGCCTAGCTATAGGTTCAAAGCAGTTTCTTTATTCGTTAATGGTAATCACAGCATACAGAGGGGACTCCCACATCACCTCCCCTTTTCTGTTCAAATAAAAAGGAAGGTTTTAACTTTAACATAGTAAAATTATACAAAACAGTTATCAAGCAAGATAACAGTTACAATATTGTATTTACTTTATCTTTTATTATAACTAGGGAAAACTGCAGGCAGGCAGATCTTTGTGAGTTCGAGGATAGCCTGGTCTACAAGAGCTAGTTCCAGGACAGGCTCCAAAGCTACAAAGAAACCCTGTCTCAAAAACAAAACAAAACAAAACAAAACAACAACAACAACAAAAACAAAAACTAAAAGAAATAACTAGGGAAAACTATAATTATAACTATTTTTTAAGTCCATCAAAGACTCAAGAAGGATATAATATAACCTAAGTACACAGGAAGTGCATTGTAAGCAACTTCCAAAACTCTAGAATTGACAGAGACATCTCACTACCTGGCCAGTCACTTTTGTACTGTTGGAGCATCCATCTTTAGCCTACTGGCCCATGGTATCCAGCAGACTTTTTCATGAAGCACAGAATTTTAAAGACAGTTCTGCCTATATTAACAGTTTGTTTGTCACATTTATTTTGTGTTCTGCAAAATTTTTTGCAGACTCCTTTTTGTAGCAGGAACCCCAAAGGACCATCTTAACTTTAGGCAAGTTTAGCACTCATTTTTTGTGGGTCCTCTATGTCCAGTTCATTAAGCTGTCCAGGCAAAATAGTTTCTTGCCCACATGGCTAACACCATAAGGAGCCTCTTTGATGCTCATCTTCCTCTTGAAGTAACTGGTGCTGCCAGGAGCAGATATGTCTCTGTCATGAAAAGTCCTAACTTCTTAAAACATTTTACATATCATATTATGTAGTCTTTGAAAGATTTGAAAAATACCTATCTATCTGAAATACATCTTTGTACATCTAGAAAATCTAACTAACATGAATATAAGCTTGACTATTATAGATTATTATCTATTAACCTATATTTCTTAATTATACATTACATTGTTAAATAAACTAGACAAACATAATACCTTACTCAAGATCAGAAATTACATACATACAGTATAACAAAATTGACCTTAAATTTGTATCAATAAATCAAAATCCATACCATTGCAAATCTCTATAGCATATCCCCTTTAAATGTAAAAGAACATTTATAAACAATATTTGGGAATATGGGTGTAGCTATTAATAAGTGTAGGGAGAAGATAGTATGCTTACCAACTGTTGGGAATGTAGTATGGTATATTTGCGAGAGAATCTCTCTCAGAATAGCAAGACAACACACAGTGTTGCAGATTTGTACAGACATACCCCCTTATACATTTGAACACACACACACACACACACACACACACACACACACACACACACACACAGGAGGTTTGGGTGGCTTCCAGAGATCTACTATATTATATATTACTCAAATCACACTTAAATAATGGCAGAAAGTAAATCTTATGTTCTGGGATTTTCAAACAAATGAAACTAAGCCGCAATAAGTAATGATCAGTAATAGAGTGTGAAATAAGGGATATGATACTTGGGGACAGGCATAACTGAGACTACCTTGGTTCTGCCACTTACTAGCTATACTAATTATAAAAATTATACTATGTTTTACATAATCTATGCCTATTGTGTGAGATTAGTTTATAACTAACTTAAAAATACATACTTTGTGTGGGTCGTGGTATTGTTGATATGCATATTTATGCCTACACATACATGTTAAGCATTTACAAACACATTGCATCTTGCATGAACATACACATATGTATGTATGCAGTGCTTAGCATTATCTTAGGTATTTCTGTCTCTTCTGTTTGATATACATCTTATTATATTTCAAAAGTATTTACGGTTCATAAAACAAATTTTATACAAAGTAAGACAAGCTTTGAAAGAAGGAGGGAATCTGTGTAGCATGGTGAACTTGACTTGACTGTGCATGTCTTTTTTTTTTTTTGCACAAATCAACTAGAATGAAGTGCCATTAACAGTTGTATGTTTCTGGAATGCAGTTTGCAGCCATTCAACTATACTATATGTTAACACAAGTTAAACATACCTCATAAGAGACTTCAGTTCTTAATTTTACAAGATATGAAAGTGCCTTTATGTTTTGGGAGTTGGTGCATTAGTGAGAATGCACATTTATATTTCTTTTGGTTGTGTTATTTGGGGGTATGTCAATCTTCATTTAAGTTAAAGAAAAAACAGTCCTACTGATAATTCCCATTTCTGCATTTAAGAAATCAATATCTATTTTATTGAATGTTGTTGATAGTACTACAGCAAAAGGCTTTCCTCAACACATGTTCAGCTTAAGTTTTTCTTGTATGGGGCAGCTTCATGTCTGTTTTAAAAATGTCATTAAATGATTAAAACATATAAAAATCTTTATTTTTTCTTATTATATAGAAGTAAAAGCTAACTACACTTTATATTTTTTCTACTGTGGAAGACGTTAACATCACTTAAGACCTTGAATAATTTGAAAACTTCTATTCAACTGCTCAATTGTGCATTATTGATTTCTCAAATAGAGTTTAATGCTGCTTATTCATGTGAGTAGACTTTGTCCAACTCTCATCTTGTCAATATTCAAGAGCTGCAAGGTGTTCATTTTGCTTCAGTGTCTGTGTTGGTATCAGTGTGGTATTGCGGCCAATAACAGTATACAGAATAATGCAGAAACCCACTTTGATAGCTACATGTTAGGGAAGACAGAACACCACATCTACTCAAAATAAAATTGTAAGTCTTAGCTCATGGTTAAGTTATTCAGCCTTGCACTTCTATATTACCAAATGCACCAGCCCTATCAGCTGATACTGCAGATCTAAGATGTTCAATAGTTCCAGGATCTTTAGAATATGAGAGAGCATGACATTCATTCTTACACACAGTTGTCTATCTCAGGAAGGCAGAATAATCCTTACTTGCCCTGTAGCATACTGATTGAATATCTACAATTCAGCAATACAGTGAAAACTAGCACAGCCCCAACTAGACATTGTATTCTATTCAGGTTAAAAACAAAACAACAACAACAAAAAAAAACTTTTACCTGTTTGTTTAGAGTTCAGAAATGGTTTTTATACTTTCTGTCTGCTGCTGTATTCATTTGAAATAAAATATTCTATCACACCATTGGAACTATCAAACATACTTTACATTACTGATATAACTTTTGAATATATACAAAAATTAGCAACTATACAAAAATTAGCAAGGTTGACAAGTGATTACTGAGAAGGATTTAAACAAAATTTAAGGAGAAGAAAAAAAAGAAACAACAAATAAGAACCAGGTATATTATTAACAGATCAAATAGAACTCTCTGAAAACAATATCGATGGCAACTTTGGGTGATGCTATGAGGTTTCACAATCTGATCAATGTTTTATTATTCTGAAATTCTTACCAGTATCTGCTTTCTGATACAAAGAATTTTATGTAACATTGTAAAGACATCAAGCATAAGGCTTGGTAGTGACTTGTTGAGACATGGTTATCTCATAGCCAATCTCGTCTTAGTTGCTATTCTATGGCTATGAAGAGAGACAATGATCAAGGCAACTCTTATAAAAGAAATCATTTATTAGGGGACTTGCTTGCAGTTTTAGAGGGTTTGTCTGAAGTTATCATGACATGACGCAGACAGACATGGCACTGGAGCAGTATCTGAAAGCTGCATATCCTGATCTGAAGACAGCAGACAGACAGACAGACAAACACTGGGCCTAGCGTGGGTTTTTGAAACCTCAAAGCCCATCCCCAGTGAAATACCTCTTCCAAAAAGATCACACCTCTTCCAATAAGGCCATACTTCCTAATCCTTCCCAATAATTCCATTCCATGGTGACTAAGCACTCAAATATAGGAGCCTATAGGAAACATTCTCATTCAATCTATGACAAGTCAGTTACCACAAAGTATTATACAGTTCTACAACATGGTTTCTAAAATATTTGTCTTCATATTACATGTTTCTGGTTTTCTGGTTTTGTTTGGTTTTTGAGAAAAGGTCTCAATATGTAACCTAAGCTGTGTTGTTGTTGTTGTTGTTGTTGTTTTGATTTGACTCTTCCTGACTCTGTCTTCTGCATGTTGAGGTCACAGACCTGTTCTACCATGCCTGGCTTCCTACTTTTCTGAGATAATACAATGAATGATGGCTAGGTCACTTTGACCTATGTTTTTGTAAATCTACATCTTTTTCATTGTAAAGAATGTAATTTACCTGAAAATTAATTATGGCTTGACTTCTTCTATAAACACAGCATTTTAGCCCTGCAGGTCTGTTCCTGGGACTTGAGGCTTCAAACTCTAGTTATATTTATATTGTCTGCCCTGCCTTTTAATTCTCTTGACTCTTAGGCAGAATAGTTCATAGAAAAAATGAAGTTAATTCCTGAGCAGTCTTCTCACTTGTTTGTCATTTATGTTTGTCCTTTACCCATGTAATAATGTCAAAACTACAAGAATTAGAAAGCTAATTTTCTCCTACACTTGTCTTCTGCTACTAGACTGGTAAAATTCTTGGGGCAAGGCAGATACTCAGCTGGTTCTTGTTGATTTGATGGACTCCATTTCTAGAGCAAACTGAGCTCTGTCTTTTCTGTGCTCCTAATTCTTAGATTCTACTAAGCCTCACATGACTGCCTTGTATTCCTGTAATTTGTGCACAAACTGTCTCCTTCTTTAGACTTTCACATTCCCTGAAAAGAATCATGCCGTTTCCTCCTATTTTCCACTTAGTGGCCAGCAGTGCACCTTGAAAATAATAGGCATTTAATTAGTGCTGTATGAATTAATAAAAAATTGTGACAGGTCAGTGTTTTATAGCTATATTACACAATGATACACATATGTCCATACAAATGTTTGCTAGGTATTGGAACCAACAATTGCATTATAAAATCCTAGGAGACAATCATATTAGATCAGTGGTCTGCTAGTATTCAAACATTTGTCACCAAATGGATGAGTGGGAAGAAAAATTGAGCAAGTAGTTTCTTATTAAAGGTAACTCATATCACACAGTTGCCTTGTCTTCTCCAAATAAAATGATAAAAGAAAGTGGGAAAGAAGATGATGAGTGGGACCCATTCTTGGAGTACCTTTTGTTCGTCAACTTTCCTCTGTCATTTCTTTATCCATAAACTTATAAAATTTTAGGAGCAGTTCTCTTAAAACAGGCTTGCAAACTGGATCATTTATACTCAGTCATGAGGCTTTGTGCATGTATTGTACTTAGTACATGTATTGCTTTTACTGCAATAGCATCATTGCAACAGCACTGGCATGGTCATAATCTCTGGCTCTGCCAAAAAAAATGCTTCTACCTATATATACATCGTGCAAATCAAATGCTAAGAAGCTCAGAGCATCGCTTCACAAAGAGCAGGTACTTAGAAAATATTATACCTGCAAACTACCAGTCATGCCCCTGCTTAATTCAATTGACTATTTATTCAAAGTTATATACTTCCCACTGGGTACCCCTGCAGCATATGGATACTTAAAATTAAATTATAGTTTAAAATAACCCGAAGTTAAGTTTGTGCAGCACACTAGTCACATTTTAAGTAATTCAGAATCACATGTGGCAAGTGTATGGGTCAGAGTATAACATGACTGTACTTTAGAAATTTCTGTTGCGTAGCTCTTCCTTAAGGTGAGGAACCTGACTGAAAGTATATTGATTTTTTTTTTGCTTTTGTGCTGAATTATATTGACTTTTTGGCATTCTGTAATACATGGGAAGTTATTAAATTAAAATTAATTAATAAACAAGTAAATGATTTGTTTTAAGGCTTCTATTGCTCTAATAAAACATCATTGCCAAAAGCAACTTGGGGAGGAAAAGGTTCATTTCATCTTCTAATTTAGGTCACATTCTAACACTGAGGAAATCAAAACAGAAACTTAAGGCAGGAAACTAAGGGCAAGAAATACAGTAAGAATCATGGAAGAATGCTATGTACTGGCGCCCTTGGGTTCTTTCTTCTACACCCCATTATCACCTATCAGGAACGGTACTGGTCAATGTGGGCTGAGCTCTTCCGTATCATTCATCAATAAAGAAGTTCCACAGGCTTGCCTATAGTCCAATTAATTAGAGCATTTGGAGAGGTGAAATACTCTCTTCTCAGATGACCCTTGCTTGTGTCAAGTTACAAAATAAAGCAAAAAGCTACCCATTAAAATTTAAGTATAGACATTCATGTGGAATGGTTCTAAAAGTTTTAAAACTAAAAATTAAAATGTAACTAGAGGAAATGCAAAAAGGCACCGATATAGAATCAAGATGAAGTCTTGAGACAGACAAGGAAGGAGGGAGGGTTAAATTGGCTTACTGAAGACCATGATCCTCGCTAGAGAGAAGAGTAGAGTTTGGGATGGAACACGGACTCCTCAAGGAGCAGACGCTAGGCCTGTGGCTTAATTCTCAATTAGTTCTCAACTCTTGTTAATAAATGCATATTATTGCCCTAGGTCATGTTTGGTAACTGAGCAAAATTCTCTGGGATTGAAATTCAGGGTAGAAATGAAAGCTCAAATTGTTCCTCCAAGTGAGTTTCTTAGGAATGTGGGAATTCACAAATGGGCTCAAAGCTCCGCCTCCCCGTGTGGAAATGCACCAGTGGATTCAGATCTTCACCTTCCTAGCGTGGAAGCTCGCAAGCTGGTTCAGCTCTCCTCTTGCACAACACATTCTCATGAAAGAACTGCTTAATAAGTTCGTTTAGTAATGCTAAAGAATGCACATTAGCAGTAAGTTTCACCTTAATGAACTCATAGAAAGGTTGGTGATTTATGTAATGCCGCCCCCTAGTTCCACTCGAAATTTCTTAACAAGTACGCAGTTCAAAAGAAATATAAGAAATATAAATTACCTTGCTAAGTTCTTTCACAAAGAAACTTGGATGCAACCATGGATGGTGCAAAATTAATGTTCAGTCAGTGTGCTTCTGATAAATCACAAGCTAATTCCGTTTACTTATTAGTTTATATAGCCAATTCCTGATACTTTTCAAAGATTCCAGAACTTCATAGGGTATCTGATACATTCCACTAACTGGAATAGTTTAATATTACAAATAATTATGTGTAAAAATTAATAATTATATCAAATGAAAATAGACAAAGCACATGGTGGCCTCCTCCCCGAGGCCATTCTTATAATAAAACATGCCTTCCCTTACTTCCCCAAGCATTTGCTGCACAGGAAAATTAGCAAAGATGACAGAAGCATTGTTGTGGAATGTGGGTGGTCCTTTCAGGTTTATACAGTCACACTAACCATTGTTGACTCTTTGGCAAGTCGCACTATAAACTCCGAAGGCTTAATTTTACATACCACTTGGATTTACTTGACCTGCATTTCTGAGTTAATGGCACAATAAAAATGATATTTTGTGGGGATGTTTTAGCTTGGGAAATTAAGCCTCTTGGTACAAAGAAATAATGAATGAATACACTTAAACAAGGTGACAGAAAAAATACATAATGGCTCAGAGAGCTTTATGGTCATTTTCGGGGATATCACAAATACAAGACTAAGTATAATATTATAAAAATACCAGTGCATATTATATGCCTGTATATGATTGCTATGATGACTCTCATTAATTTGTATCATTATCATGTATTGATGATAACAGTAATACTCATAAAAAGCTGTGTATTACTTTTAAAAACAAAGGTACAATTTAAGGTTTCACAAAAATTTAAGATACCATACCTTATTGAGCATTCATTATCTTAGTTATTTCTTTATTGCTGTGAAGAGATAACATGACCAAGGTAGTTTACCAAAGAAAGAGTTTATTGGGGTTTACAATTTCAAATGGTACATCCATGACTGTCAGGATAGGGAGGGAACATGTCAACCGGAAGTCAGTCATGATCCTAGATCAGTAGTTGAGAGCATACATCCTTATCTACTAGTGTGAGGTAGAGAGAGTCAAGTGTGAATTGTTTGGGGGATTAAAACCCCCAAAGCCCACCCCCATTGATATACACATACTAATCCTTCCCCAATATCAACTGGAGATCAGGTGTTAAAAAGTGTGAGCCTATGGGGACAGTATCACTCAAACCACCACATTAATAATGTGCCAGTGTTTGTGATGAGTGCTTTATAAGCATTAGCCTGTTTAATTCTTGAAAGTATGCCTTTTATCCATAATTTCAAAATAGGGAAGCCTAGGCTAGCAATGCTGGTTCTAGTTTCTTTTCTGTTGGTATGATAAATACTCTGACCAAAAACAACTTAGGCAAGGAAATTCCTTATTTAACTTACACTTCGAGGTCACAGTCCATCCACCATTGAGGAAAGTCAGGGCAGGAATTCTAGTAATAACTTAAATCAGAAATCATTGAGGAACACTACTTACTGGGTTGTTCACTCTGCTTAATCTCAGGTAGTTTTCTTATAGGAACCAGGACCTGCCTAGGGACAGTGCTACCCACCATGGGCTGTACCATCCTACATCAATTAACAATCGATATAATTCCCACAATAGCAATACCCAGGGGACAATGCAATGTGGGCAATCCCTCATTTAAGATTCCCTTCTCAGGTGATTCAAGACTGTAACAAATTGACAGTTAAGACTAACTAAGACTAATAGCTAAGCAACTTTCTACTCACAAAGGTAGAAGTAAAAGAACAAAGATTAAACAAGTAAAACTAATAGAAATAAATGATCAAGGATTAAAGCAAATAGACCCAATCCATAGGATATAGTAAGTGCTCAGAGAACCTCTTCTTCCCTAGGGAGCTACCCAGTACATTCTATGCCATAAATGGTGTTGATAGGAAAACAAAATGCCAACTTAAATAAATCATTCATAGCTTTTGGACTTTATAAGGCCCATAAGTCATAATTCCTTTTCTTTAAAGGATTTAAGTTTGGGGGTGTTGGAGAGATGGCTTTGAGGTTCAGATCATGTCGTGTCCTCTACAGAGAATCTGAGTTCACTTTCTATCACCTATGTTAAGAAGCTCATAACTCTGTGTTGCAGGATATGTGATGACACTGTGAACACCAAGACTACATTAGTCCCTGGGAAAAAATCTGTTTCTGGTTTTGGTGTGGTTCTGCCCTAGCACACACCTTTCATCCAAGAGCTTTCTGCTTGAATCTTGTAAACAAGATTGAATAAAATCAACTAAGGTCAAGGAGGCAGAGCAAGCAATCAGTTGGCAGGAAGTGAAGATAAGATTAAATCATAGAGCATCCAAGGGAGTCAGGAGGACAGATAGAGAGACACACAGGAAGTAGAGGAGAGGGACATTCAGTTTGAGGATTTTGTGTTTGAGACAGCTTAGGAGAGAGAGGCTTCTGGGACATTGGCAGAGAAGGAAGATTAGGTGGGTGCTTTCTCTGTTTCTCTGAGCTAGCAGACTTTCACCCCACCACCTAGCTCCTCAGTCTTTATTGGTAAAATTGAGTGACTGAGATTTTGTTAAAAGTAGCAACTCTCAGCAAGTCCAGTTCCAGGGATTTTGAGTTGTTTTCCTGGCCTCCAAAAATATTATACTCTTGTGCTCTTGCACATGTGCGTGCACTCACATGCGCGTGCACACACACACACAATTTATTTATTTTTTGAAGCATTCAAGAATGATATTTTTTTCCATTCAAAAATTTCCATCTCCTCCCCTCCTCCCAGTTCCCTTTCCCCTCCCCCGACCTTCTCCCCCTCCCTCTCCAGTCCCAAGAGAAGTCAGGGCACCCTGCCCTGTGGGAAGTCCAAGGCCCTGCCACCTACATCCAGGCCTAGGGAGCTTTGCTTCCATATAGACTAAGGTCCCAAAAAGCCAGAACATGCAGTAGAAACAAGTCTCAGTGCCTTTATCAATGGCTTCTCAGTCAGCTCCCATTGTCAGCCACATTCATAGAGTCCAGTTTGATCGCATGCTCATTCAGACTTGGTCCAGCTGGACTTGATGAGCTCCCATTAGAACAGGCACACTGTCTCAGTGGGTGGACCCACCCTTCTGGGTCCAGACTTCCTTGCTCATCTTCTCCTTCCTTCAGCTCTTTAACTGGACCTTGGGAGCTCAGTCTATTGCTCTGATGAGGGTCTCTGTCTCTATCTCCATCTGTCGCCTGACAAAGATTCTTTTTTTCCTTTTTTTGTTTATTTTTCCATTCAAATATTTACACTTCCTTCCCTCCTCCCAGTCCCCTCCTGCTCCCCCACTCCCCCTCCTCCCTTCCCCTCCCTGCTTGAGAGAGGGCAGGGAACCCTGTCCTGTGGGAAGTCCAAGGCCCTCACCCCTACATACAGGCCTAGGGGGCTGTGCATCCATATGGACTAGGGTCTCAAAAAGCCAGGACATGCAGTAGAAACAAGTTCCAGTGCCTTTATCAATGGCTTCTCAGTCAGCCACATTCAGAGTCTGGTTTGATCACATGCTCATTCAGACACGGTCCAGCTGGATTTGATGAGCTCCCATTAGAACAGGCACACTGCCTCAGTTGGTGGACCAACCCCTCGCGGTCCTGATTTCCTTGCTTGTCTTCTCCCTCCTTCTGCCCTTCAACTGGACCTTGGGGGCTCAGTCCGTTGCTCTGATGAGGGTCTCCGTCTCTATCTCCATCTGTCACCAGACGAAGATTCTATGGTGATATTCCAGATAATCATCAGTGTGATAGCGGGGCAAGGACAGTTTAGGCACCATCTCCTCTGTAATCCAAGTACCTAGCTGGGGACCTCCCCATGGATACCTGGAATCCCCTCTAGAACCAAGTCTCTTGCCAACCCTAAAATGGATCTCTTAATGTAGGTATCTTCTTCCCTGCTCCTATATCTGCCCTTCCTCTATGTCTACCCTCCCACTCCCCCAAGTTTTTTGCCAATCCTTCCCTTCTTCCTTCCCTCTCCCCCTGTCCCCTTCCCCCAACCTTACCCCCATCCCCATGCTCACAACTTTTGCCCGGCAATCTTGTTTGCTTCCAATTTCCAGGAGGGTCTATATATGTTTTTATTTGGGTTCACCTTGTTATTTGGCTTCTCTAGGCTTGTGAACTATAGGCTTAATGACCTAGGTTTATGGCTAGAGTCCACAAATGAGTGAGTACATATCATATTCATTTTTTGAGATCTTGGTTATCTCACTCAGGATAGTGTTTCCTCTTTCCATCCATTCACATGCAAAATTCAAGATGTCATTTGTTTTTTACCACTGCATTGTACTCTAATGTGTATATATTCCACACTTTCTTCATCCATTCTTCCATTGAGGGGCATCTAGGTTGTTTCCAGGTTCTGGCTATTACAAATAATGTTGCTATGAACATAGTTGAACAAATTCTTTTGTAGTATGATTGGGCATCTCTTGGGTATATTCCCAAGAATGGTATTGCTGGATCCTGAGGTAGGTTGATTGCCAGTTTCCTGAGAAACTGCCACACTGATTTCCAAAGTGGTTGCACAAGTTTGCATTCCCACCAGCAATGAATGAGTGTTCTCCTTACTCCACACCCTTTCCAACATAGGCTTATCATTGGTGTTTTTGATTTTAGCCATTCTGACAGGTGTAAGATGGTATCTCAAAGTTGTTTTGATTTGCATTTCCCTGATCACTCTATGGTGATATTCGATATAATCATCAGTGTGATAATGGGGCAAGGACAGTTCAGGCACCCTCTGCTCTGCTGCCCAAGGACCTAGCTGGGGACATCCCCGTGGACACCTGGGATCCCCTCTAGAGCCAAGTCTCTTGCCAACCCTAAAATGGCTTCCTTAATGTAGATATCTTCTTCCCTGCTCCTATATCTGCCCTTCCTCCATCTCCACCCTTGCACTCCCCCAAGCTCTCTCCAGTCTTTCCTTTCTCTCTTCTCTCTCCCCATTTCCCCTTCCCCCAACCCTATCCCCACCTCTACCCCCCATCCTCATGCTCCCAACTTTTGCCTGGCAATCTTGTTTGCTTCCAATTTCCAGGAGGATCTATATATGTTTTTCTTTGGTTTCACCTTGTTATTTGGCTTCTCTAGGTTTGCAAACTATAGGCTTAATGTCCTTTGTTTATGGCTGGAGTCCACTGAGTGAGTACATACCATATTCATCTTTTTGGGTCTCGGTTATCTCACTCAGGATAGTGTTTTCTATTTCTATCCATTTGCATGCTCAACAAGATTGACAAACCCTTATCCAAAGTAATCAAAAGGCAGAGATAGAATGCTCAAATTAACAAGATCAGAAATGAAAAGGGGGACACAACAACAGACACTGAGGAAATTCAGAGAATCATTAGGTCTTACTACAAAGGTCTATATACCACAAAGTTGGAAAATGTAAAAGAAATGGACTTGTTTTTAGATAAACACACACACAATTTAAAAGCAGTAAAATAAATTATCTTTTAAAAAATATATCTGGCTTTCTTTCTCATGTTCTCCCTCCTTCTGCTCCTCATCAGGACCTTGGGCGCTCAGTCCGGTGCTCCAATGTGGGGCTCAGTCATTTTCTTCATCTATCACCAGGTGGAGGTTCTATGTTGATATGCAAGAAATTCATCAGTATGGCTATAGAAACTGGCCTTTTCGGGCTCCTTCTCCTCAGCTGCCCAAGGAACTAGCTGGGGGCATCTCCCTGGAAACCCAGGAACCCCTCTAGAGTCAAATCTCTTGACAACCCTCAGATGGCTCCCTTAATTAAGATATATGCTTTCCTGCTCCCATATCCACCCTTCCTGTATCCCAGCGTTCACCCATGGAGACGGTGGGACAGAACTAATGGGAGATCACCAACTCCAGTTGGAATGGGACTGATGGAACATGTGACCAAACCGGACTCTCTGAATGTGGCCAACGGTGGGGGCTGACTGAGAAGCCAAGGACAATGGCACTGGGCTTTGATTCTTCTGCATGGACGGGCTCTGTGGGAGCCTTCTCAGCTTGGTTGATCACCTTCCTGGACGTGGGGGGGGAGTTGAGAGGACCTTGGTCTAAACATTGAGTAGGGAACCCTGATGGCTCCTTGGCCTGGAGAGGGAGGGAGGGGGGGTATGGGTGGAGGGGAGGGGAGGGAAGGGGGAAGAGGAGGGAAGGAGATGGAAATTTTTAAATATAAAAAAATAAACCATAAAAATATATCTGAGATGTTGGTCATATTTTCAAAACAGCAGCATGATGATTAGTTACGAATTAAATCAATGAAGTATACTCTGTGTCTGTTCTTAAAATACATACACGTGCATACATGTTGGTGAAGACACTGTCCTTCTCTCAATCTCCTTTAATGGTTGTTACACAGTGTGTGACCTATGAACCAGTACCATAAGCACTGTCTGGCAACTTCTCCTCTGGATTCCCAGAATTAGAATCTGTATTTCAAATTAATGTTTGAGATACTTGTACCATTTACAGGGTATAGATGACTGAATCTGGATTGGGTGTTTACTTGTGTGTTCATAGATACCTGAATAGTTCTTGATTCTCCCATGTGAGCTCAGACTTTATAAACCCCTTGTCCTGTCATGTTACATCCTTGATGAATAACATACTTCCACTATCCTCCTTAGTTTCTTATTTTATCATGCTCTGGTAAATATAGTCTTAAATATATGGTTTGACTGGCCAACTCATGTGGCCTAAGTTTATGAGTTTATACCATTTTTATTTCTTATACTACATGCTGAAGAATTGATTTTTAATGTGAGGTTTTTTTTGACATTTATTAATTTCTTTATTCTTTCATGTTGTGGAAGGGAGACCACCAGACTTGGAATTTTCTGTAAACAACTTGTTTTCCTCTGATCTGAGCAGCCAGCAGCTGTTCTGAGCATAAGACCTTGAAGGCAGGGGAGTGATTTCTGGTGGGCCTGCAACTGGAAGATCCTGAGAGCTGGGGCATGGCCAGAGCCCTATATAAGCTGCCCTTGAGCACAATAAAGGGGGAATTCTTGGTATTCTCTTTCCAAGAGTGACCCACGTCCCTGTCTCTCTGTGTGTCCTTGTGGGTTTAAATCTCCAGGCCCATGCCCAAATCCCAAACCAGACCACATAGTAGGCAGAGCAGACATAGTGCTTCATACTTTCACACACTCAGGAATGGCCAAGGTGTCTGCAGTGGCCAAGAAAATATAAAACACATTATAAAGTTTAATTAGACACAATGTTTATTTTAAAAGGCAAGGAAACCATTTTGAAGTAAAATTTGATAGAAATTGAAGTGAAAAAGCCAATTGAAAAAAGCCAGAGAGAAATGTAGCTCTCAGTGCCCAACTTCACTTTTGTTGACGTTTCTCACCCAGTGGATGTCATTTTGCTGAACTAGGAACTCTAATATGGCTTCCCAGCATGCTTTAAGGCTATTGGCATCTGGATCTTAGGAACATTAGACTCTATAAATATTTATGTCTGTATTTGCAAATATCTATAGCCCTTTGCAAGCATACTATTTATAATATTTCACACATTTCTATACAAACAAAGTAGAGATAGCCTGCCCAGAATGCTCATTTCATCAATGGAGCTTCAGTGGTGAGGCAATTCAAATTCCTAATTAATTTAATGAAGAAATATGAATTTTAAAATTATACAAATATAGCACATTTGTTTTTCAAAAGGATCTGACATAAGCATAGATAAATATTAACGTTTCTTACTGTAAGTGCAGCACTTTGATTTTTCTCTATTTATTTAATGCAACTTGAAACTCTGTGTTATAATCGTAAAACAATAAAGGGTCCATCTACTTGGAAGGTGCAGATGGCCTAGTTATGACTTTACAGTTCCTTTGATCACACAGTCATGTCTTCAAGATACAGGATGAGGGGTTAGAGTCAGAGATGGCTCAGTTTCTGAAGCATATTTTGTGCAAGCAGTACCGGAGCTTGGATTCCAAGAACTCATACAAATACCAGGTTGGCATAGAACTTGCCTGCAATTCCAGCCTCAGAAGGTCATGACAGGGAAATTTCCTGCCTTATAGTTGCACAGGTCCAGGAACTTGACCTGACTTGCCCTGCTGAGGCAGTCAGAGAATGAAGGAAAGGCAAACAGACATACCCAGAAAAGCTGAGAATGGGTGGACTGGGCTCTCTGAAACCTCAAAGCTTAGTGTGTTCGTTTAATACAGTCGAATAAGGAAGCTGGGTTATTGCATACAGACAAACAAGGAATCAGGGTTTATGGTGCACACCAGGAGAAGAGAACAGGGTTTGCTAATCTAAGTAGGAGCAGTCTTCCGGCCCTGAATATCAAGGGGATGAAGCTATGATGAACGTACATATTAACAATGTGCATACATTTATGCATACAAAGTTAATGTTTTCACTTGAGCCCCTGGGAAGAGTTTGACATCCTTATGAGGTTTACCCTTTGGGAGAGGCCTTGCCATTTTCCCAAGGGTCTGAAGGTAAGATTACTGTCATGGCCATGTCTCTGTCAACAACCCTCTTCATTCGCAGCTTCATTCGCTCAGCATGCTCTTCTTGACTTGATTAAGAGACTTTGCATCCAAAGAGTATGGTAGAGAGCTATGAGCAGGATTCTGGATACCAACTGCAAGCCTTCACATGCTTATGTCTGTATTCATGTGTGCTCCCATACATAGGAGCATGAATACACACAAATACATGAAGAAAAATATAAACAGGCAAAGTAAGATATGGCATATAGTCTCTCTAAGCGCCAGCATCACTTTTTACATTACTGTTAGGACTCTCCTTCCCACTACACTGCTCTTGATTGTGTTTGTCTAGATATCCATAGATTGCTGTGCACTGACTGGCATAAAGCTGGTTATCTTTATGCCCACAACTGTTCTGGGGGAAGTTATCTTACTCTGATTGGGAGTATAGTCTACCCTGCTAGATGACATTTCCAACACATTCACAACATTTTTTGTCTTTGCTGAAGCCATTCCTAATAGACACTAGGAATATTTTTCCAGTGTTTGCCCCCTGGCTTTCTCAGTTAGTTAGCTTTCACAGAATTGTGCTGCCTGATCAGTGACGTCAGTGTTTAATCATTTTGGGTTTTTTTTTGTTTGTTTGTTTTGGAGAACTACTCCTCATACACATTTTAATTAATTGTATTTATCCAAGATTCCACTTAAGATATAAGAGTTTATATTCTTTGGGATCCTATTAGAAAAGTCACGGGAGTCACACACACTGTGCAATATCACTCAAGGTGGTGAAATAAATGCAAGGTGGTTAAATAAATGTTTATGAGGAGCAGCTAATGCCTCTAAAAAGTCTCACTTTATTATTCTGCATTCCCCAATACATGCTAACTAACTGTATCCATGCTATTGAAATGTCTGTGCTGTGGCAGGATGGAATAAAGGGAAGTTGTTTGAAAGCCAACCACTGCTCCGGTTTTCCAAACACACCAAGATGAAGCAGGCTACTGTCCTGCTTGGTGAATTAGCTTTGGCTAGTCTGGAAGAATTAGAATATTTTATCTTGTCTGAACTGATAGGGTTTCAACTGCTCCTTCCTTGGTCTATGCTATATATTTTAAGCATTGCAATGCATAGAGACACCTTAATCAGACATTTATTTTAAATCAGCCATAGAAACAAGCACTGACAGATGTGCCCAGAGAGTCAAAGAAATCAGAAAGAAATGTGGATGAGGCTGCAAACCTAAGTGGTTGTTATACATCCTACTCCTTCTCACTGAGTGTGACAAGAGTCTCTGAGTAGAGACTGAGTAGAGTCACTCTAGACAGCTCCCAGAATCCCTTAACCTGGACAGCAGAAAGCCTGAGTAGCACCCAGAGCCTGGGGTCCCAGTCATGGAAATTAGCATGCTCTTCTGACTTAGAATGTACACAGGTCTGGCTATGAGATTTTATTAACAAGATTTTATTGAACCTGACAAGGACAGTGTTAACACTGATGCATTCAGGGCACTTGATCTGCCTTCATTCCCAGGAGCACATTGCTGTCTGCAGTATAGATGTCTCCCTTCTTAAACTGAGGTTGTTATAGGGACTTCAGCACCAACTCAACTGATGGTGAAGGCCAAGGATTATCAAGTAGAATAAGCAGCTTATGAAAGTAATCGATGCCTGATGCATTAACTTGTCTATTGAAAGTATTTACCTAAGATGAATAGTTTATGTGGAGGTTGTCAGACCACAGCTTGCAGGTCAAATGATTTTGACCAATAGATTCTGAAAAGCATGGACCAAGTCCTGCACTATTGTTCATATGTAACTGTATTTCTATGACAATGATAACATTGGGTAACTATGACAAAAACCTTGTCAAGGCCCAGCATGTTACTACCCAGATCTTTATAGAAAAATATGTGCTGACATTTCAGAACCAATTTCTCCTCAGTGGCAGTTTGCAACAAGGTCTCCCTCTACAGCTAAGTCTAGCCTAGAACTCAGGTCACCCAGGCTCACCCCAAATTTGAACTGTCATTGTTGCTTCTCTGAGCTAGAAACTCAACCATCATGCTAAGGACACCAAGCCCTGTCATTAACCCTGTTTTCTTTTTCCCAGTTGTCAATGAACTATTTCAATGTTCATTGAACTTCATCATTTTTAACTCAAAAAGAGCCTCGAATTTAGTGAAAGTTTCTGTGTCCCCAAAAAATATGTCCCAAGTTTCTCCTTCTCCTTTTAGAGCTTTTTGACTTTTCAAGTCAGACTGTGTCTGAAATGATTTCCCATTTCAGCAGGATGCAGAGCGTGACATCCTCCTTGTCCCAGGGAAGTAAAGCATACATAATGCATGAGGCTCCATGAAGATCTGAGCTTTGAATACACAATTGCACTTTGGGCTTAAAATGGAAAGTGCCACATTTGGAAGCAACTCGAAGTTTCCCAAAATATTTGTTTGCCATTCTAATTTCAATAATTAACATACGGATTAAAACATTCTTGTTTCTTATCTTCCAATTCCAGCAGGGAGGTCAGGACCTCATAACTGCAAGGTAGAAAGGGAAAAAATGCCTTTAGTACAAATTCATTCGCAGCCCGCTGTAATGTTTCAGGGCCAGCAAGACCAAAGGGAGGAGCACTCTTTGAGAGACTGAAAAAAGGACTTGTACCTTAACATGGTCATACTCATTGTTCATTCTGAATTCGATTGATGTCCTGGTCCCCAGCTACTGAAAGGCACATGGAAGAGAAGCAGTCATGGGTGCCATTCACATGGCCACACAACCAAGGTGACTGCTGTCCTCTCCTTTGGTTCTTACTCTTCCTCTGCTCCTCTCTATCCAAACTAACTACTTAAGGGGAGAGATAAACCTACACATGAATAAGCCAGGACCTAAACTTTAAACTTAAACTTAAAGCCTTTCCACGGGCTGCTCCTCGCTCAGAACTTCCTTCCTGAGGCAAAAGTATCTACAGATAGAGTAGAAAGCAGACTTTTGCTAAGGGAACTCTTTGAACCTTTGCAGTCTCTTGGGAGCAAAATACTTCATAACTGGTCTTCAGGTTTCACTTCTTACCTGCTTCCTCTTTATATTATATATAATATATTATATTATTATATATATCATATTATATATATTATATAATATATATCATATATATTATAGAAATGATAAAGTTTAATTCTGTTAGAGGTGCTCCTTAAACGAATCCCTTCTCTCATCCTCAATTTGCAAAACTGACTTACATCGCACCTACTGCATCTAGGTAGATGCTGACAGTGATATCTGCTGTCCTGGCTTTGGGACAGCAAATCCTTTCCAAGATTGGCTTAAGATGAAACAGTGGCCTATACAGTCAAAGAAAGCATCAACTACTTGGTGTTCAAGGATTGGTCCCATTACCTGGCCAGCTATCATTGTGTAGAGAGCAGCAGAGAGCTATGCCATGGAAGAGAGCTGAACGAAACATAAGATTCACGAAGACCATCTGTTTAACTGATGAGATTATAGGTAGAACACATATAAAGCCTATTTAAAATCATCCATGCTATTGGTCAATTTTGGTTGTTATACCCAAAATACCATAAACTGAGTGGCTTAAGAGCAACATACATTTATTTCTCACAGTGCCAGATTAAATGAACAACAGATAATTTATACATTATTGGTTCTTTTTTCACTCCATGCCTTCAAGACAGAGAAGCTCTCTAGGACTTCTTTATGAGGACATGGATCCTTTTTACACTGCTTTATTTTTTTTGGGGGGGGGATATAAGAGATGTAAAGATCCCTGTCATAATACAGAAAACTTTTACAGCATACTAAAGGTCTGTTGTATTCCTTATTGCTCGACAGCAGATGTTAAAACACTTGAAGCCTCTTCATCATCTTAGCACTTTTCAGGGTGCCTTTGGCTAAATGTTGTTCTATTGCTGTGACAGAATACTTAATATAAGTATTGAATGAGGGAAGACTGTTTTGGCTCAAGGTTTCAGAGCTTCGCTGCATGGTCAGCTCTCTTGTTTTGGTATCTTTGATGAGCAAGGCATTAATGGCAGGGAATAGAGGGCAAGAATAAGCTATTTTAATTACAGTCAGAATCCAAGTGTCTCTGTCCACACACAATGATTTGATTTCTTTCCACTGGATTTCACCCCTTTTATGATTATTGCTTTTATTATTTTAATGAATTTTTAACTTTAAGTATATTTTGATCATATTCTTCCCTTCCCCCAATTCTTTGCAGATCATCCCCTCTCCCTACACACCCAAATTTAAGTTCTTTCTTAAAAAACAAACAACCAATACAACAACAACCCCCTCAAAAAAAAAAACAGAAAAAAAACATAAAACAACACACAAAAAGCTAAAAGACAAAAACACCAAAACAAAAATACCAAACTGTGTACTCCACCTCTTAAAGACTTTTGCACCTCCCATACTCCCTCAGGTTGGTACCAAACTTTCATGAGGGTTGTTTTCTAACCAAGTTATATCATGTTACTTAAAGTATTATTTTTACTTCATGCCGCTGACTTTTTCTAAAGCCTTTAAGATAAAGAGTCATTTGGATTCTATTTCTACGTTTCCTTTGAGAAAATATTTTAAGGACGTTACCTCATGGTCCTTCCATGGCTATTTATGAATTCTTATGAGCTGGTGGCTCTCCAGAACCATCCTTCCCTGCTAGTGTCTGGGCCTTGGGAAACTGGACTTTGGTTTGAACCTTGGACTCTGCTAAACACTGTTTTTCACTGTTTGGAGAGAAGCTATCACTGGAAAGAGAGTTGAAACTGAGACAGCAGAGGTCACAGTGCACATTCTTGATGCCTCATTGCTTCCAGCGATGGGATTGGGGCTCCACTCACTCCTTACAGGATCATGTGTCTTGCCACTGCCTCCTCCATAGAGTCAGGTGTCACAGAGTTTTGGTTGTTAAGCTTCCTAATTGTTTCTTAAATGATTGAGATCATAAGGACTCCCTTTCCCATGGTTGCTAATTTTTACGTGTCAAAAATTCATCAAAGATTTACTGATTTTCTGCCAGACTTTTCTACAGAAAAGTAAAATTTTACTACTGTGCCTAGTTGAATAAAATTCTATTTTTTCTCTAGAACCTGGACAATGTAACCATGTGTTAAGCATATTTCCCAGTCAGAGGACAGACAGTGCAGAACATAAGGAAACCTGACCTTTGTGTAACTGCTTTCTAAGCCAGCAAACCAACAAGATACAAAGGCAGATAAGACCACCACAAGGTGGTACTTAAATATAGTCTGTTTAGTGATGCTTTCAGGTGACACAACATAAGGCAAGTGTGTAAGGTCTGAGACAAGGCTACTAGTTTTATTTGCTTGTCTTGCTGTTTCCCAGGCAGGCCTTCAGCTCCAAATCCTCCCAGTTAAGTCTTCTATCTCCACAGTGGCACTCACTGTAGTGGCTACTGTGACTACAATGTATTTTTCTGTGATAAAAAACATCTTGGCATTTGAATAAAATTATTGGAATTAGATATTACTACACTCAGGAAAACATCCCAGATGTAGAATAATCAATAGTGAATGTTTTCTCCTCATATGTAGAATATAGATTTACACATACACATGCACACACACACAAACACACACACACACACACACACACACACACACTTGGAATGGAGAAGGTTAAGTTTAGGCCATGGTACTAGAAAAGGGGTCATCAGAGGAGTGAGAAAGAAAGGTCTTAATGGGAGACAACTGTAGAAGGAACAGCGGGGCTGCGTCCCGCCACCAGGCTAGCTTTACCCAAAATAATTACATGGAAACTGTATTCTTTTAAAACACTGCCTGGCCCATAGTTTCAGCCTCTTATTGGCTAATTCTCACATCTTCCTTTAACCCATATTTAGTAATCTGTGTAGCACCATGAGGTGTGGCTTACCAGGAGAGATCTTAACCTTCATCCATCTCAGAGAGGAGAAGCATGGCTACTCACTATGGCGACTGCCTGAAGCATCTCCCCTCTTTTTCCCACAATTCAGTTCTGTCTACTCCGCCTACCTAATTTTCTGTCTCTTAAAGGGCCAAGGCAGTTTCTTTATCAATAATGAAAGTAACACATAGACACAAGAAGTGGTCCCAGGGTGAAGGAAGATGACTAGTAAGATAGGGGAGGGGGCTTGAGTCGTGAAGTTGAAGATAGGAAAATCCACAAAAACAATGTCTAAGAGTTCCGTCATAAGCCACTTAGAGTGGTTCATGGCTTCAATCCTAGCTCTTTGGAATCAGAAGCAGGAAGATTGCTCTGAGTTCAAGACCAACCTGGTCTTCATAAAGAGATCTAGGCCCTTCGGACCTACATAGTGAGACTCTATCACACAAACAAATAAATAAGCAAATAAATAAGTAAAGTAAGGAAGTAAATAAGTAGAATCTTTAGTGGCTGGAGAGGGCACAGCAGTTGCGAGCTCTTCCAGAGGACCCTGGTTAAATTCCCAGCACCCACGTGGCAACCCACAGCTGTCTGTAACTCCAGTTCCAGAGAATCTGTCACCCTCTTCTGGCCTACATGGACACTGTATGCATGTGGTTCACAGACATATGAGTAAACAAAACACAGACATGAAAGGATAAGTTATAAACAAAGTCCTTTCTTTGTATTCTAATTTAAAAAACTAATAAACAAGAAAACAAAGAGCACTAAATACATGATGTATTAAGAGAAGATATGCACGGGACAGCGCATTGTGACTTAGAAACTACTTCCACTGTGAACAGAACTCATCCTAGGGCAAACCTAGAATAACATGTGCAAAGAACCTGACTAAAGCTTCCACTTGGGACCTGGATTTTAGTTTGATACTATTATTTCTCCTCTCCTCTCTCCATTTCTGCCTCACCTTCTCACTCGCTCCTTCTTGCTTTCTCTTGTCCCCCCTTCTCTCTTAGTTCTTTCTAAACAATCTCTTTGTCGCTTGCATCAGCTTCTTTGCTTTAACCATACTTTAAGGACATCTTTACTGAGTGGATTGTGTTTTCTCAGCTCTATAAGAACAAAAGGAAATCCAAGTCATCTGTCTCAGGACGCCCTCCAGTAATCGAGGCAGAAGATGACAGTAACATTAACTGGGTGCAATGGTAGAATAATGGCAGATCAGTCTGAATATTCTGACTGCAGAGTCAATAGAATCCCTGAAGGAAGAGAAAACAGTCATTCTGGTTTAATAGTTTAATGACGTATGCCCCTACAGAGTCATACATAAAATGCGAAATCTAGAATCTGCATATGAAAGAGACATGCAATTTGTCATTCTGAATCAGCATTACTTAGCTCAGTGTAAGCAATTTCTATTTTCATCTGTTTTCTTGAATATATCATGATTCCACTTTACACAACTCCAATGTTTTAGGACGGAGTACTCGAAAGAACTGGACAGGTTGCAAAGGCAGCAAATGCCGAAGAAAAGTTAGATGCATGTTACACGTGCTGACTCAGAAGTGTTGTTAACAAGTGTGTGGAGATGCCAAAGAGGTAAATGCCTTTAAAGTTCAGGAGAAAAACATAAGTGATAATCAGACCCCAAGAGGCTGACATTATAGGAAAGATGAGCAAAACTAACAAATTACAGGATTTGTGGACTCTGCTGAAGGTTAAAGTGAAGATAAACCAAACCAGAGAGTAAAGAGTGCTATTCAAACAGGACCAGTGTGTGATGAAGAGCACTGGAAGGCACTGATGCGAACAAATGCAACAGGATGCCCCCTCCTCTGTGCCACAGCTAGGAAAGAACCCAAGGCTGGAAAATGTATGGCAGAAACATGTTAATTTTGACTCACAAGTGAGAAAGTCAAAAAGCTTGCTGCTGGTAGAGGTTTGGTACTATAGCAACCAGGCAGGCATGCAGAAGGCTCAATAGGCACTTGTAAAAGAAAGAAGGCATGAGAGGCAGTTTGAGTTTTCAAGTGACTCAAGATAAATAGCTCAGTCCTGAAGGATCTGGAACTCACTCTCCTGAGAAAAAAATATAAACCACTAATCAGGACTTCATCACTCCTTAAAGTTTCTACCACCTCCCAACAGGCGCAATCAGATTAACATGACATGAATTTTGGTGGGTACAAACTACACCTGAACCATGGAATACGTCATGGGAATGAACTATCTTTAAGATGGAAGGAGGAACTTCTTCTCTCAGATAATGAGTAGTATTGTAACGAGCACTCTTTTTCTTATGTTGGACTCAAGGACACTGAAAACCAGATGACAGATACAGAGAACACTCTCAGATATATACTCCACCTAGAATACATAATGGAAAGAAGATAACGAAAAATAGTTAGGTGCCGTATGTTTGTAGATACACATGTTTATATAGTATATAGTGTGTGTGTGTGTGTGTGTGTGTGTGTGTGTGTGTGTGTGTGTAGATCATTGTGTGATAGTCAGATTTCAACCAGCACTGTGTGGTTGTGTATTTTCACTAGCTTTCCCTTCCAAAAAATATGTAAGAAGAGAGAACCAAACTGAATTAACTTTATTATTCACGACAGCGATTGCTACAATGTGTTGTTATAAAAATTTAGATGTGGTACACATCATCCCATAACACTTGAAGCACATTCAGTGTGAGTTTGTATAAGCTATGGCTTTTAGCGCACCATTCAAACAAGACTGCATTCTTTATCTATTCACGTCATTAAGAAAACTTCTCCAAGAAAGACAAATAGCAGGTGGAGGGGTACCACATATGGGCTGATATACATTTTATATGGACCATGTTTTCCTGACATGTAAAGAAAAAAATAAAAATAAGAGAAGAAGACAGCAATGGAACTTAGATGCACAGCGTTAAATCTCTGAAGTTCCAAGAGATACCTGAGTAGCTTAGAAAGAAAGATGTAGAGCATAATAATTGATATCTCCATGGAGAGATGTGTACCTGAACAGTCAGTAGGAGCATGTGTTGTTAACCTGGCACAAGAAGAAAAACCCATTGCATGTTCCCAGTGCAATAGAAGTCTGAGCATGTGGGTTGGATGCCATTTTTTCCTTCTACTGGCAAGAAGCAAGATGCTATATGCACTGGTGAAGAATGATTTTAGGAGTACATAACAAACAAAGTCAAAGAGATTTATCAGAAAACCTGAAAGAATGGCCAAAATTCACTGGTTCTGCCTGACTTTCCGTTGGCATCTGCCAGGCTCCGGGGCAGACTTGTTCCACACAGCTTGGCCTAGTTGGAAGAAATGGATGTTTCACTGACGTTAAGAGGAAAACATGGTGGCCAGGACATGTTTGTTAGTTCACACACTGATTCAAGGAGAATAGAGTGTGCAGAAAATGAAATTTAGAGCAGAAGCAAGATCCCCACTGTCATGTTATGGAGCATGGGTAGTTGTCACTTCAGAGTTTCTATTTTTACTTCTTGGGTTTAGTCTACCCAGATGGTAGAGTTCAGAATGAAATGTATATCTGGAGGATGTTTTTACACAGGCAATGCCCTTGATCTGACATCTACACAAAGGCCTAGAATGTTTTGCCATTTCTGAACAATCCACTGGGTTTCTCCCCAGTGAGTAAGCCAACACCTGTGATCATCATTCTTCTTCTGTTACCTTGACATTGGTCTTGCCTTTCTTGAATGTCACAGGAGTGGTATCATATAGTATCTAGTCTTTTTTTTTTGATTTTTTACATAATTCTAAATAAGCAATCACCCAGCAATATGCTGGCACTCTTTCACTGATGAGGAAATTAATGGAAATTAACCTGAAACGAAATTACACAAGCCACATGGTCAACACAAAGAACCGTGACTCACAGTCCACTCCTCCTGATCTCTATTTCCCTTCCTTCTTGCTTGTTCTACTTGCTTCTTGCTTCTCTGCACCCACTGTTTCTGTTTTTTTTTTTTAAATGTGTTCTTGGATATCCCCTTAGTTCTTTATCATGTAACAATGTGACATTCCAGAACTAAAACGGGTAAAACCACAATTTTTTGAAAAAGTAAGTTCAAAATTACTTGAAAACCTCTAGTAATGTCATTTGTAATGGCCGTGGCTTTGATCACGGTAAGATCAATGCAACGGTATGGAGGGGGGTTGACTTTGTGACCACACTTCTGAACTAGCAGCACACTCTTTATTTACATTGTATTTTTTAACTTTAAAATATCAAATGGGAAAATACTTTTAAAACATATGCATTTCCCCCTCAGTGCTTTTACTGCCCATATACTGAAAATAATTAAGCACAGCTATTTCTTACCACTAGAAAGAAAATACATCCATACATAAGTAAGAATCCATAACTACAATCACATCTGAATTTTAAAAGCAGTCGCTGGCTGTTAGAACCATCACTCTGACCATATCTTTCTCCTCTTAGTTCTTTCAGCTTCCAGAGAAGTCTGATGTGTTGCTTGTTTGTTTTTTCTTTTCCGCCGTATGTTCTTGTTCTGTAGGCCAGTCTGGCCTCTACATCTCTATCCTCCTTCCTCAGCCTCTAAGTAACAGATTTCAAGCATGTGCCACCACGCTACGTTAGGTCTGACTTTTTCTAATGTATACAAAATGCTCATTGGCTTTGAGGGCGAGAAAGGAAGCATAAGGAACAACTGCACAGGGAGCTGCTATGAGCCTGCAGGAGAACAAACCGAAGACCAAAATGAAAGCGGACTGCTCCACAATTCTTCTGGGTTTGGATCTGTGACACTTTTTGTGTGAGATGACATTATATATGTCACGACTGAACATTATATATGTCACTTCCTTTAGGGGAAGGAATTTTAATTGGGATACAATTTCCTTCATGTCCCACTGTTTCTCGCTATACTCCTTCAATTAAAATTTAATTATTTTATTCTGGCCTCTACTCCACAAAATAGCTCTGCAGCTCAAAACTTCTCATTTTATCCTTGTCCCCTTTTTAGTCTGTGCTTAGTAATTACAGGGCCATACTGTCCTAAATAGTGTGGGAGAAATAACTGCATTACTGTTCCACTTGAGACTGTAATTACTGCTTAATCTTATATGACTCAGAACAGTGACATGTCTTCAGAATTCTTCCGAGAAAATAATCTTTGTTCAATTACCCACTTAGCACGATATTTGTTTGTTTCTGACTTTGATGACTCAAAAGTAAAAGCCATGTGAAATCAATAAGGCCCCGGGTCTAAAGGTGGCAGTTTTCAAACAGGCTCTGTCTATTGCAGCCACTTAGGGAATCTCTTTTATGACTAAGGCTTGAAAACAGGGTTGAAATGTCCTGAGAGAAGCTGCCATGCAATTAATTGAACTTGTTGAAATTTCTGCCGTCTCTAAATTGCCTTGCAGCCGGAGATTCCTTAGAGAGGGTCCAGTTAAGTGAGGACACACAATGTATCTCGCAGTTTTAGGAAACAGACTCGTCCCCTGAGATAGAACCGACCTGTTTTTGGTTATTCAATACCAAGTGTCGAAGCTGATAACAACACTTACTTGATATTATTTCATCCCCTAATCCATCCACCCTGGCAAGCAGTTTTAATAAGGCATTGGGCAGACGAAAGGAAGAAAGGAAGAAGTTTTGGTGCTATTGTGTGGAAGCATATTGTAAGAGAGACACTGATGTAGATTTCAACTAGTGATGCGCGGTAGGAACTCCTCACAGTGCTGTAAAATGAGGGGAAACTTCAAGGCCTTTTAGGCTGTGCAACTAGGAGGTCAGGCCAAGAATGAAGTTGATGTGTCTGAGAAATGAGGGTGTTTACCATGGGGCCCTAAGGATGGAGAGAGAACTAAAGCAAAGCCGGAGAAGAGACACTAACTATTCTCCCAGTCAAGCGTGCCCTTCATTCAAGTCGCAAAGGTAACATGGAGAAGGGTTTTGAGAAAACAGCAACACAGATGATAAAAATATCTGATAGTTAAAGCCACAAATATCACCGCCATCCAGTTGTGGGAGGCAGTTGGTGACAGTGGGGCTTGTTAGAGTCCTGGTGCCAGTTCAGACATGTCACCTGTGGGGTGAGCACTGCGCAAGGCACTATGTGATGGGTTAATTATTAGAATTGGTTCATGACTTCTCAGCTCACAGGGTTCTTCTTGTGAATGATGGTGCTTCTTGAAAATGTTCTATGCATGCTTCTTTTTCTCATGTCCTTCTTCTGAATGTGGCTGACGGTGGAGGAGGACTGAGAAACCAAGGACAACGGCAATGAACGTGAACTCTACAGCATGGACGGGCTCACTGTGAGCCTTGTCAGTTTGGTTGCTCACCTTCCTGGACTTCCTGGGAGGACCTTGGACTTAACATAGTGAAGGGAACCCTGATGGCTCTTTGTCTTGGAGAGGGGTGGAGTTGGGGTATGGGTGGAAGGGAGGGGAGGGAAGGTGGAGGAGGAGGGAAGGAGATGGAAATCTTTAATAAAAAAATGAGGGAAAAAAAGAATACAACAACTGAAAAAAAAAAAAAAGAAAAGGAAGGCTCATCTTTTGTCCACCTGGAATTGACTATATTCACCATTCTTGCAAAACCACCCAGAACACCAAGTCAAGAATGTTTAGAAATATTGGTGTGAGGGACTTGGACATGTCTGCTATACATTGCTATGGCTTTTCAGGAGGCTGAAGCAGAAGGAATGCTAGGGACCAATGAGTGCCAGGCCAGCTTGGGCAGTATAAGCAAAACTGCTTCTGGAAAAGGTTTTAGAGAATAAAAAGTCAGTTTGCCAAATAAGTGATTTCTAATTCTCAGCAAGATTGTTTAGACTACTGTCAAGTAGATCACAGTGGGCCTATGATTGCACAGTGGCATCCAGGGACTTGGTTGCACTGAAAGGCTCCTTTTGTCTATCTTCTATTTATTCATGTGAATATAGTGCTTAGCTCTCGCATCAATAGACAAACAAAAAGGAAATAGAACTCATTTTTAATTATATCCTTGTGTTTTTAAATTTGTTATGTGGTAGTTAATCAGATATCACTACTATTAAAATTGCAGCATTTTTAATTTATAAAGGGGTGTGATCACAAGACTTTTTTAAATTGATTTTTGATACCTAACTAGGTGAAAAAGTCAAGTTTCTTTACCCATTGCTTGTTCAGTGAGACAAAGGATTGGGTATCTTTTAGCATTGCAAATGCAAGTGCTTTAAAACCATGGGAATATGTGTGGAGTTTGATTTTTCTGCACAGTGACTTAGGTGTGTCATTCCCTGGCCACATGTACCGAGGATGCATTTGAAGAAGCTGTGGATCTTTCCATTCCACCACCATGTTTGAGTTCAAATTGTTCTACATCCTTGCTAATTCTTCCTATTTTCTATTGGTCACATTTGTGCCTTGTACCTGTGGAGTCCAGAAGACAGTACTAGATCCCATGGAACTGGGGTTACAGTCACTTGAAAACCATCCTATGTGGTTGTTGGGAACCAAACCTTGATTTTCTGCAAGAGCAGCAAGTATTTTAAAGACTGAGTCTTCAGCCGGGTGGTGGTGGCGCACGCCTTTAATCCCAGCACTCGGGAGGCAGAGGCAGGCGGATCTCTGTGAGTTCGAGACCAGCCTGGTCTACAAGAGCTAGTTCCAGGACAGGCTCCAAAGCTACAGAGAAACCCTATCTTGAAAAACCAAAAAAAAAAAAAAAAAAAAAAAAAGACTGAGTCTTCCTTCAGCCCCTATTTATTTTCTTTAGAATCCTGTATTTTTTTCTTTGACAAATTCACATATGTATGAAATACCAATTGATCAGACAGACTCCCATCTTCACTTTCTGACTTCCTGCAGACCTCTCCCAAACAACCCAGCATCTTCCTATCTTTACTATCCCCATCCCTTCTCCTCTCCCTGTACCCCTCGTGTGTGTCTGTCTGTCTGTGTGTCTGTCCATCCATCTGTATGTCTGTCTCTATCTTTATTGTTACTCTCAGAGCTCAGTTGGTGCTGCCTTCATGGACAGTGACTGCTTTCCTCAGCTTGTTCTAAGATAGCTAACCACAAGGGAAGCGAGTATGCCCTATTTTTGCCATGTCCAGAAGCCAGCACGTCACAGCCCTCCTCCCATCCTTCTGCATTTACATTCTTTCCAACCCCTCTTCTGCAATGTGTCCTCGTCCTCAAGGAACAAGTTTTAATTCTCTCTTACCAGTGGAGAGTACTAGATCCTTTACTGTTTTCATTTTTCTGGTGATAATATAACGCCTTCACGGGATCAAACGGTGCTGTTGGAGCCATTGTTTAGGGTGTTGGCTTCTTTCCAGTACAAAGCCTTCCATATGCTCAGTAAGTTACAAACTGAGCTACAGCCCATCATATGGCCGTGAACTGTGGATTGCAATCTATTGCCATTTCTAATATGCTTTTTTCTCTTTTTAAATTTTGAATGATAAAGTTGTTTTCTTATAAATTTCTGGTGAAAAAAAAGTTAGCTGTGTTTATTGAAAGTATTTTTTTTCTACTCTGTAGCTTTTCCATTTTGTTGAACAGCTTTTCCCTTATGTCTTTCCTGATATAATCACAGCGAATTTTTGAGATTTAACTGACGGCATATGCACAGATCCACTCCTATCTCTTTTCCATGACTGGAAAGTGCCTGTTTTTAAGTTTAGAAATCAACATTAAGGTAACTTTACATTAGATGTATGTTCTTTTGGCTTTTTAAGAAAGACACTCTGATTCTGTCTTCTTACACTTCTTCAAACTCATGACGCCATTGTTGATTAAGTACTGAAGCCTTCAAGTCGACATCATGATGAACCTATGGAACGCTCTGAAGAGCATTCCGTTTTAATAAAATGGGTGTAGTTTTGCCTATATTTTTCAAGGAGATTTTCCTTTTCTACAGTAGAATTTTCAGTTCACAGGCTATTTTTCCACATCTCTTCCTCTCCTCCTTCAGTCCCTAAAATGCAATCTTTCCCAGTTCATGTGGTATTCCTTAGGTATAAGAAAACAGGGGAATTTGTTAAAATCTTTAAATAATTCTGCTTGTTTTTTTAAAGATTTTTTAAAAACATTTTCCTTATGAGGCATATATGCTCATTTATTTTACAATTTATTTGAACTTTGAATAAATGACTTGACATTCTTTTAATAGAACACAAAAGATATTTTAGTTCCCTTCATCTCAAAATCATTTCTGTGCCCTTCTTCCTTAGATTTGTTTTCTGGCCACTTTGTCTCATTGGTCCTCTTGCTGTTGCCCCCAAACCAGTATTCTTTCAGCTTTGCAGCTTTTCCCTTCTCTTTACTGTAAGCCATTGGTAAGGCCCTGTCCTCACCCTCGCAGTGTCTTTCAGAACCTAGCCCATGGCCCAGCTCTTCAGACAGTGAATCTTTGCAAGTGTTACACCTCTCTCTGCTTCTCTTGCAGCTACCATTTACCTAAATTGTGTGTATAATTTCTTTAAATCTTTAAGCCTAGTACAATGAGGCAAATTTGAACTTTTGTCCTGTAATTAAGTTAGCATTCTTGCCTATAATTTATTTTTATTGACTCTAAACTATATATATTTTTTTAATTCTTGACATATTTATTTTTTACAGGATGCTGATGAGTGGATATGTTACTGGTCATCTGGATCTTGGTGCTTGTCCTTAAAGGGTGCATTGTTTTGCTTTATTAGCATTTTGTTTAATTGAGTGCAAGCTCTGTAAATTTTACATTTTAATCTCTGTCAGTGAGTAGAAACCAATATTCTTTGGTCAGTTTATTACTTTTTTTTCCTCATTTTTTTATTAAAGATTTCCATCTCCTCCCCCTTCCCTCCCCTCCCTTCCACCCATACCCCCACTCCACCCTTCTCCAAGACAAAGAGCCATCAGGGTTCCCATCACTATGTTAAGTCCAAGGTCTACCCAGCTCCCCCTAAGTCCAGGAAGGTGAGCAACCAAACTGACAAGGCTCACAGTGAGCCCGTCCATGCCGTAGAGTTCATGTTCATTGCCGTTGTCCTTGGTTTCTCAGTCCTCCTCCACCGTCAGCCACATTCAGAGAGTCTGGTTTGGTCCCCTGTTCCATCAGTCCCATTCCAACTGGACTTGGTGGTCTCCCGTTAGATCTGTCCCACCGTCTCAATGGGTAAACGCACTCCTCACGGTCCTGACTTCCTTGCTCATGATCTCCCTCCTTTTGCTCCTCATCGGGACCTTAGGACCTCAGTCCGGTGTTCCTATGTGGGGCTCTGTCATTTTCTCCATCCAATGCCAGGTGAAGGTTCTATGGTGATATGCAAGATATTCATGAGTATGGCAATAGGATCTGTACATTTCTGGCACCCTCTCCTCAGCTGCCCAAGGACCTAGCTGGGGGCGTCTTCCTGGACACCTGGGAACCCCTCTAGAGTCAAGTCTCTGCCAACCCTAGAATGGCTCCCTTAATTAAGATATATAATTCCTTGTTCCCATATCCACTTTTCCTATATCCCAACCATCCTATTCCCCCAAGCTCTTCCCATCCTCCACTTCACACTTTTCTCTCCCCTTCCCCCCCTCCCCATCCCACCCCACCCCTATGTTCCCATTTTTTGTCCGGCAATCTTGTCTACTTCCAGTATCCAGGAGGATAACTATATGTTAAGGCATTGCTTTTCTAGATGTCTGAAATGCTCAGCAGTGACTCCCAGATCATTGATAAGTCTCTTTGTGAGCTCTGTCCATTTTCTACTGTTAGGGTGTCTCATTCTTATTCTGCTCCCTCTCACAGGCTATGGGACATATATTTGAAAAATTCAATTTGTATGCATCCAAATGCTTAAGGATTTTGTCAAGCAAAATTGTATCATTGGCAATAAGTACACCTCTCCTTTGGAATGTTCTTCATTACTCAGTGGTCAAAAAAAAGAGTGACATCTTGAAATTTGCAGGCAAATGGATGGATCTAGAAAAAAACATATTGAGTGAGGAAGCCAAGACCCAGAAAGAGAAATATAATATGTACTCACTCATAAGCAGCTTTTATACACAAAGCAAAGAATATCCCACCGACAGTACACAACCCCAGAGAATCTGAACATCAAAGAGAACTCTAAGAGAGATACACAAGGATCTACATAGGAAGGTGAAAAAGTCAAGATCTCCTGAGTAAACTGGGAGCACGGGGATCACAGGGGAGGCTAGGAAAGGAGAGGGGAGGAAGGGAGAGTAGCAAAGAAAAATGTATAGCTCAATAAAAACAATGAAAAAGAAAATAAAGTACAAGTAGATCATAGTTAAGTTTTGACTACTATGAGAAAGACCACCACTAAGAGCAACTTGGGGAAGAAAGTTGTTTTACCTCACAGGTTAATTCAGGAAGGGAAGTCAGGGCAGGACCCCAGAGTCAGAAACTGAAGCAGAGGCCTTGGAGGAGTTCTAGTTATGGGTTTGCTGTCCATGGCTTGCTCTCCCTGCTTTCTTAAAGAAAACCTCTGAGCTGAGCCTGCTCATAGCACAGTCATCAATGAAGTAACTACCCTGCATAGTTGTGCACAGCCCAATCAGAGGGAAGCATTTCCTCAATGAGGATTTCCTCTTCCCAGGTTTATTTAGATTTGTGTTAAGCTTTCCAAAGTCCAGACATCACAAGGTGAGTGTGTATGTATCAATACTAAGCACCAAAAACATTAGTAACAGTTGTTTTCATGTTTGAGAGTCTTACAAAATGCAAGGAAACAACCATGCAGAAATATTTTCATACTGTTAATAAAACATTAAGAGAAGTCTTAAATGTGTTAAAGCAGTGGCATTTTGACAGAAGACAGTGCTTTTGACTCTGAAGTGACAGCTATGTTCCAAAGCAGAGGAAGATGATCTCTAATTATTAACCAAGAATATGTGAGATCTTTTGGCAGATAGCATCCATTTTAGAGCTAGAGAAAATTACATTTAGAAAGCTCAATATTATTCGCTTTATGTCATTTGGTGATGGATGAAGAGTTCTAGGATAACACAGCCAGTCTTCAAATTTCAAGGCTAACGAGTCAGGTTTTAATCATTTATGGCTCATGTATTGATCATAGGTATGAAAGCATGGACCATTTGCATGGCAGCCACTCTGACTTGACCATAATGTATACTCTGGGGACACATTTTGTTTTGATCACAATCGTATCCTGTTAGGTCTCTAAATACTAAACTCTCCCTTTAATGTAGAGACTATGCTGATTTAAATGCTCTAATTTTCTTTTCTAATTAAATAATTAGTTAGTGTGTATGTGTGTGTGCACAGGAGTGCATGTGTGTTTGTATGTGCACATGAGCATGTGTGTGTGCATGCTCCCACATTCACATGATACAAGCATATATAGAGACCAGACAATAGTATGTGGAATTTGGCTCTCTTCTACAATGTTAATCTTAGGGATTTAACCCAGGTCATCTGGCTTGATATCAAGCTTCTTATGCCTGGAGTCATGTAGCCAGTCCATTAATAGTCTAGCTATTATATTAAGATTGGCAAATGTCTAGAATTCCTTTAAAATTATATTTGAAATCGTGGTCATTTAATTATCAGATGATACCTTTGGTGTTTATTATCATTATGGTCAGATCACTGAGGTCAGAGATAAAAAGAGCAGAAAGAACAGAAAGTTTATGTTGTTTCATTGTTGCCCATTGTTAACAAGTTTGTTGATAACGCTGTTCTGAATCACAGCCATATGAGATTATAATTACAGGTCCACATGCCAAGTCCATGGATTTTGACAATGGATACTGAAGTCATGTAGGATGAGTTACAAGCAGCTCTTGGGCGACTTAATAAGATATCAGGATCTTAGCCCCAGAGACGTGCTCCCATGCTAATCGGACTTGTCCCCTAGCATCAACTTAGAATCTCTAGAATTCAGCTCTGCTTTTGCTGCAGAATTCTGGTGGCTCTGCACAAATTTATGGGGACAGTGTGGAAGGGAGAAACCAGGTAATAATTAGCTATTGCACAGGTCCCCACATGTATCAATATTCACTGTAAACATATGACGCAATGCAGAAAAATTGTCCATTTAATTTCATTAGCAGCTCACTTTGTAATCAAACATTTAACTTTAATACAGTCTAAATTATCATTCAATTCTATAGTTTTTGCTTTCCATATATTAAAAAAACCTTTGCCTGATGATGTAGGGTTATTGATAATTTCCACTTTTGTCATTGAACAAAAATTGTTATTCTATACTATAAATAAGCCCAAAGTCTACTCTGAGTTATTATTTGTGGATGGTATGGAGTAAGGATGAGTTCAATCTTTCACAGTTTAACTTTGTCTTTTAAATATAAATAAATTTACTCTTCCATTCTTCAGTTGACAGATAATTGATTCCACTGCTTCTAGCAACATTTCTTGAGACAATCACTCTTCTCTCCATTGAACCACCCAGGAACATTGACATAACTGCCTGTGCACCTGAGGATATGTCTAGGGGCCAGTGCTGTGTTCCATTCATCCACACCTCTGGCTTCTCTGGGTCTCCAGTTGCTTCACCCTGGTTTTCCTTTAATGATCTAGAGTATAAAGTGTGAATTCTCTAACTGTTTTCAAGTTCCCAATAGTTTTGCTTTGACTGCTATAGATCTTTGTGCCAGTGCAATATATTATCGGGGTCCTCCTTCCCTGTCAGGCCTGTTGGCCACCAGCTCAAGAGGGCAAGAGGCAGTAGCGGCAACAGAAAATTTTGTATGTGGCCCATGAGCACAAAGGGAGTCAGGCAGATATGGGTGAATTAATTCAATTTTATTCCAGAATATAAGGAATATATAGGACTGAGAAGTTTGGAGAAAAACCCTAGTTTACATTAAGTGGCTCGCTCCTATTGTAAGGCTCACAGCACAAGTCTTAGTTATCACACATGCCCAAAGGAACTTTCTAGTGGGGCTCTAAGCCAGGGTTCAGTCTAGAGATAAGTCAGGCACCTGGTTTATAGATAGGCTGTTTAGAAAGAAACAGCTTTAAGATAAGGTCAGTCCTACTAGCTCAGGGACATTCTCTAGATAAGAGCAGGTAGAGGCAGGAAGTTCTGCTGGAGGGAGGGAACTTGGTGTCACCAAGCTATTGAGATAAGCTGCCAGACTACAGCAGACTGTGACCTACCAGCCAGCAGCATCTTCCAACAATTGATAATACTTCCTCTATCGCTATCTATGAAAAGTCCTATAGAGATATCAGTTTGGGTTGTTTGTGTCTATGTGTCAATTAACGGATACTTGACATCTTAACAATTTCTTGTATCAAAAATCTAGAGACAAGGTATAAACAAATCTCTGAATTTTCTCTCAGCAATTTTTTATAGTTTTCAGGAAATAGATTTTCCAGATTTTAAACTTCTCAGCAAAGTATTTACTTTCATATCTTAGTAAAAAAAGGCTTTTAAAATTATATGTGTATATCTGTATATGCTTAACATATTTTATCTATATTTATTTTCATTTTCATTTGTAAAGTACAATTGTATTTGTCTGCTGACAAACCTGCATTTTGCTAAATTCATTTGTTTTTACTCGTAGTTTACTTTAAGGATCATTTCAAGTCTTTGATAGAGGTAATCATATCGTCTTTGACTAAAAGTTTTATTTATTTTTTAATCTGTATATCATGAAAGATTTCTAAGCTCTATAATGCAAAGATTAAATGACTCACTGAAAACTGCTTAAGCTGCTAAAGCAAAAGCTTTGCAAAAGAGTGAGTAGAAAAATGTTCAACATCATTACCCATCAGGTGCATAAAAATTAAAATTACAACCAGATATGTTTTCATATTGTCTACCAAAATGTAGAAAACTGGCCCTGTGAAGTACAGAGCAGTGCAGCTGAGTTCCTAGAGTCTCATTTTTTAATATGGTTTATTTTTTTATATTTAAAAATTTCCATCTCCTTCCCTCCTCCTCCCCCTTCCCTCCCCTCCCCTCTACCCATACCCCCCCCTCCCTTCTTCTCCAGGCCAAGGAGCCATCAGGGTTCCCTACTCTATGTTAAGACCAAGGTCCTCCCAACTCCCCCCAGGTCCAGGAAGGTGATCAACCAAGCTGAGAAGGCTGCCACAGAGCCTGTCCATGCAGAAGAATCAAAGCCCAGCACCATTGTTCAGGGAGTCCGGTTTGGTCGCATGTTCCATCAGTCCCATTCCAACTGGAGTTGGTGATCTCCCATTAGTTCTGTCCCACCGTCTCCATGGGTGAACGCACCCCTCAGGGTCCTGACTTTCTTTCTCATGTTCTCCCTCCTTCTGCTCCTCATCAGGACCTTGAGAGCTCAGTCCAGTGCTCCAATGTGGGGCTCAGTCATTTTCTTCATCTATTGCCAGGTGGAGGTTCTATGGTGATATGCAAGAAATTCATCAGTATGGCTATAGGAACTGGCCTTTTCAGGCTCCTTCTCCTCAGCTGCCCAAGGAACTAGCTGGGGGCGTCTCCCTGGAAACCCGGGAACCCCTCTAGAGTCAAGTCTCTTGACAACCCTCAGATGGCTCCCTTATTTAAGATATATGCTTCCCTGCTCCCATATCCACCCTTCCTGTATCCCAAGCATCCCATTCCTCTGAGCTCCCCCCATTCTCCCCTTCACGCTTTTCTCTCCCCATCTTCCCTTGGCCCTGTCTCGCCCAACCCTCAAGATCCCAATTTTTGCCCGGCGATCACGTCTACTTCCAATATCCAGGAGGATTACTATATGTTTTTCTTTGGGTTCACCTTCTTATTATCTTTTCAAGGATCCCGAATTATAGGCTTGATGTCCTTTAATTATGGCTAGAAACCGATTATGAGTGAGTACATCCCATGTTCATCTTTTTGGGTCTGGGTTACCTCACTCAGAATAGTGTTTTCTATTTCCATCCATATGCATGCAAAATTCAAGATGTCATTGTTTTTTACCGCTGAGTAGTATTCTAAAATGTATATATTCCACAGTTTCTTCATCCATTCTTCCACTGAAGGGCATCTAGGTTGTTTCCAGAATCTGGCTATTACAAATAATGCTGCTATGAACATAGTTGAGCAAATGCTTTTGTAGTATGATTGGGCATCTCTTTTTCAAGATATATTTTGGTGTCAGTCTTGTTTGTTCATTTGTTTGTTGATAGATTCTTGTTTGTGCATGTGTGTGCTGGAATGTGCACGTGAGTGCAAGTGCCCACAGGAGAGATGATTGCTCTCCTGGAACTAGAAGTCTTTGTGTGGTTGTGAGCCACCCTACATGGGTGCGAGGAACCAAACACAGTTCTTCAGTGTTAGTAGATGCTCATAACCACTGAGACATCTGTACAGCCCTACCTTTAAGTTTTTAAGTTTATGTTTTTAATCTTTCTTAGTTGATTTTTGTGAAGAATATAAAGCAAAGCTTAAATTTCCTAGCAACATCTGTTGGAGGACTAGTTTCTCCTTATTGCATTTGTCCCAGATCTACCTGTTGAATATCAGTTGACTTCTTGTGTATGACTTAATGGGGCTCTATTCTTTTCCACTGGGCTGTGTATATGCTTTTATACCAGTGCTATACTGTGTAAAGTTCTGTAGATTTGTAATCCAGTTTGAAACCAGGAAATTGGAACCCATAACATTTTTCAGCTTAGAATTATGTGGCTACTCAGGATCACTGGTAGTTTATATAAAAATTTAGAATTTTTTAAAATTTCCATAGAATGACAATGATTATAACTCATAATGAATAGTTTTGGATATGCTTGTTAACTTGGATATTTTAAGATACTCTACCAATGTTAAAATTTCAACTTATCAACCTAGTTTATTTTCTTATTTGTACATGTCTGTAATTTTTTTCATAAGTGCATTGTAGATTTCAAATTGAATCAATAAGCTTATTTATGAGCAGGGGTGTTGATCTGCAGTCTTCTTTTCTTGTGGTGTTTTTGCCTGAGTTTGGAAGCAAAGTAATATTTCCACATTTGCTTTGAAATATTTTTATAATATTTTCAAAAATTCACTGGTGAATCTTGTGACCCTAGGTTTTCTTAGCTCGGACACTTTACTAGCTGTCTCCTTACTAATTTCAATTTTCTTTATATGTTCTCTTTCCTTGAGATTCAATCTTGGTGGGTTTCCTGCTTCTAGGAATTTGTTCGTGCTTAAGAATCTAGTTTTTGATGTGCTTCTTACCATATTTCCTTATGGATTCTGCAACATCAGCAATGATATTACCACTTCGCCCCTCTCCCGCCCAACATATGTTAATTAATGTTATATTTCCAGGAAAAAATTAGTTATTGTTTGTTTTATTTTCCTATTGGTTTTATGCTTCTTGTTGCATTTATTTCTGTTCTAATCTTGATTACTTCCTACCAACTGCTCCAGAAAACCAACCTCTGTTTACTTATTCAAAATAATTAAGATCAGAATCTCAAGAAGTTACTATCTTCTTTTTCCTAGAGCACTATTATATAGTCAAAATGGAAAAATACCTGAAATCTCTGTGAATGGGGTAAAGTGGTAATGGAGACATGGTACATATATACAAAGTGATACAACTTACTTTTTCATAAAGTGAGAATATTACACTAATTTGCATCATGTGTGGACTTCGAGGACATTATTTTAAGTGGAACATACTACTTACATCATATCTACATAATAACACATAGAAAATATTTAACCCTGTCAGACTTGCAGATAAAGAACGTAGAGAGCTGAGTGACAATGACTAAGAAGAGAGAAAGGAGAGGCAGCTACTCCCCAGGTATGAAGGTCGAACTTATGAGAAGCTTGAAAGAGTCGTTCCTTATCGGGACATCCACTGTCTCTGCAGTCCCATACTACACAGTGAGAAGTCTGGCCGAAGCCAGCCACCTGGACTTCCGACAAAAAAACAGAAACAGATAGATAGAGCTGGAAAGATAGCTCAGCAGTTAAAAGAAAGCAATTGCTATTTTTGTAGGGGGCCTCAGTTTGGTTCCCAGAACCCACATCTATCCAGCAGATCACAACTGCCTGCAACTTCAGTTTCAGAGACTTCAACGCCCTCTTCTGGCTTCCACAGGCACCTGGGTATACCTGGTGCACACAGTCAGGAACATAAACACATATACATTAAATAAGGACATTAAAGAAATAAATAAGTAAGTAAATCCTTTTAAAAGTCTGTCAACATCAAAGATAAAGAGTATTGGCTGGGAAGAAAAGCAAGTGTGTTTTCTATGGAAATAGGAATTCCTTAAGCCATGAACCTATCAGCACTTATTCAACTTACCCACTAATCAGAACTACACTATTATACATTTAAAATAAATAAGTTTGGTTCTATGTAAAATCAACAAAAAATACACAAGCGAAAAAAGAAACTCTATAGCTTACATAACTATTGTGTAAACATTGCATAATCAAAATAATTACATAATTATACACATAAACAATAAAAGTCATTATTTAATCAATTTCCTATCTTTCTAGTTATTTATTTCATGGTGATATGATAGTGTAGGAAGTTTCTTATTATTACAAAAGAACTGGTATACAAAATGCTTTTAATTTTTGCTGTCAACAGCTTAGCTATACAGTCTTTTACTTGCCTGGTGTGGTTTGATTAACAGTTGTATTTATTTCTATTTTTAGAATTGCAATGTTAAGCAATTAATCTCCTTTCTGCCATATTCTCAAACATCTTGAAGCAAAGGCATCACCACAGATATTGGATATTTAAATTTTTATTGCATATAATTATCTATTTAGTACATGTTTGTACATGTATACCTATAAACACGTATGCACACATAAATGTTCTGCCACCTCTCTGCACAGATCTGTAGGTCAAGGAGACTGAACTCAGGTCATCAGGCATGGCAGCAAATGCCTTTCCCCACTGGGCAATCTCATCTGCCCAGTCCTGTTTTGAAGGCAGCTGAAATGTTTCAAATAAATTCTTTCCTTCTTAACTTACTGTTTCAGAGTTCCTTAGAACATGAGTTATTAAAATATAAATTAGTCCTTATTTCTTCTGATGAAAACAGCAAAATGCCCAGGCTTCCAGAGGTAGACTTTGTAGCAGAGGAAGTGGGATTAGAATTTAGAAATATCTTTAGTGCCAACAGCTTTGAGGCCGGAGGCTGCTCCGCCGGGAATGCGGGCTCTTGCTTTTGTTTTCTTCTGCTGCTGTGTGATCTCTGGTAAGGCTTGTGCACATGGGAACATCAAGTGCACCATCAACAATTCAACTCCTGGCTTCGCTGCTTTCCAGACAACTGTGATCCTCAGCATGAAGTTCTCATGCCTCAGGGCTGAAGGCCTTCTGCTGCTGTTTCCCAGTTGCACCTTTTTGCCAACACTGAGCTGCTCCTTTCTCTTTCTCAGTATGTTAATATAAAATATGCATTCTGGAGGGTAGTGTCAAATGGGTAGGCTCAGCCTGGTCTCCATCACTTTCCATGCTCTGATATCTCCTACCCACCACCCATGCCCTCCCCATAGGTTCACTCCGCTACTCTTGTCCTTTTGGCCACCTGTCATTTATTACCAATAGATCCTTTGTTTCTCTTATGCCTGGAAGGAACTGTTTCACCCCTAACCATGGCAAACCATAAAGCAATATTCCATAAAATCTTATTATGGGCTTAAACTCTTGATGGAGGAGAGTTATCTGTCTATGTTACTTTCATTGGTTAATTAATAAAGAAAACTGCCTTGGCCCTTTAAGAGACAGAAAATTAGGTAGGCGGAGTAGAGAGAACAGAATTGTGGGAAATGGAAGCAGAGTTGGGGAGACGCTTCAGGCATTCGCCATAGTGAGTCGCCATGATTCTCCTCTCCGAGATGGACGCAGGTTAAGATCTCTCCTGGTAAGCCACACCTCGTGGTGCTACACGGATTACTAAATATGGGTTAAAGAAAGATATGAGAATTAACCAATAAGAGGCTACAGATAATGGGCCAGGCAGTGTTTTAAAGAATACAGTTTCCGTGTAATTATTTTGGGTAAAGCTAGCCGGGTGGCGGGATGCAGCCAGCCGCTCCATCGCCAAATCTGTAGAAGGAGAAGCATGGAGACTCACTATGGCAAATGCCTGAAGCGTCTCCCCAACTCTGCTTCCATTTCCCACAATTCTGTTCTCTCTACTCCGCCTACCTAATTTTCTGTCTCTTAAAGGGCCAAGGCAGTTTTCTTTATTAATTAACCAATGAAAGTAACATAGACAGATAACTCTCCTCCATCAAACTCTAATAACAGAATTTGGTAATTTTCCCACTATGGCAGTTTTTTTGGAGTGTGCCTTATAAATCTGTAAATTCTACCCCAGTATTAAGGAATTTTAGGAAAGTTAGGGCTGAAATGTGAAGGCCTGTGAAAAGTACCAATAGGTGTTGAGCTTCTGGAGAAATCCAGATCCTGGAATTGCCTGCTAAGTACCTTTCCATCCAAGAGCCTCCTCTCAGGTCTTGTCCTTAGGAAGTCTCTGGTCTTTCCATGACAAAGACTGAGAGGCAAAACATTTTGCCCTTCCTCAAATGGCCCAGGTGGCTATAGTAGACTTGTTCCACTGTGAGTGATCAGCAGACTCTCAAGCCTGAGAAACACAGGCTCCATCATCTCTTGGGCATTTTAGTTTAGTGTGCTATGTAAAACTTGGCAGTTATCAGTGTCAATGTGTCTAGTGCGTGTTTGCTCTAGCAGCCTCTTGGCATGAACTCTAAATGTTTTTTTGGTATCTAGGTGTGTTTTCACAACCTGATATTTATGAAGAAACTTCATTCCAGCGTTTTCCTTTAAAAGTCAAAGACTGATTGATTCTTAACAAGTTCATCAGCAGTAAAAACCAGATAGCTAATAATCAAATCTGCTGTGGTTTCTATTGAACTCCACAAAGACAAATCGTGTGATTCACCAGGCTCTGCTTGGGTATATTTACACACCCAAAACACTTGTCACACTGTAGGGGGAAAGCTCTTCCTGGGAGGAATGTAGCGTGGGAAGGCTTTCTTTATTAAGTGGAAAATAGCATGGCTTATTCGGTATGTTTTTCTAAAATTTAACATGGAACAAATTTATTTTGTTTAGGAAAATTTCTATTTCAGTTCAGGGGTTATAGTTCTTAGTTGCAAAGGTATTTATGGAAAAAAATAAGACGAAGAGAGGAGGAGGTGGAAGAAGGGAATAAAAAGCAGGGGAAGGAAGAAGAGAGAATGCAGTGGTGCATGGTGATGCACACCTTTAATTTCAGCACGTGAAGAGAGGGACAAATGCATCTCTGTGAGTTGGAGATCAGCCTGATAGGCGTAGCAAGTTCTAGGGCAGCAAGGGTTACATATATACAAACAATGGCAAAAAAGGAGAAAAATAGAGGGTGGAGACAGAGAGAGGGGGGGAATAAAGGAAAAGAGAAGATAAAAGGATAATACAATAATACAATGGCACTGGTCAGGGCTGGGATTGTCATGCTTGGTGCTTTTTTGGCCAAGTTTTTGCCACAACCAAATTGAAATCCCTATTACATGTCATTACACTAGAAGTCACATTTGTAAAGGAAATGTTGCCACCAGGAAAATAAAGCCTGTCGTTTCTGCTTTTTATTTTTAATGTCCAGAAGCTCTCATTTTATTTCAGGCAGAACATTTGCAGCTGAGACCGGTGCCTGTGACAGGAGATTTTCAGAACTAGACTGCAAAGCAAATGACTAATAACATTCCCAGCATTTAGGCTCTAAAGGAGTCTGTGGAAGAAATTGGACTGAGAAAAAATTTACAACTGCTTGAGAGAATCTTTAAGTCCATTTCAATGTAGCTCTTTCCTCTTTTGTTGTTGGCCTCGGCCCATGCTTAGCGGTGTATCAGCATATGTTTCTACGGGTCGGAAGTGCAGAGTACTGGGAGCCAAACCAACACCTATAAAACTAATCACAAACTTTACCAGGATCTCTTAAATTATCTGGGGCTGTACTGTGCTCTGATATCGAACAAGACAGCTCAGAAAAATGACAGTACAACGGATCATTTTCCCCTTCAGAAATCAGTGAAAGTACGGGCTCCAAGAAAAATGTGAACGAGTTAGGGGCAGCACCATTCGGCTGATTGTGAAAAATTCCCAATAGCACGTCATGTTTCAGACACTGAGTGTCTTGCACCAGGATGCATTTTTAAGTGACATCACAAAAACTGAATTTGAAACAAACATCCTAAGTGCGAAGCTTAGCACCTTGCCTTTCTGAGTTTAAATGGCATCTGTTTTAGTTTTTTGGAGCAAGATAGGCAGATTTTTATAACACCCCCAAACTTAGCATGTGGGGAACAGCTTCAGACAACTTTAGCCTGACTGAATAGCCACTGACATTTCTAGGACATCACAGTCATGATATCTGACCGCAAGGGAGACACAGGGGGGAACAGGTTTTTTGCTTTATTCCTCAAAACTCAGCTTCATAAGAGCATTCTACCTGAGTTTTGAGGGAAAAAAGCAAAAAATAATTCTCCATCTTTCACAGTTGCAGTTTTCTCATCTGATTTATATTGTCAACTTCTTGGGGTTGTTTCCCCTCAAAAAGATGGTGAAAAGGTTTTCAGATCCATGCTGAACCTTCCCAGCCCCTCCTCTCTAGTCTCCTGTCATTTCGCATGTAATCCATCACAACCAACCCAGTTCCTTCTCTTTTCCCTGATGTTGATTTGTAGATATGTTGGATCTCCCTGCTGGATTTCCCTCCACGCACAGTGCAGGGCATATTTGTCCCACCATTTAGCCAGTAGGAAACACGCAGCTTTGGAAGGATTTGCTGATTGTTAGAGCTGAAGAAACAGTGACTGTGGTCCCCTCCCCTGGGAGGAAAATCTTATCTGGAGGCTCTTGAGGTATCCCTGATACCTCTGTGTCTTTTGCTGAACTTGAGGGTGGCCCAAATGGCAAAGTAACTTCCATCCCACAAATGCCAGATGGAGACAAAGAGAAAATTGGTAACAAGACTTAGGATGAGGTCCTGGGTGCTTTTCAGACACCTGTTCTGAAACCAGTTTTTCCTGTGGGGCATCAGTCTTTTGATTATTCGTTACTTCTCCTGGGAGGATGGTCCTGCTCACCTCATTATGACGTGAGACTTTTCTGTGTTAGTTTCTTTTCTCTTTCCTGTTTTTGATACACACAGCTTAAATTAGGAATGGCTTATTTTGGCTTACAGATTCAGGGCATAATTCATACTAGTAGAAACTTGAGAGAGCTGGTCACATAGCATCCAACAGTCAGAATGTGAAAAAGAAATTCTCGTGGTTGACTTACTATCTCCTTTTGTATGTGGTTAGAGAACTCAGAGCATAGCCTAGTGCCACAAACAGTTATGATGGGTCTTCCTGGCTCTGTTCATCCAGTCTAGAAATTCCCTCCCAGGCATGTGTAGAGGCTTGATGCCTAGGTGAGTCTAAATCCTTGACAAGATGACAAGATTATTTTTCACAGTGACCATTGTTCTGGCATTTCCTTGGAACCACTTTCCAAAGTAAGCCATAGCTTCCAAGAACTGCCAACTCTAGCCTTTAAGGAATCTGCTCTTGAAAGCTTGTACTTTAAAATGTTTTCGACATGAACCAAGTAGAACTCAGAAATGCAGGGAAATTTGAAAGAGAAAAAAATTTTTCAGAAGTATAACAACCATGTCTGACAGAATACTGATTATTTGACATTAATAGAGAAAACCATGATGTTCTTGTTTTGAATCTGTCTTTGGAAGTAGCCGTATCATAATAATCGCCCTGCATCTGTTTAACTGCATTTGACAGCAGATCAAACATAAAGGCAACTAAAGCTGAAAGTGCTATTTTTCTGTGCCACTTTGGCATTCAAAGGAAATGGATTGGTTTTGTTGCTGAGTTAAACAAAAAAGCTTTCAGGATGCTGATAAAGTTATGAGGAAAGGCCTTCTGACATAAATTCAGATCCCCAAACCAACTCATGAGAAGCCAGTTCAGAGCCCTCATCACAATGTTAACATTAAAAATACACCACCATGAGTCAGCAACTGCTGTGGCTTCAGAGAACTGGGGGTTAAGGTTGACGTCATCTCTCATGCCTGCCAGTCACTCCCTGCCCCCTCACAAACAGATCTGATTCAGTTCATAACTGCTGAATTAAGTGTGGAGAAAAATCAACCTAAGTAATAGGAATTAGTTCTGGTAGAAATCCACCTATAACCAAAACACCCTGAATAATTCCATTCTCTCCTGTTCTTGGAAGCTAAGCAGGCTCTAGAGTGGTTAGCATTAATGAGAGAGCTGACAGAAAAACCTAGGGCCAACTCTCGTTGGTTGTTTTTTGTTGTTGTTGTTGTTATTGTTGTTTTTGACTTGTTACTTCTTCTCTTAATAACCTAGCAGCACACGTACTCTAAATGGGGTAAATTTCAAATTGTTGTCCTAAAGACTTCTCCCATTCTGTGCTGCAGAGTAGAATGAAGCCCTGGGCAGTTTTCACAAATAAAAAGAAAATGTATATTTAGCATTTGTTATTTAACTACTTCTCTCTCCTTGGTTGCTATTATGAAAGAGAAAGTGACCATAAAATGACAAGCAGTTTCTAAGCAAATGATAAATGTAAATGTCAAGTATGTTTTTAAAAAGAGAGAGAAAGAAGAAAAAATTTAAATTAATAGTGGTATAACTTGAAAATGTGGTTGATTTATATAAGAAAATCACAAGCCAGAATTAGAAAAATGGCTCAGTGGTTAAGAACACCTACTGCTCTTCCAGATGACCTTGGTTCAATTCCCAGCAACCACATAACAGCTCACAAATGTCTATAACTCTTGTTCCAAGGGATCTGACGCCTTCACACCAATACATATAAAATAAAAGTGAAATAAATTATAAAAAAGGAAAATCACAGACCAAATATAAATAATCTGTAAAAGTGAAGAATGATATACATGAATTTGTAATTATAAAGTATACTAAAATTATAACTTCTTAAAAATTGTTTAAAATGGACTTAAGTTTTACATAAGTCAAGTTGAAAGACAAAAGTAAAAGTGTATATAATTTTAAATAACTGTGCAAATTTCTATTTACACTACAGTTAATGACTTCAAAGTATGACAACTGGGTGTTTGGTACATGATCGTGGTAGAGGGATAAACAAAAGCTTGGAAATGATGTGAATATTCCTTAGTAGATCAAAAGTCTGATGCACAGCTAATTTTCAGATTATGAGGAAGTTATAGTGTTCTTCAGTTTCTTTTTTGTTTGTTTGTTTTGTTTTGTTTCTTTGTTAACTTGACATAAGCTAGAGTAATCTGAGGAGTAGAAACTTACTCAATTTAAAAACTGCTTCCATTGGATTGGCTTATGAGAAAGTCTATGGTACATTTTCTTGATTGATAGTTGATGTGAAAGAGTTCATATCCTGTGGGTAGCATCCTTGGATAGGTGGTCTTGGGGCATATAAGAAAACACACTGAGCATGCCAAGAGGAGCAAGACAGTAAGCAGCATTCCTCCATGGTTTCTGCTTCATTTTCTGCCCTGCTTCACCTCATGTCCCCAATTCCTCTCAGCAATTAACTATTTATTACCTATAGGTGTAAGTTGAAATGAACCCTTTCTTTCACAAGTTGTGTTTAGCCAATACTTTTCATAGAATTGAAAATCCTAAGACAGGAATTAGTAACAGGTTCCTGGGGTGTTCCTGTGACAGAGCTGATCATTTATTTGGGGAGAGGATCATGCTTGCATTTGAACTTTTGTCTGGAAATGGTGTTAAGTGCTCAGAGCTACAGGATCATGGAAAATAAGCAAATAAGCATGTTAAGACCATTGCAGACAATGGATGCCTGTGTAGCCCCCAGCCCCTGGCCTGGGAGTTGTAATGCTCTGGACTCCAAATCCCAGGGACCACTCCCACAGGGTATTTATGAACTGCCAGAGGAGAAACACGTTGTTTTCAGGTCTGCATGAGCTCCCTCCTGTCCTGTCTCCCCACCATGTGCTTGGCCACTTGAGAATGTCTTACTTAATAAAATGATGGGCATTTTGATTTGGTCTAATTGGATTTTTTGTGCCAGCAGAGCTGCTCTTATTCTTATCAAAACCTGTCTCAGAAAAAGAAAGAAAAAAAGAAAGAAAGAAAGAAAAAGAAAGAAAGAAACTGAACTCTTAGAAATTTGAGTGTTTTGCGTTATGATAGTGACAATGAGTTCTTAGGAAAGTTTATAGCTGAAAGGAACATATTTGTGTATCAAGCTTACAAGGGTCAATTGTCCTATTTTATCGCTGTTTGTCATCTTAACGCAAGAAAATGCCTCTATTATACCGGCTTATAAGCAAGCCTGTGGGACATTTTCTTGATTTATGATTGATGTGAAAGCGTTCAGCTCACTGTGGGAGGTGCCAAACCCAGGCAGGCGGTCCTGCTGTGTATATGAAAGCAAAATGAACAATCCAGGAGGAACAAGTCAGAAAACTGCATTTTTCCACGGCTTCTGCTTCAGTTCCTGCCTTCAGGTTCCTGCCTTGAGTTTCTGCCATGACCTCCCTCAGTGACAGAATATGACCTGAGTGATATAAGAAGAAATAAAACATTTTTCTGAAAATTGCTTTTGGCCATGATGATCTATGACAGTAATACAAACCCTAATTAAGACAGATGGGAAGAATGGGTTCATCAGTCCCTACTCTTCTGTAGGAGTTTTCATCATACCTAGGTGAGTGGCAAAAGCATGCTGCACAGTCACATTGACAGTTAACACCATCTTTGTCGTGAATACCCTTGCCTTCTTGTCTAGTCTATGCTTTTTCCTTTTCCTTGAGAGGCATTCTTCACTATATCCTCTTATTCTCACACATTCTTAAATATTTAGCAGAATCTTCAACTTTTCAGTGAAACTAAATTGATAGCTCCATATTAATCATTTTCAAATTGATTAATGATGGCATTAACCTAAGAAGGTTGTGATGATAACCATGGATTCACATCTTAGTTTCCATTAGAGAACCAATTCTTCAAAGCCAGAGGCTGTGTAACCTCAGCATCCTAGCATGGTCTATAGATGTTATATACACAAAGTAGTTGACAAATAGTAAATAATGTTATAATCCAGTCACAACCTATAGGTAATATCCAACATAAGTAAAGATGAAAGGCTTGAATAACATCAAATGCCACCAAACAGTGAAGACCAGCATCTGCAGAGAGTCAGAGAAGGAGGCAGTGCTGTCTAGTTTATGGGTTGCCAAAGAATAATATCATGCTGCTACAAACATGGCCCCAAAATAAGTTCTTTTAGAAAATTTCCATTGTTACTAATAAAGAAAAGTTGGTGATGATTTTTGATATAGTAATTCTTACACTTTCTAAAGTTTACTTACTACTGAATTAGGCAAAAATGCCTGCTCAAGCTATCCTGAGAATAGAAAGGTCACTGCCTTTAACAGAGCACACAGACCCTTAAAGAGTGTAAGTGAGACCTCATAGGGCTATCGTTCTTCCAATACCTATTTTCCTGTTTGGTCTTTGAAAACAGAACTTGCTTTAATTTGTTTGTGTCTGAGGAGCAATAAGTCGCATTTGTTTTTTTTTTTCTTTTTTTTCATGGTTTATTTTTTTATATTTAAAAATTTCCATCTCCTCCCCTTCTCCTCCCCTTCTCCTCCCCCTTCCCTCCCCTCCCCTCCACCCATACCCCCCTCCCTCCCTCTCCAGGCCAAGGAGCCATCAGGGTTCCCTACTCTATGTTAAGACCAAGGTCCTCCCAACTCCCCCCAGGTCCAGGAAGGTGATCAACCAAGCTGAGAAGGCTCCCACAGAGCCCGTCCATGCAGAAGAATCAAAGCCCAGCGCCATTGTCCTTGGCTTCTCAGTCAGCCCCCACCGTCGGCCACATTCAGAGAGTCCGGTTTGGTCGCATGTTCCATCAGTCCCATTCCAACTGGAGTTGGTGATCTCCCGTTAGTTCTGTCCCACCGTCTCCATGGGTGAACGCACCCCTCAGGGTTCTGACTTTCTTTCTCATGTTCTCCCTCCTTCTGCTCCTCATCAGGACCTTGGGAGCTCAGTCCAGTGCTCCAGTGTGGGGCTTTTGTAACCAACAGCTAGAATTTTTTAGGTGTCTCACAGACCCAAGGCATGAGTGATGCAATATTGACAGAACACAATTCTTTGTCCAAGAGCTGCTTTCAAGAACACTCATACCCAATGTCATCACAGAAATCAATGTCTGTTTGATATGTTGGAGGCAGGCATGTAACTCTGTTTTGGGAGACAATGTCCTCAATTTCCAGCACAGCCAATAAGAGGTTTGGGGGGGGGGGGGTGTTTTGTTCTGTTTTATTTTAAATCATTGAAGTAGCCTAGAGTTTTTATCATGTGTAATTACTTAAATGTCTCATAAAAAATCAAGTTATTACCCCAAGAAGCTATCACAGTCTGCTTTCTATCTCTAAATGGTCCCCTGTGGAGGTGGTAAGTACAGAGCTTAGTACAGGGTTGCTGGAGCAAGGGCTCAAAGTAACCACTCCTCTTTAAGAAGACCTAGGTTTGGTCCCCATCACCTTCCTATATTGTGGCTCAAACTACCTATAATTCCACTTGTAGGAAAGTCAGTAGCCTCTTCTGGATTCTGTGAACATTGGGCACATAGACATGTGTAGGAAAATAATTCATGAATATAAAAAAGGAAATCTTAAAACAAAATGACTTCACACCCCTAGAAGTTGTAGAACAGTTGCATAAACATACAGCATTGTAGGCATATGCGTTAGACTCCATGTTCTTCTGTGCAGAACTCAGAGAAACTCAGTGCTTACAGATGCTGTCCACATTTTAGGTGTATGAGGCCATGTGGTTCCTGACACTGCTGGTAGCAGTTCTAGCTAGTGAAACAGAAAGTGATAAAGGTGATGTCTGGGTCAGTCCTTTAATCATCAGTGTGTGCTATCTCAGGGCTGAATTTTCTGCTTTAGTTGTTTCTTGGACATGGTCCAAATAACGATTGCTGTGCTTGGCCCTGGACTAAAAGAAAGTGACACAGAGTTCATTTAAATTGACCCAAAGTATTGCAAGAAAGGCGAATCTTTGTTCTTGTAAGCTAGTATGAGAGCTGAGCTTTTGGTTGTTATAGAAGTAATCTCACCCATCTTGACTGCTAGAGTTTCCTCTATTTGGGTTTGTCTTGAGTAATAATTAGACCAAGAAACTTATAATTATTCTTTAGAAGTAAACATGGGCTTAGATAGGTGAAGGGTCTTGGAATAGCAGCAAGTAGTTGTAGATGAAAATTTCTGTCCTAACTGGTACCACAGCTGTTACGTCCCAAAGAAGCACACAGAGGCTTACAACAATTATGAACTATTTGGCCTATTAGCTCAGACTTCTTATTAACTAACTCTAACATCTTAAGCCATAATTCTTGTCTATTTTAAACAGTGAGGCATTCTTATCTTGCTTCCTCTGTGTCTGACTGTTGACTGTAGACTGAGCCTTTCCTCTTCCCAGCATTCTCTTAGTCTGGTTGCCCTATCGATACTTCCTGCCCGGTGAATCAGCATTTTATTAAACCAATAAGTAGCATTCATGGAACATGGTTTTAATCATATCTCATGATGAAGCTGTAACGCAGAGTGAACTTTTGCACTGTGGAACCAAACCCTTTAGTTGCCGATGTTAAATAATCCAGCAGTTCCCAAGATTATCATAATAATTTAAAATCCAAGTTTAAATGTTGATCAATTAGTCCATTTTATTTTTATTTATGGATCTAAACTCCATTTCAGTGTTCCAAATTGGAGGATCACACCACTTTCTCCTTCAGCCTATTTGTTGTTGTTGTTGTTGTTGTTCTGATGCAACAAACACTGCAGAGCGTTTTCCAGTCACACAGGCATTGTCTAGGGGCTACAGCATAAGCTGTGGGAGAGCTTTCTTGTAAAAAGGAGCCACTACATATAGCTTTCACCATCCACAAGAATGTATGGTGCCCTCTTGAGAAGATAGTGATTTATTTTCCTAGATCAAGACTGGGCAGCATAATTTTTTAAATTAGTCTTAAAAAGAAAGCTATTATATCATAACACTCCAGCACTGTGCTTACTTGTAAAATGATAAGGAACAAATTTCATGGTGATGTGCTGACTTCCAGAACCACGCTATTATTATTCTCTATTTAATTAAGAAATTTAAATAAAAGTAACTGTAAAAGAAAGATAACTTAATCAGATGAGGTTAATTAATGCAATATTTTTCTTAAAATTATTAAAAAGAATAACTAGAATAAGAGCGTGAAGGGCAAGAGAGTATGCAGAAGATAAACTACATGATTTTTAAAGTGTATTTTGCTAAATTTTCATGATAATATACAAACTGGTTAAAGAAAGAATGATTTTTCATTTCATGTCTTTGGATGATTGTACTAAGCCTGAAGAAAGACACTGTCTTGCTAGACAAGGGCTTTATCTTTGAACCATACCAACTGTAGTATAGTACATTTCAATGTCAAATCCCCTTGACTCCTTGAGGCAAATTTACTTCTCATTTCTCATAAGATATTTTGTGTGTGCTTTCCTCTGGATCATGTCATGCTAGGAAGTAAACACAATTTCAGTTTCTCTTACCTATAAGTGAGGTAGAGTCCTAGAGTTAAATTTAGAAATGAATGATATTTCACAAGAGAAAGGAAGTTCCAGGTAGTGAGGGAGCAGAATTTTCTATGTAAAGTATTTTTGAACAGTGACTGACTGAATTGTGCCTCTAAAAATGACCCTGGGTGTTGATTTGTTTTGAAAGGAAATGTCAAGGAAGCATTTCCTTTCATGCCTAAATTCAGTCCAAGTCTCACTGTGTACATATATTTGGAAGACCTAGAATCTTCCCTGTTTATTTTTCTTTGTTCTTGGACCCAAATATTAGTTTTTAACAGGATATTTCATTCCCTATCTTTGAAAACTTCCTAATGTGATAGAATTCTCAGGTGAAGTTGGGTGAAGAACTTTGTATAAATGGCACAAAATCATTCCTTCTGATTCATCCCAGAGCTTACTATTCCAAGGCAATAACAGACATGGTCATGGCTATTTTCGTACCCCACAATACCCCAGCAGTACAAGGTTTCCTTGTAGTATTTAACTGAAATTTCCAGACACTAACATTTGCCAAGGTCAAAGAAACCACAACATGTAACACTTACTTCAAGTTTGACGGGCACATCCTACAACTCTGAGAATAAAGTTGCTTTGAGCAAAATTTTGGCCAGCATTCAACCTCTCTATGGCCAGACAGGAACCAAGATGCAAAAAAAGGAAAACAAACAAATGCTGAGTAATATTGCCTGAGTAAAGAGAGGTTGAGCTACAGAATCAAGTCATTATCGACAACAGAGCAAGATATGTTGAGGCTTTCCCTAGCATCTCTAGGAGGGTTTCAATCAGATAAGCACAGGCCATTGGATTCTCTAGAGATGGCAGTAGCAGAGTCAATGCCGTATAACTAATTAGTCCTATCAACTTAGTCAAACAACTCACTTAAGTGAACTGTTTGAACAAGTAAACCATAAAATAATTCCAGATTAGTATATATGTACATAGTAGTCATGGTATCTGTTAGCCAAGTATGCACATGTATTTCCAAGACACTAATTATGGGTTAATCAAGGTTTTCAGAGCTATCATTAGGAGATATTCCAGTAATTTTTCAAAATCTGCTTCCTGAAGAATTTAATCTATAATGCCCTCATGCCCTACCTGAGGACCCTAGACCTTCCTCTCAGCTTCCTCATCACCAGAAGCTTGACCCTTATTCTCAAAGCATAACACATACCATAACTTCATAATGTTGAAAGGTCTTCTTTGCTTTCTCTTCCTAGTTTGTAAAATTTTTGGTTCTGTCCATAATCTACCCGTACCTGTCCATAATCTACCCGTACAGGTAGATTATGGACAAACTTTCTCACTAATCTATCTCCTGCTGTTCTCTCTTTAAGCAATAACACTGGTTGCTTGGGTCTCTTAAAACACCCAAAATTATTAAAAATGCTTAACCTTTATATCTGCTAATTCTTCCATATTTTCTTTCTTTTAATGTCTGTGCAAAGGCTTTCTATTTGTCAAAGACCTTCCCTGAGCAGCTCCTGTTGATCACTGTACACCTCATTTTTTTTCTTGCTCTGATTGTCTTTTATGCATAGAACATAATAGTTCTTAAAACTATTTTGAGCTCTGCTTACATACTTATTGTCAAAACATAAGTTTCATGGGAATATATCCGGCAGTGTATACAGAATAGTTTCCTATTCATGATGCTGACCTACTGACAGCTATGTCCTATCAGCATTGTGAATGTGATTTCATAAGGTAACCAAAGTTTGAAGATGTGATGGATACATCATTTTGCATGATCTAGATGGCATCTCTATCATAGGGAGAAAAGAAAATCGGTACCAATAAAAGGAGATAAGAAGATGGAACCAAAGGTTAGATTGTTGTGCTTTGAAGATGGAGGAGGAGAAGAATTTTTAAAATGTTAATGTCTCTATAAAGTAGCACAGGAAACCCTCTTTCTCCTCTATCTTCCAAACGACAACAGCATTAGCCACAGCTTGAATTTAGACCAGTGCAACTAATTTCAACTAATAAAAGCAAACTTGTTTTGCCCTTTCTTGAATCCAATCATGCGTGTAGTCAGTTGTTGTATTAATTACTTTTGTACTGGTGTGTCAAATAACTGACGAAAATGGCCTATGGGATTTATTCTGGCTCTTAATTTCACAGGCTTCATCCAGTCTATGGTCATGGGTTTGGGCCTGATGTGAGCAGAATGTTACCATAGCCAGAGGGTTTGGAGGAGGAGCTTCATGACACTGCAAACAGGAAATAGGGAGCAGAAGCAACAAGAAGTAAACAGAGCATGATGCAGCCCCAAGGGCATGATCACACTGTTCTACTTCATTTATCCAGATGTGTCATGTCCCTGTCATCTTTAAGTCCACAGTGGAATGAATCACATCATCTATTAGTACTTTAAAACAGCCTCGATCACATATCCACCAGTGAATATTACTCATCTCTAAGACATGATGTAAACTCAGCAAGATTAAATCTCAGAGGAACTAAGCATATTGACAGAATAACAAATATAAACCATACACAAGAACTTATGCCTGTTAAAGGAGTTAGGCTATAAATCAATAGTTCCACAGTGGTAACTATCATTTATTTTAAAATGTGTAGTGCCTCCCCATTCTTTTTGTTGTTATTTGTTTTATTTCTTAGTTTGTCTTATTTTAATTTATTTTATTTGTTGTTTATCCCCAATATCTCACGTTAATGTTGATATATCAATATAAAACGACCTCCAATGTTTAGAACTTTCCGTCTTCCAAAATTCAAACACCTTAAGAGTTCAATTTTTAAAAAGTATCCCAGTTTTGGTTGGATAGTGATCGTGCACCCCTTTAATTCCAGCACTCAGGAGGCAGAGCTAGACAGATCTCTGAGTTTGAGCCCAACATGGTCTACACAGTGAGTTCCAGGGCAGCCAGAGCCAAACAGAGAAGCCCTGTTTTGGTCCCACAGCCTTAACATATCCAATAAATCAGGGTCTTCACAGGCTGTATGCTTTCCAGTGGCCCCTGGCCTGCCTTCAGGAACTCTGACCCGACATAGGGACAATATTCAGCCTTTCTTTATGACTCCATCAATCCTGGGGTTTCTACTGCAACACAGGTTGCTTCTTCACTGATGGCCTCTCATGGTAACAAGCCTCAGCTGTATTCCATGGCACCTTCCTGCCTTCAAAGATAGCACATTACTAACTTCAACTTGCAGTATGTGATGCAGCCCTGGCACCATCTGGACCACAGGTTCTGAGTGCCTAGCCCAAGGAAACACTCACAGAAATTTTCACCTCAAAGGTGATGGTCTCTTTTAAATCACAGCTGGTTTCTCACCCTCAGCTAATCGGTATCAGTTGTCATGATAAAGCAAAGGTTTCACTTCTACAGATTCTTAATCCAAAATGGCAGACATACAATCCTGATAGAGTGTTAGCTTCCATGTGAAAATCCACACTCTAGGACTCTGTAGTCTGCACTATTCTCAGAATTAACTTACAGATTCTTACATCTCTTAAAGCTCTAAACACGTAAAGGATTTCTAGAACAAAGTCCTAAAATTCTTCATCGTTCTTCCCAAAACATCATAGTCAGGTCTATCACAGCAATAGCCCATGATCCTGGTACCAATTTAGTTTCTAGTGCCTTAATAAAGACCATGATCAAAAGGAACTTAGGAAGGAAAGGTTTATTTAACATTGAAGTGCATTGCAGTCATCATGAAGAGAAGTAAGGGCAGGAGATCGAGAGAGGAACTCAAGTAGAGATCATGGAGGACTTCTTACTGGCTTTATACTCCTGGCTTTTTCAGCCTGCTTTCTTATGTAACTCAGGACGACCTGCCTAGGGATTGTATTTTGGGCCCTTCCACACAATTCATTAATCAAGAAAATGCCCCACAGGCTTGCCTACAATCTAACTTAATGGAAACATTTTCTCAAATGATGTTCCCTCTTCCAAAATAGCATACCTTGTGTCAAGTTGCCCCCCAAATCTCACCAGCATAGTATCCAATAGAGCGCTTTGTAACAGAAGCCATGCAGGTGAACTAGGTGGAGACATCTGTGGTCATTGTCACTTCCTGCCTCCATCTGTGAGTCTTTAAGTGCTGTCTGAATGGAGAAAAATAAGAGCTATAAATTCAGCATGTTTTTCTTTTCCTGAGTCACACATTTAACTCGTGAAAGGAAAGCTTCGAAAAAAACAAAAATTGCATTCAAACAAAGAGACTCCTGTCATGTGAATTTTGCAGGTTTTTTTTAAGACCTGCAACTCTTAGGATAATCATTCTTTTGTAACTTTCCTTCCTTAAGGCTCCCAAAGTACTGGGAGTACTTCAGTCAGAGGCATTCAAGTGTATTAATATAACAGGGTACTGGCGTGATTAGTAATCTTCCCTTATGAATTCTGGATGAGTCATGAGCTGCCTCGTGCATGAACCCAGTCAAAAATGCGCTTTTACTGATGCTTTCACACAAGTAAACAAGGTGCCTGCTCTCAGAGACACTGCTGTCCCAGCTTGCCAACTGCTCCTTTATAAGGTATCTGAAGATGCCTGCAAGATATCTCAGTATGTAAAGACACTGCTGCCAAGCAACTTACAAGATAGAAAGAAGAGAGTCAACTCCTAAAAGGTGTTCTATGACCTCCATCCATAAATGATTAGAAGGGCACATATGTACACACACACACACACACACACACACATACACATAAGCATGCGCACACACACAAGTACACTAAGTAAACAAGTAAATGTGATGATAAAAGTGTATGAAGAAACTTTACTAACTTAGAATCCTGTGAAACCCATAAAACAACCCAATTAAGCACAGATACATGCATACATATATGTGAATATGTGTTTATACATAGATAGATATTCAGCAGATAAGTTAATATAAGGTAGGTGATATTCAAGGAGGCTGTGGTATTTAACTGAAGTCTGTTCTGGAAGTCCATCAAATTCTGAAACAAGTGTGGTAAGACTGTCAATGGTTGTGACGGAGCTGAAGGCAGTGAATAGGTGCAGTGTGTATTCACATCAGATATATGCATCATAATAGATAGATACGTGTGTGTCTCATGCTTTACCCAAGTTTCATGCTCACAGGTACATGATGTTGCTATGAACTTTTCCTTATTATCTTTATACAGTTAATCCATGATCAATTGTGGATCTGGAGGCAGGGCCTGCAAATCACTGTGTACACATCAGGCTGGCCTCAAATTCATCGTCCTCCCACCTCGGCCTCCTGAATCCTGCAGCATAGATGGATGTAATTAGAGTCTCTAACTCATGGATGTAGAAGCAGAAACACAGGCTGGCAGAACCATCTGACCGAAGCTGTCCAGGTGAACAATGACAGAGCTGAGCTCTGGGCTCAGGTAGTTTGTCATCCCATCCTTGCTCTTCAGTGTGCTCTGCAGAAGAGAACTTAGTGACCGTGCACACGCCTGCTCTTTGGGAGTGTTCTCCCTTATTATCCTGATTCCGTGTCAGTCAACCCATTCCTTCTGTATTATTCGATGCTAAGTGTCATGGGCTTGCTCTAGAGTTGTTCAACGTTTGTTGTTGTATAAACATTCCATCTACTTAAGACATAGTGGAACTTGAGAAGCAAACCTTCAAACCTTCACTGTCCTCAATAAGACTGTGCCTGTGGTATTGATGCTGTCTCTGACTCCAACTGGGTTTGGTCTTCTGCCCATATGAATAGAGACAGATATTCACCTATATTTTCTAAAGACAGAGATGAGCGTGCAGGTACACTCTTGCTGAACCTCTTGCCCATCTCTGCAGTGTTTGTAAACTTTAAATTATTGACCTATCTGTTTTCATATCACATATTTCTGAAAATTACTGTCACCTAGGAAATTATGTTACTGGTATATAGATTAGTAATTTACCAACATGCTATGGGATTCCTCTCTGTATATTATGAAAATGTTTTATTACCATCAATTAATAAAGAAGCTGTTTTGATTTATAGCAGGGCAGAATATAGCCTGGCTGAAAGAGATATAAAGAGAGAGAGTAGGTGGAGTCAAGGAGGCACCATGTAGCTGCCCAAGCAGAAAGACGCTGGAATCTTATTGGTAGGCCACAGCCTTGTGGTGAAACACAGATTAATAGAAATGGGTTAATTTAAAATGTAAGAGCTAGCTAGACATATGCCTAAGCTATTGGCCAAACAGTATTATAATTAACATAGTCTCTGTGTGATTATTTGGGTCTGGATGTCTGGGAAACAAAGGTCTCTGCTTACACCAACACCCAAACAAGGACACTATATAAAGCACACAAACTTGTCCTTGCACGACTCCCAATTATGCCTCATGGAAGCAGTGGAATAGGTAAGACTTCTGCTACTTCTCGAGCACCATGTCTGCCTGCATGCTGCTATGCTCCCTGACATGATGATAATGGACTAAATTTCTGAAACTGTAAGTAAGCCCCCAATTAAATGTTTTATTTTATAAGAGCTGCCCGAAGCCTGGCAGTGGTGGCATGTGGCTTTAATCCCAGCACTCAGGAGGCAGAGGCAGGTGGATCTCTGTGAGTTCAAGTCAAGACTAGCATGGTATACAAGCATTAGTTCCAGGACAGTCAGCATGGCTTACAAGCATTAGTTCCAGGACAGTCTCCAAAGCTACAGAAAAACCCTGTTTTGAAAAGCCAAAAAAAAAAAGAAAGAAAAAAAAAAAAAGAGTTGCGGTTGCCACGGTCATGGTGTCTCTTCTTAGCTATAGAACATGGACTAAAACACATACATATATGAAAACAAATATGTGTTGTGTTGTGGTGTGTGTGTGTGTGTGTGTGTGTGTGTTCTTTGCACTAATAATTTGGCACTGGATAGCCAATTAGTATGCTCTTCTCTGGGGAAGAACATTTCTCCTATTTTCCGCATTCCTAAATGGTCCATAGCTCTCTGTAAAAAGGTGAGAGCTGGTGGGCTTGTTCACATCGAAGTTAGCATGTCTATTGGAGTCATCCTTGTTCAGTTCCAGTCAAGGCAGTCATGTTGGTGAAACTTTATAGCTGTAGCTTCTGGCATTCCTTACAGCCAATCAAAGTTCAGAGTTGTGGTGTAGAGTGCCATCTACCCTTAAATAAAAGAATTCTTCAAGGCATACACATAACGCTCTAGAGACAAAGTGAATTTAAGCGATGTGACAGCTGTGCCTATGTCATGTTGGTCACAAGTCTTGAGGCCACGGGTGGCACACTGCGCTGTGATGGATTTTGAAAGAAGTCGTGTCTTAATTAGTCACCTTTTGTCATCTCGTTGGTTTTAGATTTGCACAGATGGCCATGCTGAGTTCAGGGAGCTGACAAAAATGCTACATTCTGTCTTAATGAAAATATAATCTAGACTATAAAGCCTGTCTTCACACTTAGGCTTTCTTTTGCTTTGTTTTCATGCGTGACTAAGTAGTGTGACAATGGTTTGATTTGGCCTTAAAGAGAGGCCTTCACCTGAGATTTGTTGCACAGCTCGGTGCAATCTATTACCATAAATTGACTTCCAATGAACTAAGTGGTATAGGCACCACCTGGGAGTCAAAGACACAAAATGATTTTTGTGCCCCCTCCTATCACCATGGCAGTCTTATTTAACAAAATGGCATCATTTCCTCTGATCTAATGTAGATATTTTGAGTGCCATCTTGCATTTACTGGTATGCTCTTTGGAAACATCTTTTCTATTGCTTAGGGGTCCTATGATCTGATATTGTTATTGAATTTTGTTTTACTAGTTGAGTTTTCTGGTTCACTTTTGGGTATATTGCTATTGACTGTGTGCAAAATTATCTCCTTGGGCCAGAAAAATCATCTGAACATAGCAACGCTTGACTTCATACCCACAGAGACCCTGTAATGTCTGATGATAAGAGAAGTGAATGAAAAGAAAATATGTTTATATTAATAGAGTAGTGAAGGGTGCTTACCAGGTGTCCACATGCATTGCACATGTATATGAGTGCAAGTAGGCAAATCATGACTTAATATATAAAACTAAAGTCAATACTCAGAATTATCATGCTGAATATTTGCATGTACTGAATTGAGCCTATAGCTTCCTCAAATCATATGCTTCTAATTAGTATAAGTTGCAAATTTGAATATGAGCAAGCAACTACATAAAACATACTGGAATTTTTTTTTTTTTTTACCAAATCTCTTATTGTAACCATTGGTTTTTATGTAGCAAATCACTAATTGACAAATATACACACATATGCACAATGTATGCATTCATAATGACAGAAACACTTAAGTATCCATTCTTAAGTTTAAAATGTGAAGTGGAGGCTGGTCACACCTATTCTCACACAGTAACATAATTTTAGAGTCCTGAAAAATTATAATACCTTTGAAGTTCTTGTGTTACCTTTTGATTACAAGCTCATCTAATCTTGCTCCCTCCAAGATGACCACCATCTTGAATTCTGAGTATTCCATTTTTTTATTTGTAGCTTTATAATAAATACATGCACCAATCTCTAAACAATACCTTACATAGTTTTGCTACTTTGTTCTTGATGTTTGTATTCAAATTAGGTTCTTCCCTGTCATTGTGACACTTTCTTCATTCATTCCATGTCCTTCTGGGGATTCCCTCATGCTAACTTGTGTAACCAAAGTTCATCCTTTTTCCTGTTCTGCTTCAGTCTATAATTATACCACAACTTATTCAAGCCATTTTTTCTATAGAAATATATTTGACTTGTTTTTGTGGTTAATCTGTGGAGAATGCCACTGTCATCTTTCTTTGTACAACTTTTTATGTATATACCAGGTTAAAGCATACAAATTTAAATGTTGACAAATCTAAGTGTTGGCGGGAGGCTGCTTGTAAATTCTGGCTACCCAGAACCAAAATAATCACACAGAAATCATATTATTTGCAACACTGTTTATACAATTTATGAGGGTGTCAATCCAGAAACACTTAAGGATAGTCAACATATGTATAATTTAGGAATTCTTTGAGCTTACTATGAAGACCAGACTGGCCTCGAACTCACAGAGATCTGCCTCCTCTACCTTATGAGTGCTGGAATTATGGACGTACCCCATGCTTTCCAGCTTGTTAGAACCCCATGCATATTAGGCAAGAGTTCTACCACTGAGTCAGATCCAAAGCATTAGTCAGCTTTTCAATATTTGACAATCCAGATATTGTGCCTTGTATCCATATGGTGCTATTGCCTATATCTTCCTGATTGATAGCAAAGTTTGATATTTTGGTGGGACTATGTCAAGTTCTTTTCTTCTTTAAGACATCATTCATATTTTTTGAAAACTTTAGCCAGCTACTCTTTATTTCTGAGCCAAAAAATAATTTACTGCCAAATCTTAAATATAGTCATATATATCTATATAGATATATATATATATATGTGTGTATATATATTAATAAAAACTTGTGAATGTTTTCTTGAATCAATTTCATTTTTTATAGATTTACTTTCTTAACAAAGCTTTCTGTATCTTATTTACTCAGTTTTTTGTGCAAATTGAATGTATAATTATATCCCCCTTTTTATCTATTCCAAATAGATAGCATTTGTACTTTCCCTCTATTTTTATTTCAGAAAGTTTTAAAAATTATTTGATAGTTTCCTGAAACCAGGCATTTTTGGAATCTTATTATTTTTATCTTTGTTATATTCTAGTTATTGCTTTTTAATTAATTTTTCCTCATGAATTCTCATTGAAGGTGGAGCTGTGTATTAGTTTTGGAGCTCTTGTTTAGCATGTGCAAGACTCTGGGTTCAATCCTCAACACAGCAAAAACCAACTTTTAGTAGAAAGCTTAAGTGATTTACGTATATATATGTGTGTATGTATGTACGCATGCATGTTTGTATCTAGCTACAGACATGAACATATGTATATGTATGTATTTACAGAACTAGGTGGTACAAATCTTCCCACTTTGTCTTAAATCTCCTGGACACCTTCAGATATGCCTTGTGTGGTTTTCCTGAGTTGAATTTTTACATGTTTTTAAACGTTGCCTCTCCTGTTGTTCTGGACTATTCATAAGCACAGTTTTGTTTTCATTTTTTATGATTGTTTTTCTATTAATTCTGAATTCCATTGCTTTGTGCTCATAGAACATGAGCTGCATGCTTAACCTTCCTGAAATGTGCTGGGACAGTCTTATCAACAAGAATAATTGAAATTTTTAAATGCTGCAGATGTTCTTGGAAATAATGGTTATTCCTCAGCTCAGAGAGAAAGCATAAAATAAAGAGTAATAAATGGATTCATCAGATACAGCATATTAAATATGCTTTTATATATTCTATATTCTTGTTTTATATGCTTAATATAGTATTACTAAGATGCCATAATGTGATGATTTGTTAATGTTGTTGATGATTTTTTTTGGTTTTATTTTATTTTGTTTTTTGTTTTTCAAGGCAGAGTTTCTCTGTTTAGAACTGGCTATCATGGAACTCACTCTAGATCAGGCTGACCTAGAACTTACAGACGTCCACCTGCCTCTGCTCCTGAGTGCTGTGATTAAAGGTGTGTGCCACCACTGTTCAAATGATTTATTTTGTAATCCTTTCAAATTATGTATTATAATTCTAAAGTAATATGCTCTCTATATCAGTCCTTCCATTTTCTGTCTTGGCCTTTTTGATCTTTTCATGAAAGTTGCCAGCATCAATTCTTCTGTTTTGGGTCCATTATTCAATAAAATAAGGACCTATTGAATACAGCTGTACAGGGTCACATCAACCAGTAGGATGACCACAATTAGCAGGTGATGTAATAGAAACTCTGAACATAGGGAAGACTCATGCTACTGAAGGGGCAGAACCCAATGGTGTGAGACTTTGTCATGCTACTCATAATAATGATGGTGTGTAATTTATAATTGTTTTGGGGTTTGTGTGTTTGTTTGTTTAAAAGTAGAATTTGTTTTTTGGAAATTCTCACTTAATATATTCAGGCTTTGTTGTTTTTGTGGGTGAAACCACAAAAAGTAAAACCATAGATAACAGGCGTACTACCCAGTCTGTATTTAACTGATGCAAAACTTCATACTTTACTGTCAAACTTCTCACGTTATTTGTTTTTGGTTTGAGTCTGTCAAGGAATATGAGGCTATTCTGGTCTTGAATTTCACTTGATAAACTTTGTCTTTGAAAACCAAAATTTAGTTTTTGTGGATTGACTGTAATTATGTGCATTGAATTCATCTTTAATATTTTATTGGGTTCCTTTCTTTCTTTTCCAAGCTATTTCTTCCTTTCTCCTCTCTTTTGGTAATTATTTCTGTTTAACATTTTTCATTATGCTCTTAATACTTTTGATGTTGGTTTAAGCATTTAATAGTATATTAATGATAGTTAAGCCCAGCACTCGGGAGGCAGAGGCAGGCGGATCTCTGTGAGTTCGAGGCCAGCCTGGTCTACAAGAGCTAGTTCCAGGACAGGCTTTAAAAAAGCTACAGAGAAACTCTGTCTCAAAAAACCAAAAAAAGAAAAAAAATGATAGTTAAGTATAAAGTGAAATAGTATCTATTAAATTACTTAAAAATACAATTTATTGTTAACAAAGATAGGTTAGTGTCAATAATTTCCTATTAGTGTATATGCCATCTTTTCTTGCAACCTTAATTTTATTTCCAATATGGAAAACCTAATAGATTTGCTTTTCACATGCTTAATAGCACAGACTCATAAATGTGCTTCTAAAAAACTGTTTGGGGCATTTTCTTAATGTTTTTGCTTCCTTTTAGCAAAATTTTTCAGTCTGATAATGCTTTTTTTCTATTAGTATAAAATAGCTTTAGATATGTCTGAAACAAGTGAAACTGTGTAATGGATGTGTATTTCCCTTCTTGACAGGGACTGCGGATGCCCCGCATCTCTTCAATGGAGCTTCCTCCTATTTATGTCATCAGAGCCACCATAGCCTAATGGTTCATTTCAAGTTAATTCTAATCATTCTTTCTTTCTTTGATAAATATTTCAGAATGTGTATTGAGGAGATTAGGGTTCTATTTAAAAATTAGCACACTATTTTGCCGGTACTAAATAGAAACAATTATCCTTTAACACCACTGGATATGCAGGTAGCATTCAAATCCGGAGTTGCCCTATTCCTGTTTTGACAGTTGAGTCTCAGCAAAGGTTAGAATGAGATATTTACTCAGTTCAGTGTCTTTCGATGAAGCTTTTACCTTACAAAAGGAACCTCTTCTACTTCTTATAAAAGAAGCAGGTTTTGTTTTTCTTGTGTTTTCCCTCTGCCATATCTTCCTTAAAGACTAGTAACTTGTCGAGGTGGTTGCTGAAGTCTGGCTTGGAATTTGCTCAAGAATGTTTGCATGTTATCAGAAGGTGCAGAATGTTGAAGATTTCTTGTCTCTATGTGGGGTGTTGATGGTGGTAAGGGGCTTCAGGCTTTGTTACAGGCATCTATTCACCCACAATTGACTGACAGCCAGCATTTTTCCATATGTATCCCTAGGATTTGATGACCACTGAGTAACTGCACAATGCCACTGAGGTTTGCACAATGGTGACATTCTGGCTTTACTTCTACTAGAAGGGATTATTTAGCTGAGATTAATTCTTCCATTAAGAGTGCTTTTACCCCATCAATTGCTGGGTTTCTGGAATTAGAGTTTATAAAATAAAAGCTGGTAACCACAAGAGGTTTTCTTTTATACATTGCTCTACTTTAGTATCCTCTAAATATGTCTGTGTTCTGTTTTGTGTTATTTCATTATTATAACACCACACTTGTTAACATATATGTTATGTATTTATAAATATCATCCATTAATATTTTGTGCTTTTTAAAATCATCCTTTATTGGAACATGGGAACATCTTTAATGGACACTTGGCTTATCTGAATTGACCACAGTACTTTCTATAGCTTCCCTTTATTTTCTCATGAAAGTCTGCTCTAGTTCCTGGGCTGTGTCCTTTGCCAGTCATGACACTCAGCAGTGTCTCAAGAAGTCTTGATATTTATAAGTAGAAAAGATTATTTAATTACTATAATTTCAGCAGTTGGTATGTTCACCACTACTATATTTGTCTAGAGCTATTCATAGTATGAACTCAGAAGTAAGTTTTATTCTATATAGAAAATGTGAGATAATTTGATATTTTCAGTTTATATTTAATATGTCAGGTTATTTTCCTTAATGCCCTTGATTTTTCCATTTATATTTGTTTTCTATCTTTGTTATTACTATCTGGATATGGTTATTAAAGATGGCCTATTATTATATATGAAATATATTCATGATTTATTTTGTTCTCAGAATATATCTACCAAGGGTATATACTGAAAACTCTCTGTTAAAAATTGCTCAAAATAGGAACTAGGGAAATGATTCAGTGGTTAAGAGCATGTGCTACATTTATAGAAATCCTGAGTCTAGTTCTTCGTACCCTCATGAGGTGACTCCCAACTGCCTGTAACTCTAATGTTTTCAATGACCTCTGCTGCCCTCCACAGGAAATCCAATCACATGCAAATACTGCCCCACCCATACAAACATATATGCAATTTAAAATAAAAATTAGATTTCAAATTGCGCAAAGTAATTATTTACTTTTAAGTCTCCAATATTTTCTGTACCTCTTTACATCCATTGTTTCACCATAATTTAATTTTACTTATAATTTGAATGGAATTATCTATTACTTTTCTATTTATTCTGACTTTTCTATTCCTCTTTTCCTTGTTTCATTGCATCTTTACTATTATATTGTAATTCATCTACAGTATTTTTAAATTTTTCTCTCTGGGGATGGGCAAGTGAGTCAGGGGTTGAGAGTGCAGACTGCTCTTGAGGAGGACAAGGTTTGAGTTCCTAGCGCCTAAGTAGGGTGGCTCATAAGGACCCCTATAACTCAAGCTGCAGGAGATCTCATGCTCACATCTGGCCTCCACAGGTACTTTCACTCAATGTGCAGACACACACAGATGCACACATACACACACACACACACACACACACGCATACACATGTACATACTAATAATGATGATGATAACTACAATAAATTCTTTTAAGTATTTTTTTGGATAGTGATTTCAGTAATTATTCTGGGTGTTGTACACGTTCCTAAGTCACAGCATTCATCTTCTTTCTGCATCTTATGACTCTAAACGGGGTATTACAACCTTGCCACCTTTTAGGTGATATTTATTTTCTCACCATTATGGGATTTGTGAACCAAGTCTCCATGTGGGTGTTGGGAACTAGACCCAGGTCATTTGCCAAAGTAACAAATGCTCTTAGCCTCTGAACTATCTCTACAGTTTCCCTTTCTTCTATTTTTTAAAAGAATGTTTACAATTGTATGCTGGGACACATCTGGTAAAATTTAAAAATTTATGTGCCAGCACTCGGGAGACTGAGGCAGGCAGATCTCTGTGAGTTCGAGGCCAGCCTGGTCTACAAGAGCTAGTCCCAGGACAGGCTCCTAAGCTACAGAGAAACCTTGTCTCAACAAACAAAAACAAAAACTTTGTTTTACTTTCAACTTTATGAACTTTATGTCATCTTGCATTTTTGATTACCATCTCTCATTCCTAATGGGATTTTCCTAGCTCTATCTATGATAGATAACATCGCATTGTATTTTGGCCAATCTATAACCGTCAAGCTTCTTATTAAAGTAGAGTGCCATAGTATGTGAGCAAGTCACTGAATTTAGAACACATGCATTTCCTGGAAGATGATCCATTGCAAGCTCTCATTCAAATGCCATTTTGATTTTCAGTCTTTTTTTTTTGTTTCTTTTCCTTTTTTAAATTTTTCCATTCAAATATTTACACTTCTTTCCCTCTTTCCAATTCCCTCCCGCTCCCCCACGCCTCCTCCTCCCTCTCCCTCCCTGCTTGAGAGAGGGTAGGGAACCCTGCCCTGTGGGAAGTCCAAGCCCCCCCCCCCCCCACATCCAAGCCTAGGGAGCTGTGCATCCATATAGACTAGGGTCCTAGAAAGCCAGAACATGCCGTAAAAACAAGTCCAAGTGCCTTTATCAATGGCTTCTCAGTCAGCTCCCATTTTCAGCCACAATCAGAGAGTCCCATTTGATCACATGCTCATTCAGACCTGGTCCAGCTGGATTTGGTTAGCTCCCATTAGAACAGGCACACTGTCTCAGTGGGCGGACCAACCCCTGACTTCCTTGCTTGTCTTTTCCCTCTGCATCATCATCCAGACACAGAGGAAGCAAGATGTAACTGCCTCACTGAAAAAGGTACCAAGCCATGTGACTCTCACCTACAAGATTTATGGGCTCATATAAGTTATAAGAGTCGATAAGGAGCCAGAGCCAATAGGTCAATCAGTTCATAATTAATATAGGCCTTTTTGTGTTTATTTGAAGCTAAACAGATGTGAGACCTGGTGGAACAGAAACCTCAGCCAGCAATCATCCTTAGAAAACTTATGTTTACATCTTTGAATGGCAATATATCTCATCTTCGCCATGGAATCCGACATCTGATAAAGTACTGTTCATCTGGAGATGACGGATAAAAATATTTTCTAATAAAAAATGACTGCATGCTTGGTATGCAACAGCTGTCACAGTTGGCTTTCTAGGCACTGAGACTATCAGGATGAGCCAGAAAATAGACAATTTAGAAAGAGCAGATTTAAAAATCAATTTAAAGAGTTTATATATTATATGTCAGAAATTACTTTCTATTTCTTATCAGCACAGTGCAGCTCACCCTTGTAGGAACTGTGGGAAGTTTCTGCCAGCATTTGGAGGCACTTAGAGTCAAAGTGAGCTGTTTTCTGATTTTCTCAACCCAGTGCCACACAAAGTCATGATGACCTTATTAATATGTTTAATCCCCATGGGCAAATCTTTCAAAACTGTCTTTCTAATAATTGATTTCAATTCCTAATTTCAACATGTCATGTGTTATTAAGGCACAAGTCAATGTTTCTCAGTAAAATTATACCAGTGACAGATTTTGTAGCACTATGGAAAATCAGGAAACAATTTTAAAATTTAAGGAAGCTGTCAAAGAAAGAAAAACTTATTATCACTGCACCGCCTCCTTTTTCTAAAATTTCATTATATTATAAATATACTTGGAAGAGCTTTTCTGTTTAAAAACTCCCTTCATTTTTCTGAACATGATTCTAAGAGGACTAATCTTACCTTTATGTAAAGTTACTTAGGGAATGTTATTTATAATGATCTAATTTTACATAGTAATATTTTAAAAATTCCACGATGTTTTTGTTTGCCCAGCTCTATGACTTCCATGGTCGTTTGATAAGAACCTTGAAAAACTCGTGACGTTTTACTTTTCACTACACAAATTCCTGGACATGGACACTCCAAAGTTGGTGCAAGAATAGTAACCAATGATGTGGCTGGAGTCGTAGGGGTCTTTGCTCTGTTGTGGGTGTGACCAGGTACCCGAGATACTCAATTGCAGGGAGGAATCCTGTTTTTTTGCTCCCAGTTTCATTTTGGTGGAGAGGGCATGGCAGAGCTGAACAACTCAGTGTTAGAAGCAGAGAGGAATTACAGGAAGGAACAAGGAGAAGAGAGATCCCCAATCACACATCCCTATTGGCAAGCTTACCTCCTCCAACAACCACCTGGTACTACTCTCTGTGACATCTTGCAGTGATACTACTGTGCTATGAAACCATCATGGAATTCATGTGCTGTTGAACAATTGCCCTCAGAAGCCAAACATTTCTCAAAAGTCCGTTAACAGGGAGACAAACCCAAGTACCCAAGGTGATAGTGACATTTTATGTTAAAAGCATGAAAGCATCCCATGTTATGTTTATTTTCTACTTCCATACTTCATGTGAACTAGTTCCTCATGACCACTGATCCTGAGATGAGTGAACTGGTGTGCTCTTCAGTCTAAGCCAGAAGAGGCCGCTGGAATGGAGGAGCAAAGACAAATAGGCCAGGTCTTCCCTACTATACGAAATTTAAATAGATGTCTCGGCAGGATCTTAAGTTTACATCGAACTGCTTATTGCTCCATCATATGAACAGCCCTTACTATAAGGAATGATGGGAAATATTAATACCAAAACATGACTGGGGTCTAAATTATAACATAAATTGGGGAATTAGAAATTCTGTACAATATAGTGCATTTTTGCTTAATACCACAGAAAAATTTAGGTTTTTAAATATAAAATGTGTATGACTGTAGTTTATACAGTTATGAAAATTAGGGAGCATATGTATTGAACAAAGAAACCAACAAAAGAGGTTATCACTATTGATTATGCATAGAATATTTTATTTGCAAATATCTTTTCTTTCCTTTCACCCTGCCTTTGGCTTTCCATCTCTTTTTTTTTATTCAGGACAACTGCAACATCAGGCAGCAATAATAAAAGCAAAAGCTAGAATGTTTTGCATTTTTTCAAGTACATTTGGTTGGACATGATATTAAAACTGATATAAAAATAAGATTTGATCATAGAGAAAATATAAAAGTTTGGGAAATAACTTTCTTCACTAAATTTACCTCATACCCTCTAAGCCACACAAGCATTGTGTGTGGTATGAATAGGCAACCATGACATTAAAAAATGTTTCTTGTGGCTTCCTGTGATTTAGGCAGCAAGGTTTTCCCTCAAATATTATCTAAGAATTAAATTGACACTGTGACCTTTGCACTGTTATCTAACTCAGTCTATATCTTTATTTTTTTTAAATTTAGTGCAGAGTTTAACCAGGCTTTATTTGTAGGGTCTACATAAGGAGACTGAGGATTTAGTGGGTGACTGTTGCAAGGGCCACAGGAACATCTCAGAAACTTTCCATAAATCTCCCTCAGAGCATGGCCCTTTGAAAGTCATACCACGGTCCTGAGAAGCTTAGAAATAGTTGGGGACTGGGCAGGTGACTCTGACCCTACAGTGTTTACAGCATAAGCATAAGAATTCCCAGGCCAAACCTGTAGTTTGTGGTTTATAGTAACAGTTCCTGGGGAGCCAGAGGCAGCAAGATTCCTGGGATTTACTGGCCTATGGGTGCGCTCCAGATTCAGTGAGAGATTTGCTTTCAAAAATTAAGTTGGACAGGGATAAAGAGAAAAATCTGCCTTTGACCTCTGAATTTCCCACTCATGTACATATGCACTTTGCTTCATGATGGGCTGTGACCAGGATATGGAAGCCAATTTCCTTCTGTAAGTTGCTTTGACCAGAATGTCCAATCTCAGCAACAGAAAGGAAACGGGAATATTAAAGATTCCTATGCTTTTCTATCTTGTCGCAAGGACAAAAAAAAAAAAAGAAAGAAAGAAAGAAAGAAAGAAAGAAAGAAAGAAAGAAAGAAAAGAAAATACGAACCAACAGAAAGCAGATGCTGCACAGCAATGGAATTTTATTTTCTAATAAACAAATGCAAAGTTGGTGCATGCCACCCTCTGTCAGAGTTTACTAAACCTTCCCTCTTGGAATTGACTCTGGCCTTAACTATCATAAATATTGTAAAATGGAAGTTTGAGATCAAAAAGAGCATGTAGATTTTTAAAGTGAAATGGGCTGTAGAATGAATACAGTAGTAAGGAGTAAGGAATGATTAAGATGAAGAGTGTACTACCTAGATTTCACCAAAATGCCTCACTTAACCCAATGTAAAGAAGGACAGATTGACTGGGGATCGTGATGTCAAGGTTCAGTCCATGGTTGCTTGGCCTTGGGAAGAACTTCATGGTGGTCAAAGTATTTGGAAAAGGACATCCATTTGCTTCCTGGTCACAGCTATTGTAGCAAGGAACTACTATGGGCTTCCAAAGACCTATATCTCCAGCGACCTATTTTCTCCTGTGTCCCATCTTTTGAAACACTGCCCCCATTTTTTTCTCACCACAATATTTGTCATCTTCATAGCATCACCATGTTTTGAATCCATCAAATACTCAATCCATTCATCATCCCTGATGATCTAATTACCCCTAGAAATACAAAGATCAATACAGTCCAGAACTGGACTTCCTTAACCTCCCTAGGCTTTTGAACTCAATCAAATTGACAGTTAATATTAACCATCACAGGGGCCCATAGTGCTACTGTTCTTGGTAGTATTCAGTATGCAAATGAACAAACAGCAGTTCTGATAAAGTGCTATAGGAAAAAGGGAAGCTGCGAGCAAGGGAGAGCCGGAAGAAGGAAAGAGCCTCTGGGGCACTCTGTGAGTGAGCATGCTTTGCAGTTCAGGTCAGTTGTCTGAGGAAAGGCAAGAAGATTATTTATTCAAACACTACGTATTTGCAGACGATATTTGATCAGAGTCCCATTTTGTGGTGTGATGGAGAGGAGCAGGAAAATAGACAGTAGGCTTTTCAGTCAAGCCCAAATAGCCTTCATTTTCTAGGCGCTCTGTGCTCGTGCTCCAAGCTTGAAGAGGTTACCTCATTCCCTCCCCACACACCTGCATTATGATTATGTACAGATGCTTCCTGTCGTCAACATGACAGAATGGCAATGACGTAGGAGGAAAGCCTTTGGTCGCCTGGAAGGCGTTATTCTGATTACGTCATTATGGGAAGACCCGCTCTTAAAGTAGATGCCCCATTCTCTAGGCTGGAGTCCTGGACTGCATGCAACGCAGAAAACTAGCTGAGCCCCAGAGCTCATCCTTCTCTGTTCCTTGACTGAGAGCGCAATACAACCAGCTGCTTAAAAGGCCAATCGCCTTGACGCCCCTCTCATGATGGGCTGCACCCTAGAACTGTGAGACAAAATAAACCTGTCCGTCGTCAGTTGCAGTTGATGGTTATTTTTATAGCCACAGGAAAGAGCTAAGAGACAATTCCACTTGACAGACAGTGGAGGATGAGGTAAAACTCAGTCTTATTACTGTGGCTGTGTTCTTAAAGTCTCTGAGAAAAACTGAGCCAGCGGCAGGAGGAGCCAGAATGCAGGAGATGGGGCCATCCAAATTGCTCTGCCGGGTCATCGTGTAAAAGTCAATGTCCCTTAAGGAAGCGACGGGACTCTAAAACAACCAGAGACAAATGTCTCAATCCAGGAAATCGATTTTGGCTTTTCTCCTACTGGCAACGTGGCTGTTGGAATTGACGTGGGTCTTAGACCTAAGGTAAGGGGTCACTGAAAATAAACAGCATTCACTCGTAGGGCCAGATTTCTGAGTCCACACACTGAAACCTGTGCGGTTACTTGTCTGAACACACACATTAGCATTCATTTCCATAACGAGCAACCACATTTACAATAAATTTGCACAATCATTGTGCAATATGAATGCATCCTACCTTGTGCCTCCTTTACACACATTCCACTTGCATTTAAATTAATTTAGTTTAGCGAGTTCACCTGGATTTCCCAATCCCACTCAGCCTATGCTTTACCATTTACTACAGCCAGAATGTTTTCCACTCCCTCATATATTGAAGAGATGATCCTAAGCAGCGAGAGGCCAATGGTGTTATTCTCTTCTATGCATGGTTCGCATACAGAAAATCCACCAGTATTCTTAGTAGTGCCAGCTGTTCTTTCTTTGGTTTTCTTTTCATTTCCTCTTCTTTTTATTCCACTCCACTTCTAGAGTTCAATAGGAATCAGTCTGGGGATATCTGAATGCTCAGTCTGGGGATATCTGAATGCTCTCTAGACATAAGATTTAAGGATTATAGTAGATTCTAACCTGGAACTATGAATCAGCTTCTCCTCAAAGTAGATGGCAGTTAACATGAAGACCATCAATGAATCAGCACACAGAAGAAATGGTTGTAGAGCATTCAGCCCTATGTGAAGCTTATATATCATACCTTCTCCCAAAGGATCAAGATGCTTTGTGGAAGAAGGGATGGTAGGAGTTAGAGCGAGAGGTGGTGAGTAACTTCACGTAGACTAGGTTTCCCAGACGTAGAAAAGCAGATGTATATAAACTCTAAGCAATCATGGCAGATGTACAAGATCCACGCATAATTGAGGCCGACAAAAGGCCAGCATAGAGGAGGGAACATGGGCACAAACCCCACCACTAGCAGAGATGCTATTGGCTTTCATTAGCTGTTGAAAGAGAGAGAGCCAGTTTTCTTTGATGCAAATTTAACAACCCCTTTTAAATTGGCCACATTCTAGGGCAAGTCCCACTTCCAAAACTAACTGGGTGACAACAACTGGACTCCATTTGGTTAAAAAGAAAAAAATTTTAAAAAAAGAAAAAGGAGGAAGGAGAGTGAAATAAATTCAAAGCGCATTATATGAATTTGTAAAAGAATCAGGAAGAATATTTTTAAATTTTTTATTTATTTATTTATTTATTTATTAAAAATTCCCAACTCCTCCCATTCTCCCATTTCCCTCCGTCTCCCTTCCCCCCTCCCCCTCGCTCTCCAGTCCCAAGAGAAGTCAGGGTGACCTGCCCTGTGGGAAATCTAAGGCCTTCCCACCTCCATCCAGGTCTAAGAAGGTGTGCATCCAAACAGATTATGCTTCCAAAAATCCAGTACATGCAGTAGAATCAAAACCCAGTGTCGTTATCATTGGCTTCTCAGTCTGCCCTCATTGTCAGCCTCATTCAGAATGTCCGATTTGATCACATGCTCATTCAGTCCTATTCCAGCTGGCCTTGGTGAGCTCCCATTAGATCAGTCACACCCTCTCCATGGGTGGACACACCCCTCATGGTCCTGACTTCTTTACTCATGTTCTCCCTCCTTCTGCTCTTCATCTCGACCTTGGGACCTCAGTCCAGTGCTCCAGTGTGGGTCTCTGTCTCTATCTCCATCCATCGCCAGATGAAGGTTCTATGGTGATATGCAAGATATTCATCATTGTGGCTAAGGGAGAAGGCCAGTTCAGGCACCCTCTCCTCTGCTGCCCATGGACCTAGCTGTGGAAATCCCCTTGGACACTGAGGAACCCCTATAGAGCCAAGTCTCTTGCCAACCCTAAAATCGCTCCCTTAGTTAAGATATCTTCTTCCCTGCTCCCATATCCACCCTTCCTCCATCTCAACCATCCCATTCCCCCAAGCTCTCCCCAATCCCCACTTCTCCCTTCTCTCTCCCCATCTCCCCTTCCTCCCAACCCACCCCCACCCCCGTGCTCCCAACTTTTGCCTGGCGATCTTGTCTACTTCCAATATCCAGGAGGACAAATATAAGATTTTGGGGGGTTCTCCTTCTTATTTAGCTTCTCTAGGATCACGGACTATAGGCTCAATGTCCTTTGTTTATGGCTAGAATCCACTTATGAGTGAGTACGTACCATATTCCTCTTTTTGGGTCTGGATTATCTAATCAGTAAAGTGTTTTCTATTCCCATCCATTTGCATGCAAAATTCAAGATGTCATTGTTTTTTTACCGCTGAGTAGATCTCTAAAGTGCATATGTTCCACACCTTCTTTATCCATTCTTTTATTGAGAGACACCTAGGTTGTTTCCAGGTTCTGGCTATTACAAATATTGCTGCTATGAACATAGTTGAACAAATGCTTTTGTAGTATGATTGGGCATCTCTTGGGTATATTCTGAAAAGAGGAATTGCTGGATCCTGAGGTAGGTTGACTCCCAGTTTCCTGAGAAACCGCCACACTGATTTCCAAAGTGGTTGCACTAGTACCTTTTCTCTTTTCTTTTCTTTTTTGGTTTTCCAAGACAGGGTTTCTCTGTAGCTTTTGAAACCATCCTGGAACTAACTCTTATAGATCAGGCTGGCCTTGAACTCACAGAGATCCACATTCGTCTGTTCCTGAGTGCTGGGATTAAAGGAATGTGTTACCACTGACCGGCTAAAAAGTATTCTTAAAAAAAAAAAAAAAAAGAAATGATAAGTATTTTAGCTTGATTTTTGAATGTCATTCATTCCACTGCCAGGAATAAAAGAAAAGGTAGATAGGTTGGAACACAGAGACTGCACAGGGAGCATCCTTGAACCAATAAACCTCCCACCTGGAGTCTTGACTGTGGCACAATCATTTACCGTTCCGTTTTCTTATCTGTAAAATTAAGCTAAGAATGGACATTAAGCCAGACAACGCCTTTGGAAATGATTAGAGGAAGGGAGGGTTATAGAGACTAAAGAGAAGTGAATTGCCCAAGGATTAACAATTCTTTATTGGAAAGGGGTTTGAGAACCCTGTCTACTGGCTGTCTCAAAACACTTCCCCACAGACACTGGGCTGAGGACACACCACTGGCAAAGCTTGACAAACGAAAATGTCACTTTTGAAGCCTTTGAATAATCTCCACATCAGCAATCTGCATCCCCTGAAGAAGCTGAAGCATTTCTTGTGATATTTACTGAATTTTTCATCTGATTGATTTCTGCAAAATCTCCCTCTTCCCAGATAACTGTAGTTCCCACAATTGTGTTTATTCTAATTACAGCTGGCCCCAAGAGATTTATTTTGCCCTTTTGATCGTATATGGAGGTTGCATTTCATTGTATATAAAAAAAAACAAATTAAAAATTTATAGAGGGCATTAATTGTGAACAAAAGGCATGTGATATAAATAAATGGGACTCTGTATATGAAAACAGGCACATCAAGCATATTTAAATTTAGTTTGTAGTTGTAAGCAAAGGCGTTTGTGTCTGGGAAAAACATACATGTGTTTTGTTTCATCTTGGAACCTCGCAAGTTCTGAGCTGAACTGATATACAGCTTTGTCAAATCACCTTGCTTTGGTCTTGGGATGAGTACTTCAAGCCAAAATTCCTTCATTTTCTAAGCATGAAATGGAAGTCCTTCATAAATTCACAGCAGTCCAGTTGATGTGCAGTGATACAGTATACCTTACTCCCAACTGACTGTGTCAGAGACAGGTGCAGTTCCAATGAGAAATGATTAACTGTCCCGAGAAAAGTGAGAAGATGCCAACAAAAATGCCTGTGATTCTTGATGCGTTGTCTTCTAGGTTACATTTTATTTCAGTTACAACAGAAATGGAACTTGTGTCATTTGTGGCTCAGAAAAAAACACCAGTAAACCCTCAGGATGCTTTCAAAGTTATTACAGTTTCAAAGAAAACATTTTTTCTTCAATATAAAATTAAAAAGAAAATCAAAATACTTTGAAAAAAAACATATTAAGGAAAATAATGAGTGCTTTTGTGTCATAAGAGTTAAACAGCAAATAAGCAAACAGACCACCCTATCAATAATGTTGAAAGTGGTTTACAAAGCAAACATCTGGGATCAAAACTCAGTATTAGTGGAGTGTTTATGGCATACTCTCAAGTTCCACCTAGAGCCATGCCATTTTGGATGCACCCAGCCTCCCATCTCTCTTGATGTTAATGTGCCAGCAGCATCCTCTGTGGATGTTCATAAGCTCTGGGGGCAGTTTCACTCAGGCAGTGATGAGGGCAGCTCTTCAGAAGGATCAGGGTACAGACGCTGTGATGTGTGGCATTTTGCCTTTGGGCCTGACAGGCTCTGGTTCATATGAAGACCCCAGGCTTCCTAGGGTGATGGTTAGCACTCATTTCCACTCTTCCTTCTCTTCTCCCTGTCCTCTGTTCACTCCCTAGGCTTGACCCATAGTCCTTAAGCCTGTTGACTTTCAGGGCGTCTCAGATTGCATTATCTCTCAGGTAAGTCAGCAGCCCTTCTTATTTTTACATTAGGTATGAGAACAGAAAGGTCCAGAGTCTAAGCAACTTGTCAGTTTGCCCAAGGAATGACATTAGATGGCCAATGGTTCCTATATGGCATGTTCCCATTTCCACACTAGGGCTGTCACTCAGGGCAACAACCCCGCCTCCCAATTGCCATGGCTATCATTCATCATCAGACAGCTCATGTATATTTACCTACTGTATACTATAAGTCAAAACAATCCATTTTGAAACAAAAATTCTTTTTCTACAAGATAAAACGTTAGTGCTGGTGCTTAGCTCAGGATTTTGTGATGTCTGCCTTTAGAAACATCACTTTTTTTCTGGTTTTTGAAAGAGCTCATAACCTTCTCCTTTAGGGGACATGTGTGCGTATGTGTATGTGTGTGGTGTGAGGGTGAGAATGTGTGTGTGTGCACGAGTATGTGCACACATATGTGTGTGTGTGTGTGTGTGTGTGTGTGTGTGTGTGTGTGTAGAGAGAGAGAGAGATGGCATGCTTTGGAAACAAAATCCATCTGAAAACTTAGATTTATTAAATGATTAACCCCATTATCAAGACTAAACCATAAAACCTTTCCTGTATTCTTTTTGCTGTTTCAGAAACATTTAACTATATAGAATTAACTATATAGAATACATTAAAAACTCTCTGGGAATATTTGGATTATGGTGTACTTATATCTTCTAGTCTGTTATTGTCCAGCATGTGAGGTTGTTTAGGAATCTACCTAGCCCTTCCCCAGACCAAAATGTAATTGCTTTCCCTTTGCAGAAAGTACTGGAAGATGTCATTTCTTGCTTGATCAACTTTTCAGGCAAAAGGGACTTTGAATTCTTATAGATGCTGCATTTTCTAAGCAACCAGTATTCTGTTTTTTTCCCCCTTTTTTTGTTTTTAGAAACAGGGCCTTTTGCAGGCTGGGATAACCTAGAACATTTCATAATGCTAACTGAGACTTTTTTTTTTTTTGACTGTTTGATCCTTCTGCTTTCTCCAAAGTGCTGGGATTAGAGGCACACACCTTACACCTGCCCCAACACCTACATTTCCATACTTTTAAGATGATAGTAATGGCAATTTCTACAACTTGTATGATTTTCTCCAGTGCTGTCCTTTAAATATTTTGTTACTTTCTAAATGCGTGTGTGTGTTGCACAACTGTGTGTGTGTGCATGCCAGCACACACATAGGAGCTCATAGGGCTACTGGTTAGAATTGTCTCTCCAAACTGGAGGGCCTGGGGAGAAAACTCAGGTGGTCAGACAGTGCATCAAGTGCCTTTACCCACTTTGGCCCTTGTTTGTTTGGTGTGTGTGTGTGTGTGTGTGTGTGTGTGTGTGTGTGTGTGTTTAGATCAGAAGACAAGTTGGAGGAGTCAGTTTGTCCCTTCCATCATGTAGGTCCCCTGGATAGAACTCAGGTTTGAGTGCAATCACATTTACCATCTGTGTCATTTTGCCAACCATCTTGGGTGTTATGCTCTAGAAACTTGTTTATTTGTTTTTACGCTTAGCTTTTACACTCTGGTCTGCTTTTTATGAGGAGTAGAAGCTTGATCTCATTTTGTTTGCTGATGTCTAGTTGTTGCAGTACCATCTTATTTATTGTTTTGAAGCATTTTTTCTCCTTTATACTGTTTCTTGTTTGCTTGGTTGGTTGGGTTTTTTTGTTTGGTCTTTTCCTTTGTTCATTTATTTTCCTGTCTTGTCGAAATTCGGCTGTCTGTACGTGGGCAGGCTTTGTAGCCTTTGCGGCAGCATCTTTCTTTTTGACACCATCATCACACTGTAAGTTCATAAAAAAGTTCATAAAAAGCTTTCAGTGAGCCTCAGTCCTCCAACTTTGTTTTTCATCAGGTTTTTATCGGCTCTCTTGGTCTTTTGCATCTTCACTAACTCTTCATAAACCTATAAACCTTGTAAATATTTTGCTAATACATAAAAAGTTATTTGTAGGGTTTTCAAATTGTTGTTGGAGCTATGGATAAGCCTAGTAAAAACACATTGTTGCTCTTTTGTACTTGGATGTGGCATACACCTTCATTCCATTTACCTACTTACTTGCTTCTTTCACTGATGCTTTAATTTTCCTGATGTAAATCCTACAAATATTGTCAGGATTACAAATATAAACTTCATTGTGTTTGAAATTTCAAAGCCCACTTCTCTGTGGTAGGCAACAAAGCAGATGATGTGTTTATAATACTCATTATCATCATTTCCTTTCTGTCGCTGTTATAAAATCATGTGGCAAAGTGCATTATAGGAAAGGAGAAAGGAGTTTAATTACAGCTTCTCTTTCCAAACTACCATCTTTTATTGTGGGGGCATGAAGGCAGGAACTTGTAACATCTCATTATTTAACTTCCACCATGAGCAGAGAAAAATGCATGTGTATATGTTTGCTTTCCTGCTTGCTATTCCTCATCCTGATTTCTACACGGGCCATGGCTCCTAGTCTAGGGAATAATGCCACCCACAGTGGGCTGACTATTTCCATATGAATTAACTTAATAGAACCCCCCACACAGACTGGCACACAGGCCAATCACTAGAAACAATTCTCTCTTGAAATCCTCTTGCCTAATGATTCTAGATGGTATTTAATTGGCAGAGGCAACCATCACACCTCTGTAGCTTGAACTCTGTTCCAAGCAATTTGTTAGTTCTTTGTGGGTTTCTCTATAAATGACCTGTATCATCTACTGTCATGGACCATCTCAAGTTTTCTTCTCACTTTGTTTCTAATTTGCTTCCATCTCTTCTTGCATTTCTTTGGATGAGACTTCTAGCACAAAATGGTATAGGAAACTCAATGAAAGAGGAATCTTTCCTTCTTTCTGATTTCAGTGCCGAAGTTCATAGCTCCCTCTCAGGAAGTAAGATTTTGCTTTAAGTTTTGTTTAAATATTCTTCATGATATGATCATGTGATAGGTTTTTTTCTTTGTACCATTTATTGTTGTGATGATCAGTTACACTAATTGACTTTGTGTTGACCTAACCTTCAATAACTAGTACAAATTCCAATTTGTAAAGATATGTATTATTGTATGTCATTTTTTGATTGATTATGAAGTATTCAGATATACTATTTTATATTTTGTTAGTTTTATGTCTATTCCCCTAAGACACTGCTCTGTGCTTTTGTTCTTGTCAAAACTTTGTCTGACTTTGGTAATTGTCTAGTTCTGGGTACATAAACTGAGTTAGAAAGTCTATGCTGTCCAAGCTGCTCGATTGTTGGTGAACAGAAAGTGAAGACGGGTAGATCGCCATCAGTAGACTTTTCAGTATATTCTGACTCTCGGATGCCAAAGTATGAGAGAAACTTGGTTTACATTGTATTAAGTAAACAAAGCATCAGGTTACAGTGCACATTTCGATGCCAACTGCAAAAAGTAACCTTGAGAGCCGGGCGGTGGTGGCGCACGCCTTTAATCCCAGCACTCGGGAGGCAGAGGCAGGCGGATCTCTGTGAGTTCGAGACCAGCCTGGTCTACAAGAGCTAGTTCCAGGACAGGCTCCAAAGCCACAGAGAAACCCTGTCTCGAAAAAACCAAAAAAAAAAAAAAAAAAAAAAAAAAAAAAAAAAAAAAAAAAAAAAAAAAAAAAAAGTAACCTTGAACTCCTTGGTCTTTGATGCTCTTGTTGGTTATCTTCTCTGTTTAGTTAGATGGCCATTATCCCTTTGTCTCTAAGCAGTATGCTTCTGATACCATGTCACGTCGTTGTAACCAACTGCACCTTAAAGAGCACTTTCTGTTTACCACCGAGGATGAGTAATTTATTTTTATGACATATTTTTAATAGGCATCCCCATTCCCTATATTGGAAATAATAATTCGAAGGGGCACTAGCAAATGAAAACTTTATTTTTGAACTTTTTTTGCCAAAGTAATTAGGGTTAAAATTCACTTATTATTCAACACTTCCTGATATTCTGCCCCAAGTTTTATGATTACCCTTTGAGAAGATATCTTGTCCTCCTATGGACAGAATTAGCACAATTCCTTTGGCTGTTATCTTTCTTGCCCCTGAACCCAAGAAAAGGCATTTTAAAACATTGCTTGAGCTTATTTTCCTCATGGATGGCATCAAAGGTACTCCATATCCCTCTCTGGCCATTATTTTCAGACCCAGCTTTCCTGTGCCCACAGCTGCCACTCCACCAAAGTGGAACAGACACTAATGCCCATCTGCCCCTCCCTTAACCAAGCGTCTGGCAGTGGCCACTAATAAAACCATCTGTCACTGAGATGAGTTCATAGCTGCCACTATTGTAACTTGAGGATGCATAGACTTGCCAGGCTTCTTAGTTATTGGAGGTGCAATGCGATCCCTGGGGCCCAGAGCAACTGTGAATACAATTATGCAAAAAAAAAAAGAAAGAAAAAAAAGAAAGGACTTAGTTGGCTTTCCATTCATGGTGGGTGATCTTGGAGCTTGCAGGCACTAATGTTAGATAATTCAACTTAAAAGGTGATCTGAGGACAACCAGTGCTGGAACAGTCAAACTAAAGCATTACATTCTCTTCTTTCATTAAACTTTTATTTTGTTTTAATTACGGATCATACAGGAGTCCTTGATATAATGCTAAACACCTAAGATAATGTGTGTGTCCAGGAGCTGAAAACTTTGTCTTTCACCTTCAAGCAAGGGGGAGACAGTGGAATAGATCTGTCATGGTCACCTATAACTTGTCAATACTTCATAATCATTTGATTTAGAACAATATTTTGTTATGTATAACAATATCTCCAGTCTTTTGAGGGAGTAGGTAGATGTTATTAAGTACAGTACATGAGATTTTACAGTAACAAGGACAAAATTGGAATTTTGAATTTAGGGTATTTCCCCATAACTCCTTTTTGTTCTACCACCAACAGAATGAATAGAATCACTTACAAATGTTTTGATTCTTTTAATGTTAATACATCTTAGGTTATTCTTATTATAGTTGATTTGAATAATGTCAACTTAGCACAAACATAAATGATCTGTATAGGGCGTCTCTCCTGGAAAGAAGTCCTGATTACCTGGATAAATGGGAAATATCCATTTAGATTGTGGGTGGAGCCTTCTAGTAGCAATACTCACAAAAGGGCATGGCAGAAGAAAGTTTATCTTGCCTTTTGCTCCTTGGCCTTTCCTCTTGCGGCTGAGTTAACTTGTCCAATTGGCTGCCGCTAATGATTCCTCTGCTGATATAGAACCAGAGTTTCTAAGCTCTCACTGGGGACTAGGGATCAGCAGATCTCCAGGAACCTCTGGACTTCAGGTACAGACTGAGATGACTGAGACACCTGGATTTGTGGATGGAGCAACTACAAGGTTCTCATCTCTCAGATGTTTTTCTGCTTTAGTTACTATTTTGAAGCTGGCTTAACATTCTTACATTTACTCATGCGTAAGCGTCTTTCATTGTGTTGCACTGCTTCTCCTCTTCTTCAGAACCCTGGCTAATATAATCTTGTCTCTGTTGCCATCTACCACATTTGGGGACTGTGATTGGAATTAGTGCCCTTATTCAGGAGATTCCCAAAGTGCTAGTTCCTTCATGAAAAAATCAATTAGAAGGTAGTAGCATCTATGAACCCAATCCTGTTCTGCTCATACCTGATCTTGGACTGTGAGCTTCTAGAACAGTGAGGAATGAGGTTATTCAGTTCATGAGCTGCCTTAAGGTGGTATTTATGGTAGCAGCTTAAAGAGACATCTTAGTCTTCTCTATGGTTCCTCAGCATCTCTGGATTTCTGGAGATGGCTCAGAGACCAATAGTGACCTCAGTCGTGTTCTTTCCAGTCTCAGCCCCTTTGCTTTAAGGTTTCTCATTTTTTTCTCTTTCTGCCCATTGTCTCATTCCCATTGCCCCACCCTGAACAAGGCTCCACAGCACAACTCTCACCTCTAGCATGTTCTTGCTGCTGCATCTTCATTACTTGATAGGAGGTAGATCTCATCCCTGTTCACACTTTTTTCTCTTTCCTTTTTTTCTTCCACGTTATATTCTCAATCCTCAACCCTGTTATTCTCTACAATGTTATAGAAGTCATGGGTGCAGAGGGAGAATAGCCAAAAAAAATAGCTTAAATTTCTTAGTTGTTTTTGTGCATCTTAATGGGAAACAGGGAGAATGGATACAAAACTCTCTGTTGCATACTTTTCCCAATGAAAAGAATGCTCTAGAAATTTTTGTCATGATTAAATGATGGTTTCATGAACACACAGCAGTAAATGTGCCCAACCTTCATGGATCAAGGGAATCTAAAGTGTGTCTTTATCATGTTTTGTTTATTTAACAGAATGCCCACTTTTAATTGGACAATGAGTGTTCTGAGCAGAGAATCAATTAAAAAATATTTGTCAGGGTCTGTTTCCTTCCAAATAAATTGTCTGTAAGCTTATAACAGCCACAACATGAAGTGTAATCTCTCTGGGCCTCGTTTCTTTATCTAAAGAGAATAGATTTTGAAAGTGGTTGCTCCTGAAGTTTTTAGCATGGCATTTCCTAAAATGACTTGGGGATTTTGGAAAATGCTCTAGATCAGGCCTGGAGAATATCGGTTTCTAGCAAGTTTTCAGCAGATGCTGACATCTTGGCTGCCAGGATCATATTTGGAGTTAACAAACAACAGCAACAAAACTCGATGTTCTTTTGTTACTTTCATCTGCAAAATTGCTGTAAAACTCACTCACTTCTCAATGGAGTGACACTTAAGGCTGATAAAATATTCTCTTAGCATCTGGAGAGATGATTTGGTACTGCTCCTGAAGAAGACCAGAGTTCAGTACCAGCATCCATTTGGGCAGTTTACAAATGCTTCTAATTCCAGCTCCAGAGCATCAAATGACTCTGGTATTCACAGGTACATGCACACATAATTGTTTCTGCTCTGCACACACACACACACACACACACATAATCAAAATGAAAGAAATAAAAATGATCATTTAGCAATAGCCCAGTTAATTCTTTTCATAGCCTACAGTTGCTAAATTTATTATTTAAACTAGTTTTTAACTTTTTAATATGAGATATTTTTGCATCATATTAAATATTCATGCTTTGTCATTTTGTTATACCTGATTTTGTAAAGTGGTCTCTTGGAAACCGAATTTGGGGATTACAGTTGTCTACTAATTAATTTACTGGTTAAATGCCCCCCTTGATTTTTACGATTTAATAAAGGAGAAACTGAAACACAGACAATGTCCATGGCCGACCATGGCATGTCTAGCACATAGACAAAGACTATACTTCTCTTAGTTCCCACATCTAACATACTTTATTCAGCGTCACATATGTATTCAATTTTACACATTAATACTAGCATTCATAGCAAGATTATTGCACAGTTTATCTGCATTCTAAATTCTTAGGCTAGTTGCGACCTACTACATACTCCAAAACCTCTGTACAAAAGTTCTCAAAAGTTGAAGTACCAATAGCCATTTAACATATAAAATATTCACTGTCCTTAGCCATAAGATAATACGACTTAAAACTATACTGGGACTTTATCCCACCCCAGTTAGAATGGTTACCACAGTGAAGGAGACAAGTTCAGACGGAGATAAAGACAGGGTGAGAAGAGGAAACCTGTGTGCTGTTGCTGGGAATGTAAATGCATGCAGCCACTACGAAAATCTGTATGAAGCTTCCTCAAAACCAAAAATAGAGCTACTACCTAGTATAGCTATACCATTCCTCCAGCTACAGACATTCGCTCGCACACACCTGTTCATTGCAGTTTCTTTCCTTTTTTTTTTCTCCTTTGGTTTTTTGAGACAGGATTTCCCTGTGCAGCAGCCCTGTCTGTCCTGAAATTCTCTTTGTAGGCCAAGCTGACCTCAGGCTCCCAGAGATCCACTTCCTCTACCTCTGAGGTGTTTGGATTAAAGGCATTGAGCCACCATGCACCAGCCTGCAGTTCTAGTCTTAATGGTTAAGTTTTGAAATTAGCCTGGGTGTTTGTCCACAGAAGAATAAAGTGTGGCAAACATATATGCTGTGGGTTTATTAAACCACAAAGAAAAATTAAACCACATATCCAGAAAATTAGATAGAATTGAAATCATTATATTTGATTTTTAAAAAGTCAGATCCAAAAAGATATTATGTATTCCTCTGTTTGTGGACCTTAGATTTTCTGTATATCTAAAAGAAAGGGGGAGTGAAGGAAATACAGGGCATGGTGATTGATAGGCAAGGAAAGCACATAAGTGAATGAAAATGCCTTTCATCATTGTTTTCAGGGACTATAAACCAATAAAAGTGAACTGAATATTATTTTCATGATGTTTTCTCTAGAAGTAGCCACATTTTTACTCATGTTTTACCAATAAATCCTATTTAATATGTATTAATCGAATTAAGAAGTATTTTAAGAAATATTAAGGCATTTTAAAGACATTATTAGCAATAAATATTGCTAATATAAAAAAATGTTGCAAATTATTCACAACAAAATCTTTTCTATGAGTCTTAAGGATCTCAGTATTAGGGCTTTGCACAGCTGGGTTCTGCCCTTGCAAAGGGTATAGAAAATGACGTTGAATCTGGTTATGTGTGCATCTGAATTTATACCCTAAAACTCTCCAGCTACCCATCACTTTCAGGGAATAAGAAGGATCTTCCAGCTCAAAGAAACTTTAAGCCTGGAATCTAGACCCTTTCTGTATGGAGCCAGTTGCCGTGAGCCAATGTGTCGAGCTTAACTCTAGGTACTCAGTTGTGCCAGCATGGGAGGAAAGCCACAATAACAAAGAAGGGCTAGGAGGAAGGCTATCTTCCAATCAAAGATTATATGTAGCTAGGAAAGAAGAAAAGGATGGATGAAAAAGTACAAAGGAGGGAAGGAAAAGAGGGCATTGCTATTGCACGAATCAGAAGACAGGGTAGATCAGGAATGTGGAGGCTGTGGGGAGCTGAGGAGAGTTGTTCCTGGATGAAGTGCCCTGGCTCTCCAGATCTCCAGATCGGTTCTGTAATGGAGGCACAACATGCTCTGGAGATGAGAGCTGTATGTTTCCATCACTGAATACTGAAGTTGGGTTGGATCATCAGAGTGTATGTGAAACTTTTTGTAGATATGAAAATCAAGTCCTAAAGCTGACCACTCACTCAGTACAACTTCCTGATGGAAGAAACCAAAAACTTGCCTCCCCCCCCACCCACCATTTTTGCATTATCCAGTGACTTTTGTGGGAATGGCCAAAGAAAATAAAAAAGGGGGGATAAGTATAGTCCCAAATGTAGACTGCACACTTTGTTAATACTTAAACTTTCTAAACTTTCCTTTTTCACTCAGATGTATAATGTTAGGAGCCATTAAGCTGTGAAACCATTAGAGCTGCTAATGTCTTATAAAATATCCCCTGGAGGATTCCCTTCTCTGAGCCCTGCCAGAGTCCCAGATTTTTGTCTGCATAGCAGGATGAAAAAATGAAGGAGCCAGATTTCTTTTTCAGGAAAAGGAGTATTGAACTCTTTGAACAGAACCCCTTGAATCTAAGGCCAGCTCTACTGTGGAGACTGTTCTGTGACGCATTCCTTTGGTCACTTGTTGCTCACAGAGAACTGAGCTTCATTCTCTTTTCCATATATGACTACATGCACTTTAATCTACTCTAAACACATGTTTTCTTTTTGCTAAGAATGAGCCTAGTAAACCGAAACTACAACATGATGATTTGAAGTAAAGCGGGTGCTACAGGGGATAGGAGCTCACAACTACATGTAAATTCCAGTTCTAGGACACCTGACATTTTCTGGCCTCCACAGACACATACAAATTCATCTGCACACACACACACACACACACACACACACACACACACACACACACACACACACAAGTAAATCAGAGAGAGAGACCTAATAATTTTTTAAAATTTTCTCTATCTAGCTGAGTTTAAGAAAAGAGAATAAATAATTTCTTCATGTTCCTTTACAAAACCAGAAAGAAAGAAAGAAAGAAAGAAAGAAAGAAAGAAAGAAAGAAAGAAAGAAAGAAAGAAAGAAAGAAAGAAAGAGAAAGAAAGAAAGAAGGAAGGAAGGAAGAAAGAAAGACAGAAAGAAAGAAAGAAAGAAAGAAAGAAAGAAAAAAAGAAGAAAGAAAGAAAGAAAGAAAAAAAGAACATGGCAAAGCTTAGCAATTTCCACACTGATCTCGCCAATGACCTTTGCTTCCAGAGGAAATCACTTATGATGTTCAAAACTATTGATTTTGACAAACTGCAGAGTTGATTACTGTTCTGAAAACATGTTTTGAGTGTCTTGTGTATGTGGCGAGTATTGTACATTTTCTTCCTCACATTGGTTGATGCTGTTTTATTTTTGTAGCCCTTGTTTTTTCACATATCTGGTCATTTTGGAAACAGAAAGAAAAATATGAAGAGGTCTAGAAAACAAGCTCGAGGCTTCAGAGTCCATTGTTTGAAATCTTTACAAGAAAAATGTAATTTCAATGATGGAGACCTTTCTTAGCAAAACCTAAGCACATTCTTAAAGTGCATATTGGAGAAAGAAAAGTTTAACATGGAGAAACAGACCCCGCCAAGGTTTAAGCAGCAGTTTCTGCCTCTGCAGAAATAATTGTCTTTGAGACAAACACCCATCTGCTTAGTATGCAGCCCATCCACAAATATAAACCTGAGGTGTTGCCTCTCCTTTCCCATTGCTGCATTCTGATGGCATACCTCAAGAGCCCAGAAAGGTGACAGAGCACTATCTCAGTTTTGACAGTATCATATTTTCTTTTACATAAATACCATATATACTCTCAGTTACTCTTGTGCTTCAAAATAGCAATCACTTCTTATTTCATCACCAACAATTACTGTGTGCCTGTCTGACATGGAAAGACCATCACCCTTTTTGCCTCTTTGCATAATTTTGTCTCCTTCCCTTCAAAGCCATCCATTTTAACAGCAGCATAAAAATTGGCCTTTAATGTATCTTTATGAACTACTTTATAATTGATGAAAATCCATACATGCATGCATGTTTTTAAATCAGAGTACTAACATACAGAAGAAATCTTATTGTCTCTCTTTGGAAGTGTGCATTGTTAGCACTTTCTTTTCCTCCACATATTAGTTGGTTCATCTACAAGCTTTGTTGCTCGTGTGTGCTGTGCTCACATCCTGGAGAAATCCCACTGGGCTCTCTGTTCTAAGTCTTCCTCCTTCTATTGCCTGTGTACCGAAAGACAACTTTTCTTCAGATCTCTATAGACAACTCAACATGGTTTTTTTTAAGTATGATTGGCATTAGTCAATTCTGTTGCATACATTTTAGGCAATTACACAGAGTTCTTACTATATTCAGACGACATCAAGAAGTTAAAAATGCCAGAAACTCATATGCAAGACAATCAGAGAATCTCCACAAATTGTTCTCATGTAAACAGAAAAGATGCAACAGCCTTGTTCTATACAATAAGCAATAAAAGCCTTGCATACTTAATTCATTTCCTTGCTTCATTATATCTATTTTTACATAAATATAAAAATCCATAATTTCTAGACACCAGGAAAATTAGGCTCTTTCCTGTCATCGGTGATAGCAAGGTTTTTATTAATTAACATATTTAACAAGTAAACACAGCCTGTAGTTTGAAATTCAAATAGTTCTTCAAGAATTACAGCATCAAACCAAACCAACGTTATGCCCTAGTGCTTCCTATTTCCCAGTCCTCACTAGGACAGGCCACTTTTACTTCCCTTTATAGTAGGAGAAAGGCGGTTGCAGCTGAAAACCAGTAAAGCAATATATATTTGGGTTGTTTTAAAATCTTAAGAAATATCTGAAATTCCTAAATTAAAATGCCACCACATATATCCTTTCCTGTTCAAGAATAATTGTATCATGGATTTTAATTAAAACTCTATTTGGTATTTTCTTTTAATCTACTGTTTATGGTAGACCCAAATAATTAGTTGTAATTATTGTGAGATTTCCTTTAGTTTTTCTAGGAGTTATATATTGCTTTAACTTTTTTTACTCAATTAAGGAGACCTTTTCTTCATACCCTTTTTTTAATAGCATACTCATTGTCATCTATTAGAAAAGGTCACAGAATCTTATTCCTCCTTCTTGTTGCCCTCATTTCTGACTCTAGACCATTCTTAAGTCTTCCTATGTAAACATAGACTGTTCATTTGTTTTCCAGGCACCCAGACCCAAATAATCACACAGAAACTATATTAATTATAAAACTGGCCAATAGCTTAGGCATCTTTTTAGCTAACTCTTATGTTTTAAGTTAACCCACGAGGCTGTAGCTTACTAGTAAGTTTTTTTTCCTGGTGCCTTTCTCCTTTGTCAGCTACATGGCATCTCCTTGACGCTGCCTACTCTTTTCTCTATCTCTTCCAGCCTGGCTATATTCTGCCCTGCCACAGGCCAGATCAGCTTTATTCACTAACCAATAAAAGCAACATGTCTACAAAAGGACATTCAACATAATTCCCAAGTATTTCTTTTATTGTAGCATCTTACTGTTTATCCTCTTGCAGATATATAAACACACAATATGTGTCAGATCCAAAGATTCAGAGTCCTATATCCAAATCATCTCCAGCATGAAGGCAGGTGTCTCTAACAGTAGAGAGAAGTGGGGCAGGTTATAATTTAGAGCATTTAGTTTTGATTTTAGTTTCACGCTTCTGTGATGATCTTCTCTGCTTGTTAGTCCTTTCGTCACCTTGACACAAGGTAAGGGCCTGTGGGACAAGGAAAACGCATCTGACAGATTGCTTATATCAGGTTGGCCTGTGGGCAAGTCTGTGTAGAATATTTTTTGATTGACGATATTCTGGATGTGGAAGGGTCCAACTGTAGGTTGTGCTTCCATTAGCATGTGGTCCTAGACTGTATAAGAAAGCAGGCTGAATGAGTCATGGCAAGCCAGTAAGTAGTGTTCTCCATGTCTTCTGCCTCCATTCCTGCTTCAAGATTCCTGCCCTGACTTTCCTTCATGGTGAGTAAACACGAGATAGACCTTTTATTCCCAATCACTTTAGATCATTGGGTTTTGTCACAGCAGACTAGGACAGCTTCAATAGAATTCTCATTTCTTCCTTTTCTGGTTTATTTTGCTTGAACCCTCTCCTGGTTTCATTTCTGTTCTGAGATAAAATACCTGAGAAAAGCAACTTCCTGGAGAAAGGCTTTATGTATAACTCCCAATTCCAGGTTATGGTCTATCCCTGGAGGAAAGTCAAGCAGCAGGAATTTGAAGTATCTAGTCACATCCATAGTCAAAAGCAGAGAAAAGTCATGTTCAGCCTCCTCTCTATACTTAGGTGAATATCCCAGGATCACTCCCAAGGGAAAGGTACCACCCACCACAGACTGAGTCCTCCTTTATGAATCAAGACATTTCTCCATAGACTTGTCCATATGTCAGTTTGATCTAGGAATCACATTGGTAATCACTTCCCAGGTCTCAGTTATGACAATCTGACAATTAAAAGAAACAACCACAGGTTCTGTTTGCATGCAGCATGTCCTATGTCTTCTACTTGAGTTTCCTTTTAATTTTCTGATTTCTTGTTAAGTAAACATCAGATTATGTTTTTGAGTTTTCTATTTTGTTATAATCTTTCTCTCTTCCTTTCTTTTTATCTTTTTTTTTTCTTTTAAACACTGCTTGGCCCATTATCTCTAGCCTCTTACTGGCTAACTCTCACATCTTGATTAACCCATATTTAGTAATCTGTGTAGCACCACGATGGGTGGCTTACTGGGCATGATTCAGCATGTCTGACCTGGTGACTGGCTTCATGGCCTCTGACCCAGAGAGGGGAGGCATGGCGACTGCCTCACTTCCCTTCTTCCCAGCATCCTGTTCTTACTGTGCACACCCTTTGGAAAATATCCTTATCTTTACCTGGCATCACTTTCATTGCATATTTAACTTCTTGAATCACAACTTTAACTTCTTCCATCTCTTCCATTATCATTAGTGTTTATTATTATTTTTATTTCTTGCTTTTTGAGATAATATATTTCTATGAAATATAGATTTGTCTATTACTTGACATTCTTCTTTCTCATGCCCTAGTCTTAGAATTAAAATCATAAGACACCATGCTTAGCCCATGATATTCTTTAAAATGGGTATGATTTTGACTTCAAATCCTTTGAAGCTACCAGGCCTTGATTTTTTTTTCCCTAGCCATTTCTCTTCCACTCTGAACATTATATCTCTTTGAACTTTATCTGGGATTGTCTTGGTTTCTATTTTTTGCTGGGTCAACTTTTAAGATTATTTTTAAAGAAAAAGGCATTGAGATTTCTTTGATGGAGCTTCTGTGTGGCTGACACTGCAGTTTCCAGAAAAATACTCTCAGAATGGTGTCTCCACAGGCTGTTTTGGTTCTACTACAGTGGGCCTTCTACCACAGTGTATGAGGGCTCTCCAGCTGTTAGGTGACCAGGACTGCACTGAGAACTACAGAAGGCTTAGAAATGATGACTGCATTTGTTTCTAGTTTTCTTTTCATTTTCGTTTCTCCCTTCTCTCTCTGTTCTCATTTCATTTCCATGGAAATTACCTGACAAAAGGCAATGTAAAGAAGATAAGGGTTCATTTGGCTTACAGTTTAAGGTCAGAGGCCACTACTAATAAGCAGTCAAGGCAGAAACATTCTGCATCGCATCCATCATCAGAATAGAGAATAAGTGCATGAATCCTTGCTTGCTCACTTTCATTAAGCTCTCTTCTCTCTTACAAAGACTAGAAAGCATTTTAGAGGCAATGATGCTATACACAATGGGCTGGATCTTCTTACATCAATTAATAATCAAAATGGCCCTCTACAGAAATGACTGTAGACCAGCCTGATCTATAGAGTTCTTCTTTAAGACCAGGGGATTCTAGGTTGAGTCAAGTTGACATCTCGCTGCCCTTCCTTCACCAGTGTCCTCGCCTAGTGAATTTCTGAAGTTCATGTCCCTTTAAGTATCTTTTCTTCTTAATGACATTAAAATGGAGAAGGTTCTAACTCTTGACTCTTTAGAGGGCCTAAGATCTCATATGTAAACTTCTCAGTCTGCTGTCTTTTCCCTTTGTCTTCTAAAGCCTCATCGTCACCACTTACATGATGTTTGTTCTCTGATTTCAGTGACCTTAAATATTAATGCAAATTTCAATCCTTTGCTGTCATTGAATTCTTTTTTGAGGAAAAAAATGAAGAGAAACATGTGTGCTCAGTTTACTACACTGTCTTAAATAAATGCATTTTTCTTTCATTTTTTCCTGTTAGAAGCATAATTCCTAAAATAACACAAAGCTTTATTTCACCATGTGGACATAGAAAATATATTTATATATTTGGAGACATAGCGTATTAGTTTCTGATTTAAAAGATATGATTTGTTTAAACAAATACCTTGAGTTCTTTCATTAACATAGTTTCACAGACATGTTAGAGTTTAATGCTTAAAAATATTAGTTGGCTGCAACTTGCTTTTCTGAATTACCAAATAAAGAAGTATAAATGGCCTTATTATTCTTTCAGCGGTAGAGCTGTGTTGTTCCATGCCACAGTCTTTGCACAATGGGAGGCATCTGAAAGTTGTTTTCTTACTGATGACCCAGCATAGATTGATCAGGGGATAATATGCTATGAGAATGAATGGATTCAGGGCACAGGGAAAGGGTGCAAATTTTCTGATTAAAGCTTTTGAATAATTCTTGTGGGAGGCAGAACTTATATATATAATCCCATTAGCTGTGAATTGTGTATGCTTAAAATCCAAATTAAGCAAAAGCAAACAAAGACTTCACCCAGAAAAGTACTACATACTCACTACTCTTGTGCTTTTCTTGGCTCAAGGATTTCTGGTCAGGAGGGTTGTCCCGTCCCAGCACAACCAATGGGAGCTTGGTACACAGTGTCCTGTTCTGGGCAGCTGAAGTGCTTAGCATTGAGACCTATGTATGACGTTCTTTGGAAGAAATCCTGGGAAAGGGCAGCTGGAGAGCTAAGTGAGTTTTCATCTTCCCAGTTGCTCTTATGATGCTGAGCAGGTTAGGAACATGAGGAAGACTCTTGTTTAAAATAACGAGGCACCTTTGTTACTTTTCATTTTATGAAGGGACATCACATTATATAGACTGATGCCATGAACAACCCTTCCAGAGATCTTTCCCACCCACTCTCAGGCCAAGGTTAATGCTGATTCTTAGTCTCCAGCCCACTGTAGTCTCTATGGAATAAAAATAATGAATTTATAACCAGAGTGCAGATAATGATAGTATCTTCATTTTTATTTCTATTTCTGTGATAAAATACCTTAGCCAAAAAGCAACTCAGGGGAGAAAGGTTTTATTTTGAATGAAAAGTACAGTTTACAATCCATTACTGCAGGAAGTCAAGGCAGGGCCTTGAAAAAGATAGTCATACCCACTATCAAGAGCAAAGCAACATGACATCTACATGCTTCTTTGTGCTCAGCTCCCTCTCTATTCCTCTAGAGTCTGGGATCCTCTGCCTAGGAGACGGTACTGTTTACGTTGAACAGTTCTTCCCATATCAGCTAATGTGCTAACCATAATCCTCCACAGACATGCCTACCACTCAGTCTGATCTTGACAGTCTCATAGAGACTCTCTTCACTGCTGACAACACTAGCCATCAAAGAGAACAAGGCAGTGGCCTTATACCTTATACTAGTCAAATAGTTTACGTGTACTTCAGTGACAAAAACATATTGATGCAAAAGTCCCATACTTGCCTTCAAAATTTCTTACAAAATGCCTTAAGTTGTAAGGTAGGTTCTTAATAAGTATTTGTTGAGTTCTATTTTTGCTCTGTCATGATAATTCTGAATATGAAAGAAATATATAATTGCATATAAAATACTGTTCATATAACTGGTCGTTGTGTTTGTATGTGCATGTGTGTACATTTACAAGTATATGCAAATGTTCATGCATATGCATGGTACATTTGCCGATATGTATACATGTGCAAGCCACAAATCTATTGGTCTTTATGTTACATTTCTGAAATTCTCTTAAGCCAAGATCCCAGTGATTAAGCTTGACAGCTTGTCAGTGAGTTTCCAGATGCATACCACCACACACAGCTTTTACTCAGGTTGTGGGGATCTAAATTCACGTCTTCATGCTTGTTGGGCAGGCACTTTGCTGTATAAATAATCTCCCCAGCACCTTAAGTTATTGTCTGATATCACTTACATGTGGAATTTCATAGTCCAAGGTGTAGAAGCAGAGAAGAGAATGGAGATTGTCAGGAGCCATGTTGAAGCTATGGTTAAAGAATAAGAGTGTCAGGTATGCACATTTCTAATGGTTGATACATACGTATTATAACTACAGTTAACAATATTGCATTTTTATACAGAGGTTTGCTAAGGTGAAAATGGTAATCAGATTCAAAGCGCACACATACACACACACACACACACACACACACACACACACAAAGAGAGAGGGGGGGTGATGAGTTTGTAGATAGATTTGATTTGAGTGGTTATGTCTCAATACACACAGATGCCAATTCATTGGGCTGTTTTATCTTAAACATTGACAACTTTCAGTGGTTACTTATTCATCAGTAGAGTTATGAAATGATAAATAGGGTTTGATTGTGACAAGGTTCTCCCTTGTAGCCTCTCCCTTCACATTTATGGAACTTAAAAAGTTCCATAAAAAGTATCAAGGCTCTTCTCTTAGTTTCATTTCTATTGCTCTGACAAAAAAACTACCTAGGAAGGAAAGGTTTATTTTAGATTACAGTTTCAAACAGTAGTCCATCCCTGTGTGAAAGACACAAGGAAAGAGTGTGAAGCAGCTAGTCACATCACACACAGAGTCAAGAGCAGAGAGAAAAGGACGTGCAGGCCTCCTTTGTTTTTTGAGTCCAGGACTCGATAGTCCAAGATCCAAATCTGTGAAATGGTGGTACACAAATTCAGGCTGGGTTTCCCCATATCAATGAACCCCTCACAGATGGACCAATAGGTCAGATGGTCATGCCTTACTGAGATTTCTTTTCTATGTAGTTCCTCATTGTGTCAAGATTTCAGTTAAAACTAACCTGCAGCGAACTGTGAACCTTGGTTTCCACAGCTGCAACTTCTGAGGTCTGAGCAGAGGACTTTATATTAAGTATATAGCATGCGGTTGATATGGGCATCTCCCTTCTGGATCTCTTGGAGATAGAATACACTGGGTGAACATTTGCTTTGGTCAGAATGTTTATGAGGTCAACAAAAATCCTTAGGAATTAAAATAAGTTTGAAAATATCTGATTTTTAACCGAGAAAATTAAAATTAGTTTGTCTATAATCTCAGATGTTTGTCAGATGTTTCTTCATGTTGGAAGCTCCCAGATTTCTCTCTATTAGTGATCTGGAAATATGCGATTAACTATTTTCAACCCAAGTTATCCTATTGTGCTATACAACACCTGAACTTTGTCATTGTAAGCTGGCATTGACGTGGCGTGTGTGTATTGTGGTTACCACAATTTAGTAAGATTATGGGGGCGGGAGATGAGAGATAGCATGGTGGTTAAGAGAACTTACTGCTCTTGCAGAGAAAGTAACCAAGTTTAGTTCTCAGTACCTGTGAGCAGCTCACAGTTTCCTGCAACTTGGCACCAGGAACTTGATGTCTCTGTCCTCTGTAGACATTTCGCTCAAGGCACACACTCACACATGCACATAATTAAAAATGAAAAGTAGAACAGTGGAGAAATCCATCAGGAGTTAGGAGCAGCAGCTGCTCCTCTAGAAGACCAGAGTTCAGCTCCCAGCACCCCCATGGGGATTCAATGGCCTCTTTTGGTCTCTGCTAGCCCCAAGAATATGTGTGGTACAGAGACTTAACAGGCGCACAAAATACACATAAAATGAAAAATAATTTTAAAAGCAATCTTTAAAATGTAAAATTACTATTTTAGTGCAAGAAAATATGTTTCATGAAACTGGAATGTGGGTTAAAAATTCAATCAGACAACAAACATGAAAGTCTTAAGGAAAAATCACGGTCAGTCAGTAACCATGCCACATGGAGCCTGGGGCAAGAGAGAGCTCAGGGAGACTGACTTGTTCTAATTTAAAATGTGGCATTGCCTTCCCTTTGGGGGCTCTCTTGAAAATAAGTTTTGGAATGCTATGTATCAAAAGCATGGTGTTTTACAAATTTAACATATACCATGTCCAAAATTAGACTGATTAAAATACTGTTCATGTTAAATACTGGGAGAGCTGGGGCATGGTAAATGGTCTTCCTTAATGGAATATCGGTATTTTCATCTAGCCCATGCCCTGATTCCTTCTCTTTGTCAGTGCCTGTATGTGAACACATTTACATAGAACTTTAAAGAAGAGTTTTGGAAAGGTCTGAGTAATTTCCATTTTTCTGAAATCTGTATGTTAAGTAAACATATTTAAAGTACACAAATACCAACCTTAGATACTTTAAAAGCCATCAGAGTGGTTTAAGTATGTGCAGCAGTATCTTAAGAAGGAACACTAAAAGCTAGGCTTGGGGGTGGAGTGTGTCAATAAGAAGTGCATGTGGAGTGCTAGCTAGAAAGAGAAACCCACCCAAGGATTGTTTATAATTTCTTTTGAAGCTGATGGATCTGAAAATGATGTTCCTACTCTCCTTCTTTATTGACTTGTTTCTAAGCTTTGACGCCAAGCAGAATTTCTTCCTGGTAGCTCTGTACTAACACCCGTAGTGCAGTAAGGGGCAGAGTTCTGGCAGGGGACTGATAAGCCAGCGTGTGGAGAGCCTCGCGACCTGCTGAAGCAGTACGGTATTGCTGATAGTGACAGCCCTGCAGTCCACAAGGGCTGACAGAAAGGGAGGAAGGAGACGGTCATGGCCACCTTCCTTATAGGATGTATTTTTAGCCTTATCCTAGGAAGTCCATGTCGATCATGGCATTTTTAGCAAAGCTTAGCTTTCCCCAGCAATATTGTAAGCTTTTGATGTTTCCTTTTCCAAATAAATGCCCCACGTTCACATGGAAGTATCAGCTGGCTTTGCCTAAGACTGGCTTTATGCAGTTTTACTGATTTATGTATTTTTTTAAAAGATCATTTGTTAGCCAGGGTATTTGTGCCTCTACAGTTGCTATCTTGAACTGAGAAATACTGTGGAATGAGCCTGGTACTGTGAAGACAGAAAAAAAAAAAGCAAAACAGTGACTCTCAATGCAGTACAGCACCAACTCCCAAGAGACCAGTGCCAGGTTGACACTCTATTAGAGTCCAGGGGTGAGGGCAAGGTCTCTTACATTCATGGTCTGGGTGAACAGGTGACACTGAATGGGGCCTCTCTGGAAATGTTTGGATTACAGGTGTGGGGACCATCTTCTGTTTTCTTAAGAGAAGTGTGTGTGCTTCTTCTTCCAGCAGTGAGATTTTTATGGATGTACTTTCTCATTTCTCTGATTTCTCTCTCTCTCTCCCTCTCTCTCTCTCTCTCCCTCCCTCCCTTCCTCCCTCCCTCCCTCTCTCCATCCCTTTCCCTCCCTCCCTCCTTCCCTCCCTCCCTCTCTCTCTCTCTCTCTCTCTCTCTCTCTCTCTCTCTCTCTCTCTCTCTCTCTCTCTCTCTCTCCCACTTCAGTGAATGCCACTGGAATTCCAGGATATCATTATAGAAAAGCTCCTGTCCATAAAATCTTGTGTCCACATTTCTCCTTTTTCATATTATTTCTGATATCACCTACTTACAAAATAGAAATTTAACAGGACTTCTAAATAAAATGTATTAGAATATTGTATTCTTCTTCTATGATGACCTTGAAATGATTAGCCAAAAGGCAGAATTGAGGGAGGGAGGGGAAGAAGAAGGAACACACACACAAATGTACATACACGAGAGACTGAGTCAGAGAGACAGACAGACAGACAACAAAGAGACAGAAAAGGGGACACAGAGAGAGAACAAATAGCTATGAAAAGACAGACAGACAGCAAAGAGACAGAAAAGGGATACAGAGAGAACAAATAGCTATGAAAATATATCAGCTATTTAATCATCTGTGAAGATACAGAAAAGGTACCAGGATGAAGATCTGGAAAACAAGTGGGAAAGCCACTCGAAGTAAAGATATTTTACTTAAATCATGCCCATACACCCAAGTATAAGTGCAATTATAATTACATAAAGATTTTTCATGGGAGTAAGCCCAATTATCTAGTGTGTATTACCAAATCAAGTCAAATGAAGTTCCTATGCCACCTCCCTAATTATGTCCCATAAAACATGCCATGAAAAAAAATCATTATTTTAATGCATTTTATTTTATCACCTTCACACCAAGAAAAGAGGTAGGGAAATAATGCATATCAGATACTTATGACTGTATAAATAATAATGTGCATTTTCTAAGAGCATCACCTAACTGGATTGTCTAGATCCTCTGAAGCAGCATAAAGTTAGAGTCATCGTGTCTATGAAGATGCATGTTTCTGCTGGCAAGGAAACAGTTCCAGAAAGGTTAATACCGGCTCAGTGCCACAGGACTACAAATCTATGAAGACTTAAAGGTTAGAAATCATTACAAAAGGGACCATGTAGTACAGGAGTATCCACTTATATGTCAGTTAGAATGATCAGAGTCTTGCCTTAAGAGTAACCTGGGCTAGACTATTAGCATTACTGGTCTTGAGTCAACTGATAACATTGAATGAACCCATTAATTCTTTCTAGACTCAATTTTCTTACTGACCAAAATCTGTTCCTGCAACTTCCTGTGTAGGGCAGATTGTCTCTCAGTTTCAAGGTGGGGATTCTACATTATCACCTGCTAATGCCTCAGGATGACAAGTGGTCAGACCGTGCCATCCACTTGGCTGGCACTTAGTCAATATTGCCCATCTTCTTTCTTGGATGGGAGACTAAAACTGGCAGGCACTTGCACAGAGCTCTTAGGTGACAGTTGACACCTAGGGAATCTGGAAAAGTCTTATCCCTAAACAAACTGTATCATGGATGTCTTTGTTCTGAGTCATGAAATAACCTTGTCACCACAGAGAAACGGCAGAATGTTAGACAAATAGCAGAGACGAGCTTCTCCTCCATGGTGAAACAGAGAAAGAAGAGAATTAGATGGAGACAATTTCTATTGTTCTAAGAGTAATGGAAGGTACCTGTTGTTTGGCCCCTTTCAGCCCTTCCGGATTTCAGTAAAATGCCACAGTGTCTTTCTGAGTCAAAAAGGTCTGTCTGTGATGCGTGTGGACCTGGGTCTACAGGTCAACTGGGAGGGATCTTTCTCTGTGCGTGCCTAGTGGAGCTGCGGAGATGTTTATATCCTTTGACAGTATGAGGTTGAGAGCCATAATATGACTTAGTCTTTGTTCAAGGGATCTGACTTGCATTGTCAATAACTAAGTTACTCTCTGGCCTGAATTTCTATGAGGTATTATCGGAGGCAAGATTCCCAGGTCTTGTTCAAACTGAAGTGCAAGAATGGCATTTTTCAGAAAGTTTTTCTAATTCTTGAGTCATTAAATATTTGCTAGTATCCAAGGACACCAGAAGCTTTGGATCCCCCTGGACCTTGAGTCACAGGTGGTTGTGAGTCACATGATGTAGGTGCTGGAAACTGAACATTAGTCCTCATCAAGGACAGTATGTGCCTTTAACCACTCTCCGCCTCTCTATCTTTGGATGCTGATATCTTAATAATTGTTATCTCACCTTTACAAATGCCAGTCATCCATAATAGATGGGTTTTAAAGGAAGTCTTTAGGGTTTTGTAGCTATTGTTGATATTGTGATAGTGCTGCTGGTCACTAGGTAGAGATGCTTACCAATAATGTTTCCTTTGATGTGGTGCAGACAGAATAGATCTTTTTAGGTATGTGAAGGTCCTGTTGTTTATCCTATTAGCATACTGTTAGGGATAGTAATACACACTTGGCCTCAGTTCATCTGGAGGGTCAGTGCTTCCCAGTAACATTTTCATAGGTGAACTTCTAATTGCTTATCATTATTGATGTATTCTAAACAAAGAAGAAAAAATATTTAGCAATGTTACTCTTGAAATTAAAGAAATGATATATTTAAATTTTCAGTAAATAATACCAAAAATTATGCAAATGCATCATATCCATATAAGGCTTACATTGAGAAAGAAAATGTGCAGGCTAAAAAGAAGGAGCAAAAACAGGAAAAGAAGAGAGAGGGATGCCAGAAAAAGACTCAGTAAATGGTGTCATGACTCCCTAGATAGCAGTTACAATCAGAATATGCCCTGCTTCTGGTACCTACTTTTGACACAAACTCTATTAATCTGTTATTTTCCTTTGAGATGTGTGACACTTGTCTCCTAGGATTAAAGTAGTTAATACAAGTAAAGCTCTAAAAACATGACCTGTCTCATGGTACTTGTGATTTGTGGTGAACACATTGTTGTGGACTCTCCTCAAGTGTTTGATTGCTATGGAGCTGGCCAGGCACATTAGTGTGTAGATGTACACAGAACACCAATGAACTCCTCTGCTCCTAAAAGTCACTTTTCATGTGACCCAACCTTTCTTTATTCTTCTGAAAGCATAACTCACTATGCAAAACAATGCTTAGATATGACTTCTTCTGAGAAAGTTTTATTTCATTTTGAAATGTGAATTTAATTTTGGGACTAAGTTTAAGGAGCAGCAAAAAAAACATTAAACAGTTATTTGTTATGACTGAGTTAGTAGATTTGTAAAACATTCAACAGAATAGAGAATCTGCTAAGTCTAAGGCTGCACTCCAAGTGTAAAGATGTCTAGATGTCTGTCTCACTAAAGTACAAATAGACAGATACCTCGGGGAGCCCGTGTTCTTTCATGTCAGAGATGCGGGAGTGCTGCTAATGGCATTCAGAAGTGACTTGGTAAATATTAATACTCATTTCTCCCTGTGTTGTCCCTAGTATAAAAACTGTCAGAAAAATAATTTTCACTCCGAATTCTCATGAAGAACTATTGTATAAACAGTCTACTGACCTTGCTGATTCTGATGGAATCCTAAACAGTACTTTATTCCCTTTACCAGACAGAGACATGTGTTGATGTACAAACCTGACAACCTTTCTGGGTTATGATCACTAACATAGAAATAAATTGGACTTCAATAATTTGCTTAATTGTGATTCACAAGATATATGGTTCCTGATCCTGAAATGCTTAAGGACAGGCATGATCCTGCTTTTGTCATGGGAGCCTAGGATGCAAGTAAATTCACCAGTTGCTTGTAACTTACTGTAGCTGTGTGTAATCTTTGCCTCCTCTGACCTAACAGCCGTGAGGTACAGTGTATGTCCATGCTGATTCTCCTCTTCCTGGGCATGGATTACTCACAACCTGGTTTTCTGTGGCGGGAGGATTTAGTTCTGCCTACGGCAATAAGCTAGGATTGCTGTCTTTAGTAGAGCTGCGATATTAATAGGTTCTGTCCTCTTGCAGTCAGTAGTATGCCAGATGGTCATTTGTTTCACTAAAATACTATTTTCATCACAATATTTCTCTGTAGTTTTGAAAACATTGAGCCATAAGTAGCTTATGGATTTTGGTAAAACCGAGCCACAACACAATCCTTTGAGTAACTTGGCTTCAGATTTTTTTTTCTAATTTCTTTTAAGTTATAAAGAAAACACAATCATTTTTTTAAATATTTCAAGAAATCAGAAATACAGCGATGTGATTTTCTGCCTTGTATGAGATAGGCATTTATACATATATGCTTTTTCTGACTGGAGATTCTGGTTTTCATGACCCATAGCCTGAATTTGAATCATTTTCTACATCTTTTAAGACCTGGCAGCAGAAGTATGCCTGACTGACTGCAGTGTGCTTGGAGGTTTAGATTGCCCCTGCAAGGTGAATAGGAAATGGGAGACTTGCTTTACTCCTGAAGCTCGAACATTGCCACTTTCCAGTCAATCCCCTTGCGTCTCCAAGGGCAGGAACAGCAAAGGAGGATTTGGGGAGGAGCTTGGAAGAGAGATGACTGCTGAAGTGTGTTGAGGGGAAATAAAAAGTCTATTTGCAGTGAGAAATGTTTCCTTAAAAGCCAAGTTGCCAGCAGAAGGCATATATTTGGTGCTGTAAATAAGAAACAGGCAAAGTTGAACATCCCCACTCTACAGTGAAGGACATGGATGAGCTTTCTTCCTAACCAAGGAATTTTGTCAAGTTTTGCAGAATGTGGAGGGGTAAGTTGCTAAAACTTTAGAGAGTTTTACAGCAGTTTATGTGACTGCTTGCTAAGCCTCTCTCAAGCTCACTGGGCTAGCACAGCCACGTCTAGTGCCTTTTATAAAGGAGAGTTCTCCTCTCAACTGGGTTTGGCTCAGCTAGGAAGGTTGGCTTCAGCCTAGCATTGCTTTGGTTAAGTTTTAAGCCAGATGGGGTGTCTCTGCTGTACATCTCTCTTTTTCTCTTTGCAGGACAAGTAGTTTTCATGGTGAGGCCAGGAAGTCCTAGGAAGCTAACCTAAACATGATCTGCATCATTCTATTAAGCATGCGACTGAGCCAAGTTCAAACTAAAGCAGGGGTGGAAAACAGCATGCCAGATAGGAGATGGAAATAGAAATGGCAATGGGCAAGGATATCGGGGGTGGGGTGAGTCCAACAATAATATTGTTTACATATCATTTTGAATTCAGTTGTGATATCTACCCAGCATTCCACCATAATCCTTTCTCCTTGCTGCCTCACAGTGAGTTTGGGCACAGGTGGGGTGCACACACTGTGACAATGCTCGCCACACACAGCTTCTGTCGTGGTGAACTAGACCATGAATTCAGGGCCTTGTCCACTTTTTTTTTTCATTTTTTGTTGTTGTTGTTGCTGTTGGGGGGCCGGTTAGGGTTCGAGACAGGGTTTCTCTGTGTAACAACCCTAACAGACCAGGCTGGACTCGAACTCAAAGAGATTCCCCTGCCTCTGCCTCCTGAGTGCTGAGATTAAAGGTGTGCACCACCTCTACCCATCAATTGTACACTTCCTCTAATGCCTTGCCAAATGGAGACAGAGAGAATACTATGGAAGGAACAAAGGGAAAGATTCGGGGCAAAATTGTACAAGCATCTATCTATTTTCCTTAAAAAGTAAATCCAGTCTGAGGATGAAACTGATTTAGAGTTAGATTTGTCAAAATGTTAGCATTTTAACCAAAACAAAACTTTGCAGTCACATACAGAAGCTGTTCCCTCCAAGCCTACTGGAGATATTTTCTAGTTTACATAATGTAATTAAATTCAAGCCTGATGAATTCAAATTTATCCCAAAGACATTATTGGCAACATGGTTCCAGTTGGGGAAAAAGACCATGGACATAGTATGCTTGGAGGCCAAGAAAGAATTAGAAAATCCTATCTGAAGCTCACAGCAATTGTTGGCAAGGATTCCCCTGCACCACTTTGCAGCAGCAATGAAAGGACTTCCAAACGTTCTGAGCAAGTCTTCAAATCCAGCTGTGCCCTTGCACAAAAGAAAACACTTGTTTTGGCCCTCAGCCATGGTGAGTGTGCCTTCCTTATGGCCTTCCAAATTTTGTAAGGGATATTTCTTTTTCTTTGCATAATTATAGCTTGCAAACATCGTCTGCATGTATTCCAGTATCTGCTTAATGTCCCCTTTTATGGTAATGGCTGATGGACCATTTAGAAATTATACTTCCAGAAGCTTAAATAAAGGTTATTATTTCAGTTATGTCTAAAGCATATCATAGTTGTTATGTACTATAGAACAGTCAGCATCAAAGAAAAATGAATAAGGCTATCAAGAGAAACACACACACACTCACATACATTTCTTCTATAAAGTATTAACTTTCTCAAAGAAAACGATGAATTTGAGTACCAATAAAGCGCTGTCAGAAATGGTGTAAATACACATATTTCCTTTTTGAAAGGTAGCTAATGCCAGTGACAGCGGTTAAGTGAAAATAAATGCTCACACTTAGTGCTGACATGGTAGAAATTGGCACTGTGTGGTCAGAGACTGACAGAACGTTATGTATCAGAATTCCTTACCACCGTTTCACCCTTAACCAAGGAATTACATTTGTAATGTCCTATCCAAAGCAAGATGCTTTATAAGCATCAAAATTACTAGAAAAAGATTTCAAATAACATTTTATTTATAGCAATAAAACTTGGCAACCAGATTGAATATAAAAAATTTAAATTAAAATAAATATGTCTCTATCAAGTCTAGAGAACATTCTTTTTTTTCAGTTTATTTATTTTTTATTAAAAATTGCCATCTCCTCCCCTCCTCCTCCCCCTTCCCTCCCCTCCCCTCCACCCCCACCCCCACTCCCTCCCTCTTGAGGCCAAACAGCCATCAGGGTTCTCTACACTATGTTGAGTCCAAGGTCCTCCCAACTCCCCCCAGGTCCAGGAAGGTGAGCAACCAAACTGACAAGGCTCACACAGAGCCCGTCCATGTCGTAGAGACCAAGCCCATTGCCATTGTCCTTGGCTCCTCGGTCAGCCTCCACCATCAGCCACCCTCAGAGAGTCCGATTTGGTCGCATGTTCCATCAGTCCCATTCCAAGTGGACTTGGTGGTCTCCCATTAGTTCTGTCCTGCCGTCTCAGTGGGTGAACGCGTCCCTCATGGTTCTGACT